>NW_024609883.1:75826155-76431378 GCF_016920785.2 Ixodes scapularis
GGTTTCTGCACGGATGTCCGTAACAGGGAAAACTTCTGGCCAGGGGGTAAATCTATCTATGCAAGTGAGCATGCAGATGGCTCCGTCTGATGGTGGCAAAGGACCGACAATGTCCACGTGGGCGTTGTCGAAGCGAGCAGTGGGTGTCTGTATTGTGGCGAAAGGTGCAAAGGTATGTCGATGAATCTCACACAGTTGAAAATGCAAACACGTGCGAGACAATTTACGCACATCTTTGTTCATCCCTTGCCAAACGAAGCGGTCGGCGATCAGGTGTAGGGTCGCCCGAACGCCGGGATGAGAAAGGTTGTGCAGTGAATTGAAAATGGATCGCCAAAACGTTGGATGTACTACCGGTCGGGGTGATCCCGTGGACATGTCAAAATTATTGTTGTGTCGCAGCCTGGCAGTAACACGTCACGAAGATCAAGGTTGCTAGATGTGGAACGTAGCTTCGGTATATCTTTGTCGCCTTGCTGTGCTGCTGCTAGAGCGGCGGCATTCGCAGCGGTGGGAATGGCGTTGCAGCAAGGTATCCGTGAGGACGCATCAGCAGCCGAGTTGTCTGAGCCTTTTATGTGGCGGATGTCACTTGTGAGCTCCGCAATAAATGAAAGGTGCCGACTCTCTCGAGGAGAGAGACGGTTGCTGGTCGTTTGAAGTGCGTAAGTTATCGGCTTATGGTCGGTGAGGCTGTGAAACTGCCGACCCTCTAAATAATTCCAAAAATGTTTGATGGTGAGGTATATGCCTTGTAGTTCTCGTTCAAAAGTGCTTTACCGGAACTCGACTGGCGCCAACTTCTGGGAAAAGAACCCAAGGGGCTGCCAGTCTCCGTCAGCGAACTGTTGCAGCATTCCTTCTTCAGTGACGTTGGAGGCATCCGTCATGATAGAGAGAGTTGCACCAGCGAGCGCGGGCGCCAACATTGCTGCTTCTGCGAGTGATGACTTGCTGGTTAGGAATGCCGCCGCTGCCTCTGGGTACCATGGTAGAAGTGTGGTGCCGCGCTGAGTTCCCTTTAGGAGATCAGTCGGGGGTTGGAGGACAGTGGCGCAATGCGGCAGAAAACGCCGATAGAAATTCACGAGGCCAAGGAACTCGCAAAGCTTCCTGCGTAATGTAGGCGTTGGAAAGTTTTTGACTGCGTTGACTTTAGATGGAAGAGTGCGAACACCCTTGGAGTCTACTTTGTGGCCAAGAAAATTGAGTTGTGAAACGCCGAACTTGCACTTAGCCTTGTTGATGAATAGCCCGTATTTCGCCATGCGCTGGAAAAGGATCTCCACGTGTTGGAGATCTTGCTCGAAGTTAGCGCTTGACACCAGAATGTCGTCGACATAGACAAAACAAACGGTAAGCTTCCGGGTGACGCTGTCGACAAACCATCAAAATGTCTGGGTCGCCTTACGAAGGCTGAAAAGTATCCTCACATACTCGAAAAGTTTAAAAGGTGTTATGATGGCTGTTTTCGGTATGTCACTTAGTTCTACGGGGATCTAATGGTACGCTTTGGTGGTGAAGAACTTTTATTTGGAACCAGCAGTTGACCAGGTAAATTTTTGAAAAGATGGTTGCTTCCTTCAGGGACGCCGAGAAATCCGCCGTTTATGGTAGGCGGTAGCGGTCTGGAACGGTGGAGTTGTTCAGAACGCGATAGTCCCCGCAGGGCCACCAATCAAAATGGTTTTCTTTTACAGCATATGGAGGGGTGATGCACATAAACTGGAGGATAGTCTGATGATGCCGTGTTCAAGCATGTGCTCGAACTCGGCTTTCGCTATCTTGAACCGTTCGTCCAAGAGGCGTCGTGGACGAGCATGAGTGGGAGGCCCGGACGTTACGATGTGATGTGGTACGTCGTGCTTTACCGGTTGCAGAACGTTGGCGGGATGTGTGAGCGACAGGATCCATTGGAGTAGGTCTTCAAACTTTGTATTGGTTATAATGCAACGTTGTGGAAGTGGTGAGATAGATGCTCTGCCTTTAAGAGCTAGGTGAGTCGTGGACTCTACAAGGCGTAACCGTTGCATGTCCACTAGCATGTTATAGTTGCGGAGAACATCTGCTCCAAGGATCAGGGCCGTCACGTCGGCAACCAGGAATATTCTTCTGAGTGGTCTTCTCAAACCGATGTTGAGGGTGAGAGCTCGTTCACCATACATCGCAATGGCGGACTTGTTTGCGGCCTGCAAGGTGACGTTGGCGAGTTGGCGCTTGGTTGACATCGACGTCACGGGTAGGACGCTTACTGCGGCGCCGACTAAGAACCGGAGACCAGTATTCTTGTTTAGTATAAAAAAGAGAGGGCTGGCTTCGGAACCGGCACCCCTCGCCGCCTCTAGTGGTGGGTTCCGGGGCTTTCCGAGGCTATGCAAAGTGGAACGCATTTCTTTGTTTTCATGCCGAAAGTGCGATGGTACCCGCACGCACCTAGAGAGGGCGAGGGATGTCGGGGCCTACGCTGTTGGGAAGATGGCCTTGGTCGGTGGCCTGCTGGAATTCGATCGGTGAGAGCGGCGATCTGTGTAGAGAGTCGTCCGATCTCCCGGTGGAACTCCTCGCGAAGGTTGTTGGCGTCACATGGAGGTGTCAACGCTTCGGCCGAAGGAGTCGAGGGAAGCGATAGTCCGGACTGATTTTGGACGTGTGCGATGGTGGGAACTGCGACTTCCATGACAGAGTCCACGAACTTTCCAGATCCTCGAGGCTGAGTCCAGCGGCAGCGGCGAGAACCATGCGGACACCATTCGGGAGGCGTTGCGGAAAAAGTTCCCGCAGCAGCGCTATATCGAATGTCGGAGCCTTCTCGCCTAAAAGTTGCTGAAGGCGCCGCAGCAGTTGTGTTGGCTTGCAGTCGCCTAGCTCCTCTGAAGTGAGGAGTTGTTGTAGTCCGCGTTGTACCGACGACGTGGTCCTCTGCATCAGCTCCGCCTTGAGGGTGTTGTAAGGGGAGTCTACCGGCGGTGTCAGGACCAGATCCTGAATTTCCGCTGCGATGTTCGGCGGAAGCGTTGCAAGAACTTGGTGGAACTTCTGGGTTTGTGATGTTATCCGGACCCTGAGGAACTGGCTCTTTACGGGGGCGAACCAGATCTGAGGGTCCGCTGGCTGGAATTGTGGCTGTCGGAGGTGGAAAGCTGAAACCAACCAGTGGCGGAATGGCGGGTTCACCAGACTGCGCCATGACGACTGGAAGCGGTTTATGAGCTTGGCGCAGCAAGGGAAGGGTTTCAGAGGTTTGGCGTCCGTCAGGTCACCGATTTGTGGAGGTCAGGAAAGACGTCCGTCGATGCAAATCAACAAACTGATCTTTATAACCGCTATAAAACTGAAAAAACCATAAAACCGTGCTCCGCTGAGACCACCCTGCCGCAATGTCAACGCTGCCAGGCTTGTGCTGCTTAGGGTGCCTCAATGTCCTCAAACATAAAAAAGCAACAATTAAAATGTACAAAACTATACGCTCTTGCCTAATAATGGAGCAAAATAAAAACAAAAAATCAGGTACAAATCAGGAGCAAAAATACAAACGCAATTCTTTAGAAGTTTTAGAGTCAAAATCTACACCATCAACATAGAAATTATTTAGCAAGCGTGGCAGTGCAAATTTAAGCATTTGGAGACCATAGTTCGTTCGCTGAGTGACCATCTTCCACTTCTCCGCTCCGCGAGTGGGGTATGCTGGTGAATTTTCCTGTAAACCTGCAAGGTTTACTAAAAAACAGGAGCCCCTTATTTTTTCCCTCCTGAAACTAGCACACAGTCTATAATCGTATAACTTGTAAATAGTAATTATCTTAAAATTTTTAAATATTTAAGAAGTGTGAGCATCATAAGGGACATTAAATATGCTTCTTAATATTTTTTTGTAACAAAAACAGTTTTTCCGTATTGGTTAGTGTCCATGAGCCCCATACTAGATGGCAGTATATTAAGTGAGAGTAAAATAGAGAGTTGTAAACTAACAATTTAACATTCGTGGGCAAAAAAGAACGGTTGCGATTTAGGATCCCAATTACTCGGCATAATTTTGGAATAAGATAATTTATATAACAATCCCAGGACATGATCTCATTAAAAAATACGCCAAGAGTTTTGAAGGAACTAACTATTTCAATTGGACAATAATTTAAACTCAGTGATCTAGATAAAACCACAGACTTGGTTTTCGGAAGAAAAATTATTGCTTTTGTTTTATTAATGTTTACCTTTAAAGAGTTACAATCGCTCCAGGATTTTATCTTTGATAAAGTGTGGTTTGCCATATCTATTAAGTCATCAAGTGTTTCGGAAGAAAAAAATATGCTAGTATCATCCGCGTAGTTAACAAATTTTGCTTCCCTGTTAACGTTAACGATGTCGTTTACGTATAAGTTAAAAAGAAAGGGTCCCAAAATACTTCCTTGCGGAACACCTGAGGTGATGGGTTTTACCGTAGATGAGTTACTATTGATGCATACGAATTGTTTACGATATTGCAAATAGGACTGCATAGGCAACAGTGCCTGTCCACGGATACCATACATTTCAAATTTTTTTTAAATAAGACATGATGACTTAGGCAGTCAAATGCTTTCGTGAAATCTAAAAATAACCCTAGCACTATTTTTTTGTTTTCAAAATTTTTCAAAATGAATTTTTTTTTTTGGGTAAGTAACGCTGTTTCAGTAGAACAGTCCTTCCGGAAAAACTGAGAAGAGGTAATGAGATTATATTTTCCACTTCCAGAAAAGTCTTCTTCTTTGTCAACCTCCATTCAAATTATACATATTCAACAGTAAACAAAGTAAATGGCAGTAAATGACAATTCAGCAATCAGAAAATTACAATTTAAGAGTAAATTAAGTAAATGGAAGTAAATGACAGCTGTATGCTGTGCTGGTTTTAAGATGGTGGTGTGTATGTCCCATTTTATTTTCTTGTCTTAAGGTTTTATTTCTTAATTATGATTGTTCACAAGCTTAGAATGTGGCGGGAGATGGAGAACACGACGTTGAATGGCTAATGGTGATGATGATGATGTTGGCTTTCAACTGAAGCGCCACTTTATGGTCAACACCCAAACTATTTTCGCGAGTCTGAACGTCATCGTTGTTCACGTGAAGCGGTACTTGTGAACGAGCACATTTCGCAAAACTTGAGTGTCACGAAACTGTTGCGCGCCTAAAAGATGCATCGTGCGAACAAACCCCAGCTCTCGCGCTTTGGCGGTACAGCATAACCAAAACACAGTTACAACGATTTGCCGCGTGCGCAGCTGGCCAAGTAGGCAGCGCGGCCGTGGCCTAACGATTATCGCGCTATCCAACCCCGCAGCAAACCAGGGTTCGATTCCTGGCCGCGGGTACCCATTTTTGCTGACTCTAATGTGATGTTCTGGTAAATTCAAGAACCGTGTTGGAGCTAATTCGAGGTCAGAATCTTCTACACGGCGAAGCTTCTACGCTGATTGTTGCAGAAGCCCGCGCGTGTACACAAGGGACTCTGCGTGACAAACCGGAGCCAGCCTCGCCCGGGCGTTCGCCTCTGCTGTTACGCCGACTTCGACACCCGCGAAGCTCTGCTGTTATCTTCTGTTTTCTTTTTATTTTGGGCACAAGTTCGCGACATTAAAAGTTTCAGTTTCTTCGGTTATTCCTAGTTTGTCACATCGTCCATCGTGACAATATGATGCAGACAGGTATTGAAGAGCAGTTGTTCGTTCACGAACCGAACAGTTTACCCTCAAGGAATCCCTAACGCGATAATCGCTGAATGATGAGAGAAGATATGCCCTGTCAAAACAAATTCAAGCAATTGATAACGAAGTCGAAACCGTGTTCGATAAACCGGTAATTCCGAACGTATTCCTAGACCACTACAAGAACCTTTTTGGCAAAGTGATATCAGACGGGGAACAAAAGGTGTAAAAGAATTACTGTTCAAATTACTAGTCCTTTCAGAAGAAGAAAAAACTTTGATTGAAAGAGCGTTGCCCGTTGAAGTCCGATATGATATAAACTCGCTTCGGATGGATAAGGCACTTGGTCGCTACGGACTCAGGGCAGAATTCTATAAGAAATTTATTAAATCTTTATCTCCTATGCTGCTTGATGTCTTCCCCGTCGTATGCCAAGAAAAAATGCTTCCACCCACTTTTTATTAAGGTCATACGGTCTTAATACCTAAAGTACAGATGAAGAAGTGCTGAAAAAGACTGAGAGCTACAGACTAATATCCTTATGTAATGTAGACTAACGATGTTTGCAAATATACTGACAGAAAGACTTGCGAAAAATTGGAAGGTGCTTTATCATTTCACCGAGAGAATTCGACGGCAAAATCAAGAGAAATATGAAGTAGATTACAAAATTCATGATTCAAGCTCTCAATTATTTTGCTGAAATTTAAAATCTGACACTAATATGAATACACTACCCACCTTTTCTGACAAAATAAGCTGAGATTCAATCTGTAAACCTTCTACACCTGCGGTTCCCGCAAGCTTTGTAATCTCCCGATCTATCCAAGAGTTCAATGAATCTGCCCCAACCTTCACATTCAGCCGTAGACGGAGCCAACGCCTCTTCACATATCGAAAGGAACACCAAAACACCATGGAAGGGTTGCTGCACTTCTATTATCTGCTGCATTACGGTGCTCTTCAACCGTTGCGCAGGAGCGGGAATGACAGAGTTTGGTGGTCGGGTTTGTGTTAATGTGATTTCACAAGGAATCGTATGGCGGCCACGACCACAAACGAGGTCGAAATAACTGCAAAGTGTTTCCCGTAAAGATATCGCTTTAGGAGAAAGAAAACCAAATTGCTATAACGAGCTTCGTACCCAAGTCAGCAGAATGGGAAATTTACGCGCTAACCAGTGAGCTACTGGGTACGTTTCAGTTTTTTTTAATATTTTACTACCGGGTGTTTTTCAGCATTGTTTGGCAAAAATACAAAAACCTGTATACACCTTTTGAAAACTGTTTGTGTCGGACTGTTGCAAAAAGTGCTCCCATGAAGTCTTCCTCCTACGGATGCCGTTTACTCTCCAGACAAAAGATTTCGCGTAGAGCTCGGGCATTCTTAATCAACACTTACTTTTCCCAAAACACATTTCCAATTGTGATTGAAATTTTGCCAACTTTCAATTGCATTTAAACAAAAGAAAAATTCTTTTTTCTTGGGCCTTCAAAATTCACAAACACCGTTTAAAGCGTTCCCCAATTTTTTAGGTGAAAGACTGGGTTGGGGACCAGTTACCAGGAAATAAAAGAGTAAATACAAATGAGTAATGAACTCAATAATATTTCCAGATCAACGTCTAAATACAAATTTGAAAGTTAGTGTAAAAAAAAAAGAGAGACTCTAAGAAGGATGAAAAGACATACGTGTTTTTGAAAAGCAATCTTTAATCTAATTTTGACCTCACACAGTAATTGGGAACATGAAAATTCCCCAAAAATACATGAACAGACATAGGAACTTTGGGATGTTCCCTCAGGGTAGAAAACTAATGAGAATGATAGAACTGCCGCTGACGATACGCAACGGATACGACACAAGACGCTACGCGCAGAGCGCAGGAGAAAGCAAAGAAATTGTTACGTACATACTTACACAGATATGAAACAGGGGCCTAACAATAGTGATGTTGATGATGACAATGTCCAATACATAACATGTCAAGATGACCTGCCGTTTACGCGGTTAGTAAGATCTGTGATACCGTCTTTTCACGAGCGCTTATTTTTACGAGGGTAGCAGCAGGCCTGGTAAAAGCGAGCCGCGGGCTGGGCTTCATTGGAAGTACTGCGGCCACCCACGCGACGGTTGGAACACCTCTGCAGGACGAATTTCGCCCGCTGGCTGGAGTTTGGAGACCCGCGGCATTTAAGCTACAATAAAGAGTTAATGCTCGAAGTCGCTTTCATAACAGTAATCTAATTTGAATTTATTTGAGAATAAGACACTGGTTTTCCCCTTGAATATGTTTGAAAGGTACCACTGCCTACTGATAGATCGCACAAGTCGACATTGGACGTGAAAGTTCGGATTGATAGACCCTTGAAATATTATCCTTTATTTTCGAAACACAAGCTGTCGGGGTAGTTATATTTTTTATCTCAATAAATGAATAGGAAACAATTATTTTCCGAGCATGTGTTCGGCTCTCATAACTTGAAATGTTGTTTTGGTAACGCGATATATTCCTCCGGCCATGAAACGTTAGAATAGATCGAGAGGTCCATCTCCAGTGATTGTTTTTATGCGAAGGGGCAACACGCAGTGTTGTTTTCTTCTTAGCACTACAATGTGAATACTATTTACAGCTCTATTCCATTTCACATTGTCCGACCACAGCCTGCGCGACTATCCGAAGGACCAAAAGCCTAAAGTAAATAGTCTCTGCTTTTGTCGTCTCCCTCTCCACTACAGGCAATGGTTATTTCTTGCGTAATGTCAATCCCTGATTGGCGACATTATGTTCCTAGAATTTATATTACAAACAGATCTTACGCTTCACTGTAATATTTTAAGGCTGTCCACTCGGGTTTTAAGTGTAGAGACGTAGAAAAAGAGACTCGAAACAACATCTTCTCGCACACAGCCGGTTTCCTGCACAACTGATCGACGAACAGTGCACACTCGCAAAATGATGAAAATAAGAACACACAACTTGGCACATCCGTGTTTTTGTATCTTGCATCACCGCTGCAAAAAACTTTAAAGTCAAATTCGGGGGTTTTTCGTGCCAAACCTACGTCGGGCATCTGGGACGCCCCAGCGGAGGACTGAGGATTAATTTGGACCACCTGGGGATCTTTTGACGTGCAACCGGAAGCGCGGTTAAACGGCGCCTCCTCCGCAAGAAGCCTCCGTCAGCTTGCGGGCACCTCGGCCGGGATTGGAACCAGCCACACGCGGATCCGTGGGCCAGCGCTCTCGCCTCGAAGCCACCTTGGCGGCGCCTCACCGCTGCAACAAAGTGCGAAGTGTAATGGTACGCAGGGTTTATTGAGATGTGAATTCCAATAACAATGGATTCCTACAAGAAGTAAATGTACAATTCCATAGGAGCGACGGAGCGCACCCTAAAACCTAACAAGAAATACACGCATTTTTTTTTTCTAAGCTGTTTATGGTTTGTCTTTCGTAGAGTTTCCATATGCGTCGAAAAAAAGACTACGCTCACACAGGCGAATCCGCCTCGCGCCCACACCTTGCCCGCATAAAAGATTCGAAGTAAATAACCAAAATAAAGCGTTGACGAATGCGCCTGCAAGATGCTATTTGTTTTAGACTTTCGCTTTAGAACAGTTACTGCTGCAGACACAGGCACGTGCGGCGTGTCGAACACCATTCCCGGCATTCTCCTTGATGCTCGGGTAATTTAGAGATAGGTCTGTTCACTACCTTAGTTAATTAATATAGGCACCATTTTTAAGATCAGTAGACTCTCTGGTAGAGAGTAAAGTTTTCTCAAAACTTTGCCGCTGTGCGACCCGTATCCGCCATGCCTACGCTCGCACCGCCCTCTCCTTGTCGTCGCTCCAAGCCACTTGCGTGTCTAGTTTCCTTTCCTTCCATCTCCCGGGGTGACGGTCCCCAAGCGCGTGTCTACTTTCCGCTGGGTGGTGGTCCCGTCGCGTGTCTTAAGTTCTCTCGGGCTCCTCGGGGCGGTGTTAGACGTCCATGCGATATAATGACCACCCCTTAAGACATCAATAAATGTGTGTGGGAACCTTTAGCCACGCTGACAACCGATCAAGACAATAAATATGTTCGAACCTTTGTTCGATATTCTTTGTAACGTCTGTGTCGTATGGTAAACAGATTCGCTGGTTGTCCCCCTTCACAGAGTGGAATGGATCCAGATTTTTTTTATTCTCACTCACGTGATCAGTGGTACACATATGTTTTATACATCTTTACCTTATACAGGGTGACACGTCTTTAAGAAACTTAACCTTAAGAACATACATCTATATTTATTTTCATATTTAACAAAATTGTGAAATTTCCAAAATTTGATTGTTCTGGCACTTTTGCGTTTGAAGCATCCTACGAAGACAATTATAAGTAAACTGTTTTATGCGCCCTGTCTTTTGAATTTAACCCGCGAAAGAAACATATCAAAACGATTGATATAAGTTGAATCATTCAGTAACTACAGCGAATTAGAAAAACAAAAATTTGTGCTTTCTTCTTAATTTTTATGTTTCTGCTTCATGAACTGAGAGCGCCAAGATGGCGCTCGCAGTTCATGAAGACGTAGTACTGTAGTTCGGCAGCCAGTTCGCCGCTGTTGTCCAGCCAGTACCTGTCACTTGGTCATACGTCGCACCCCTCGTTTTGCAACGTCCCTTTCTGAGTTGTAAACGTCTGAAATAATCTCAATTGATTCAATAGGTTTAGAAGACTTGACTACACTTTATACGAACTTAAGCATTATATGTAGATGATGCAAAGTTTCACGTGTCAATACGTCACACAAGTAAAAATATCCGACCACATCCGTTTCATAATATTTTCAAAACAACGTGAAAGCTTGTATTTTATTCTTTCCTTGTTCCCTTTTTTGTCGCATTACAGTTGTTTTTGCGCCACGTTCGACTGTACTCTGGAATTTAAACGTAAGCTCAGAGACACGACACGGCACTCGAACACAAGAAAAAACATATCAGATCTAGTTGTTGAGCACTGTGCTTTCGCATTCTCACCGGGTATACATAACGTGCTGGCATTTTTCGCAAAAATGAGGGAGTTATATTAGTTTGATGGACGCCATAACATATGAGGTGTCTCGACAAATGTTTAGGCGGAAGTATGCAAAGCAGTGAAATAGTCCGTCATTTGAAACAACCTAAAACAGCTTTTGTATCTCGCTTCGCATTTCAAATGGGTACTCATGATGAGTGGTGATCTTCAAAATAGTTAACAATATTGATTATAAGTGTAAAGAATGAAAAAAAAAATGTGGTTCAAAACGACTATATTTATTTCCAGTAATTAAAGAACATTGAAAAAGTGGGCGTACTATATAAATCAGGAGCGCGATTTTAGAGGTTTCATCCAAACACATGTACAAAGGTTGCAATCGCGAGTCAGCGTGCGAAGCGCCCTTCACACACGGCCAGCCTAACATCTTATTTGAGCGTCGCGATTTTTGTAGACTACAAAGAGACAGCAAATTTTTTATTCTGACATTCGAGGAAAAGTTATTTAACCCATAGTTTCAGTCCACCTAAATTTGCCTACAGAACCTACCGTGCCAGGAAAAATTTTTAAATTTCAACACACTTTAAGGAGAGCCATATGTGCGTAAGGATCTACACCTTCATTCAAAGTGTAGAACTGAGCGAAAAATGCGAAACTAATTTGCAGTCGCTCGAGCAAAGTACGAGCAACACTTGTAAGCCACTGGAGATAAAAGGGAATCAAACTTTTAATCTTACTCTTTTGGAAAATCATGCGGAAGCTATCCTGCAACTACACAGAGCCAAAACCACCAATTGTTATAACCGCGAATGCAGAGGTTGCGTGCGATCAAACGGAAAACAGGAAAGCCTTCGAGTAGTGTTCACTTGCGCACGCCACTTTTTGTTGAATCATAACATCTTAGAGCTCGGTAATTTTATTTTTGTGCTAACTGGCCCTTAATACAAAAAAAGAGAAACCTCCAAACTCTCGCAATCAAATTTAAGGCACCCTATCTCCGAGCAACTACAAGGGCCACCCGCACGACCGCACAGCGCAGAGGCTGTTGCAATTTCGGCCCCCTCGGAATGCGCGCGGTGGCCGAAGATGCCCGTCATGAAGCCCTCGCGGCTTCCCTGCGAGCGCGCTCAGCTGCACGGTTGACGCCGCACTGTAATTCACACCAAACAGCATACGCGCGCAAGAGGGAGAATATTCACCGCAACACGTTTCACGTGGGTATTTTTTATATAAAACGCATGTCGGAGTCCGCAGACAGGCTCGCACCACTCGCACAATTCTAGTTGAGTCGGTTAGCGGCTTAAAAATTGCGCAACTGAGCCCCCACACGCTGCGCGCTATTTGTAATTTCAAAAGGAAAAAAAAGAAAGAAAGAAAGGCAGGTTCCACGCGCTATGGTCAGATTCATTCTATTTAGAGTTTTACTTGATTGGAAGTTGAATTTATTGACCAGAGTTGGTTCTTATGTTCTGAATTCTTCACTTTTGTTTACTAATGGCGTGTGCACTCAGGCTATCTGTTTGTGTGGTGTAAAGTAAATTTTTATGTATCTAATGTAAAAGTGTGAAATAGTATACTTGGTCAGCCTGAAAGAATTTATATGACGAAGAGTGGCTGTCTCGTACTTCTCACACGCAGTCGGGTTAATGCATCAGGGAACGACAAACAGTAGAGTCTCACAGATGAGAAAAGATAAGGAAAACATTGCCCTTGGCGTTACCATTCAGTATACCTTCCCAGAAATGTAATTAAGAATTGCACATAGGGCATCGCACCTTACCTTACCTTCTAGAAATGTATAGTTATTGACACTCACACTTTAAGGCGTTCACCGCCACGTTGTACTTAGTGCTTGGTTACCCGTTTTTTTCTCCGTCTCAGCCTATAAAGTGGAAAGTTTTCCAGTCAGCTGGAGTGCATGCTTCTTCTCGAAACAGTAGAATTGGAAGCCCGGCTCAAATATCGAACATTGGGAAACTCTTTCAGATGTACCGGAGGAGTGGAGAAGGCGAAACGAATATTTCTCACATGACCAGCTGCGAACAGCGCTAAAAGACGTTGGACCGGGACGAGGAAAGACACAAACAGAGCGCTGCCTGTATGTTTCTCAAAATTGTTGTTACTTTTGCGTAATTTGGTTGCGAACATTTCAACAGCAAAGTTTCCTAAAAAATTTGAATATTTGCGCTCTTCACTGTTTTCGTTCGTTGGCAAAATAAAGATAATTTGCAAACAGACCCCAGCCCCTACGCCGCCCCCCTCCCCCACAGAGCTAAACCTAACCCAGGCAGCACATAAACGTGAAGAAAACGACGCAAGAACGTCGAAGACGTCTGTGACGTGACGTCGTACAACGTCGAAGGTCCGGACATTACCTTCGTTGGACGTCGATGAAACCTTTAAATGTCCGCGAGAAACGGTGCCCGGGAGGTTGAGAAACCGTTTCCAAAGACGTTTGCCATACGTCACAGGCACGTCTCAACGGGCCGTTGCGTCTTCCCTCGACGTTTATGATACGCGTGTTTTTGACATCCGGACTAACAACGACATTCATAGAACATCGAGAAACCATTCCAAATTACGTTCCCTAGGGGTCGTGGAGAAGACGCTGTGTCCACACACCCCCCACCCTCACTAAAAAAAATACTTTTTGAGTATTATTGCGAAGGCAAGTTGCTCTCATGCAAGTACGAAGGAAGTAACTAAAACACTGGTTTGGTACGAACTGTTTATTTTAGCATATTCAGACACGAAATGCAGTTCGGAGCGACGCCAGAAGACGTCCCTGGATGTGCCAGCCTGAAGTATATAAAACAAAGTCACGTGAAGAAATGAACAAGGGTCTATGCCACGCTGCACGGAGTGTTCCACCTCTTACCTTGCTCTTCTGATTAATCCGCTGACCGGCGTGCTTTACCCACCCCATTGCGCATCGCTGGTACTCTCGCTGCGAGCACGGGAATGGTTTCAGAAGTGGGATCTCGTCCACTGGGCATTCATGAATGGGATCGTTGGAGGCGTCTGAAGGGAGTTGATGGAAGACTGGACTTTACGCGCCATTATCTGCACTGCCCCTTCTTTTCTGAGAGGCGTCATTTATATCCTCACAGGCACCTTGATCCCAGCAGTAATACGATTCAACGTGTGAAGCGTCATGGCCTCGAAAAAGGTCCGCGAGCCGTGACTGAACATTACGGGGTTTACGGCATTCACCAACTTCTTAATAGGGGCGACTCAGTCTGGACAGCATATAGAGAAATCGAATCGCAGCACTTCCATTGTATGCAGACTAGAAACAAATCACGGCGACAAACAGCCCGCCTCGTAGGCCCCGTAGACGTCACGGCCGGTGCTAGTGACTGACTTTAGGAAAAAGCTGGACCGGGTGATACTCAGAGCTGTTCTCTCTGGGCCAACATAGAATTCAGTGAATTATATTGGGAACGAATATACGTGCCCCCGTAATTAACGCTTATCGATTGTTCCTCGCCACTATCTTCCCCTACATTTCTCTCTCGCCCTCTTGCCGATTTTTCTGACACATCGCATGGGGCTCTATTGAGATCTTACTGGCATCTCTTCTGCCTGCCTTTCCCCCTCTCTCTTGCGTGGCGTTGGCGCCGGCTGTTATTTTTTCTTTTTTTGCCGACCCGGAGGTGCGGGTTGGATTTGAACGCTATTTAGACCATCATCTGGGCCATTCAAAACTTGGCATCACGAGTGCCAATCTACTAAAATTGTTAACAGTCTCTACCGGATTTCGTCATTGCCGGGCATTTTATTTTTTGGAGTAGTGTTCAGAAATGCGCAAGTGTGCAGCGAAATTGTGCTCCTATATAGTGCTTGCCGGCATGCGATTTTTGTTTGGGTACATCATCAGTGCCAAAGAAAGCAAGATCTGTTTGACAGTCACGTAACAAGACTGGGCCTCGATCTACTGAAAGCGCTAATGTCCTGGAAGTTGGTGTTGTGGATGAACTGTGATGTTGATGTGAATTTCGTGGTTCTGCGTAAGTCAGCATGGGCACTAAAACACGAAAATAAATTGCTTAACATTAAAACATTGCCAGGTGGTCGCGGAGCTGTATGGATGCTCCTAGGAAATGATGCATGCCTGAAATCTCCTGGAGAGGGGATAGTGTAGCGACGCGCCCGTGGCGACGCGCCCGTGGCGACGCGCCCGTGGCGACGCGCCCTTGGCGACGCGCCCGTGGCGACGCGCCCGTGGCGACGCGCCCGTGGCGACGAGCCCGTGGCGACGAGCCCGTGGTGACGCGCCCGTGGTGACGCGCCCGTGGCGACGAGCCCGTGGCGACGAGCCCGTGGCGACGAGCCCGTGGCGACGAGCCCGTGGCGACGTGCCCGTAACGACGCGCCAGTGGCGACGCGCCAGTGGCGACGCGCCCGTGGCGACGCGCCCGTGGCGACGCGCCCGTGGCGACGCGCTTGTTTCGACGCGCTTGTTTCGACGCGCCCGTGGCGACGCGCCCGTGGCGACGCGCCCGTGGCGACGCTTGCACAAAACGAGAATGGCACAATTCAATCCGTTTTAAACGCCATGGGCTTGACTTCGCAAATTAAAATTGTAACAATCGTTTACCAATCCATAAGCAAAACCAGCACATGTAAAAAGAAGGATATTCCTAACATGCCTTCATATTATTTTTTTCAGTTTCAGTTGTATATTCAGTTTTGTATATGCCCTCCCTAGCGTAATCCCATTTGTAACTAATATTATCTTGAAATAAAAAGATTAATTTATAAATAAACAATTTCCTCAAGCTCTCAAAAATTAAGGTTTGCTTGCGGCTTTTGAGCAGTGTAACCTTGACGACAGCTGTCATTAAGCGTTTAAGAGTGAACGCGTATTATACGTGATTCTGCGCCTGGAGATGGAGCTGCAAAAGCTAAAGAAAACAGAAAACAAAGGTCGTGGCATGACATCGCCAGGTCGTCAATGACAGGACAAAAATCGAACGTAATTTAAATATGCCCTCAGCATTGAACAAAACGTGAGTGGTCGACGTTGGCAGTAAGTCCTGTATGACGTTTACGGCAGTTAGGTGTGAACGCGACTTTGGTGGAACGTCACTGACGGGACAGTAATGTAACGTCACTATGGATTTTATTGTAACGTCGAAGAAACGTGAGTGTTGGACGCAGCTAAACGTCTTGTCTTGGCGTCGAGGCGAAGATGACGACGTAGAAGTTAAAACATGACGTCGCCAGGACGTCATGGACAGGACGATAATACAACGACATTTATGAACTTTACTTCAACATCAAAGAAAGGTGAGCGTTGGACGTTGCCTGAACGTCGTGCGTCGACGTCGTGGGAACGTTGGCGACGTTTGAGTTGAAATACAACGTCGTCACAACGTCACTGATTGGACTCTTATAAAATGTGACATAAGGACGTCACCTCAACATCGAAAAAACGTGATCGAAGTCATGCGGGACGTCACGGACGTCAGTGGCCTTTTCTCGTCGTTTCCACGACGTTTTGTTCTGCCTGGGAAGCTTGGGCTTGGCGCGGCATGGGCTCACTGAGCACCGCGGCCTCTTCGCCAACCCAGCCTGTACTCCTTCAACTTTCTGAAGCTCACCATGGCCGAGGAACCGCACACAACCCTTCTGAAACTAACGAAGACGCATCGGTGATTTTCGCCGAACATCGGTACACAAAACCGGCATGGCAGAGTCGGCCGACGGTTAAGCACAACCGCCGATGTGCTGCGGACACAACCCGACACCTGACGACCAAGAAGACACCCCCTCGAAGAGATCGAGTCCAAAGGTGCAAATCTACCGCGGGCTTAACTCAACCACCTCGATGACCTTTTTCCGGGACACGGGAAAGGCACGCACAGCCAGACGTGGGCGGGCGAACCCGCATGGCTCGGGGACCGTGATGACGCCATTCTCCAAAACCCTCCTTTAACAGGTGCACCCTGCGGGGAATTCCACAAGGAATCATAATCAAAGGAAAATCAGAGATAAAGATCCACCACTCATAGCAGGCTACCACAGACCCGCAAAAACAGCAAAAGCAGCTTAGAAAATGAGCAACTAGGCTGCCTTTACAGTCGTTCTCTCTTGTTATATGGGAGTCATTTACATAATTGGTATATTGTTGTGTACGAGTAATTTTATTGTATTTTTTTGCACTCGGTCCTCTAAACAAACCACAGTCAAAACGATTTAAAAAATCGGCAACCATTTTTTAAAGGTCGTACTTTTTCCCCGTAATGTGCAAAGAAACCAAAGCGACTGCTGTAGCGGAGTCGCGCAATGCGGGGGGAATGGTGCCGTCCCGTACCTGAGGACGGAGGTGCGACGTGGTTAGTTCTCATAGTGATCCGTGAAGTACATCGTCAAGCGGACGTTTCTAAAACCGTTCAATATTACGCGTAGCAACTGGCCCTAGTCAAACTGGGATTTCGCCTAACGCGAGGAATGTTTGGAGACTACTGCTTCGAGCAACCGCCAGGAAGATGTTCCCTTCGTCGCGCCATTTGTGGCGGGACGCTTGGGCTGCCATCTTCCCGGCACGGCCTGTGGAAAGTGCCGACTTCCCTTGCGGCATGAGGGGAGAGAAAAAGGGTTTTCCTATGGCGGCGTCGGCAACGAACGAGCTCCGAATTTCTACGGTGTCGCCTGTACAGAAATCGCTTGAGTGGAAAGAAAACAAACTGCGCTAACGAACTTCGCACCCAAGTCAGCAGTATGGGAAACCGACGCGCTAACGAGTTCGCTACTAGGGAATTTTTAATTTTTGTTATGTTTTACAATTGGGGGTGTTTGAGCACTGCTTGGCAAAAACTGCAATGTGCTCCCATAAAGGTTTCTTCCTACGAATGCCGTTTACTCTCCTGAAGAAAGAGCTCGTCTTTATCCCGGGCGTTCTTAATCAACACTTACTTTTCCCACGACTGAATTCCAAATTCGATTGAAGTTAAACACAATTTCAGTCGCATTTGAAAAAGAAAGACGTTCTTTATTCTTGAGCCCTCTTTTTGCACGAATACCGTTTAAGGGGTCTCCACATATGGCTGAAAAGCTGGATCGGGGATCTCTTGCGAGGAAATAAATAAGTAAATATAAATAAGAAATGAACTTCGTAAATATTTCAAGATCAGCGATGAAAGGAAAAGAAAAAAAAAAATGAAAGTTATAGTAAACTAAAAAGAGACTCTAATGATGATGAGAACACATTTTATTTTAAAAATCAATATTTATTTAATATATATCAAATAGATAACTTACATTTACCTAATAGATAAACATTGCTTTTCAAAATAAAGTATGTCTTTTCATCATCCTTAGAGACCCTTTTTGTTTTACTCGTAACCTTCTTTTTTTTTGTATTTAGATGCTGACCTAGGATTATTTATTTAGTTTGTTTGTGAAATATATTTATATATTTTTTTCCAGGCAACAGATCCCTCACACAGCAATTCAGAACCAGAAAATTCACAAGGCATAAATCAAAGCGCATATGAAATTTCTCATGTCCACTCAGGGCAGACGACAAATGGAAATGACAGAACTGACGCTGACAATGTGCAAAGGATACGACATAAGACACTACGCACAATGTGCATGGAAGAAAGTAAACATATTGTAACATTCATAGTTACACAGATATGAAAGAAGGGAGTAAGAATTGTGATGATGGTGATGGCAATCTGCAATAAATAATATGACGAGGGAACACGCCTTATTGATAGGCAGATTTCTCTCGATTTGTCTGGTATCGTCGTTTACGCGATTAGTAAGCTTTGCGACGCCCTCTCTTTACGCGCGCTTATTTTTGCCCCGGTAGCAGCGGTCCTGCTGGAAGCGAGCCGCGGGCTGGGCTTCATTGGATGTACTGCGGCCACCCACGGGCCGGTTGGAAGACCTCAGCGGGTCGAATTGGGCCCATTGGCCGCAGTTTGGAGACCCCTGGCGTTTAAGCTACAATAAAGAGTTTATGCTGGAAGTCACTTTCCTAACGGTAATCTAATTTAAATTCTTTTGAAAATAACACACTGCATTCCCTCTTAAAAGGTTTTTGAAAGAGGCCACTGGCTAGTGATAGATGGCGTAAGTCGATATTAGACGTGGAAGTTGGGATTGATAGCCCCTTGAAAAATGATCCTTTATTTCGGAAACCCAAGCTGTCGTGGTAGTTGTATTTTTGAGCTAAATGAAGGAAATGGAAACAATTATTTTATGTGCATGTCTTCAGCTGTCATAACTTGAGTCGTTTTTTTTGGTAACGGGATATTCCTCCGGCCATGAGGCCCAGGAATAGATCGCGAAGTCCACCTCCCGTGATTGTTTTTATACGAATGGTAAACACAACGTATTATTTTGTGTCTGAACTACGATGTGAATATTATTTGCAGCTCTGTTCAATTACACATTGCCCGACCACAGCCAACGAGGCTCTCCGATGGAGCAACGCCTAAAGTAAATAGTCATGGCTGTTGTCATTCTTTGTGTCCAAAAGGAAGCTCAGTGTCACTATGGTGCCCGGAACACGTCTTGTACCAATGTGTTTACCGCGTACAAACTAGTGGTCACTTGATTTCCGCCTCATGACGTCATGCAAGTGTCTTGCTGTCGAGTCGGGACCCTGCAGACGTCCCGACAGCGGTGGCGGATGTGGCAGTCGCCTGTTCTGCTGCAGGTCGCTGTGTGGCAGCCCACGGAAGCTTCGGCAGCCAGAAGTTGGGACGCCGTGACGACAGCGACACTCGCGTTCGCTTGTGCAACTCGCAGCTTCTCGTTAGCATTTCTGCGACCAACCGCTAGGATCGCGACATGCAGCAGCATGACGCTTTGGCTTCTGTGACGTCATTTGTTGCCACTTGGGGACCACTTTTCATGTATGGGCAGTAGAGACCGCTAAACACACCAGTCGAAGACGCGCTCGAGGCGCCATAGTCTCACGGCGCATTGAGTACGCATGATTATTTTAGCTGGCACACGCACATAGATGACCAGCGTCATGAGGATACACTTGTGGTGCTACATAATAGGCTGCGGCGGATCGTAGCCTTGAGCGAGGCTTCACTTAATATGAAACTGAGAATAACTAACGACTAAGGACGCCCAGCTAGGTATCATGCTTTTGCTTACCAACTTCTAGTCGACTTCAAAAAATTTTAATTAAATAAACATCTTTATCAGTGTGCGATAGTATATTTTGTGTATGTAGTGTCATTTCTCCCTCTCCACTAAAGGCAATGGTTACTTCACGCCTAATGACAATCACTGATTGGCGACAATATGTTCCTACAATTTATATTACAAACAGATTTTACGTTTCACTGTAGTATTTTAAGGCTGTCCACTCGGGTTTTAAGTGTAGAGACGTGGAAACGAGACGGTCGAAACAACATGTTCTCATACACAGCCGGTTTTCTGCACAACAGTTCAACAAACAATGCACACTCGTAAATATAACGAAAATAAGAAGAAATCCTTGGCACATCCGTGTTTTTGTATCTTGCCTCACCGCTGCAACGAAGATCGAAGTGTTATTGTACGCAGACTTTATTGGGATGTGAATTCCAATAACAATGCATTCCTACAGGAAGTAAATCTACAATGCTATAGGAGCGACGAAGCGCGCCCTAAAACCTAACAAAAAATACATGAATTTTTTTAGCGAAGCTGTTTATGGTTTGTGTTTCGTAGAGTTTCCATATGCGTCAACGAAACCCCTACGCTCGCTCAGGCGAACGCGCCTCGCGCGCACAGCTTGCCCGCATAAAATGTTCGAAGTAAATAACTAAAGTAAAGCGTTGACGAACGCGCCTGCAAGAAACTATTTGTTTAGACTTTTGCTTTACAACAGTTATTGCTGCAGACGCAAGCACGTGCGGCGCGTCGAACACCATTCCCGGCATTCTCCTTGATGCTTGGGTAATTGAGAGATAGGACTGTTTCGTACATTAGTTATCAAACATAGGCACCATTTTTAAGATCAGTAGACTCTCAGGTAGATAGCAAAGTTTTCTCAAAGATTTGCCGAACTAGAGTACTACTGCTTGCCCCGTCTTTCAGCTTTTTTTTATTTGTTCCTAATAACAGACAGGTAGTGGCTGGGCAACAGCGTCGAACTATTTGCCGAACTAGAGTACTACTACAGTGGCTTAAAGGGGTTAGTGTAGTTACCGCGTAGCCTCCACCATGCATCGGGAACGGCCGCTCCTTGGAAGACGGTGTAGGTGGCGCTTCGATCCGCAGCTTCGTCAGGGTGCCTCCATCGGCCGGCTGATAGAGGGGCCTAACAGGCTTCATAACTAATATAAATACGTCAAAAATAATTATTTGTTTCCAGTGGACTTCCAAGGACATGGTTTGTGTTCGTAGGTGAATAAAAATGTGAAACTAGGAGACGACAGTGTAGTCGACAGCTGCGAATCGGCCGGAGCTGGCCGGAGCCAAGCTGGCCAAGCGACCAAGCCGGAGCCATAGCCGGAACGACGGTGCTGCAAGCGCCAGCGCCACCCGCGGCCGTCTTCCAACGCTGTGCCGCTTCTCCGGTTTTGTTCGTTACACTACCCCTTTAAGCCACTGTAGTACTACGTCTTCATGAACTGCGATCGCCATATCGGGGAAAGCAGAAACATAAAAATGAGGAAACACGCACTATTTTTTTTTTGTTTTTCTAATTCGCTGTAGTTACTGAACAAATGAACTTATATCAATAGTTTTGATATGATTCTGTTGCGGGTTAAATTTTAAGACACGGGGCGGAAAAGCTTATAATTAACTTCGTAGCATGTCTTCAAACGCAAAAATGTCAAAACAATTGGAAATTTCACAATTTTGTTTAATATAAAAAATTATAGGTAGGTATTCCCTCCATAATCCCTCCGTCGGTTCAGTACTCACTTTACGTGGATGATTTACAAATTTCAGTTTCTTCCTGTAACCTCTCAGAGTGTGAACCCAGGGTTCAGCTAGGCATCAAGAAGCTTACTGAGTGGGCTGACAGTAATGGGTTTAAGTACTCTCCTGAAAAGACTGCATGTGTTTGCTTTACCCGCAAACGTGGAATCCTTCTTGAACCATCCCTAATAATCTACAATAGTAATGTTAGTGTCCACCTCAGCACAAATGTTTGGGTCTTACGTTTGATAGTAAACTGAATTTTAATGCTCATGTAAAAAGCCTGAAACTGAAAGCTCACAACTCTCTCTATATCCTTAAAGTTCTCTCTCACCGGTTTTGGGGCTCGGACCGATTGTGCCTCCTGCGAATCTATCGCTGTTTGGTGCGCTCACGATTGGACTATGGCTGCTTTGTTTATGGGTCTGCCAGGCAATCTGTGCTCAAGATGTTGTATCCCGTTCATCACCTTGGGCTTCGTTTGACTACGGGTGCGTTTCGTACGTCCCCTGTGCCCAGTTTGTATGCAGAGGCTAATGAGTGTTGCCTCGAAAGACGCAGATTCACATTGGGCATGATGTACTCTCTTCGCATCCGATCTGTCCTCCAGCACTCCACTCGAGAAGTTCTTCAAGAAACACGCTCGGAACGACTTTTTCTCGCAAAACCTAGCGTGATCCCTCCATTCAGTATGCGATTGAAAACCTTGGCCGAGTCTGTCGGATTAGACGTGGCATCCCAGGTAATCGAATCCCCTGGCATCATAGCACCTTGGGAGCACCCTGACATACACTGCAACCTGTCTCTTGCACAGTATAACAAGAAAACCACTCCAAGTTCGGTGCTTCTGCAGGACTTTCATGAACTTGCTCAATTGTATGACGATTACACAAAGTTCTATACAGTTGGAACAAAATCTAAGACCTTTGTTGGGTGCTCTGTCATTGGCTCTTCAGTGGAAGTTGTAAGGCGGATAAATACTGCTGCTACCATTCTCACAGCGGAGCTGTATGGTTTCCTGTTGGCTACGGAACACATAGCCCGTCACACTATACCTCTTGCAGTGGTTTTCACTGACTCTCTTAGTGCCTTGCGAGCCATCTCTTCACTTCTGCCTACAAGGAACGCCCTTGTTGTTGAAGTTCAGAAGAAAATTATTGTGGCAGCTAGAAAGCATTGCACCAGTGTCTTTTGTCGGATTCCCAGCCATGTTGGTATCCCAGGCAATGAGGCAGCCGACCGTGGTGCGCGCACATGCGTTAGCAGAGCGGTAGATATTAAAAAGATCCCTTACAAGGACTATTGCACTTTTGTAAAGTCTCGCATACGAGCACAATGGCAAGTCGAGTGGAATGAGGAGATCTACAACAAGCTGCATCTCGTTAAGCCAGACCTGGAAGATGGGCGACCGCCCGGTACCAGGAACGCTTTTATGAAGTAGTGCTGTGTCGCTTGCGCATTGGCCACACTCATCTGACTCATGGCTACCTGCTCCATGGGAGGATGCCCCTTTGCGTGAACAGTGTGACAAACCTTTAAGTGTTCTCCATTTTCTAATTGAGTGCCCTTTCTATGAACGGGAACGCCGATCTCACTTCGCACAGTTATACAGAAAGCACATTCCCTAACATCCAATGCTGTTATTGGGTGATGAACCATTCGTAACTTACAAGCAGGTTTTTATGTTTTTAGAAGCTATTGGTCTTCTACATCGACTGTGAACTTCAAAGCTTTTCACTCATGTCCATTTTTGTTTGTGACATTATCCAATATATGTCTTATTCCTTTACTTTTAACCCTGACCACTAGAGTCCTTTCTTCTCGCTTACCCTCAATGCAATAGTTTTCTTCTTTGGCGCTCTTTGGCCTTAGCATCCCTTGCGCCATAAAAACCCAATCCAATTCAAACCCTATGAGCGATTGTTAATCACCTTTCTGGGAAGGTATACTGAATAGTAAAGCCAAGGGCAATTTTTTCCTTATCTCTTCTGTTCTGCGAGACTGACCTGTTTGCCGTTTCCTGAAGCAATGACCCGGCTGCGTGTGAGAAGTCTGAGACAGCCACTCTTCGTCATATGATAATTTTCAGGCTGACCAAGTATACTGTTTCACACTTTTACATTAGACACATAAAAATTTACTTTACACTCCACCAACAGATAGCCTGAGTGCACACGCCATTAGTAAACAAATGTGAAGAATTCAGGCCATAATAACCAACTCTGGTCAATAAAAGTCAACTTTCAGTCAAATAAGACTCTACATGGAATGAATCTGACCATGGCGCGTGGAACCTCTCTTTCTTCCTTTTTTTTCTTTTCGAGATTACAAGTAGCGCGCAGCGTGTGGGGGATCATTTGCGCCAATTTTAAGCAGCTAAAGGTGTATCCACACGACGGACCGGGCCGCGGACCGATTGATCACGTGATGCGCGGCCCGCGGGCCGCCCGGCTGCAATGAACATCCACACGGCGGACCAAAAGAGCAGACGACAGAGTGAACGGGCCGGTCTAACCCTCGACCTCACAGCTCCGCCTAACGCATGCAACAAGCTGCTTTGAGGCTATTTCTAAGGAGCCAAGATGGAGGTTGAACGAAAGAGACTTTTGGCCGCGGTGGCCCTGGCTTTGACTATTGAGGACGAGGAGGACTTAAGTGAACTGTAAAGGGCATGCATCTATTGCCCCACAGAGCGGGGAATTGCTCAACGAGCGCGATGAAGTAAAACGTTGCATCGTCGCACCATGCCGCCATCGTCGCAGAACAATAGGTTCGTCTTCAACAGTTGGCGCCAAAAGAACACGACTTTGGATTTGGATTCCAATCTAAACAACAAAGTCAGCTTGTTGCCAGACTTAGCACTTCAATTACACTTAAAACGCCGCGGTCCGCCGCCAAGGTCCGGGCGAGAAAAGCGCTTGGCATTTTTCAGAAGCGCGGGCCGCGGACCGCCGGCGGACCTCGAAAAGTGGTGACGTAAGATCACGTGATGCGCGGCCCGCGGACCAAAACAGCAATTTGGTCCGTCGTGTGGATACACCTTAACCGACTCAACCAGATTTGTGCGAGTGGTGCGAGCCGGTCCGCGGACTCAGACATGCTTTTTATTTAAAAAAAATACACACCTGAAATGTGTTGCGGCGAACATTCTCCCTCTTGCGCGCGTATGCTATTGGGTAAGGATTACAGTGCGGCGTGAACCGTGCATGTGAGCGCGCGCGCAGGGAAGGTGCGAGGGCTTTATGACGGCCATCTTTGGCCACCGCGCGCATCCCGAGGGGGCCGAGATTGCAACGGCCTCTGCGCTGTGCGGTCGTGCGGGTGGCACTTGTAGTTGCTCGGAGATAGGGTGCCTGAAATTTGATTGCGAGAGTGTGGAGGTATCCTTTTTTGTATTAAGGGCCAGTTAGCACTAAAATAAAATTACCGAGCTCTAAGATGTTATTATTCAACGGAGTCGCGTGCGTAAGAGAACACTACTCGAAGGCTTTCCTTTTTTCCGGTTGATCGCACGCGACCTCTGCATTCGCGGTTATAACAATTGCTGGTTTTGGCTGTCTGTACTTGCAGGAAAGCTTCCGCATGATATTCCGAAAGAGTAAGATTAAAAGTTTGATTACCTTTTATCTCCAGTGGCTTACAAGTATCACTCGAACTTTGCGCGAGCGACTGCAAATTAGTTTCGCATTTTTCGCTCAGTTCTACACTTTGAATGAAGATGTAGATCCTTACGCAGATATGGCTCTCTTTGAAGTGTTTGAAGGGGAACAGAACGACTTATTGGGAAGTTTTTGAGGGCGCGCGACCGTCGGTTGGTAAAATGTGCGTTGGACGGAATTATGTTCACTAATAATTTTTATCAATTTTTCCTTTGCCTGTTTCAACACAGGACACGGTCGATTTTGTAGGCAAATTTAGGTGGACTGAAACTACGGGTGAAATAACTTTTCTTCGAATGTCAGAATAAAAAAAATTGCTTTCTCTTTGTAGTCCACAAAAATCGCTACGCTCAAATAAGATGTTAGGCTAGCGCTGTGCGAGGGGTGCTTCGCACGCTCACTCGCGGTAGCAACCTTTGTGCATGTGTTCCGATGAAACCTTTAAAATCGCGCTTCTGATTTATATAGTACGCCCACTTTCCCAATGTTCTTTAATTACAGGACATAAATATATTCGTTTTGAATCACAATTTTCTTCATTGTTTACACTTATGATCAATATTGTTATCTATTTTGAAGATAACCACTCATCGTGAGTACCCATTTGAAACGCGAAGCGAGCTACAAAAGCGTTTTTAGGTTGTTTCAAATGACGGACTATTTCACTGCGTTGCATACTTCCGCGTCAACATTTGTCGAGACAACTCCTATGTTATTGCGTCCATCAATTCAATATACCTCCCGCATTTTTGGAACAAATGCCACCACGTTTTGTATACTCGCTGAGAATGCGAGAGAAGAGTGCTCGATAACTAGATCTGATGGATATTTCCTTTATTTCGAGTGCCGTGTCCTTGCTCTGAGCTTTCGCTAAAATTCCAGAGTATAGTCGAACTTGGCGCAATAACAACTGTAATTTAAGAAAGAAGTGAATCAGGAAAGAACAAAATACAAGTTTTCACGTTGTTTTGAAAGTATTATGAAAAGGATGTGGTCGGATATTTTTACTTGTGTGACGTGTTGACACGTGAAACTTTGCATCATCTACATATAATGCTTAAGTTCGCATAAAATGTAGTCAAGTCGTCTAAACCTATTTAATCAATTGAGATTATTTCAGACGGAAACGAAACTTCATTCCTTCTTTAGTAACGTTTACAACTCAGAGGGTGACCTTGCAAAACTTGGGGCGCGACGTAGAATCAAGTGACAGGTCCTGGCTAGACAACAGCGGCGAACTTGCTGCCGAACTACAGTACTACGTCCTCATGAACTGCGAGCGACATCTCGGGGAAAGCAGAAACATAAAAATTAAGAAACAAGCACCAATTTTTTTGTTTTTTTCTAATTCGCTGTAGTTACTTAACGAGCAACCTATATATATCGTTTCGATATGATTCTTTCGCGGGTTAGATTTAAAGATACGGGGCATAAAACGGTTTACTGATAATTAACTTCGTAGGATGCTTCAAACGCAAAAGTGCCAGAACAATCGATTTTGGGAAATTTCACAATTTTGTTAAATATAAAAATAAATATAGAAAGGTATTATTAAGGTTCAGTTTCTTAAAAACGTGTCATTCTGTATAAAGTAAAAATGTATAAAACATATGTGCTCCACTGATCACGTGAGTGAGAATAAAAAAAAAATCAGGAGCCATTCCACTCTGTGAAGGGGGATAACCAGCGAAGCTCTTTAGCACACGAAACAGACGTGACACAGGATTTTGAGCTTAGGTTCGAACATATTTATTGTCTTGATCGTTGGTCAGCGTGACTAAAAGTACTCACACACATTCATTGTTGTCTTAAGTGACGGTCATTATTTCGCATGGACGTCTAACACCGCCCCGAGGAGCCGGAGGAAACTAGACACGCGCTCGGGGACCGCCACTTTGGAAGGGCGGAATAAAAGGAAACTCGACAAGCAAGCGGCTTGGAACGACGACAAAGAGAGGGCGGTGTGAGCGTACACATGGCCGACGCGGGCCGCACAGCGGTAAATCTTTGAGAAAACTTTACTGTCTACCTGAGCGTCTACTCATCTTAAAAAGGTGCCTATATTTGATAACTAATGTACTGAACAGACCTATCTCTAAACTACCCAAGCATCAAGCAGAATGCCGGGAATGATGTTCCACGCGCCGCACGTGCCTGTGTCTGCATCACTAACTGTTCTAAAGCGAAAGTCTAAAACAAATAGCATCTTGCACGCGCGTTCGTCAACGCTTTTTTTCTTTTTTTTGGTTCTTTGCTTCGAACCTTTTATGCGGGGAGGCTGTGGGCGCGAGGCGCATTCGCCTGGTGAGCGTAGTGTTTTGTTGACGCAAATGGAAACTCTACGAAACACAAACCATAAACAGCTTCGATAAAAAAATGCGTGTATTTTTTGTTAGGTTCTAGGGTGGGCTCCGTCGCTCCCATGGCATTGTACATTCCCTTCTTTTAGGAATCTATTGTTATTGGAATTCACATCTCAATAAACCCTGCGTACCATTACACGTCGCGCTTTGTTGCAGCGGTGAGGCGCCGCCAACGTGGCTTCAAGGCGAGAGCGCTGGCCCAAGGATCCCCATGTGGCGAGTTCCAGTCCCACACTCTAAGAAAAAAGGGAGTCAGGTGTAGTCAAACAGGTTTTTGACTCTCCTTAAAATCTTAGCAGCATCGTTTGACTCCAGTTTTCAGCCAAAGGGAGTCCAAAGCGGTTTAGACTCCTTTAACGCACTAAAGTCATATGAGTATGCTTGAACGCCTGGAGTCAGCTGACCCCCTGCGGCCAAGGGGGGGTCACCTGAGCCTCTAAAATTGGTGGAGTCACCGTGACAGAGTCTCGCCACTGGAGTCAAACGAGCACCTTTGCATTAGAGGGAGTCCAAAGCAGTTTGGATTCCCTCAGCACAAGGCAGTCAAATGGGTCTACTTAAGTACTCCCAAGCTTTAGTTTTTTTTTTTTTTTTTCTCGACTGCTTTATTTAGATGTTGATATATTAATCAGATTTTTGAATTTTAACCGGGTCATATTATAAATATTTATTCATTAAAAGATATGAAGCGGCGTAGTTATAAGCGCAGAACTTTCCAACGCGGAGCATGTAAAATACGCAAACATATTAGCATGATTCGAAAACCCCGAGACTGCAGGTAACGGCACACATACACTAAAGTACCAAAGCTTTTTGAGTGTGTGTGTCGTTACCTGCAGTCTCGGGGTTTTTGAATTATGTTTCATGTACACCAGCTCGTTTGCGCCCGTACTTTTATTACATATTTTCGTTGTTACATCAGTGGGTGCGTTGCTTTTAGCCGTATGCCGCTTGCTGATTTGATTAAAACTGATTTATTCGCAAATGAAGCTCTTTTATACGGGGATGCGACCTTCGCTTTGTGTTTTTAAGGTCAGGGGACATTGGGGGGGGGGGGGGGGGGCAAATGGCTGTCATTACGAAGTGAAAAATAAACTACAATTTTGTAAATAATATTTTAGTTGGTGGTTTTACGGATCATTTTTCAATAACATTTTTAAAGACAGTCACCGTGGAAGACTAAAGGAATTCACGCCTCTGGCATTTCTCCCCACAATTGAGCGGAATACGTCAAGTAAATGCAGTCCTCCCAGAAAGTCCCACATTAATTTTAGCTGTGCATGTCAATATTCTAACAGCGTGCGAACTTCAAGCGAATAAATGCACAGAGTTTCCTACCACAAAAACAGAGTGCTGCATACATAGTTTTCACATTCGGGAACGTAAATATAAGAAACGGTACAAGTGAACTTGTACAACTATTGCACGTAACCGGTCAGTCCCATACAAGGACACGAAAATACAACTTTTCTTGCTATTTCGGAGCACTTCTTGAAACTGCAGTAAAGAAGGGTCAAAATTGTGGCCGAAATTTCATATCTGGTGGTGTATTTTGTAATTCTGTGAATTGCTTTAACAGATGTAGGCTGTCTTCAAGATTGCATTTGCATAATGCTCTTTCAAGCCACTAATTAAAAATGCTAATCAACGAAGTTTAGGTAACTTTCGAACAAACTATGATAATTGTTCGCTTCTCTATTGTTCGTCGAGCTCACGAATCCCGTAATGAAGACCGCATCCACGTAGCAGGGAGCGCCCTTGTAAAAGAGTCTGATTCCACTTTAAAAATATATATATATATATATATATATACATTACCTGGCATATGGCTACCAGTGTGCTGGTGACTTTCTGACACAAAAGAATTGCAAATGCAACGAAAACAAGAAATGAACCTTTGCTTGTTTTAATGTTGAGAATGAAGAGAGAACGCGGCATCCTTTCTCACTCGAAAGAAAAAGACCAAAAACAAAACAAAAAAAAACGACAAGGACCAGCCGCGTCTGAAAGAAAAGAAAGACAAGTAATAAAATCAATAATGGAATAATATTAGAAAAAATATAACAAAAGATATCGCGTGAAGAGTGGTTTCGAATCTCCGAATTATCAAGAAAACCAAAGCTGATACTTATCTGTGAAGGAAATCGGTCCCTAATCCCCATCACCCTGGCAGCAATTTTCATGGTGCTCTAAGCAATATGGGAATGTAATGGTGGAGTGGAGTGATAAGATGAATGTGTTTGCCGACGAGTGATGGTCTTGAAGTATGAACTCAAAAAAGACTTCCAGCACGGTTGTCAAAATTTGTTTATATAACGAAAGACGGACTTCACGGACGACACACATAACGAACAAGAGAGAAATAATTATACATGATATGAAACATTCTTCTTGCAAACTCTGCTGCCACTCATCTCCTTTCTCTCTCTCCTTAAAGGCCCGTTCACACTCTTGCGACCGAGTACGACTGAGAGAGACGAGATATCTTATAGCGAGTTCGTTTCACACGCACCGGCCCCGTTCGAGTTCTCTCCCAGAATGCATCGCACTCGCAGAGTGTTGCACGGAGAACTGGACTCAAACGAACTCGTCAAATGCACCGAGTGCAGAAGACTGATGCTGCCGCCATCTATGCTGTAGAAAATGTACCGACCTGAAACCGAAACTAGCGCCTTTCTGTTTGGAGCGATGGGTGGGAATGCGAGAGTGCAGTCACTACCAACGTTTATCTACAAACGTTGAACGCTACAACCTGTAGTTTATAGTTGCGATGACTTCAAGCAACTCGGCTGTCGTAGAGATAGTTACAGACGGCTTAAATTTCCGCACCCAGCTGTCTACAAAGCAGCTGGTTGCGATCTTTCAATTCTTATAACCGTTTACGCCGAAGAAAACTGATGATGCTGTCCGAGCAGAAGCTTGATCCGTTTGAGCATGGTATTATGCGTGAACCACTGAAAGGGTACGGCTTAAAACTAGTCTGTTGGAATCTCCAGCAAAACTTTTCGTGGGACTTTCGAATTCGATCGTCATTACAAGTGGATCAGATGTCAGCCTTGGTGAGGATGTCGAGAACGAGAGCTTTCTCGAACAAAATACGACGGGGCAAGTTAGCTGACGTAGGTAAATGTTAAACATGATGATGTTGCCCAAGCTTCGGTTAAAGTCACTGTTTAGATTTCTCTGATGCTTATTTGGTAGTCAGAGTTTTCTGCTGAGCCAGTTTTGCCGACAAATGTTCAATTTTTCACCCGCACACGGATGTTGGTAAACATCTCGGGGGCCGCTGGTGCGTTTGTTCTGAGCTTTTCTTGACACACTGGTATAGTTCAGCGTCTGTACGGCAATAGAGCGACTTCAAACTGCAAATAAAGCACGGGTTGTCAATTGCTTCCTGCACGAAATAGCAGACGCTCACAATTCAAGCTCGCGTTTGATTCCGTTGCCCACGGGACGCGATTTCTATCAGAAAATCTACTTTTTTTCCTTTGGGTTCCGCGACACATCGTAGCAGACGAACCCTCGTCGTCTGCTCTCGCTCCTCGCCGGCCTCGCCGGAGCGAGGCATGACGGGATTGAATTCTGGCGCACGCCCGATTTTCTCGGTGCAGCGAGTGCATGCACGCGTGCGGTGCCGCCACTGAAACGAACTCGGAGAGTGCAACTACTCGTGGAGTGACTGCCGAAACGAACTCTCTTTACGCCGCGAGTGGGCACGCGTGGACACGAGTGTCGTGAAACGAACTCGCTATTACAACTTCTTAAATGTTTCTAGAATGAGTCTACTCGGTCTACTCGGTCGCAAGGGTGTGAACGGGCCTTAAGGCCCGTTCACACTCTTGCGACCGAGTACGACTGAGAGAGACGAGATCTCTTACAACTTCTTAAATGTTTCTAGAATGAGGGGACACACTGACATTGTGGCGCCATCTATGCGGTGACCCTAGAACTGCATTTCACAAAAGCGAAGGTTTTGCGGGATTTCCGAGGTTAAATGTGCGTAATACCCATAGAAAGGCTCGTTTATAACACTAACAAAAGTTTTTCGAGCCAAAAAAGAAAGGATATTGCGCGAGAAATAAAAAAAAGATATGCCGGACCCCCGAGTTTACACTGCTTCCCAATAGATGGCGCCAGTGTGTTCTCTGGTTTAAGAAGTTTTAAGGAACCCAGGTTTAAGAGGTCGCAAGCAGTCGCAAGAGTGTGAACGGGCCTGAACTCGAAGTTTTCTCCTCAATCTCTAACTCGAATTCCCAAAAATCTCTCGTCTTCCTTGTTCCTTCTTCCCGTCTCCCAACTCTCTCCCTCTCTCTTTCGTTTTCCACTTAGCTCAAAACCTCCGCACATTTTTTTTTCTTCTTTTTTTTTGCGTTCAAATATTGCTTCCAGATGGCACAGAGTCCTGAAGGCGCCTTCGCCCATCCGGGCAAGCGCTCCCCTCTTTCTCCCCGGGAGTCCCGCGGTGTCCACAAAGGCTACTGTTTCGCGACATTCAGATGATACAAAGGCTCTTGCCTACAGTGCCGCAAACAAGAGAGGAGACGAGACAAAGATGGGAGTGCCGGCTTTTTCTGCCGGAGGCGCGCGCTGTTTTTGCACCAAAACAAGTTTCCCTTTCCTCACACGCTGCACTGGCGGGGTGGTGGTTGTACTGGTGTCCTCGGATTTGTTTCTTCTGAAAGAAGTATGGCAGCCGAGTAGCGCATAACCTGCCTCGTTTATCGCGGCTTATCCGGAAAAACCTCTCTGTGTCTGGGTACTTCAGAGTCAAGGATCTGAGGACGGCGCTCCAAGCTCATCCGGATTTCGGCGACATTGGGGACTACGTCATTCCACAAGTGAGTAGCCGAACTGCCTACTTTTCGTCCACTTGTTTCACCGTACTGTATGTGCAGATGTTATGGCTTGTGACTTCTTTTCTTTATTGTCTTTTTACGCTCAATGCATATTATAGGAGGATGGTCAAATTAAAATTTTCTTGCTGGTATCGCTACATTTGCGTTGTCAGTCGTCGGCTTTTGAGCAAACGGTGTTGCAGTATGATATATACATTTGTTAAGGAATAATTTGAAAATATCCGGTCGTAAACCTTTGGTGCGTCGGATGCTTTCCAAATATATAACTAAACGCACCGTTTTATAGAAGGTCGTTCCATAGAAACATGAATGTTTCGAGACTTTTATATTGCTATTTGCTTTATGAGGAATCTTGGCGCCTTCTCAAAAATATTACCTTTCTACGCACAAGACTTTTGCATGGCTATGATAACTCCTTGAATGTATCGCCCATTCCTTTTCTGTGTTTTTAAAATTACACACGCACCGAGATGAAATGCCTTGTGCGCGTAGCGGTGAATAGTAATTGACACCTTCTTACAGCCTAAAATCGATTTTCATCTTTGCTGCTACATGAGCATCTGCCATTCAACTCCATAAAACACTTCTCCACCGTGATACGCGCGTACATGTACTTATCTGAGGTACACGGCGCTTACCTAATTGTAGGCACATGGCCAGGGGGGAGGCCCATGGGGCCCGGGCCCCCTCCGAAATCTTCCATTTTGCTGAGACCTCCTCTCCCCCTCCCTCTCATACAGTACGATTTTGCTCCGGGGGGGGGGGGGGAGGCGCCCCCCCCCCTCCCCCCCCGGGGGAAACAAAATTCTGGCTACGTGCCTGCCTAATTGACAGTATTTTTAGAGCGCAGCTCTTAGGGGCCCGTTCCCGGCTTGAGCGGCGTCGCCGTCGGCGTCGGCGTAACCAAGGTCATCCCAAGGTCACGTGACCCCCAAGGTCATGTGACCCCCTGAAGGTCACGTGACCCCTTCCAAGGTCATCTCAAGGTCACGTGACCCCACGTGACCCTTTGAAGGGCACGTGACCCCCAAGTCACGTGACCCCTCTGAGGTCACGTGATTCCCGAGGACACGTGATCGCCTCCCCAAGGTCACGTGACCCCCGAGGTCACGTGACCCCCAAGGTCACGTGACCCCTTCCAAGGTCATCTCAAGGTCACGTGACCCCTCTGAGGTCACGTGACCCCCCGAGGTCACGTGACCCCTCCAGGTCACGTGACCCCCAAGGTCACGTGGGGGTCACCTTTGGGGTCACGTGGCCTTGAGGTCACCCCCAGGTCACGCCTCCCCGAGGTCACGTGACCCCCTCCCCGAAGTCACGTGACACCCCCCCCCCCCCCCGGAGCATATTAAAGAATGAGGGGAGGAGGAGGAGAAGGGGGAGGGGTCTACCCTCCCCTCAGTACCCTTCACTCCTCCTCCTCAAGAGCTGCGCTCCAATTCGGCGTTACAGGGATTTGTAAACGGCTTTCACTTTTTTTTTCATACCAATGGCCTGGCCTAAAAAGGGCCCTAATATTTCCTAGTAATTAAGTAAGAAACAAGATAATTAAGTAAGTAACAAGATATAGCCACGCGTCTTGTTGAAACGTCAACCGGCGCATGTGCACAGTCCGGATAATTTACCCCCGCAGGTCTTGAGCAGAAGAAGGGTTGACCGTGTGTCGTATTTTGGGAGGTCTTCAAGAATTAACTTGACTAGGGTCCAGTATCTTGAAAATAGTTCGCTCTTGAATATAAGAATTGCTGACAACCTCTGTCGTTCCCAGTTCAGCTATATGCTTACGTAGCTAAAAGTGCGGCGTGTCGTCTATCTTGCTTTCCTGGCGTTTCTTCTTTTTTCTTGTCTAGGGTAGCTTAGCGAAACTTGCGTGATTCAAGTATAGTAAAAATAGATAGGCGATTTCGGTAGAGCCAGATATTTTAGTTTTGCGCTCTACCATAAATATTTTTTTTAAATAATCTTACGTTACTCAAACGCGGTCCTTATCTTGAAGCCTCGGTATTTACGATATCGTTCAAAAGAGACTTCACTATTTTCTGCAGAACGTGATACAGTATGCAGTAGTAGTGCCGTGAGATTTAATAACAATGCCTCAATATCCCATTTTATCATTCATTGACTACTTTTTAAAGTGATAACCCAAGCGGCACAAGAATATTAGCCGAGTATCTACACAATATTGTTGGCGAATACTCCGAATATACGGTTCTTCCCATCCACAGGATGTCCAGACGATATTGTTTCAAAAGCGGGGCAGTACCAGCACAATATCACTGGAGTGCTGCCATCGTCGGCTGTGTACCCACCGTACGTCCAGTATATATATAAAGTACTAGCAGCGTCGTCTGGGTGCACGCCGGATATCGCGTGTTAATCCAAGCTCAATCGAGTCGTCGGAGTACCCGCCGAATATAGCCCGTATATACATAGAGTAATTGGAGCGTCGGCTGAGTATCCACTCGGCATCGCGTATGTCAATGGAGCTGGCGTGTCGTCTGAGCAACTGCTGTATATCCCGCGTATATCAATAGAGTACTTAGAGCGTCGGCTGAGTATCCGGCGGGCATCCGTACGTCAATCGAGTACTGGCAGTGTCGTCTGAGCACCCGCCAGATATTGCAAGTATGTCTACAGAGTACTTGGAGCGTCGGCGATACAGTTTATTGCAACTCAAGATGGTTCGGCGAGGGTAAGACGGGCCAGAAAGGAGGAAGCAGACGGAATGGTGGAGAAGAGAGGGGGAAACCTCCTTCGTCTTTAGCGTTCCGTCTGCTTCCTCCTCCCCGGTCCGTCTTACTCTCGCCCTACCTTCTTAAGTTGTAACGGACTATAGATACCACCCAATTTATGTGCGACAAATATATCTTCATTTGCTCACGTCACCATTACGCTTCGGGCTTTTTTGGCACCTTGATTATACACACATGCAGATGCATTGCGCACACCGCAAGCATCAGCTGAACATATACGTTGACCGCATACACATACAGGGCATATACAAACATCAGCCCAACAGCACACTAACCAATACCGCCTAGAAATAGGGCCATAGCTCTTCTCGTGACGTCACAACAAAAGGCCATCGGGGGCGCGTGTCGAAGCGAGGGCAACGCGCGTTGATCGACCGTCGTAGCGCGCTTTTAGTTACATACGCATGTCTTATTAGCTAAAATGAATGCTGCACATAGCAATGGGTAAAGAAAACATTTTATTACACAGGCAAAAAATTACACCGCTAAATAATCTGTACGTAATGGCACGAGGTACGCGTATAAGACGTCTACAGAAAAACTTGATTGTTTTAAGTTGAAAAGATTGAGTCACACAATTATCGCTGTAGGAATGTATGTGTTGTACACAAATACTTCGACAAAATGGTGAGACACGCAGTGATTGGACACAGCAAAACAGATCACAATTAAAAATCAGGTGACGTAGTCCACGCGGACACGGCTAAACAAGTGCCACTTACGATGATGTAAGTGACTGTTCTCGCGTGCAGTCACTGAATCATTGCATTATACCCCGGCCACACGACAAAATGAATGCAATTTCGATAGAATGACATTATGGGGTCGACAAATCAACCTGCGACGCTCGTATAATCAAATCACTCAAGACCGCGAACTGATTAAATCTCATATCGTTGCATGAAGATACGTTAACTTTTCCGTGTGGCAGGGGTACTAAACTTACTATTTTGTCAACTAATTTACTTCTCCATATGGGCTCGAGGTGCCTTAGAACAAAATATGACTTATTTTGTATCACAATAATACTACTACCGTAATACAGTCAAGATTCTGATATAAACGTAGTAAAGGCAACAAAGTAACTTTAGTACAAATAAACACATAAGAACCAACAACGCACTTTCAATGAACACAAACTTGTTGATCACGTTCCAATAGAAACTGGAATATTACCACACATATTTGCAAATGTCGACGCAACAGCAAGCGGATAACGACGAAGAAGAAAATGCCATTCCATCACGAGATTAACAAAAAATCGACTGCAGCATTTTACTCGCGTCCTACATGATCAAGAAAACCTGTAAATAAGTTGTAACTAACCTGTCTATCGTATCCCTAAGGCCCCGCTCTATCCGCCACGAAAACATTTGAACACGAACTTCAAGAAGACTCTCTGTCGAGAAAGGGGTCTATCAATAATGACCAGTGTCATCGTTGACTAGTTGCCACACATGTCACTCAAACCGTAGCAGGACTTGTTTCGCGAATCCACGTAAATGGCGCGCAGTATCAAGCGAACATACAAAAAAACTTTCCTAGACTACGGTGACGACGAAAAAACTGCGGGAAGGAGGAAACAAGTCCCAAACCAACCACACACGAGAGCGCCAAGCGCCGATACTGGCGCGTCGGGAACCTAACACAAAAGAAGACAGTTCAAGTTAGTCAGCGTGCGGGCGAAACTTGTAAACAACACGTGACCAGGAGAAAAGAAGCCCGTCCAACACTGTGTGACGACCCCCGTGAGGTCTTGAGCCACAAAGCCACCGGGCTTTGTCGCGACCGTGAATGGACCCAAGCCAGCGATTACAACGAAAAGGCAAGATGTTCATGAATCCTTCATCCAACCAAACATACAAGACACTCACAGTACACTACAATAAAAATGGCGCAGCAAAGTTCATGGAAAAGTGTTTACACGCTAAAGTCTTGTGGCTGACTCACAGTTCGGTGATTGTGTTCTGCGGGGGAGCTTGGCAAGCACTCGCAGATCTAGTCGTCTTGGAGAAGCCGTGTCGAGTTCGCACGGCGTTGGAAATCAGCCTCTTCTCAACATCCCCTTTGTCCGTCGATGTCTGGCTGCCTCCAGGCCGTCCCGTCCCGTCCGAGGAAAAATCTGCCTCCTGGTCTCCGCACCGTCCCGTACGCCCAGCCCCTGGCCCCGTTCTTCCTTCCTTTTTGTTCCCCTCCGGGGTCGTCCATTTCCACCGCAGAAAAGGTGTGGAGAACTTGAGACCTTTCCAGTCGGAGGCTCTGCTGGAATGTCCTTCGCCTGTTTCCGTTTGCTTGGGCTACGTGGTCGTCCTCTTGCTCGTGGTGAGGGGGAGGAGGCCAGCAGATTGTCACTTACAAGAAGGGGGCGAGGGGGCGCCTTCTCCGAAGCATGTCGCGATCGCCCGTTGCATCTCGCTTCTTGAAACACACACACACACACGCACGCACGCACGCACGGACGCATGCACGCGTGTGCACGCACACACACACACACACACACACACACACACACACACACACACACACACACACACACACACACACACACACACACACACACACCTAACCGGATCTTGCTTTGGGCCCGAGCGCCCTATTTCGAAGGATTAACCAAAGGCCGGTACGTCACAACTCTCTCTCTCCCTCTCCCATTCAAAGTTTTCTTTCCAAGGCGCCTGCGAGTCTGGTCACGTAAGGCTACGTGTAGTTTCGGAATTCGTTGAACTAAAAAGGTTGGGTTCACTCTCCCTCTTACTATGCCTCCTCTCTCACTCGTGTCGTCCCGTCTCTCTCCTTTCCCTTTCGAACATATCATTTTGGGAGAAATAAAAATAAAAATATTCGTGTCAATCGTGGTTACCCGGTTTGCGTCGGAGCAATATAATATATACTCTGTTGACATCGGCCGTGTCAAAATGATCCCGGCTTTCTTTCAATATCATTTTCGAACCGGCCGAAAATGCCTAATACTGCGCAGCTATTGCCGATTCAGAAACGGTATTCAGGAAAAAACCTGGCTCGTGTACCATATAAATCCTAGTTGTGTCGCCGCTATATAACGAATATTCCGTCAACATCGACAGAGTCAAAATGGTACCGGCACAATTTTCCCGGTACAACGAAAAAATCGGCAATACTCCCACGACTTTCCCGACCTGAGGCGAATATCCCCCCAATATTGTGTGCTGCCTGGGAATGTTTCTACTTCTCAGTTGCAAAAACCAGACTTGAGTTGTTTTTTTTTACGTTGACTTTATGTAGCCAAAAAAATAATGTCACTCTACATTCTCGTTGCGCATATGACCTAAAGGTTTATCAGTTTTGACGAAACTGTGTTGATAATTTTTTTTTCAGATCATTACCCAGCTGCACTACTGATGAGCCCACTCTGCCATGGTCAAAAATCGAACCTAGAGCTGTATCTCCCAACTGGTGAGTGATAGTATATAGCTATGTTAAAGAACTATAAATGGCTTGGGAAGTATGAAAATCTGCGACAAGGGATGAGTTTGCGCCTACTGCTACAAAAGAGACGCAAGATAATTTTAGTGACACTCATTTGGCTGTTCCTCATGATGCCTTCTTTTTGTTGATTTATGAAGGGTATCAGTGGGGCTCCTACAAATCACAAAAACTGTTAGCGTAAACAAGAGACTGCTAGTTTTTTCTATATTTTTTTACGTTTGAAAGGTTGTTGTCAAAACTAATAGTGCTATATGAAAAACATAAATTTTAGCTTCTTTTTATTCTGGTAAACTTCTGAGCACGAAATGTGCCTTGCATTCGTCTTGCCTTTTTCAGGCATATGTTATCGGTTGTCTTGCGTGGTCAAGAAGTGCTATGGTCTTTTCGGATGTGTTGCTATAACAATGCACACTCAACTGCCTGTTTTTTTTTTAAGTTACAAAGATAATTTAAAGTTGGTTACTTTGAGTGCCCAATGTGCTGTGTGTTGACCGGTGCTCAGCACGCACCTCTTGCAAACATCGATTTGCGCCTTTCATTTATTTATTCTCAGTGCTTTATGGGCCATGCACTGGTCGAGATTTGGCACGCACTCCCCGCACGTGCCAATCTGCCTGTGCCGGAAGCGCGCGCCGATCGGCACTCTTCAACCACATATGCCTGATATTGCTTGGGCATGCGTTTAGTGGCTTTACCTGCAATGACGCTTGATCTCTCAATCACTCGCTTACTCAACCGATTTTTTTTAATAACGCGCAACCCTATAACACATCCTGTGCTAAAAGGATCAATGCCATCCGTGTTGTGCAGTACAATTAAGGATCTCCTTCTTCTGGACATGCATAAAAAAGCTCTAACATTATTTAGCTCCATAAATTTAGGTGTTTCAGCATTGTTTTGAAGACTTGTATGTGGTTCCTAATGCCACTGCAACCTGTTTCTCTGCAATTGAAGAAAAATATAAATATTTTATATTATTATTTTTATAGCTGCGATTTAGAACGATCAAGGTTTTACCGGTGGTTGTTTTCGGTGGTACATTTGGCCGTGGGCAAAATTTATTATATCTTCTCTTCAAGCCTTACTTACTGAAGCTTGGATAATTTGTTTTTCAGCGGCTAGAGTAAACTGTCTATAATTCAAGCAATTCATCACATCTTGTATCTCATGGCATTTTCCGCACAAGAAAACACTTCCGGCTGTTAACTGTGTTTTGTGTCCTAATCCTGTTTCAGTTAAAACGTGCTTAGTTCATTGTTACGTAAAAAATGCTATACTTTTCAGAACCCAGAGAAGATATCTGTGTGCCCGGACATCACGTACACTGGGGACCATCCTGCGTCATCTAGCTGTGCAAGAATGAAGTTTAAGAGCTTGACACCTCGAGCTTTGGACAACCCAGAGGCCGTTGAGTTGGTGTTTTTTGCCCATTGGGCATTGAACACAAATTCTGTTTATGTTCAAGCCATTTATATTCTCAGTAACGACAGCTCCAATGGCATCTCGTGTTTAGCTTGACTTTCTTTTCCTCCTTCTTTCTTATTAAAAGGCGAAGGCCTTGTGCGCTGCAAACTAGATTGCTAGAGCTGACGTGAACTTCCGCTATTTTTTTTCGTTTTTTTTTCTACTATGAAATAACATCATGGTAGGAACTAATTTTATATTGTTGCGTGAAGTTTGTTATTTATTGTTTTTCTTCGAGTCTAAGGAGATGGCGGTGTGCAGACTAGTTTGCTGTGTTTGTGTGAACACTGTTAGGTTTTGTTTTCTTCACATAAAGGCGAAGTTAATGTGCAAACTTGTTTGATATGTTGAGCGCTGTTATTTTTTCCTTTGGTATAACACTGTAAGCTGCATTTGTAGTTTTCGCGTGAATTCTATTATTTTTAGTAAAAGGTTAGATAGTATGTAAACTAGTTTACTTGTGTCCATGTTACTCTGTCAGTATTTTTTATGTGTGTGTGTTTGCTTTATATTTTGCAAGTTGCGGGTTTGCTTGTCACGGCATCTTGAGTAGTTGAAAAATAAATGGATGTTAATAAGAATCTTCTGGTGCGGTTCAGTGTTTCGTATTCTAACACAAGAAAGTCTTCTATAACTAGGGGTGATGATTTAATTCCCGTTCGAGTAATATAGAATGCTTATCAAAATATAAGGAAATTCGCATGGGACTCTAAGGCGAAGGGAAAAGAAGAGATCCAGTGATTTTTTTAACAGGAGACACGTGAAAGTCAAAACAGAATGCATCGACTCTTTTCCAAGGGTCACATTATTCTAGCAAAAAAAGAATCCAATAATTCTTATAAGGGAGTTGTCCGACTTCACTCTATATTGGAATCGGGTGACTCTCATGAAGGGGTCGCGCGAATCTAGCAAAACCGGAGTCCTCTGATTCTACCTGAAAGAATCCACTGACTCTTATAGGGGGTTCATATGATTCTAGCAAAAAAGAATCCAGTGACTCCAATAAGAGGGGTCATCTGACTCCATCAAATACTGGAATATGGTGACTCTCCTGGAGTGGTCGTGTGATTCTAGCAAAACAGGAGTCCCCTGATTCCACCCCAGAGAGTCCAGTGACTCTCTTGAGACAGAGTCGCCTGACTCCAGGCAGTAAAAGGGTCACATGACGCCACTAGCTGATAGAGTCATCAGATTCCAGTGGAGAAAGAGTCCAATGACTCCACTGAGCGCCGGCGTCACTTGACGCTTTTAAAGGTGACACCACAGGGACAACCCTGGACTCCCCTAAAGGGAGTCACTGTGACTCTCCTTTTTTTTTAGAGTGCAGCCGAGGTGCCCGCAATCTGACGGAGGCTTATTGCGGAGGAGGCGCCGTGTAACCGAGCTTTCGGTTGCACGTCAAAAGATCCCCAAGAGGTCCAATTTAATGCTCAGTCCTCCGCTGGGGCGTGCCAGATGCCCGACGTAGGTTTGGCACAAAAAACCTCCAAATTTGACTTTGACGTTTTGGGCAGCGGTGAGGCAAGATACAAAAACACGAATGTGCCATGTTTTGTTTCTTCTTTTCATCATTTTGCGAGTGTGCACTGTTCGTAGATCGGTTGTGCAGGAAACCGGCTGTGTGTGAGAAGATGTTGATTCGAGTCTCTTTTTCCACGCCTCTGCACTTAAAACCCGAGTGGACAGCCCTAAAATATTACAGTGAAGCGTAAAATTTGTTTGTAATATAAATTGTAGGAACATAATGTCGACAATCAGTGATTGACATTAGGCGAGAAGTAACCATTGCCTGTAGTGGAGAGGGAGACGACAAAAGCCAAGACTATTTACTTTAGGCTCTTGCTCCTTCGGATAGTCGCGCAGGCTGTGGTCGAACAACGTGAAATGGAATAGAGCTGTATATATTATTCACATCGTAGTGCTAGGAAGAAAACAACACTGCGTGGTGTCCCTTCGTATAAAAACAATCACTGGAGATGGACTTCGCGATCTATTCGAACGTGTCATGGCCGGAGGAATATCGCGTTACCAAAACAACATTTCAGGCTATGACATCCGAACACATGCAAGGAAAATAATTGTTTCTAATGCATTTATTTAGATAAAAAATATAACTGCCCCACAGCTTGTGTCTCGAAAATAGAGGAAAATGTTTCAAGGTGCTATCAATCCGAACTTTCACGTCCAATGTCGACTTGTGCGATCTATCAGTAGGCAGTGGTACCTTTCAAACATATTCAAGGGGAAAACCAGTGTCTTATTCTCAAATAAATTAAAATTAGCTTACTGTTATGAACGCAACTTCGAGCATTAACACTTTTTATTATAGCTTTAATGCCACGCGTCTTCAAACTCCAGCCAGCAGGCCAAATTCGTCCTGCAGCGGTGTTTCAAGTGTCGCATGGGTGGCCGCAGTACTTCCAATGAAGCCCAGCCCGCTGCTCGCTTTCAGCAGGCCTGCTGCTACCCTCGTAAAAATAAGCGCGCGTGGAGAGACGGTATCGCAAAGCTTACTAACCGCGTAAACGGCAGGTCATCTTGTCATGTTATGTATTGGACGCTGTCATCATCAACATCACTATTGTTAGGCTCCTGTTTCATATCTGTGTAAGTATGTACCTAACAATTTCTTTGCTTTCTCGTGCGCTCTGCGCGTAGCGTCTTGTGTCGTATCCGTTGCATATCGTCAAGGGCAGTTCTATCATTCTCATTAGTCTTCTACCCTGAGCAAACATCCCAAAGTTCCTATGTGCGTTCATGCTTTTTTTGGGAATTTTCAGGTTCCCAATTACTGTGTAAGGTCAAAATTAGATTAATAATTGCTTTTCAGAAACACGTATGTCTTTTTATTATTCTTAGAGCCTCTCTTCTTTTCTTTTTTCTACTCTAATTTTCAAATTTGTATTTAGACGTTGATCTGAAAATATTTACTCAGTTCATTGCTCATTTGTATTTACTTTTTTATTTCCTTTCAACTGATCCCCAACCCAGCCTTTCACTTAAAAAATTGGGGAACCCTTTAAACGGTATTCGTGAATTTTGAAGGCCCAAGAATAAAGAAGGTTTAAAGTGGGCTAAATTTCAATCACAATTGGAAATGTGTTGTGGGAAAAGCAAGTGTTGATTAAGAATGCCCGGGCTCTAGGTGAATTCTTTTGTCAGGAGAGTAAACGGCATCCGTAGAAAGAAAACTTCATGGGAGCACTTTTTCCAACAGTCCGACACAAACGGTTTTCAAAAGGTGTATGGAGGTTTTTGTAGTTTTGCCAAACAATGCTAAAAAACCCTCGGTAGTAAAATATAAAAAAAATTAAAACGTACCCAGTAGCGCACTGGTTAGCGCGTAAATTTCCCATTCTGTTGACTTGGGTATGAAGCTGGTTATAGCAATTTGGTTTTCTTTCTCCTAAAGCTATATCTTTACCTGAAACACTTTGCAGTTATTTCGAGCTCGTTGGCTGTGGTGGCCGCCATACGATTCCTTGTGAAATCACATTAAGAGAAACCCGATCACCAAACTCTGTCATTCCCGCTCCTGCGCAACGGTTGAAGAGCACCGTAATGCAGCAGATAATAGAATTGCAGCAACCCGTCCAGGGTGCTTTGGTGTTCCTGACATACTAATTAAAAAGTTAGAGCACTATGGCATCCGAGGAATTGTACTTAAACTTTTTAAATCATATTTGGAATATCGTACGCAGTTTGTCAGCATAAATAATTATAATTCAGCAACCAAAAGAATTGTGACTGGAGTCCCCCAGGGGAGTGTACTTGGGCCGCTGTTGTTTATAATATTTATAAATGATATCGAACAATGTGCACCAAACGTCAGGTTCTTTTAATATGGAGATAATACGACTCTTTTTATTAAAGGTCAAACAACTTCTGAGATCGAAAGTACGGCGGCAGTTGTTCTTGAAGATCTATACTTGTGGGCGCAACTTAATGGACTAAACATAAACACAGCAAAACTAAATGCGTATTGTTTAGAACAAGGAACTGTAAAATATCGTTGCCTTTAAATATCACGATGATTTCATCTCCCTTAAAGATTGCAAAATCTGTTTAAATTCTTGTTTTCATTTTTGCCGAATCACTCTCTTGGACAGAACACGTTGAGTATAAACACCGGAAAGTTTGCAAAGGCATAGAAATAGGATCTAAAACTCTTTGGATGTTTCCCGCGCGAGTGAAGTTGCTCTTGTATTACTCTCTGATCTACTCACATGACGTGTACTGTCACCTGGTCTGGGGAACCACAACGAAACAAAACTTAACAACACTGCTACTAGCACAGAAGAAAGTATTTCGCATAATTGAAAATGTTTTTTTGCATTCTTCTGAGGAGCTTTTTCGTAAACATAAAGCTGTGACAATTAATCATTTGTACAATTATCGTTTGATGGGAGTCTACAATACGGCAGTAAAACAAAATAACAACTTTTTTCTTTCTGTACTGTCGGGCTTCTAGAGTACAACCCAGACGTATGAAACTAGACACAGTGAGGGCTGGTATGTTACTACTTCCAGCACGAACTATGAACTAACTTCTTTAAAACATTCTCTACCGTCACTTTTAAATGAGCTCGAAGGTGAAAATATTGACATCACTAAAAAATAAACAGGTATGCTACGAGAAATGCTATTGGAAAACAGTGTTAACGACTTTTTGTTAAGATAATCGATACAATAACGTGTAGTACTTTGTTTTTTGCTTGTCCTGTCTGAAATGTTTCTTCTGCTTTGTTACACGGAGTAGGGCCTCGTCAAGCTGCAAGCCACGCAGCTTTTTGCCCTATCTCCCTCGTTTGTAAATAAAGAAAAACAAATTATTATTATTATTATTATTAAAGGGGTGCTTGGGAGCTTTCTAATCTGTCCTATTTATTGTCGTAACTCATTTCATGTGCTCTAAGCGTTTCAGGAATTTCAAGTTACATTCATCTGCAGCTTATTTCAATACTAAAAATGTGATAAAAGATAGTGAATCTTAGATGACAGGAGTGTGTCGGGACAAGCCTACAAAGGTCTCCTCTAGAAGAGTGCTGCGGGGAAGAAGCCCCTAACATGCGAAAAAATTGACGCTCTGACAGGTGGGTATTTCTGATCAACCTGGAAGGGCACATGATCTGTTGGTACTGTGCTTTGCTTAGCTGTGCATATAATGTGTTTATAGTGTAATATAGCTTACTGCGATTTTAGATATTTTTTATGAACCTCTTGGTGACTTTGCCTTGCGCAGCACATATTACAGTCAGAGGTGCTATGAAGTGAGACAGGGTGGGGCGTAACGCTTGTTTTGCACAATGGGAATGAGGCCACGAGGTTCGATCTACAGTCAAACCTGAGTATAGCAAACCCGGTTAACTCATACTATTTGTGAACGAACCAGCGGCTGCAATTAAAATACCTAGCGAACAAGGCGGTTACGCTGAACGAAAATCCCAGCGTCTCCCAATAGATCGAACTGCCGAGAGCGCTGTCTAGCTCCTTAATCTGGCTTTCCCCCAAAGTAAGTACCTCCTTTGGGGCAAAACGAGCTTGCAAAGAAAGCTGTCTTTTTTTTTTGTGTGTGTGGGGGGGGGGGGGGGGGAGGGGAGAGGGGGGCAATCGCGTCAAGCACTTGAAAAACACACAAAAAAGATGTCTTTTGCGGAGGGAGCGAGGAAAGAGTGAGCAGGTGAAACCTTGAAAAACGATGAAGCGGCAACTGAATAGCTGCGGTGAGCGTCCCTCATGACATACAAACGCCCCTTCGAGAGTAAACTACTTTTCTAAATGTGGCATGCTTGTTGTTATCAAATTCATTAAAACTTTTGTGTAGAAATACCTGCTATATCAAACCGGTCGACGGTTTTGGGCGAGTTCGATCTAATCGGGTTTTACTGTATTATGTTGCCCACAGGTAGGAGAAAGCAGATTGAACGCGGGAAGGCGGCCGAGTGATAAATTCCTTCTGATTGTCAGGCTGGACACGACATAACTTCCTTGTTTACTGTTGTAGTTGTGATTTTGTTATTTTAAGGTTTTTATGAATAGTGTTCGTGTCGTTGTTTTATTTTATGCACTGTAGGTTTTATCACGCCATACCAACGTGGCCCTAGCCATCACCTTAGCCATCCGGGTGTGCTCTCAAAAACGGCATGGAAGAAAAGAGCCATGGACTGCCTGTTTGCATGGGAATGTGCGCCAGTGGTGCATGTTGGGAATAAAATAAAATAGTAATTTTCATTGTGCTTGTCTTTGTGGCTTTGTTTTATGGCAGAATGAACACCTAAACATTTGAAAAATGGGTGCTCCTTTTGCCCAATTAGCTAGCTGTTGTCATCAGCAGTCCTTTCTGCGTCTAAATTATACCAAACATGCATGACGAGGTCATCCCAGAAGATACTAGATCGACCAGGTAACATCAGAACACACTTGCAGGGTCATGCCATTACACCAGAACATGCCACTACACCACAACACGCCAAAACTCCAAAACACGTCACAACACCAGAACAGGTCAATACACCATAACACGAAGACAGCAGAACAAGACAGACCTGTGTCTGAATTTCCGCTCTGGTATAGACGTCAGAAACGCACCCGACCCGGTCTGGTGGATTTTTCAATAGGGATCAGTCGGTAGAAATTCTGCTGGAGTATATTAATTTCAATAAAATTCCGTAAAATCTCAAATATATTTTTGGGTGTATGTTTCAATCGCTTCTCAACCGCCGAGATATACATGGTATATAAAAAAATGCGACGTGCTTTATCATTTCACCGAGGGAATTAGGCATCACAATCAAGAAAAATGTTAAAGTAGATTACAAAATTTGTGGTTCAAGCTCTCAATTATTTTGATGCAATTCAAAATCTGACACTAATATGAATACAATACCCACCTTTTTTGACAAAATAAGCTGCAAGGTTCAATCGGTAAATCTGCTACACCTGCGGTTCCCACAATCTTCATAATCTCCTGATCTATCGAAGAGTTTGTTGGAGTGGAGGCTCGGTAAATCACACTCTACATATTTATTTACAATATTTACACGGTCCTTTTTATTAGCCCATCGAGGGGCCCTTCGCCGAATCCCGATTACATGCAGCTCGTAGTCCAGGCACCTCGTGTCCCTGGCTAGTGCCTGTCCCGTGAGCTTGGCGCAGTTCAACCGCTGGATCGCTGCCGCTAGCTGCCGCTACAAGTACTCCCCTCATGCAAGGAAGTGGACTGTCGAAAAAAAACCTCGCTTCAACGGGGTGCCTGTGCAGGTGGGAGTTCACATGGAACCTGACGCGAGGTGGCTTTGGAAGGCGTGTGATTCCGGATGAGTAGAAATGGGGTGCTAAGTGGACTGGCTTGACTCTGTCCAAAGAGACTACTCCTTCTCGACCGTTGACGTCGAGCATCATGTTCTTCTTGTCTCGACGCAGTATAAGACGAAGACCGTTATAAGGGGGCTGCAAGGGCTTCTTCATGCCATCGCGCCGAACGAACACGTGCGTACTTTTGTCGAGGTCACGGCTAACAAAAGTGTTCGTTGTGGAGGGCGTCCTTGAGCAAGGGGGCTGAAGGTCTTTCATTAGTAGTCGCAGCCGCTGGACGTAGTTTTCTGCTGTTTCCTGTAATATGTTTGCTGAGGAAAAAAATTCACCAGGCAAGCGGAGTGACGTGCCGTAAAGACTGCACTGTAATTATTTTCCGATTTGAAGGCTGTCCTGATTCCCAACAAGACGAGTGGAAGCGCCTCTGCCCATGTTGAGCTGTTGGTTTGTGCTTTGATGGAGGCTTTCAACTGACGATGAAAATGCTCTACCATGCCGTTGGAGATTGGTTGGTACGACGTCATATAGATGTTGCTGAACACCAAGGAAGTGGGAGAGAGCTAGAAATAAAGTCGCTTCGAACTGACGTCCCTTGTCCGTTGTGCTCGTCTGTGGGACACTGAAACGAAAAATCCACATTTCAATCCTTTGTTCGTTGTGCTCGTCTGTGGGACACCAAAGCGACAGATCCACATTTCAATCAGTGTGCGAGCGACGGTTGTTCCGGTGATATCTTTCATTGGTGCCGCTTTGGGCCACCGCGTGAAGCGATCGACGCAGGTCAGAAGATAACGGTTTTCCTGTGATGGAGGAAGTAGTCCCACGATTTCAACGTGAATGTGGGCGAAGCGACTGTCCGGTGTGCTAAAAGTTCCCAGAGCACCTTGGTGTGCCGGTGAACTTTGGAGCGTTGGCACTGGATGCAAGTTTTGGCCCATTGCCTCACGTCAGCGTTAATACGAGGCCATATAAACCGCGAAAATATCAGTTTCTGGGTTGCTCACATTTCGGGATGGGAGAAGGAGTGCAGGCAGTCGAAAACTGCTCCTCGCAAGTCTGCTGGTACGAAGGGACGGGGACGACCTGTTGATACTTCGCATGAAACTGTGTCGTCACAGTCGGGCATGCATATGTCTTCAAAGACTAATGTCGTTGACGTTGTCCGTAGGCGTTGTAGTTCGAGGTCGCCTCGTTGTGCTTCCGCCATCTGTTCGTAAGGAACTGCAGGTCGTTCCGTGAAGCATAGGTTGACCCCAAATCTGGAGAGTGCGTCAGCTGTGGCGGTATCCCTGCCCTTAACGAAGCGGATGTCTGTGGTTAATTACGAGATATGCACCATCGGCCGCATCTCACGCGGGGTATGTGCCGTGCTGTTTGAGGCTAGCACGTAAGTCAACGGCTTATGGTCTGTTAAGACAAAGAAGCTTCGGCCGTCTACCCAGTGGCGAAAGTACCTGGTGGCAAGGTATATTGCCAGCAGCTCACGTCCGAAGGTGCTATACCACCGTTCTGTCGGAGTCAGCTTCTTCGAAAAGAAGGCTATCAAGGTGGTGGCCAAAAAATTCAAGTTCGTTGGTCGGATTGACGAGAAGTCTGTATTCTTGGAAGCGCAAGAAGAGTTGACGTAGATGCTCGGATTGCTCTTCCGATGTGTTTCTGAATACAAGGATATCGTCGATATACGCGAAGGTGAATAACAAATCTCGGAGGACTCTGTCGACCAATCGTTTAATGGTTTGTGAAGTGTTGCGCAGTCCGAAGCGCATTCGCAAGAACTCGTACAATCCAAACGGTTTAATGACAGCCGTCTTGGGGATGTCTGCCGGTTCTATGGGGATCTGGTAAAGTGCCTTCACGAGGTCCACCTTGCTGAAAACTTTCGCGGCCTGTACGATGCCACCGAAGTTCTTAATATGAGGGATTTGGTAACGGTCGGGCAGAGTACACTTGTTTAATGACCGGTAGTCCCCACAGGGGCACCACTCCCCAGTTCTTTTAGAGGCTATGTGAAGTGACGAAGACCAGGGACTCGAAGATGGCCTGATAAAACCAAGTTCATGCACGTGTTGGAATTCATTCTTGGCTATCTTGAGGCGGTCGGGAGTGATTCGACGTGGTCTGGCAAAATCGGGGCCCCTTTCGCCACGCTGTGATGGGTGATGGTGTGTCGGATGGCTTGATCGGGAGCAGGTGGGCGAAACACGGCTGGAAATTCGTCACCGATGGTTTGCAAAGGAGAACTCGTTTCTGCTCGCGGAAAAGCAAGTTTAAGATGAGGAGACTTCGACACGATAACTTGCACACTCAATTCTGTCTCGGCATCAGGAAGTTGATTTCTCCTGAGGTCCACGGTCAGTGTGAATTGCCGCAGAAAGTCTGCTCCTATCATTGCCTGCCGAACATCCGCGATGATAAAAATCCAACGGAATGTCTGGCGGAGTCTGATGTCCAACGTGAGGGACCTTTCGCCGTACGCTTTGATCCGGGATCAGTTGACAGCCTGGAGCGGTGGGAACTCTTAGCGGAACGGGTGGTCCTCCGGCGTAGGAGGTACCACGTTTACCTCAGCCCGGTATCTTCCAGGAAGCGGACCTTCTTATTGTGGTCCGTGACGTAGCAAAGCTGGCCTGAAGTTGGGCTTTCGTCGCTGGCGGCCTTCAGCAGGTGCCCATGTCATTTCCCAAGTAGTTACACGGTGGGCAGCATGCTCTGGCTCGGGATTCGTATCTCTGGTGGTACTAGAATACTCCTGGATGGGAAGACCCAGCTCTTGATTCACTGCGGCGTCGGGCAGCGTTAGCTCGTGGATTGACGGTCGAGGATCGGGAAGGTCGTGATTGGAGGTTAGGATTCTCACGACTGAGCTCGCTCACCCTGTCCTCTATGTGATCGTTGAACCTAAGAAGTCGAGCGAGCTGGGATCCGATGTCGGTCACAGTAGTGCACGGCGTTGAGGATGTTTCTTGACACACCGCTGTGATGGTAGGGAAGCCTACGTCCATGATTTGGTAGGCCATACGAGCAAGCGTGGAGATTTAATCGGTGGCGGATGTGCTCAATATCATCCGGATTTGGCTTGGTAGGCGTTGGAGACAAAGGTCTTTAAAATTGGAAGTGTCCTTCGTCGTGACTTTGTCCCCAAGGAGGTGCTCCATGCGCTGCAACAATTCCATAGGTTTCGGTCGCCCAGCTTCTCGGCAGTCAACAGCTGCTGAAGGCGCCGTTGCTCAGACTCTGGTGCGACGAATCAGTTCTTTCCGTAGAGTCTCATAGGGCTGATCTGCGGGTGGAGAACACAGAATGTCGCGAACCATGGATGAGGCTGACTGCGGGAGGGCAGCGGCGACGTAGTCGAATAGGGTCAAACAAGAGGCGATCCTGCTTTTCCGGAAAATTGCTTCCGCGGTCAGGAACCACAGCTCGGAATCAAATGACCAGAACTTTGGGAACTTGATATTGAGATTCGCCGCCCCCAGTGTCATCGGGGCTCCGGGAGAGGCGCCATCGTCTCTGAGGCTCATGACGGGGGCACAAAGCTGGAGTCACCCAAAGAACCAGGGCTCCATGGCAGCGTAGCTGGGCGTGGTCGGGGGTAGCTCGGTCCGAGGTCAGAAGTATGTAGGAGTGGAGGCTCGGTAAATCACACTCTACATATTTATGTACAATATTTGCACTGGCTTTTTGACTAGCTCATCGGGGGGCCCTTCGCCGAATCCCAGATTCCGCGCAGCTCGTGGCGCAGGCACATCGTGTCCCTGGCTCGTGCCTGTCCCGTGAGCTTGGCGCCGTTCAAGAGCTGGATCGCTGCCACTAGCTGCCGCTACAGTTTCAAAGAATGCGCCCAAATCTTCACATTCAGTCCTAGTCGGAGTCAACGCTTCTTCACATATTGAAAGGAACACCCAAAAATCATGGCCGGGTTTCTGCAGTTCCATTATCTGCTGCATTGCGGTGTTCTTCAATCGTTGCGCAGGAGCAGGAATGACAGAGTTTCGTGGTGGTGTCTCTATTATTGTGATTCTACAAGGAATCGTATGACGGCGACGACAGTCCATGAGCTGGAAATATCTGCAAAGTGTTTCCCGTAAAACTATCGCTTTAGAAGAAAGAAAACCAATTGCTATAACGAGCTTTGCACCTAAGTGAGGAGTATGGGAAATCGACGCGCTAACCATTGCGCTATTGAGGATTTTTTTATTTTATTTTACTACCGGGATTTTTTTCCAGAATTGTCCGGAAAAACTACAAAAACCTGCATACACTTTTTGAAAACCTTTGTGTTGGACTGTTGCTAAATGTGCTCCCATGAAATATTCTGCCTACGGATACGGTTTACTTTCCTGACTAAAGAATTCGGCCATAGCCCGGGCATTCTTAATCAACACTTACATTTCCCACAACTCACTTCCAATTGCGATTGAAATTTAGCTCACTTTGAATCGCATCTGAAAAACCTTTCTTTACTTTTTGGCCTTCAATTTTTCATGAATGCCCTTTAAAGGGTTCCCCAAATATTAAGGTGAGAGGCTGGATTTGGGATCAGTTGCCAGGAAATAATAAAAAGTCAATATAAATGAGAAATGAAGCTAATTAATAATTCTAAATCAGCCTTTAAATACAAAATTGAAAGTTAGAGTAAAACAAAAGAGAGACTCTAAGAAGCATGAAAAGACATACGTTATATTAAAAGGTTATATTTAATCTAATTTTCCCTTACAGTAATTGGGAACCTGAAAATTCGCTAGGAATAAATCAAAGCACGTAGGAACTTTGCCATGTTCACTCAGAGCAGAAGACTAATGAGAATGATAGAACTGCCGCTGACGATATGCAATGGATACAACACAATTCGCTACGCGCAAATTGCACGGGGAGGCAAAGCAATTGTTAGGTACGTAGTTACACAGACATGAAACAGGGCCTAAGAATAGTGATGTTGGTGATGACAATGTCCAATAAATAAGATGACGAGGGAACATGCCGTTTACTCTGTTAATGACCTTTGCGACACCGTCTCTTTACACGCGCCTATTTTTGCCCCGGTAATGGGGTATCCACACGAAGGAGAAATCCGCCACTTTCCTCCGCGGAGCGTGCATCACGTGAGACCTACGTCATCCCTTTTTGACGCCTCGCGGTACCCCTTTTCTCTGTGGCGGAGGCGCGGAGGCTTCGTGCTGTCAGCACGAAAGCTCCCCTGGTGCACACGGCGGATCCGGGGACGGAGTTTCCCGGGTTGTTGACGTCACGACATCCGTCCGCGGAGTTCTCCTTCATGCGGATACATGAAGGTGAACTCCGCGGTGTATCGTGTGGATACAGGTGTATCCACACGACGGACCAAATTGCTGTTTTGGTCCGCGGGCGGCGCATCACGTGACCTTACGTCACCGGTTTTCGAGGTCCGCCGGTGGTCCGCGGCCCTCGCTTCTAAGAAATGCAAGCGACTTTTCTCGCCGGACCCCTGCGGCTGACCGCTGCGTTTTTAGTATAATTGACGCGCTAAGTCTGGCAACAAGCTGACTTTTGTTGTTTGGATTGTAATCCAAATCCAAAGTCGTTTTCTTTTGGTGCCGACTGTTGAAGACGAAGAAGACAAACCTTTTGTTGTGCGACGATGCAACTTTTTACTTCGTCGCGCTCATGCATGGAGTAATTCCCCGCTCTGTGGGACAATAGTCGCGACGACTACACAAATAATTATCTAAAGATGTCCCGGTGGCAGAACATCTTGGCCCAAGGCGCGCCGGGAGCTGTAGAAACTGCTCCTCGCTGACGCGTAGAAGCCGGCGGTACTCGTCGGGGTCCGAAACCAACAGCTCCGAAAAGAGTTGACTATGCAGACCACGACCTTCCCTGCACATGCAGGGCTTCATGCAGCACGCCCTTTTCGGTTCACTTAAGTCCTCCTCGTCCTCAATAGTCAACGCCAGGACCACAGCGGCCAAACGTCTCTTTCGTTCAACCTCTATCTTGGCTCCTCACAAATAGCCTCAAAGCAGCTCGCTGCATGCGTTTGGCGGAGCTGTGAAGTCGAGGGTTAGACCAGCCAGTTCACCCTGTCGTCTGGTCTTTTGGTCCGCCGTGTGGATGCTCAATGCAGCCGGGCCGCCCCCGGGCCGCGCATCACGTGATCAATCGGTCCGCGGCCCAGTCCGTCGTGTGGATACACCTGTAGCAGTGGGCCTGCTGAATGCGAGCCGCGGGCTGGGCTTCATTGGATGTACTGCGGCCACCCATGGGCCGGTTGGAAGACCTCTGTTGATCGAATCTGGCCCGCTGGTCGGAGTTTGGAGACCCGTACGCGGCGTTTAAACTACAATAAAGAGTTAATTTTCGAAGTCGCTTTCATAGCAGTAAGCTCATTTAACTTTATTTCAAAATAAGATACTGGTTTTCCCCTTGAAAGTTTTTGAAAGAGATCACTGCCTACTAATAGATGGAGCAAGTCCACATTGGACGTGAAAGTTGGGATTGACAGCCCTTAAAAAATGATCCATTATTTTCGAAACCCAAACTGTCGGGGTAGTTATATTTTTGATCTAAATAAAAGAATCGGGAGCAATTATTTTGCGAGCATCTGTTCAGCTGTCATAACTTAAAGGTTTTGTTTATTTTTCTTTATAGCGGGATATTTCTCTGGCAATGACAACTTAGAATAGATCGCGAAGTCCATCTCGACCCAGGCACCACGTCAGTGTTGTGCCTACATTGGACCAACAATGGCAAAACTGGCTCCAGAGGTTAGTCAGAGATCGGCATTCTGGCCAAGTGCAACTTCTTCCATTGTTGGCCCAGCCATCACCACCAACGTTGGGCCATCGTTCCACCAAAGTTCCAGCCATCATTGGCACCAAGGTTGGGCCATCGTTCAACCAATGCTCCAGTCATCATTGGCACCAACGTTGGGCCGTCGCTCAACCAATGTTCCAGCCATCATCGGCACCAACGTTAGGCCATCGTTCAACCAATGTTCCAGCCATCATTGGCCCCGATGTAAGGCCATCCTTTAACCAACTTTCGAGCCATCATTGGCACCTTTGTTGGGCCTTCGTTGAACCAATATTTCAGCCATCATTGGAATCCACACTATGTCATTGGCTATGCCAATTTTGGCTTTCACACTCATTCAATGGATATGCCATCACTGGCATACAAGTTCATTCATTGAATAGACCGATATTGGCAGTCGAGCTAATTCATTGGCATGTCCCAAAGTTAATGCCATATATCTTTAATGCTGGCTATGCAATGATGGCATTGCGTTTAAATCCTGGTTATTCCAACATTGGGTTTTAAGAACCCCTGGCCTGTTTTGTACTAGAAGCCCGCTGCAAGAAAAGCATTCTGGCCACAAATGCCAAGGTCCTCCGGTGCGTTGTCTATGCAGAATTTTATCTGGCGAGCAAATGACTAATTCAAGATCAATTAATACTTTTTTTCAGAACTTTTAATTAAACAGACTAGGAAGGAAGTTCAGCGGGGAGCCTATGCCTGGTTCTGGGGAGCGTCCTGGGGAGGATCCTGGGGCGAGTCCTGGGGCTGGAGAGCCATTACGGCTTCCGAACGCCTCTTCCTGCCGACTCCCCTGTCGCAAAAAACCCTGTCAGCCACTTCAACGTCATTTTTTAAGCTGTCGATTCTTCAATTTTTGTCTTCGCACTAATGGCATGCATCTACGAAAAGATCAGAAGGTCGAAGATCAACGCTTTAAAACCCACATTGGTGTTAGTAAAGCACACTCCCAAGCAGCACATTGTGAATGGGCCAAGGCTCTACATAAGTTTATTTGTTTACCGTTGGGATCGCGATGTTCTGAAGATCTTGGCTCACAATGGACTAAAAGTTCTTCCGCAACCTGAAGCAAGTCGTTGTGAAGTCAAGGAAGACTGGCCACCATTAGCTTTTTTTGAACTATGTAACTGAATATATCATGCACAAGCAAATTAACAGACGCGATCAAGCCGCAAAAGGGAGTGCTGGCTCACTTGCTCTAGCAGAAGCCTGGCCGCGGCATCCCTCCGCTGACAAATGCTTGCTGAAATGAATCCCACTCGAGCTTGCATCTGGCACCCCTCTGAATTATTCGTTATCTCTGAATGTGTATCGTCTGGAAGGTTGGATATCTGAAACTTATTTAAAATGTCCCGTACTGAATTAACCTATTTAATACAGGAAGGAAACGTGTAAAGAAAAAGTACCCACGCATTAGTTTGTAAACAGGCACGAAAACAGACACAAAATATTCTCTTCAAATTTCGTAGAAGTTTATTATACACAGCATGTTCCATAGAGAAGTACGAACGTGCAAGCGATCTGCGAACTGTAACGAGGTACTGCTAAGCTTTTATACTACTGAAAAGATTGCAAAACAAACAGAACCGGGGTAATTCTAGGCCACACTGTCTGTTCTCCCAGCAGGTGGAACCCCGAAATTCTCCTGACATATGCCTCTCATTGGCAGTGGCAAGCAGTTCATCGAATGACGTCCCAGGCAGCACAAAATTTTGGCCCGACACTGGCCAATGCCTGATTTTAGCTCGGCACCTGCCTGGCCAGCCCGGCCACTGGAAAGCAGCTGGCCAAAGGTCCCCAAAATATCACTATTAAGTCCCCGGCCACAGAGTCTTAGTTTTTCCATTGGCAACCAATCACCAAATTATGTTCGGGAAGGGCTTGGCCACCAAGTCTTTGTTTCCTCCCTGGTCACCCGCCTCAAAAAGGTGACCAGCACTCATCCGGCCAATGTTCACCGGCATGAACCTGGTCAATGAAGACAAAAAAGTGCCCGGTAGAAGGCAGAGTACTGATCACTCTTTTCATCCCTGGCCACCAGTCCTAAAAATATCCTCAGCACCTGTCCGGTCAATGTTGACCGGCAGCAACCTGGTCAACGAAGACAAAAAAGTGTCCGGTAGAAGCCTGGGACTCACTACTCTTTTCATCCCCGGCCACCAGTCCTAAAAATATCCTCAGCACCTGTCCGGTCAATGTTGACTGGCAGCAACCTGGTCAACGAAGACAAAAAAGTGTCCGGTAGAAGCCTGGGACTCACTACTCTTTTCATCCCCGGCCACCAGTCCTAAAAACATCCTCAGCACCTGTTCGGTCAATGTTGACTGGCAGCAACCTGGTCAACGAAGACAAAAAAGTGTCCGGTAGAAGCCTGGGACTCACTACTCTTTTCATCCCCGGCCACCAGTCCTAAAAATGTCCTCAGCACCTTTCCGGCCAATGTTGACCGGCAGCAACTTGGTCAACGTAGACAAAAAAGTGTTCAGTAGAAGCCTGGCTACTGACCACACTTTTTATCCCCGGCCACCAGTCCTAAAAACATCCTCAGCGCATGTCCCACCAGTGTTGACTGGCAGTAACTTATTCAATGATGAAAAAAAACTGTCTGGTAGAAGACTGGCTACTGACCGCTCCTTTTATCCCAGGCCACCAATCCGAAAGATGGTCACCCTATTTGGCTTGTTTCAAATTGGTCAACAAAAGAAAAAAAGTGTCCCATAGAACATGGGTATGCGGAGTGCTGCTTTTATTCAGGACCACCAATCCTCTCTGGCATTACATTGCCCATTACAATACAGTATACAAGCCACAGGCTTGGTAAGCAATGACTTCCGCTTGTTCTGCAAATATTAAGTCTGGTCACATGTAGGTGGCTACATGTTTGCCCAGGCCAGGTAAGACTGGGAGAAGGGATTAACACTTGAGGAATCCAGGCCGTGGCGCGTTCCATACTATAAAATTGGCTCAGAAAACTTCATTTGGATAAAAATTATATTTTATTATTTGAACACAAATTATACGTACAAAATGCGAAAACATTAAAAAATGACTGTGCCTTTAACAGAGCAGTGAATTCTGGACTTGTACACAACAAAAATGAACCAGAATATGAAAAAAAGCTTTCTCTGGTATTCTTTTGCCAATTACAAAATTCTTCATAACAACAGCTTTTCTTTAGTCACAGATTTCTGGCCAAGATAAAACCAGAAAACCTGAAAACAAACACACAATAAGCACATGTATTTCATAACCAAAACCTGGCTGGCAGTATTGCTATATCAAATATAACAGAAAAGTTCTATCACTTAAAAACCAAATTATATAAGCTACAGTCACAAAATATTGGGTGAAATCACGGTCAGAAGTCGGGTCTCTCTTCACCTGAGGAAACCTCAAGGTGACTGGTAGCAGTAAGGACGTCGTCAAATGGCTACAAAAGAAGCACATTGGGCTAATGGCAGCGCATGCAGAGCAAAACACAAACAAACAAACAAAAAAAAAAGCTCTCCTAACTAAGCCATGGTTAAAAATATTGGGTGAAAAAATGGAGGAAAACACATATCCGACTCTTCGAGACAACGAAAGAACTTTATCGAACGAATCACACTTCCCGCCGTGGTAGGCCGACGTTGTCACAATCACGAGACCTCCACTCGTCGTCGGAAACACGCCGCTAGCTTTTTGAGGGGAACGAACGGCACAATCGTACTATACACAGTGCGACGGCTTTGTCCCGATCACGATATCTCTACACGTCGTCGAAAACGCACCGCTTCTTCTTCCACGGCACGATCGAGCACCAGTTGCACAATCCTGCGCACCTTCCTTCAACTACGTCCGACAGGCGTAGCGTAGTCTCGCTTTGCCCAGCTCGAACACTCACCGCGACGCCGCGCAGTTGACGATGCGATGCAGTTCTCACAAACGCTCTCCCGTGCACGAAAAACACAAAACAATCACATGCCGATGCCTCGGTTGATTTGTGGGCGTCTAACTTCGTTGAATGTCTCACGTGTACACAGATTTCCACTGACCCGTCACATAGGGTTACGTAACTTTGGCTACGGAGGCCAAATAAAACGAGATGCGGTGCTTCTTCTTGGCTCCGTAAGGTCCAGAAACATACACCGATCTATCTTAGGTCCGGTCCAAGGTCAATTGTCCGGTCTTCGACATACCTTTTCCGATTTTCCAACGAGGAAAACAAAAAAAAACAAAAAAGGCGCGCTGCTCATTCCTGCTCACCGAGCAAACATACAGATGAAGCAGGTGAACCGGAAGTGATCTCGTCCCAGCAAGTTCCGCCAGTTCCGCCATTACTTGTTTATGCATACCCTGCATACCCACGACCCTGTACACCGACTGCGTAGGGTGAACACGAAAACTGGCGACTCTTGCATAAAAGAGAAGTGACGGGTGCTTTAATTAAAATATATTCATGTTCGTCCTAATCCCCGAAAATCTGACTAGATTCCCTGCGCGGTGATAGTTGTCCGCCAGGTGGCGCGAACTACCTCCCATCGCAAAAAGAGAACTTATAATTTTATTATTCACCCATCCACTCGATCGTGTCGCGCTGATGCCGGTGCAATAGGCAACCTGCAATGCAGTTTGGCGCTACACGTTGCGCCATCTAGCGGCTGCAAAATAAAGAAACTGGGTAGGCCAGGCCTGCGCGGGTCGCGGGTGCAGCGGGTGGGCGCATCCATAAACCACGTGTGAACGTTGCATTCCGAGTCGGCGTGAGCTTTTTTTGGAACCGTTTTTCGTAAAAGTAAGTCCCAACTTCAAGACTCTACGACCTCACCGGGTTCCTGTAACATCTCGCCTACCTCTTAGAGTTCCCCCAAAAAAATAAACGCTGCTACTGCTGCGTGAAACTCGGCCTCAGTCGCGAAGGTGACTCAAGCGTCAAACTTCATCGCTTCCCTTCGAGATCTTGGGAAGCGACACGGCGACAGAAGTGGATTACTGCAGTGCGACGCATCAAGTAAGTGAATTTTACAGAAACTCTTTGGGGGTAAGTGAACGAAAATATATGTGCAGGCTCGGAAAGTGGTCGGACGAACTCGTTTTGCAGACTACTCGGCAAAATAACATATTACAAGTTATATTACAAGTCGCTTTGACAGCCACATAGGGAAATACGATAGGAACAATCGGGCCGATTGCTGCTTCGCTGTGACGTCGAGGATCGGGCGATCAGGTCTTCAAGCGAAAGGCCCGTCGGCCCGTTCCGGCACCGCTAATGCCGTTCGGCACGCGTGGTCGCAACCAAAACCTTCCAAACCTGCGAGTGGATTTTCGTAGCACAAAGTTTTGTTTGTTTCAGCAAACAAATTTAATGCTGAGTCTAGTAACAAATGTGACGGCGTGCAGAAACAGGCTGCTAATGTTTTTTGTTTGGAAAAATCTCGCGCGAAGCGTAAATATCCTTCCACGTATACACTTCGTTGCCTGTCGCCTTTTTACACCAGGCTTTGCGATGTGCGTACGGTTACGTAGCATGCTGAGTTCCAAATTTTATTCTAGTGTGTGTGGCCGTCGGGAGGAGAGGACGGCCGAGCAAGGCGCGAGCTTGGCCAGCCGGCGAGGAAAGAGGAAGAGCGCGCTGCACGAGGCTGGGACCGGGCAGGAACGATAGAGCTGTTCTGGCTGGTCTGGCCCATGGCGATTCCCGGGAGCATTCCACCAGCGAAGTTCGGGTCAGGACTGGCGGAAGCGGCGAGCCCTGGCCATACCGGCCTGGGCCATGACGATCCCGTAGTGGTTCCGCAGCGAAACTGACTGAGATAGCCCGGAACAGCTAGCCTACGCCGTACTGGCGTGGGAAGGACGATCCGCAGACCTGGACACGGGCTCCGACTGCGAGTTCTGACCGACGGGCGACAACTAGGGTCGGCGGGTCCGGACTGCCGGCTCTCGAAGACGGGCAACCGGAATGTACAATAACCCTATTCGCTGCCTTCTCGTTCTATTGTGTCACTTCCTGGGAGACGAGCGAAGCACAGACCGATCGGGCGGCCACAAGTAGTGAAGACAACTCAAACTGGTGTCCAGATGACGACTCTAGAATATTCTCTAAACACTTGGACCTATCAGGGCTCCCGATGGTCTTAAAAGACCGCACGAAAAAACCAGGGACGCACGCAGGTGCACACGGGGACTGCTGAAATCGGGGTCGCCGTCGCTCGCAACGGCCCGGCGGGCAGATAGGCCGCCCCAGTAACAGAGGCGCCGCCGCTTGTGGCGCTGAATGCAGTACTATCGTGGCGCCGCCTGGCCATTGCCGGCTGCCTATGGCCGGTGCAGCTGGCTAATGGTGGACTCAACAGGCCTAGTTCAACTTCAAGCGGATCAGGGCGTTCGAGGTTCGACGATTTGAGAAGCTTTGTTATCGGTTTGTGCACATTTCAAGCCACCCAAGATAGCACGCGGCGGCGTCCAGAGACAAGAGGCCATGAATACGCTGGTGAAGGAGTAAGTCCATTTTCTACTCGGTGTTTTGTTTTGCAAAGTGATTGGAACACAATGGGCATAGGGTTAGTAGTAACGGCTCAGTTGACAAGCTCTGCATTAGCGGTGCTTCGGAAAGGCGGCCCCGTCCGTTCGTGCGAGCGTGATGACGCTGTCGTCGCAGCCCGCTTGGTTCGCAAGGTAGGGAAGCTCGGGCCACTGGCTTGTCATTGCAAAATCAGGCGGTCGGCGGCATGTCAGCGGCATGTTAGCGGCTCTTGTGCACTTTTTAGATTCTGCTGATTGTATGATTGTTAATGGGAAGTGGGGATTTTGCCGGCAACCGTCATGACAAACCTACGAAGAAAAACTTGCGAACGCCGAACTGGCATGTTGTTTCTTGTATAACATGAATTGTAAGAGTAGAAATATCCGAGCCGGCAGTAGCTCAGTGGTAGAGTGTCCGCTTCTCACGCAGAAGTTCTGGGTTCGATCCCCATTGGGTATACATTTTTTTTTTTTTTTTGTCAAGCTTTTTGCGATATTTGCACATTTTCTTTTAGACAATTATCGCTGAAAATGAATATATATTTTATTATTTGTTTCCACGGATAATTGATTTTTTTTATACTTAATGTTTTAGTGATAGTGCTCTTTTTTATAATTGATTTTTTAGTGGTAATTGATAGCGTTTTGCGATATTTACACATTTTCTTTTTGACAATTATCGCTGAAAATAAATATATTTTATTTTTTATTTAAACCGATAATTGATTTTTTTTAATAATTAATATTTTACTGATAATGTTTTTTTTATAATTGATTTTTTACTGCTAATTGATTATATCATATGCGTGAATGACGTTTTAGCGAACAACGCCATTTGAGTGAATAACGGAGGCGTGTCTTAACCCACTCCCCAGCACTGCACTCGCGCCGCTTTTCGGCGGCAGTCTGCAGCTGCTCTTTACAAAATTGTTAGCTTTCGATTGTTTCGATCTCGCCCAGAAGTTCGTTCATTTCTAACTTTCAATGAAAAAACGGTTAAAGTGCGGGCGAGCTGGTGTAAGTTATACATGACAATTGAAAACCTGAGTCTGTGGTTGGAAAACGGAAAAACGTGATGTAGAAAGTATGGTGCCTGGATCGCGTCTACGACTGGTGTGTTTAGCGTCCTATCCCGCCCATACATCAAAAGTGGTCCCGAAGTGGCTACAGATGACGTCACAGAAGCCGGAGTGTCATGCTGTTGACTGTCGCGATCCTGGCGGTTGGCCATAGAAATGCTGGCGAAAAGCACAAGCGAACGCGAGTGTCGCTGTCGTCACGGCGTCCAAACTTGCAGCTGCTGTAGCTTCCGTGGACTGTCACAGTGGAGAGCGACCTGCAGCAGAACAGGCGTCGCCACATACACCACAACTATTGGGACGCCACCAGGTTCGCGACCAGCGACAGCATGACACTTTTATGACGTCATCAGGCGGAAATCGAGGGACCACTTTTTTGGACACGGTAAACACACCAGTCGGAGACGCGTTCCAGGCACCATAGTAGAAAGACAAAGTGACAGAGAGCATCTCTTCCATTTTTTAACCACAGTCTCAGGTTTTCAATCATCATGTCTAACTTTCGATTGGTGTTTCTCGTGCAGAAGTTCATTTGCGTTACAACAAAGCAGCTGAGTAGTTGGGCAGTGAAGTTTCGACAGGGGCCTTTGCTTGGCACGTAGCCAGGATTTTTTTTTTGGGGGGGGGGGGAGGGGAGGGGAGGGGAGGGGAGGGGAGGGGAGGGGAAAGGGAGGAGAAAGGGAGGAGGAGGAGCAGGAGAGGAGGAGCGTGCCCGCCCATGACAAAATGCTGTATGAGGGGGGGGAGGAGGTCCCAGGAAAATGGAAGATTGCGGAGGGGCCCCATGGCCCCCCCCCCTGGCTAGGTGCCTGGTCTTTGCACACCAGCCTTGCTGTGTCAACATTAACAGGGGCTGACAGTGAAGTGGCTAAAGACTTCTTATTTTGGCTTGAAATAGATAGCAGAAGCATCACGACATCAATTGAACAACATCATCATGAACCTATGCCCTAAACAGACCTCTTGCTTCGCTCCTAAGTGTAGCGTATTCACTGTTCAGTCTGTGGTCGCGTCTCGTGAGTGACAGTGAGCTCCTTTTTCAAATCGTGCGGCGAAAAGATGTCACGCGCTGCGGGTCAAGTGCAGACGTTTTGCGTCTCACTGAAAGTTAGACGTGCCTGTTTTGCTAGATGTATTTATTTTGGATCTCTGCTACAGTTTTTTGTGAGTTTAGTGCATTATGCTTGTATCAGAAACCTGCATTTGTAAGTACCTTTTTTAAAAATTTGTTTAGCGGATTTCTCCATCCAAAAATAAACAAATCTGGCAGTGCTTTGTTAGTGGTTGCTGGCGGGGCCCCCAACATTGCCCAAGCTGTCTAAAATAGGTTCTAATATTCTGGTAGAATGCATATTCCACACTTTTTCTCTATAGCTACCACGTCATGCACTTTAGATGAAGGGAGCGCATACGTCGTCTCGGAGTGTTGGCTGGTGAGGAAGCTAGAGCAAGTCGTCTCCTACTGGCCACCTTACAAGCAAAAGCAGCAGGTCCTCAATGCAATTTCAGAGAAAGAACAGATTACACTGACTTGGTCGAATCACCCAGTGAAGATTCTTCACTCCTGCATTAGGTTGGCGATTTTTTTTTTAAATTGAGCGTATAATTGAGATGATTGTTTCTCATGCAGCCACACTGCAGCACGCTTCAGACCATCTGGTCGCAGCTGCCTGAGCACCCAATTTGGACTGACGGACCGGATGTAGCCCCAAGACAGGAAAGGGCGAGGAGGCCTGCTGGCCATATGGACAGCGACTCTTCGGACGATGCCTCAAGAGAAAGAGTGTGTCCCGGTATGAGGCTGTTCATTATAAATTATTATTCAATGTGAATCAAAACTTGCATGAATAACTTTAGCTCCTTATGCAATTGTAAAATTGCTAAATAGTTATAGTCAGTAACAGGTCAGTAACAAAGGGCAAGGGAAACGAAGGCTGGATAGGAGAAAGCAGACTGAAGGTAGAAGAGGAGGTTTTTGTCCTCTCACCTTCAACACCCCATCTGTTTTCTCCTTTCCCACCTTCGTTTTCCTCGCTCTTTGATCTTGATTTATCACTGAGTTTAGGTCAGTCTGGTTAGTGCACGCACATTGTAAAATTCAGTAGTTAAAATTGAAAGAATGAAAGAACGAAAGATGTATACAGACAGCTGAGAGCTGTCAGTTAGCAACATTTAATTCTGGATGGAAAATTTTGTGCAGTGCCCGAAACAACCAACAGTGGTTCAGCCTTGAGCGAGCCTCCCCTCTGAGCAACATGGAACTGTCCGAATCATGTACTGCGCCCCTTTCGGCCACCGCCTCGGCCATGCGCTCTGAGTGGGTATTTCATATTGCTGCAGACTGTACCACATCAGTTAGAATTAATTGTCTTTGAAACCTTGCAAGCCAGTCCCCTAGTTACCCTAGTTACACGTACACTGTCAACTATCGTTGAGTCTACGACATTTATCAGCCTCAACTTTGACTGAACTCAACTCAACTCTCTAGAACCCAGTTAAAGCTAGCACGAAACTGGTTCTTGTGCAGTGTGATGTCTAATTTTTATAGTAATTTACTCGGAGACACACGTTTTATTTATTTTAAGTAGATCATACTATATGTTTGATACCTTGTTGCTTTTTAGCGGCATTTACACGAGTACCAAAGCAGATTCAGGGCTAGGTTGCACATATTTTAGGCTAGGTGGTGCAAGCTACTGCCTGCTATGATGGGTGCCCCACTACTATTTGTCTATTTATGCAGCAGGTTCCTCCGCCATTTTTGCTCGTTTGGAATCTTGCCGGCTAGCCGGGATGCTATTATTGGCAGCTCGGACGCCTAAATTTATTCCTTCCCGAGAATTTTGCTGCTACGATTCTTTCTAGACACCTCCCCCTGCATTTCGAAACAGTAAGTGCCTCACAAACAATGGTTGCTGGCAGCGGTCCCGCGAACAGGTGCCAATTTGCCTCCGTTGGGGAAGTCCGTTCGGTTGAACTGAGGTGGGGGAGCTCAGTCGAACTCAACTGTCATTAGCGGCTCAATGACGGTTGGCGCTGCCGTGTAACTTTGGCTTATCGCGATGGACTCGACTGTCGTTGGACTCAATGGCAGCTGAGAGCGTCCGTGTAACTGGGTACTAGTGCACTAGCTGTCCAACGAAGCTTCCAGACAAAAATGTCCCCAGCCTGCGCCCAGGGTAGTTCTCTCAGCCACGAAGTGAACAGGTGTTGACCATGGGGTCCCCAAGAAATGTCAGTAGTCTATAATGCCTTGTTGGTGGTCTTTGATTTCTGACTTTGTTGGGCTCAATCTTTCATACTTTCAAATATTATATACATAATCTATTTTCACTTACGTGGTACAATCGACACGGCGAGGACTCGAATCCAATCACGAAGCCTGTGATTGGATCCGAGTCCTCGACGAACTCTGACAGAGCGCTCATTTGCAATATGACCTAAGTTCACGCCGAACGCTGACGCAACTGCCGTGTCCATTACATGCTCAGAGTATGTGAGCAAGCAATGGTGGCCGGGTGTTGGTACAAACTTTTGAAAAGGCTCTAAAAACAAATTTATGAAAGCTTTTATTTCAGACGACCATGCGATTGAGCTTTTTGTTCGCTGTTCTAGATAGCTCAGAAAATGGCATTCTGAAATAAGAAATAAAAAAGGTGCCTTAGTTGTTCACCATACCTCTAACACAAGAACATTTGGGAACATGGTGCTTAGATATGCTGTAGCTTTGGGTTAAGCAATATGGCCTATTCTAGGCTCTAGGCCTGAGGCCACAGATGTGGCCTCAATCCAAACATTTTTGTCATCAGAGTTGTGCATTCTTGCGGTAGGATATTACAAAAGCAGTCTGCATGAATTGAGCGTCAGTCCTGCATTCCTTTTAATGGATTGCCAGAGAAGTGTCAGAAATGTGGGTAAGAGTTCATAAGTCCTACCTTTGTTTCAGGGAGCCATTGCAAAGGCTACACTGTAAAAAACACTGCTTACATACCTATTGTTTTTGTAGCATTGTTTTCTGTATCTACAAAACAGTTTCACTCTTTCTGATTCGGTCTAAGCATCTCTCTTTTTTCGTGTTTGAATGTCTTCTACTTCAGGTTCAGTCCTGCCAGCTTATCATGTATCAGGTTAGTTCGGGCTCATTATGAACTATCTCAAGCTAATATAGCTGGTCCCACTTTCAGAACACATTCAATTTTGCTCTTGGTTTTATCTCGTGTGCACTCCTGCTTACTTGAGGCCGTCTTTTTTTTCTGCTCCCTACAGGGCTGAAGAGAGCCGCGTCTACCACAACCTGGATGCAGGGAACTTCTCCGAAGGGGTGAGAACATTATTGACATCTTGGCTTGTTAAAGAGCACGTAAACAGAGGATCGGGATTGGCTGAAGTGTGATGTCGTTGCTTGCTTTTTAATAATTTCTGCAACTCTGCATGCACCACCAAAGATAGGTAATTTTGTAATTTCACGGCATCCAGTCCACAGATAGCAGTCGATGCGGAATGCTAGCCGTGGCTAGCTACTAGTTCAAACGTTTCTTGGAGGAAGCAACATTAGTAACCTCATATTAATGCCTTGCAATTTCAGCAGGATGCCCATGGTGCTATCGTTTTATCTATGCATGTTTGATAAACAACTTTTTCATCAGTGCACATTTTATCAACACTCATTACGCAACCTTAACTGTTGCGATGTTTGATTGGCACCGTGATAGCAAGCTACAATTCCAAACATGCCGCGCTTTGTGCAGTCACCCCTTGCTTTGCAAGGGGAAAATAAATCTATTCTTGGGCTTGAACTTGCAGTGAGCCTTTTTAGAAAGCTATGCTAGCAATCAAAAGGGCGGATATGGGGCGCTGTTGGCCGAGCTTCGATCCTAAAGAGGTCTGGCGATATTCATGTTAACAAAAATCAATTTCAAGGCTTTCATGAAAAGGAAGCTATCTATGAAATGTGGCAAGATGTGTTGCTGAAACAGACAGTCTTCATCGACAAAGCAATTTGTCGGTGAGACATTCTTTGATGAACTGATTGCCACCAGGGGGTCTAGACAACATCTGAAATCTCAAGGCCTGCATGCTTCAAATTTGACAGTGCATAGGTAGGCCACTGCAGTGCACAAATTGAACACGAGTGCCGCCTCTGCATTCGGCAGGGTCCTTGGTAGAGTTAGAAAGGGTTGCAAAGTGAACAACTTTCGAACATTGCCATGGTTTGAATTTACAAAGTTGCTTTCGATGTTGATAAAAGTAGAGTTCAACAGTTTCCTCTTTCTTTTTTGCAATTTTGATTCTAAAAATATTTGAAGATTTGAAATTTCTTGGTTTAAGTTAGAATTATTCGAAGATTAAGAGTTTTGTTCCAAGTATAAGTTTGTAAAGTTAGAAGTCTTCAAATCGCACGAGGGTCTCAGTTTCAGTTTCGAGTGATTTCTTAATTTTCTGATGTGTGAGCTCTGTTTAACTGAGTTTAAACAAAGCTTGCGGAAAACAGAGATGGGTACAGCTGTTGCTACCACCAGATAGCTTGCTGCATTTGCTGGGCAGGTCGGCACTCGGCCACTTAGCTTGCCTCTTTGAGCTGTGAGTCAGTCTCCTGCGACAGCAATTGTTATCTGCACAGTTCAAGCATGTTCAAGCGTTGAAGCAGTTGCTATGTGTTCTGAACATGTAGGTACCGATTAAATCCTGTTTCGTTAGAAGTTCCTCAGATCAAAAGTTTAAGCTTCGTCAAACTTTTGGACTTCACGGGTTCGAAGTTCGACAAATCTGTAGAGAAATGATGACTAAAATAGTCGAATTTTTTGACATGATAGGTTCAGTGTTATATTTGTTAGTGCCAAAGTTAGAAAGGTTTAACATCTTTGAATTCTTCAGACCTCAGGTTTGGAAAATGTTTGCTTCATCTCTAGTTCTTGGTCTGATCAGTGAGAACACGAGCCCCAGCCGAATGCTGATGCAGCACTCGTGGTCTGTCTGCTTGGTGCTGGCCTATGTGTCAGCATATTTGAAGCAGGTCAAAATGCTTTAGGGGGGGGGGAAGAAGAGAGGAGGTGCCTGCAAAACTAGAATTTCTGAGTGAGTAATGACCTGGCAACTACTTAGTAACCAATTTTCTGCATCTTATTCCCACAAGTGAGAAGCTAAGACTAATTGGTGTGGGGTAGAGTAGAACCGGATTTGGGAGGCACAAAAGGGGGCCCTGATAAGAGGCGAGCTTCTTCTTGCCCTCCTCCCTGGTGGTCATCGTAGCGCTTTTTGAATGACGTCGCGTGCTCCCATGTGTAGATTGAACTACCAAGAGCGCCGTTTTGCTCTGCAAGCTGGCTTTCACTCAATGCAGACAAGCCCTTGAGGGAAAGCCAGCTTGCAGAGCTGGCTTTCCCCCAGTGCGCCTGCTGGCAATGAGGCCGCTTGAAATAAAAAAGCCAGCTTGTAGAGCAAGCTGGCTTTTCTCTTTCAAGAGGCCGTGTCGACCACCCGGAAGAGAAGAAAAAATTCTCTTCTGTAAAGGGTGTGGGGAGAGGGTGAGCGGGTGAGACCTTAAAAAATGAAGAAACGGCCACTGACTATCCGCGTGACGCGTCCCTCATGACATACAGACGCTCCTTTGAGAGCAAACAACTTTCCTAAATGTGGCGTTCTTGTTTGTTGTCAAAATCATTAGAACTTTTATAGACACACACGCCTCCCTGACGTCACGCAGCTGCGGTGGTGCTGTCGACGGCACTGCGCATGCGCAGAAGCCTCAGTTCACTCGAATTCGGTTGCTGCGCGTGCGCAGTGCCCACACCTGGTGGGGGCAAATGCGGGCTTGTTAGTAAACATTGTGTTGGTCTATATCGAATTACTGAGTATGTCAGACTGGTAGAGAGTTTTTGCGAGTTCAATAAACGTTGTTGACTGTAATTTTATGTCTAAACTCAATGTTTTTTATTTTCTCAGCTGCCAGCAAGGCGAAGTATACGGACTTGAGCGAGGCGACGGTTCAAGATATCGCAAAGAGATGGCTGTGGTCATTTGTCGACCGTGATGGTGGGCGAAGCAAGAAGCAGGATGAAGAAATGGAAAAGGTTAAATAAAAATAGTCCCAGAAAATCCTCAGCCTTTTTTGTTTTAACAATACAAACCAGTTCTCAGTGAGTTTGTGCATCCCGACATTTGATCTCAAGTGGTTGATCTTAACTGATACAGCATCCACAGCTACTGCAAAGTGTGCAGGCAAAATGTCAGGCACAGGCTCTTGTTCTGCAGTGCGTCCATGAGTTAATTGCAAGGCTAACACCTAACTGCAAGTCGCTCACTAATGTGCGACCTCGGCTGTAGGGCCAGCACTCAATCGCAAAGGTACGGCCTATGATTAGTTGCGAGGGATCGGCCTGTGTCCAGCTGCATGTCATCGGCCTGTGCCCGGTCAAACTTCTTCGCCTAGCACCTGACATCTAATGTACGGCTAATGCCCAGTTGCTTAACTCCGGCCTGCCTCTGATCACAGGACACCGGCCGATGCCCTGTTGCTAAACTTCGGCTTGCTTTCGGCCACACGGCATTGGCCAGTGCCCAGATGCTAACCTTCAGCCTGTGTCCTGACACAAGTCTTCGGCCGGCCTCCATTTGCTAAACTCCGGCCAGCTTTCAATCGCAGGTGATTGGCCAATGTCCTGTTGCGCAACTTCGGCTTGCTTTCGGCTACATGGCATTGGCCAGTGCACGGATGCTAACCTTTGGCCTCTGTCCATACCAAAGTCTTTGGCCGGTCTTTATTTGCTAGCCTTCGGCTTGTGTCCTGCTACAGGTCATCGGCCAGCCTCCAACAGCCAGTCCCCTCAAGTCTTTGGCCAAGGCCCACAGCCATGTTCGGGCACAGTAGTTTGACCAGCCTTAGGCCGGAGGAAATGTGACTGGCCAAAATGCTTCAGCCATTGCCCGGCCGTTCATTTTGTGCTGCCTGGGGTTTCATTGGCAGATCGTTTTATTGACACGCTGTTTCATCAGCAGATTGTTTTACAAAATAATATGGTTAGCTTTTTTTTCTTTTCTGGTACCGAGTTACCCCAAATTGTCGCAGCAAATGGCATGAAGGGCGGGACGCGTGGGTTAACATTCTTGTACTGAGCCGTTGCAGAACGTCGCCGCGAAGCTGAATGGACGGGTGTGCCGGCTCGTGTCACACCCACAAAAAAAGGGAGTGGATATTCTGCCGCCGAAAGAATAGCCTGGGGAAACAAATGCCGGCAGTTACCCCCTATTGTGTCTCGTATAAAACTAATTGTGAAAACAAATATATGAAGCTGTAGAGTAATTCCCTGGTAAGGTGTACCTCTTTTATGCGGGGGGACCCTGGTTTAATCGTCAATGTGGGATCACATTTTTTTTTCTAGGCATAGGGCGATACCCACGGCATTTGTTTTTTACGATTAACACTGAAAAAAAAAAATAATGCTGTCAACGAAACTTCGCTCAATTAATTAGTAGGAGACTCCCTTTCGGTGGGTGAATGGAGGACAGCGAGGCTTGGGCCGCCGGCGGACCGCTGGGAAACGGCGTGCAAACGTGGGACAATTGGGTTAATACTTTTCTAATGAGCAGCCCCTTAGCAAAAAGAGGCCGTACTTCAAACGAAGTTGAAATGTATTTAGTACGAATATTCATTTTGTATTTATTCTGTATTATTTTGGCCGCATTCGAAATACGCGCGTAATGTATTCAAAATACATTATAAATATGAATCAAAAAATATTTTAGATATACCAAAAATATTATTCCTTCACACTCAAGATGCCATTTGTGGATAAAAACCGGCTACACAATTTTTTTTTTTATTTTCGATTTTGTCAGCAAATGGTGTCCTTGTGGTATTTGAAAGCACTACTAAATACATCTCACAAAGCTACATTAGAAACGAACACGAACACAAACACCATGACGCACTGAACAGCTCATTCACAGTCCCGTTGACTGCTCTCGAGCCTTATATAGCCTACATATTGAAGGTAATCATTTTTTCGGTGACCACCTTTGCGCTTATTAAGGTTCCAAGTATTCGATCTTCTCCTCGGGAGTCTGTCAAAGGGGAAACAGTGTTTTGAAGTTCGTGGACGATATCTCTTACTAAAAGGCATTCGTACAACTAATAATAATTCGGCGCAGTCCCTAAAACAATATCCACACAAACGGCTAAAAAAATACATGTTAGTGCTTCTCTGCGTAGCACCACTCGGTACGAAGCGAATCAAGGCAGTTTCTTCACTTTCAAATACTGTAAACGACTTTATTTTCGTGAGGACCTAATTCTCGCAAAGTTCGCGAATCGCCTACAATCCCGAAATATAGGTACCGCGAACAATTCCGGCAAAATGTAAAAACATTAAAATCTATGTTGCGATCCCAGCGCGTCGCGAAAATTAGAATTTGCGAATTATTCCAAAACTCCAACTTTGACCTCAATAGCAAAATATTGAGCCCGCGAAAAATAAATATTTTACAGTAGTTTTTGCCTTTCCTTTTTAGTAGTTGACTATTTAATATGGTAGTTAATGTCACTATATTAAAGTCACTATTCACATCACGTACAATGGTGAGTATACACGTTCTGTGAACTAACATTGTGCTAACAAAACCACGCCAAACGTAACTGTTCACAGCACCTCCTGAAGCTTTCCAGCATCAGCAAATGTTGTGGTTGTAGTTCCCGAACCCCGTTTGTGATTGGTGTGCAAGGAAATGATCAGGTGTTTTCTTGATAGAAAAAACGAAACAATAACATAAACTGGGCTGATTTATCAGTGCGATGCTGCGCAATTCAGTTGACAAACTAATCAAATGTTGTATTTAGGCGCTTGAGTGTACTCCATATCTGCTTGAAGTGAACTTCTAGAAGGGGAGCTTTTCAATATTTTGGTAGTTCAAGTCAAACTACCAAAGTATTGCAGTCAAAAGGTACTTAGAATATAACACAACAGTATTTACGATTTTAAGGTATTTTAAGAGTATTTGGCACGTATTTTTGATTGCTCCATTTTTTTAGGGTTGGAGTATATTTTGGATGAACTAAATAAATATTTCAAGAAATATATGTGAAAGATATTTTGTGCCTATTAATTTAGTATTTACATATTTCAAAACGCATGAAGGGAACTTCAAATGTAGTTTAAGTAAAGGTATTTTAAAATGATTTGGAGAAGTATATTTAGTACTAAGTAAAAAAAAAAAGAAGTTTATATTTTCGGTATATTTTTCGTGTACTTACAATTATGAACTGTATTTCAAATACACTCAAATTAGAATGTGGTATATTTCAAACGTATTAGTTTTCGCTAAGGGGCAGCAGACTGTGATACACGGGCCGTCCGAAGCTGTCGGAATTTCTTTTCCCCGGGCTATGTCCTCCATTCACCCCTGAAAAGGGCGCAGTCACATACCATTTAATTCAACGAAGATTCGTCCAAAACAATCGTTTTTTTTTTTTTTTTCAGTGTCAATCATAAAACACATGTTAGAAATATCGTCAAATGCTTAAAAAAAAAGTTCTAGAAAAAAATGAGACCACACTGGTGCATTGAATCAGGGTCCCGGTGTGTGTGAGACAGACACCTTATCAGTGAGCTACTCTACAGCTTCAGATAGGCGTTTTCACAATTCGTTTTATACGAGACCCAATAGGGGAACACTGCCGGAATTCTTTTCCGGGCTGCCGGCAGAATATCCACTTTCGCGAAAAAAGTTCCCCGTAGAGTGCGATTCGCGTAGCGAGTGTCGGTGATATGTTAGTGTCGACGAAACGCGACCATGAAACGTGTGTCCATGAAAAGTTTTCTATGACACGTGTTTCCACGAACAGCCGGGAGAACAAGAAAGTTAGTATTCTACCGGGCGTTGCATGATTTCAGGCAGCTAATGGGAGGCGACTCTCAGTATAATTTCGGAAAAATTATTGCCTCGGCTGCCGGGAGAAAAGACACTGCGTAATTCTATAGATAATGTGGAAGAGTACCCGGAGAACAGCGGTCACTCTTTGCCAACAAGCGGTTACAGTGCACTTACCAAAAAATTAGCGGACTTGAAAGATCGCTTGTTGCCGACATACGTCTAGGACTTTTCAAACACTGAGCCACACAGGCCGCAGCTAACAGTTCAGTCAGGGCTAGGGAAAGGAATGTTGGTAGGGGGAAGCAGAGGGGTTGCTGGAGAGGTGAGAAGGAAACATTCCCCTCCCTCCAGCATTTCTCCTGCATCCTGCTTCTTCAGGATCCCCAGGCGGGTGCGCCCACAAAAGGCTCATCTTTGAGGGTCATCCGAACAATGAGCATAGCGAGAGGATTTGTTTGTGAATACTTTTGTGAATTCGTCCCAAAGTTGATAGTGCAGTGAATGCTATGTGAGTAGTCTACCAAGCAGTGCCCTTCAGGTAGGTGTCGTGCTCTGCCTTGTAACCCACTTGGAGACTATAGTCACGTGACCGCAACCGGAGACACGCATGGCCTAAAATACGCATAGTGTCTACTCTGCTGTCAATCCCGAGTGAACAGGACAGCAGCACGCAGGGTACTCGGCGACAACGTTTCTTGGCAGTGCAGTGGAACGCACAGGTTCGCGCTCCCTCTCCCATTTTGAGCGCTGAATAAAGCTGTGCGCAGACTCTCCTCCTTTCCACTACATTGTCAAGAAAAGTTCTCGCCGAGACAGTTTTTGGAGTCGCAAAGTAACTGCACATCCCAAATGTTAAACAAAAATGGGAGGTATGACGACGCTATGTTTTACGCCGTAAAACTCACACTTGAACTAAAATGCAAACATAGCCCCGTCTTCTTTCTGCACACGATATTCCCAAATAAACTGAAATTACGAAGAAAGAAATATTACTCAGAAATAGGCCGTGCCGTATATTTCGCACCACGCTGATAACATATTTTTTGTTTCGCGAAAGTTGTGTGCATGTAACAAAACTATACAATTTCTTAAACCATGTATTCATTAATGAAACACAGATGCAAAGATTCCCAAAGCTGAAGATAAAAAAAAAAAACGCGAATCTAACAGAACGATGACCACAAATGGAGGGGTTCAGGGCTCGAAAGTGCTAACGACTTATCGTATTGCAGAGTAATAAAAAAAGAAATATATCTGCAATAGCGTCTGCGTATTTGTGGAATTTGCAGAACAGTGAGATAATAGGACGTCCCTAAGGTGGCGCAAAATTCACGATTAAGCAATTAAAGATTTGTTTCGGGTGTTAAAAATAATTTTAATGTATATTTCGTCGTTCTCGACGTAGGCGTCGACGGACATAGCGCCGCTGCTTGCGTTTCTGTCAAGGTGAGAACTAATTTTTACACGTTGTAACGACACTATATCGCGCTAAAGGCTCGTATATTTGGCCCACATGCAGCCTTGAGCGAGCTGGTTCGAATGTCGGTACAAGACAGCAACGGCGTACCCAACGCGGCATGAGAACCGACTGGGCCTCGATCTGGCCGACCGCGATCGCTCTGGTGAAATATGAGCGTGGGAATTTCGAGCACCGTTAGCTCACTGGTGTTACAAGAGGCTGCTTTGTCGTTGAGACTTTGCAAAGGCCTGCGGAGCCCTTTCAGTGCTTGGCGCATCTCTCGCGCAGCATCGTCACCTTTTTGGCGCCTGATAGGCCAACAGAGCCGCTAAATACGTAAACCGTTGCGACGATGCGTGATGTTGAAAAATAAACAAAGAAAATTTATCTCGCAGGCTTTTCCAGTTTCAGATCTGGCAATTTGAGACATAAATGCTGTAAATGTCTTTGAGGGATCAACTTGTTGACAGTATTTTTGCGTTCATTCGGCTCGCACTCTACACTAATGAACTGATCATTTTGATTTTCGAGGCTTGAACTTTTCTTGAGAGCTTCGTGAGAACGCCAGTCGTTCCACACCAGCTCGGAGCACGTGGAGCGAAAGCTCGCGCTGCAGAACCCAGGGATCCTGGGCTCAATCGCCACCCCTGCTCGTTTCAATCTGGATGAGCACCGTACCGGCGTGCGGTCGTATATCACTACTGCAGGTTAAACACCCCCGGCTAGCGGTTGTACTGCATTGACTAAATTGCTCATCTACAGCGAGATACTCGTGGCAACTTTGAAATGGCTGACCAACTATATGCTCTATAAATATCCCCACAACCCCAATTATTAAGACAAGCTAAAACTGCGTGTGGCAGAGGCTCTTGCTGTATGAGCCGCAAGCTACAATACGGGAGGTGGAAAGCCTTGGTAGGTAGGAAAGATTGCATGTTCTAGCTTTACTGAAAAATATACTGGCTGAAGTTTATATTTAATTAAAGACATAGTTAAAATGGGGAGATTGTTGGCTGCACCATATGGTTGTGCAGGAAAATATATCGTGTTTGTTCGGATGTTAGTGGACGTTAAAAACCCTAGGCTAGCAGGGGTACTGCACTGGCTACATTTCTCACCTACAGCTGAGACACTTGAAGCCCGCTGAGCCTAAATTCTGGCTGCCTAAACACACACACACACAACATAATTATTTTAGGGCTACAAAGTGATGTGACTGATAACTGTGTACATATTGCAAAACATGGCAGATGAGAAATATAGTGCAACTAAATTATGGCGAAGGGGATCCAGCCAGGAAGAGGAAGGGCGAACCAACAGGGAGCGAGCAGCTAGTGGCAAGGGTTGAACAACCGAGTCTGGCGTGTTCCGTGCAAGTCGACTCCGACGATCATCCAGATGAGTGTTTGAGCGACAACCAGACAAACTCTGTAATGACCCGAGGCCCTTGCGGGAATTCTCGGCAGCGACCCAGGGCACCTGAAGACGAAAAGCTGGAATGATAATTCACCCGCAGGAGCAACTCTTGGCAGTGACTTGAAGGGACCCACCCAACTATTTTCACTTCTGGCAGGTGCCCGAGGCATGGCCATTTTAAGATTGGTCGGTGCCCGCAAGACGTTGAATCCAGGACCTGGATTCGACGACCAAGCAGATGAAGAACTTCGCCAGAGCTTCGGGAGGGTGACAAGACCCGGAAAATAAGTTTACAGAAACTGAGTAGGATTCAAGTTCATTTGCACATTTGTATATATTCTTACCGATTTCTAAATATACTTTCTTTAATCCTACAACGGTCCAGCAAACTCTTTTTTTTTCATTTGATACGGTGACTAGAAGACATTGTTTATGTTGAGAGACTGCGTCATGACTGTGAAGGCCTAGGTAAGGCCTAGGTTGGTTGAAATATTCAAACAAGGTTGCACTGTTTGAGGAGGTATTGAGTCAACCCGCATTATTCTAGAAACAAATTTTGAGTTGCAGATTATGTGATACTTTACAAGTGCATGACAAAGCTTCAATAAGCGTCCCTAAAGTGTGACTATCTTATATTTCGCATATAACCGTGTTAAGGTCCTTCGCAAGCGAACCTGTGCTACTCCGCGGTACTCCTGCCAGTCAAATTTGGCGTTGCAGTCTCCCGCGGTGTGGAACCCTTCTGATATGTCTCGGAGTTGAGCGAGGTTGGCTGCTATCATAGGCAGTTTCCCGGATGTGCGCTACTCGCTGCCCAGCACCAGTCTAAACAACTGTTTTTGTGGGACTGGTTCAGCTGGTCTGGCATTGTACGTACCTTTCGAACACGACATTTAACGTTATAAATGCAAACAAGTCTATCGTCTTTTCTCCAGCTAGGCTTAAAGGCTTCCCTAGTTCGGCGTACAATACAAACAGTATCGCCTACATCAAACTGGCACTGGCATTCTTGAGTACGGCGTCTTTCATTGCACGGAGATGCTCAAGACTATAAAAACACAATGACATGAACTAGAAACCACAAACCTTTGGAAGTGTGCGAGATAAAACCCGCGCGCACATCAGCGTAAACACGTCCGTCCGCGTCGTCTCGGCCGTGCAATCGCATCTTTGGACGTAATTTAACGCTAGCGAAACGAGTTTTGTTCCTAATTAAAAGCATCGCCAACTATTTTAACCATTATTACACCCCGCGCAAGTGCCTATTACAGCAAATTTGTAACTAAAACAAAACATAAATAGAAAGGGGCTGCTGCCGCTAAAGGAAACAGCCAGTGACGTCATAGTCACCTGGACCAATAGGAGCTGACATGCTTTTGTTTTGTTTCTTTTTGTTTTTTCCTTAGCTCCACCCCCCTGTAATGGGTAGGATTTCGAAATACGCGCACGGGCATTAGTTGATCGAGAGCCACACGAAGCGCGAGTGCGATACCTCCTAGCCGCTGTCGACAGAGGGTGTCGGAGCGATTCGTTGTCGCTCACGGAAAGTGGGCGTTGTGTTCAATAAAGACAGCATGCCAGTGTTTGTAAAGCTATCACTTTTTTATAAACGCTTCTGATGCGATGAAAATCCGACCGGCATTAAGCAGGCCTAGCGAGACTCCGGCGACAATCTTGGCAGCTCAGCCTCCAGCGGTTTCGGCCTTACTCGTATTACTTGCAGTGCTGGCGCTTTGACATAGAGATCTTTGGAAAGTTTTTGCGCCTAAAGTAGACACCAAATGCGCGTGTGAGCCGTATGCTCTCGCTCCGGCGAGAAGCCGCGTACGGATCGCCAAGCCTTTTAATCGTATCGCCTGTCGCATACTGGCCGCCATATTGTTTTTAGGGCGTTAGCAGTTACTCGATTTTATTCACCTCCGGCGGCTAAAACCCTTACACGAATAAAGGCGATAGCCAGAAGAGGAACCATTTACACGAATAAGGGTATTAAATATTTAACTGTGTGGTAAATACGCCAAAAACGCAGGGAGAAAGAAAGAAGCCTTGGTAGATCTGATCTAGTTTGACACATGGTGGAAAAAACCTCGAGACCGTGGGTAAACGACACAACACTGAAAACTCTCAAGAGACTTTTTAGTGTTCTGTCGTTTACCTGCAGTCTCGGGATTTTTTCAACCATCTGCAATGTACACCAGCTCGTTTGCGCCCTTAAATTTTGTGCACTAGTTTGACACCTCGTCGCAACTTTGTTGTATATCTAAGGCCATGGAGTAATCGTGGTCGTTACGAATAAGCATATAGTACATATAGAGACAACTACTGCATTTACAATCGGGCAGAGCCGTATATGTAGAGAGTTTGGCCATTCGTTGGGAAGTATAGGAGACAAATGAGGAGGCGCATTGGCCGAAAGCGGGCTTTACAAATTGGAATGTGGCCATCTAGAAGCCGGAAAGAATACCGTGGCGGTGGTCGCGAAAAGCAAGCCTAATAAGTCCGCCAGAGTAACTCTCGGTGACTGAAAATATGGTGCACGTGATGTTTCAATCACGGTCATTAAAAAATCCCGGTGGAAGAGTGCTGCTAGCGGAACGATCGACATAATCCGCATGCCAAGCGCCGAGGGACGGGAATCTGCCGTCCAAGCGGCCGTCCAAGTGGTCGCACTCTGTCCGAGCAAAACAGAGTCGAGCGGCACATTTCTTTCTTACATCTTTCTGCATGATCATGATCGAAACATCACGAGCTCTCTATTCTCAACCATGGAGGGCTACCACTTTTACGTGGTTATTAACACCATATACCAATATATACATTTGATTGAAACAGTTTCTCCCTATACCACCGCCAGGATATTCTTTTATGCTTCTTGTTGGCCAAGAGAGCATGTCAAGCCCACTTTCTACGTCTCTTGCACGCCCTGGCTCTGCCCGCGCCTTCCATTGACCCAAACGTTCTGTATACATGGCTCGTAATCAGGGTAATTCCGGTATTGGCAGACTGCAGCGTTCGGCTGGCTCGCTTGCTCGCGTCGGTCAGTTTGAACTTGCTTCTACCTCATCGTTTTGCGTACCTACTCTTGGACTCTATAAAAACGCCCCCCCCCCCCCCAAACATCACGACACGTCATTGTTTCTAAGGTGTACAAAAACTGGCTGCGAAAACCACAATTGTTGGTTGTCTATGAATTGCAGTAGCATTCGTCATAACCCTTAGCAAAAAGAGGCCGTACTTCAAACGAAGTTGAAATATATTTAGTACGAACGTTCATTTTGTATTTATTCTGTATTATTTTGGCCGCATTCGAAATACGCGCGTAATGTATTCAAAATACATTATAAATATGAATCAAAAAATATTTTAGATATACCAAAAATATTATCCCTTCACACTCAAGATGCCATTTGAGCATTAAAAACCGGTTACACAACTTTTTTTTTTATTTTCGAGTTTGTCAGCAAATGGTGTCCCTGAGGTATTTGAAGGCACTCCTAGATACATCTCACAAAGCTTCATTAGAAACGAACACAAACACAAACACCATGACGCACTGAACAGCTCATTCACAGTCCCGTTGACTGCACTAGTCTTATATAGCCTACATATTGAAGGTAATAATTTTTTCGGTGACCACCTTATTAAGGTTGCAAGTATTCGATCTTCTCCTCGGGAGTCTGTAAAAGGGGAAACAGTGTTTTGAAGGTCGTGGACGATATCTCTTAGTAAAAGGCATTGGTACAACTAATAACAATTCGGCGCAGTCCTTAAAACAATATCCACACAAACGGCTCATAAAATACATGTTATTGCTTCTCTGCGTAGCACCACTCAGGACGAAGCGAATCAGGGCAGTATCTTCACTTTAAAATACTGTGAACAACTTTATTTTCGTGAGGACCTAATTCTCGCAAAGTTCGCAAATCGCCTACAATTCCGAAAAATGGGTCCCGTGAACCATTCCGGCAAAATGCAAAAATATTAAAATCTATATTGCGATCCCAGCGCGTCGCGAAAATTAGAATTTGCGAATTATTCCAAAACTCAAACTTTGACCTAAATCGCGAAATATTGAGCCCGCGAAAAATAAATATTTTACAGTAGTTGTTTTGCCTTTCCATTTTAATAGTTGACTATTTAATATGGTAGTTAATATCACTATATTAAAGTCACTATTCACATCACGTACAATAGTGAGTATACACGTTCAGTGAACTAACATTGTGCTAACAAAACCACTCCAAACGTATCTGTTCACAGCACCTGCTGAAGCTTTCCAGCATCAGCAAATGTTGTACTTGTAGTTCTCGAACCCCGTTTGTGATTGGTGTGCAAGGGACTGATCAGGTGTGTCCTTGATATAAAAAAGGAAACAATAACATAAACTGGGCTGATTTATCAGTGCGATGCTCCGCAATTCAGTTGACAAACTAATCAAATGTTGTATTTAGGCGCTTCAGTGTACTCCATATCTACTTGAAGTGAACTTCTAGAAGGGGAGCTTTTCAATATGTTGGTAGTTTAAGTCAAACTACCAAACTATTGCAGTCAAAAGGTACTTAGAGTATAACACAACAGTATTTACGATTTTCAGGCATTTCAAGAGTATTCTGCACGTATTTTTGATTGCTCCATTTTTTTAGGGTTGGAGTATATTTTGCATGAATTAAATAAATATTTCAAGAAATATACGTGAAAGATATTTTGTGCCTATTTTTTTAGTATTTACATATTTCAAAACGCATGAAGGGAGCTTCAAATGTAGAAGTAAAGGTATTTTAAAATGATTTTTAGAAGTATATTTTAGTACTAAGCAAAAAAAAAGAAGTTTATATTTTCGGTCTATTTTTTGTGTACTTAAAATTATGAACTGTATTTCAAATACACTCAAATTAGAATGTGGTATATTTCAAACGTATTAGTTTTCGCTAAGGGGAGGCTCACGACGCAGCTCACTGTGAATACAACAATGCAAATTTTGACTGAACACTTTATTTTACGGCTGGTTTAGGATTGAATCATTGACGTCAGCGTGACTGCAGTGCGGCACTTGGAAATTGAGCGATTGCTTCGCCTTTCTGTAAAGGTTGTGGGCACCCTAGCTGCTTCCCAGCCAGTTGCCCGACTACGAGGCAAAGGTGCCGAACTTATCTCGCGTGCGGTGACGTCACGCAAGCCATGCGCGCATCGGATCCGCCGCCTTGATAAGGCAGATCACAGACGGCGCACGGGGAATCGCTGCCTGGACTCAGGCGCCGCTGGTAACCATGTTAATCGGCTCGTCCATGTCCCATTAGATGTAGTTGCTTGTTGTTGAAACCGTTCGCTCTGTGTTATTCCTCCGGGTCGGGTATGCAGCAAGGCAAACCGACCACAAGGTTTAAGCTTTCGTCTCTGTGTGATCGCTTAATGATCAAGCTGTTTGCCGACCATCATCGCAACCTCGTGTGTCTCTCTTGTCCTGTCTATCTGTAATCCTTTAATGTTCAATCTAGTGCCACCACAAACTACGCTTCAGAGTAACGGTACTTGTCCATATTGTGGCTTAAAATCATGGCAGCCAATGTTCTGAAGCTTCGTCTGAAATCTCAGAAAACATATTTCTGCCCTCCTCAAATGTTTTAACAGCTCGTGACAGAGCAAAGAAATATTACAGGAGCTTCCTCACACCGAATGTAATGCTAAGGAAGCCGCACTTTTCAATCAAGAAAATCGGCAGTTGCGTCTGCTGTGCACAAGCACCTAGATGGTGGCGGCCTCATCAATGCAGGGGTAGAGTGGTCGGGGAAGGGAGTGCCGATACTCTAAGCGCAGCTCATTTAGTGGCTCTAGTTTAGGCTGTTTCACCACCATCGTTCACCATGCACCAGCTAGCTCAACTCAAACCGATAATTGCCTCTTAGCTTGGGTGAAAAGGTGAGTGTCTGCATAATACCACTTGTCTAGGCTTGTCGTCCTCGACGTTGTCCTGTAGAACGACGTCCAGGAAGACGTCGTGGAGAACCTCTCGGGCGATCTCAAGGACGATGTCTGAAACGACCTCTGGGCCGATCTCAAGGACGACCTCGAGGACGACCTCTTGGACGACCAGTAGAACGACGCGCAGCGCCTGCGAATACGGATGTGCTGCCTATGCGGAAAGCTGCGCCGCCACGAGGCGCCTCCGCATGTGGGCGGCGCACGCGCGCGCTGCTCATAGGCACAGCGTTTTCAAGATCAAAGAGCGTATCGCGAAAACCGGATGACGTAACTACAGAATGCTATCACATTAAAAATGAGGCATGGCATGATAATTATCACCACGTTTTGTAAGAAATTGTAAGAAAATCTTTATTGGCTACAGTTCTGTTTTTTTATCATATTACAAAAACCCAGTTTTTCGTTGAAGTATTTGGCATCGGCCTGGATACTTGACTGCTTCATGACTCGTAGACGCATTCTCCTCGGATGCATATCTGAAAAAAAATGCATCGATTTAACTTGCACAACTTAATTATTGACATTTATGTTCACAATGACAGGCTTTAATTCTAAGAAGGACAGACAAAAGTAATGCTTAGCTTCTTACTTTTTTTGTTTGTGCATAATTTATATCCTCTCATGGGGGGGTTTGATCTTTGTATTTCATGTTAAATTTTTGCTGAATTATTTGATGCAGAACGAGCCACACCTTTAATATAATATTGATATTTTTAGGCGTACTAAGACAACTCGGGCATCGCTGGCTTTACGCCAATTGCGTGGTCCAAATCGTCTGCCTGCCGAAATATCCGCTAAATTTCTTAAGTTTAATTTGCTCCTACTATTACCATCGGCCAAGTCTTCCTCTAAGTCTAACCTACCTTCGTTCTTCCGGAAAATCCTACTTCCTTTTTGGCAATTATCGTGTTATGGCTTGGAATCGTTCTGAGCATACATTGTTTATAAAAGAAGCTCTAATGTGCTAATTCGAGCAGTCGCCCATAGGTTAAATGCTTACCCATGATGCGAATGCACCTTTTTAATGCTAAATTTATTTCAATGCGGGCGAAGTTAAGATTTCTGTCACGTCACCGAATCCGTACCATATACCGTTCTCTCCTAATTTTTGCGGGCTAGCAATTCGTCAATTTAAGGTTGGACAGTTTCCTGATACATATCTATTTGGAGAGTATTCTTCTACTACGTTTTATATTTGTATTTCTGCGTCGCGGTACAATGTGCCCATCTCTATTTTGTATGTCTCCATTAAAATACATATTCGGATGTATTCCTGGTATCACGATACTATGAATTTCCGACCGTTGCCCTATAAACAGATGCTCAAGCAAAGCCTAGAGTCTTAAACTAGACCTTCAAGCAGACCGCCTTACGCACGTTCACCATTCGGTTCGTCTCGCTCCACTGCGAAAAAAAAAAAAATATTAAAAATGAGGGAATTCAAGGCTCTGATATTCTCCGTTGTTGAGCTCAGCGCACGCAGCGTAGCGCAGATTGTAGACCTTTGATTAGCCGGCGAGCTGGAACTCGATATCTGTGGCCAATCAATAGCTGTGTGCTCTGCGCTACGCAGTGTTTTCTACGCTCGACGTCGGAGTATTACAGAGTTTTTAGGAGACCTTATTCTAGAGCTCTGTTTTCTATAGAAGAAGCTCGTCCCGTCATTTCATAGTATGGATTAAACCCGCGCCTGCTGCTTTCCGCGGTGTACGTTTTACTTAGAGAGTTTTAGCAGATCGTACGCAGTCGAGAGCGGGTCCAGAGGAGCTCTAGCGCTCGATCAACTATAATTTGTTCACCCTTAAGCGGAGACGAGAAGCTCCGCCTTCAGCATGAGCTCGCTGGCTTTCGCAGTTCTTTGGTTGCGCGGGCCTGCGCATTCATACTTGCTTTAGCAAGGGCATAAAGCTCACGCTGAAGGCGGACCTTCTAGCGTCAACTTGAGGGTGAACGGAATATAAAATTCCGTAAAATAGAAATTTAGGAGATCGAACGCTGTGGAAAGCGGGCATGCTTCGACGAAAAGGCATGAGCTCCTGCGATAAGAGATTAGTACCTCTATACTCTGTACAGCCTTAAGCTGAGACGGTAGGCAATGCCCCAACCACGAGAGCTCGAGGTCGCTGCTTTGAAGCCTTCTTCCGGAGAAGGAACACTCGCGGTATAAATGTATGTATCAAAGCCAGGAGCGGGGTCTACCTCTCACTTGTACTTTCGGCTACAGTCTCAGCTTAATTGCGAACGGAGTATAGAATACAGTCTTCTAAAAGTACGTAATCTCAGGTTCGAGCTTCCGCCAAGCCTCGTTGGAACAGTCAGGGGTTATCCAGACGACCCCTTCCCGCTCCCAGCATCGACCACCGCACTGACGCGTCCGAATTCAACTAGCGTTGCCAGGTTAAATTCAGCAGTCGGTATTCGGAATATGGTGTCAGCTGTTTCTGGCTTCAGACTGTGCGTTAATGTGTGAATTCATTCAGCTGACACTTCGTTGCCATGGTGGCGCTGACATTAACAGACGAACTTAATGATGCGAAGGACACGGCGGGGTGGCGAGGTGAGGTGCGTGCAGAGTCTTTCGCCGAGCTTTTCAAGGGCGCAGCGTGAACAAAAATAGTTTAAAAAAAATGACGTAACGCGGATGGCTGACTTTTTATCCTCTAATATCTTGACCAGTTTTACACAAGAAGAAAGAAAAAACAACAAAAAAAACGTGTTTTTTTCTTGCAGAGAAAGGGTAAAAGCACAGGCGAGCTGGTGAAGAACTTCCATCGTAAACCGGAGACACGGAAAAATAAAAAAAAACAGACAAAACAACAACAAGTCTCAAACACAGCTTCCAGTTTATTTGAACACCTCCGCTCTTATATATACACCACAACCCTCCTCTCCAAAGGTCGAAACACCTCCTCTCCACTCCATCAACGACAGCTCAAACTGAACCAATGACACATGCTACCTCCCTTCATTTCATACCAACCAAAACTGACCTAGACGACCTCCTTTCAAATCCATGATAACAGGCACTCAAACAACAAACCCTGCTAACGTTGAAAACATCCCCCCCCCCCCCCCCCCCGCAAAAAAAAAAAAATGTTTTCTTGCAATTTGGAAAAAAATGTTTTCAACCGCAACGTGGGGCTGAATAACCGATGTGCCCACTTTTCAGCCTTTCTATCGCTTGCCTTGGTTCTACTTCTATAGTAACTTTCGACATTTCTTGAATATTTATGTATGCTATGACTCCGTGAGTTATTTTGCTAAAGGATCGAAAGGCATGTGACGGCAAAAGGGCTCTGGGACGTTGCATTTTTACGTACTTCCCTTCGGCATTCCGATTGGCCCACTGCAGTCAATCATTTGACTCTTCATCGTGTTTTGACGAAAATACCTTTAAACATACCGTTTACACTCGCTAACCTCAGACAGATGTGGATAAAAGCAATTTATGTTGGTAAAACCTCTGCGAGACGAACTGTACCTCTAAATGCTTGGCAAACCCAGCAGGAGAGTAATTCCCATTTTAAGCACATTCTTTAAAACGTTTACACGGAATCTGTTCAAGGGCTTGGATCACCGTAGAAAGCGGGAATAAAAGCTATCGAAACCGCCACAAAAACATGATGGACGAAATTCAGGAGAAATTAACTTTCTCCTGAAATTAAATTACCTATTTTTTTATAATTATGATCTCCTGAAACGACAACAAAGATGCAAAGCAATGTTGATAGGAGAGAAAGCAATCCAGAACATCACCTGACGAGAATCGAACCTAAGACACGAAAATTTCAAACCATATACACTCAACCATCGCGCCGAGAAGAGACTTCTGAAAGCGAATCCGTCACGTCGGTACAACTTTTTTTGTTGTTTATTGGTGTTGCCACAACAATATAGACTCATAAGAGGTGCTACGTGAAGAAAGGCTCCTCGTCTCTCACGCGCTGGGAAGAAAGAACATTGGAGCTCAGTTCCGTCTTCCTCGGCGTCTGGCTTCCAGCCCGGCGACTTTGCCACGCGCTATTTGAGCCATTGTTTGTTATTATTGCAAAGGACAGACCGCATAGGGCAATTTACAATAGGAATGCACTGCAGGTTCTTGCAGGGCAGCAAGCCAAGAGTTGGAAAAGTGTGAGTAATCGCGTGACAATATCACATGACAGTCTCGCGTTATTTGATGTCACGGAAAGTTTTCAAAAAAGCCGCAGAAGTGTGGGGAAGCTAGCAAATCCAACGTGTTCTGAGATACCGACTTCACCCCAGACTTGTACCGTACGCATTACAAGTAATCAAATTACTTGTAATCGATTACTTTTTGGAGTAATTTTGTAATCAGTTGATTACTTTTATTAGGCAGTAATCACAAGAGTAATCTGATTACTTTTTGAAGTAATAAAATTACTTGTAACCGTTACAATTTGACCAAGGACCCCCCCCCCCCCCCCCCCCCGCGGGTACACGCCTTTTTTTTTTTTTATAAAATGACAAAAATAACTTTTTTTTTTTTAAATTTCGAACGGAAAAAAGAAAGATTTTCGCGGAGCTGTAGGAAACGAGGTCAATCTCTTTCTATGTACAGTTTCTTTGGAATGTCCGTTTTTTTTTTTTTTTCGAGCTGGCACTGGGAGTGGGAAGCCCCAGGGAAGCCACAGTTCGTGACAAAGGCCATTCAGGACGAAGTATGAGGAAGCAGAATGCAGCTTTGTGAGTCCTTCGTTCAAACTAGTCCCATCACGCACACACATACAGAAATAAAAAAATAAAAACATCCTGCTTAAGGTACCTACTCGCAGCCCGTAGGAGAACCAGAACCGAAGAATGCCTAAAGCGGATGCAAAATATAACCGTAAAGGCAGTTGAAATATTTCCCCATCTCCCCTACGTGGTCTTTGTGACAAGCAATGTTTCGAGTTGAGAAGTGGTCGGGGCGATCTCTTCCGCTATTGGATACTACACATGATCCGTTTCAAATCCTGGAGCTGCTGCTCGTTTGTATAACATGCGAGCTCATCCACATGTGAATAATAAAATGAGCGACGCAAACTTTCAGCGACAACCCTTGCTCAAGCTTAACAAGATCTAGAACCCCCCCCCCCCCCCCCCACACACACACACACTGGCGAACGCCCAAATCATTAAACGTCTTCAAACGAATTCTATGCTTGTGTTCGCATTGTGAAGGTGCAACGACCACGAAGAGGGAGCCAGTTTTTCTTCTTCAATACTTGTGCAAATGTGAAATATAGGTTGGAAGTAGTTCATTGTTATGAGCGCTAAAGATGTGTCTTCACACAATAAAGTAATTGGAAAAGTAACGATTACTTCTTTAAGTAATGTCCAATTACTTTTGCTTCCGAGTAATCAAGTAATCTAATCGAATACTTTTTAGCCAAGAGTAATAGTAATTGTAATCTATTACTTTTTTTTAGTAACGTGTACAAGACTGCTTCACCCGTAGGATCAAGGTAAATCAAGCATATCCGTTTCTAGTCGAAATTTAGGCATTCGCATGCAGCGACAAATGCGCTATAGCAAGAGGGGCATGCTTCGTGTATTTCTTGACAAAAATGATGGTGCATGTCTCAGCTAAGATATGAAGACGCCGAGTTTATTTTCGTTCCAATTAAATTTACACGTTCCGTGGCATACGACATCGACATTAACACGAGCTTCGCTTCAGGGTGACCAGATGGAACCCCAAAGTTTCATGGCCGTGATTAAAATTCTGGATTTAATGGTAGGGCATAAAAGAAATGAAGTTTGGGTTTTTGACTTACCCCGCCAACATTGCTGCATGGTTCTCTGTTTGTTAGCTGTAGTAAAGAAGACCCTCCACCATGTCTCCAGACATGACCGAGGTAGCAGAAAACGTAGCAGTGAGATAAGTCAACTGAAGACTAGAAAAAAAAATGTTCATTAGCTTACAAAAGACACAATATATGAAATCGAATGTTTAGTGTTTCTTAAATTGTTGGTTTTAATACTCACAATATCCCTCGTGTAGTGATGGTGGTAACAAAGCTCCTTCAACGTTTGAAGGAATTCTCCTTTATTCCCCACGAAGCTTGGAAGGTCTTCCGCTTTCACCGCACCGTTTACCACGTCAGCTGGAACAACAATGGTAAAGCTGTCTTGTGCATTTAATAAGAATTACGCCTCAGAACCACGGTAGTCAATCAGAATCAGTGAGTGAGAACATGATAGGCTGAATCGAGTGGTATACTAAGCACATTTCGAACCTGCATAGGTATTTGACGACGGCAGCAAATATAGGGTGTTTGAAACGCCGAAAAGGCTTGTGTGCTATCCCCTTTTTCGTCCGTTGTTTCCGGCTTTTTTTTTTGACTCTATCCTCGTTCTAAAGTCGGCCGTAAAGATCAGCGACTGCGCGTAGCAATTTAGACCTTTCATCAAAGGCCTACTTCACTTGTGGATTTGATCTCGTAAAATTGCAGGGCGTATATCCCTTTCTGTAAAGGATAGAGCCTAAAAACTTCCCAGGGTCAACGGTGGACGGCGACGCAAACGACCGAGTCGAGTGGCGGGGTGCGTTTGGCGCGCGAATTGATGGGTGCATCGGATGCAGCGTGAAAGATGCAGCCGACCAGCTAAAGAAAGCAGGTGACATGCTGACGACATCCGTCGGTACTAAGTGCGCCATCGTTATGCAACCATGTTTTTTTGTTGTTGTTTTTTTACTTGAAGTTTTGAGATCATTGCTCGAATTTATTTTGAAATCAATGGTGCATTACAAAGAGATTATGTTCATTTCAATACACCACGGTATTCGCCGGCATCTGAATATATATTTTTAAAGCATTCCGGAACCAGAGCCGTTTATGTAGAACTTCGTCATTATGTGGTGAGAATGGGGCGAAAATAAGGGAACGCCATTAGCTGAAATTGTTTCAGTGACTTTGGTGTGATGATTGACAGCTTTTGTGACCAACCACAAGCCACAAATATTCTTCTAGTGGAGGCAATGAGCTTAACAAATACCCGCCAATCACAATTTCCAGCTAAGGATGTATTCAAGTATTTTAATTAGGCACGCCAGAGCTAAATTCGCGACTCTTCGTAACTGAAAGGGCAACGCACGTAACTGTGTCGTCGCGGCGACATTCAGAACGCACTCAAATCTTTATTTTGATTGCTGTAAGAAACGTTTTTTTACATATTTACAAACTGAGTGGCGCGCAGGCCACACCGAGAGACCCTATATTATGCCTATCTAAACATGGATGCGGGGCGCCCCTAGTATGACCCAGCTCTACTCACTATGAAAAACCTATATTGCCATCGTCGCAGGAATTCCTGCTCTCCAAGAGTTCGCAGTTCATTCTCTCAGTAGTCCACTATCTACTCGTGCAACATGGGAAGTATTGGGAACATGGGTATCAAACGGGGACGCTGAATCTTGGCCCTACATCTGTACTTCCACAGGACTCGGCGTACTAGTATCACAACCAGTTTCTCAAAGCGATTGTGTGTACGTCTTTGGAAATGGGCGCGCATCTCAAACAGTTCAGACACAAGAGTGAAGAACGTACACGCGACTACACAAGTGGTGAAAACATGCTATTTGTCTAAGGCCAATTACAGTGGGGAAGATGCCCGTCGCGGTAACGCCCCAATGTTACAACCTATCCCTGGTGGACAGCATTCCATACGCATACTTCCAGCCAGTGTCGGCAGCGTCGGCTGGTACGTCTGCGGTAAACATGCGATCCCAAATTACGTGGGAACTTCTTGTTTGGTGTAGGAAAAATAGGTCGGCCGCGCAAAGTGTTTCTCACATTAACGACGCGGAACTCTCCTGAACGTATACAGTGGGACACTTTTCACTCAACCGACGCTATTATCGCGCCGACAGAAACATAATAAAAAGAGGGAGTCTCCCCGGCAGGACACAGGTCGCCAAGCACCTGGTCGCGTGCGACGTCACAGGTGCCGTCAGACGTGACGTCACAAGGGTAAGTTTAGCGGAAACATTTTCCGCCAGGATTAGGGGAAAAATTTCCCCGCCAAATTTCGCGGCAATATTAACGTTGCGCATGACGTCACACGTAGCGTCATGCGACGCCACACGTAACGTCACGTGATGTCATACATTACGCGTTTCCTATAATGATGTCACACGTGACGGTAACGTCGTGACTTTACCCTCGTGACCCTCACGAGGGTCGCGATGGTAACCCTCGTGATCCTCGCGAAGGCAACCTACGTGACTTTCGTGAGGGTAACCCTCGTGGCCCTCGTGAGGGTAATCCTCGTAACCCTCGTGAGGGTAACACTCCGAGACTCTCGTGAGTGTAACCCTCGTGACCCTCGTGACCCTAGTGAGGTTAAGCCTCACTGATTTTTTTAACAATAGACCGATCTCACCAGCCTGTTTGGCTACGCCACCGCTGCCGCAATGCATCGAGGGAACTTTAGTCTTTCTGCATGTGCGACAACCTCGCTGAAGTTCTGTGCGTGGTCAGCGCGAGACAGCACGAGCCTTGTCTTGCACTGCTTGCTGCTTGTCTCCTGCGAACTAAAGTTATGGCGGCGTAACGCATGCGCCGAACGCTTGGTGTGATCAGTCTATTGCTGGATCGCGTTTGCCCGCTCCGCGAATGAACCCACTGACGGCAATCTTTTTGGTAGAGTTATACCTCTAGCCAAGGTACAGCTGCTGCAGCCAGTATCATCCATCCATGGCACACAACGTTGTGGCAGTTGTGGTGGCAGGCTGATATCGGAATAGCGTGGGTGATAATTCGTGCTTGATTAAAATTGTTTGACAAAACATATTTTTGAAACCCGGCATGAACGGTAGCCGGATCTTTGAGGAGCCGGTGAAAGTTTCACGAAATCGCGGCACCGAGGAAAAGCAGCACAGCACGCATCGAAATTCGCATCGAATTTCGATGCGAATTGACAGCAGACGCCGGAACGTTGTCTGCTGTCAATGCGTGCTGCGCTGCTTTCCCCCGGTGCTGCGCTTTCGTAGAACTTTTGCCGGGTCCTCAAAGATGAGGCTACCGTTCACGCCGTGTTTCAAGAATCTGCTTCGTCGAACAACTTCAATCAGGCACGAAATATCACCCATCGTACAGTGTACTAGATCCACGGCTATTTTGTGGCAGCCTGCCGCCGCAGCCGCCATTGCGTTGTTCGCCATATTACTATGATGGCTAGAGATAATATAACTCTATAAAAAGATGGCCGACCGTAGCCATATTCCCGTCTATAGGCGGAGCTGGTCAAGCGCGATCCAGCGAATAGACATAGAGATCACTGGTAAGCCTTGTAAGCCTCATGAGGGTAACCCTTGCAAACCTCACAAGGGTAACCATCGTGACGTTACTCGTGACATTACGTGTGACGTGATTATGGGAAACGTCCTATAATGCAACGCGCGGTTACTCCCAAACCGACGCCGACGCCGTCGCTCAAGCAGGAAGCAAGCGCCTAAGAGCTGCGCTATAAAACGGACAGCCGAACAGTAACTTTCAATTGATATGACGGTGAAGTGTTGCTTTATGCTATTTGATGTGTCCCGTATGGACAGGTCTTTGGACTACGTCGAAATGCAGTAGCACTGCTTGTCCTCTATGAAGGATTCTTTATATAACCCCAGCCAAACATCGTTCTCTTCCGTCCGGTGTACTCATTGTATTGCCGTTTCTGTTCAGACTATGGGCAGGAGATTCAACTGTCGCGTCCCTACCGGCTGAGCGCAACACTGCACACGAGAAGCGCAACACTGCACACGAGGACTGCACATGAGGAAGCGCAACGTTTCGTAAAATAAAAACACATTTCTAGATATATATTTTTTAAACAGGGCCACGGAGTGTATTTCTTCCTAAAAACGAAGAGTCGCGTGCTTGTGTTGAAGCATTGTGCGAAGTGAAAATCGAGATAAATTTCGTCTATGCTGTCATGTTACCAAGAAGACCCAAACAAAGGAAGAAAAATAGAGTAATTACCACACTGATAGGCCAGCACAAAGACCAGAAATAGGCAAGCGAGTCGAGCCATATCCTCTGTATCTCGTTCTGAAGAGGGAAAAACGATATCAACAGTGAGTAAGGAAATCAGTAGAAAAACAAATATTCGGTCATTAATTTACAATTTCCGTTTAAAGTATTGGTAGCATTGGTACAGGTGGTAATTTTTTGTGTCGGTGTGTGTGCGTGTCTATGCGTGAACCTGTGTAACAAATTGCAAAGTTAGCACCATTGGGTAGGCTGTTGCATCAGTGTTTCTAGTACAATCGCTGCACGTTGAACAGTTTATGATAACATCGAAGGTGTCTTCGCGTTTTTCGTTCCTCTCTCTTGTTGGCCCAAAATAGAGAGGCGTGTAAGCGTGATCCAGAAAAAAAATATTGCCCGCTCCGCTTGGCTTCAGTCAAATGTGTGCATAATTATCTCGGTCAATTCCGTAAGGTATTTTATTTTAAATCATAGGTGTTGCTAGCGGCACTCAGTACGTTGTTTCACGGTGCGGCAACACCAAGTTTGAAGCTTTTGCCAAAACTGTCTTCAGCAATGTGTAAGTCAAAGAGAGGAGAAAAAAACGCGTCGCGAGTGAGTAAACCCGTTTGGAAGGAAACTCCGCACTCGCAGCAGTTCTGCGGACCGAAGTGGACGATGTATGGGCCGTGATTTCTTTATCCGTTGGAACTTGGAACCAGCGCCGTCACTAAGGTCCGCGGCACCCGAGGCGGTAGCACACCGCAACCCCTCCACCCCCCTCCCCCCTTTTTCTCTATCCTTCACCTTCCTAAAAATATAATATTTAGTCCGGGACTACTCTATAATAGGTAGTTTTAGAATAACGTACGCAATTTTAGCGCAGGCTAGAGCTAACTTTAGCGCTTGGGTTAGCACACGCTTCGCAAGAGTGTTTTTGAATACAGTTTCTCCACTGCGACGCAAAAGCCCAAGTGTCTCGCGGTCGCAACGCCACCGAGATACACTAAATCATTTTATTAAAAAAATCCAAGCTCTTTGTTTCAGAGTAACGTATTAGATTTGTTTAGATATAAGAATGCGACGGGAGCGGTCGACCGATCGTGTCGGCTTGCGTTGCCTCGGAAAGAGAGGTTTCGTGTACTGACTTTCGCCGCCTTCGCCGAGAAACGTTCTCGCGTCGCAAGCAGCAACTTGCCGGCGATCGTTGCTCACCTTGCCGAGTCTTGCGAACCGTCTGAGACGTGCACCTCGCCTATAGTGCAATGTCGTCCTGCATTAAAGCGCAGTCACGAGGATGCTGCCTATGTCGCGCTCTCGACGCCGCCAAAGCGGCCGGAGTCACCGTCAGGACAGAGCCGCAATTTTTTAACTGTGCTATTCTTGTTTTTAGCCAACTTCTTCATCACCAATCCTTCTTAAAGGAGCGCAAAGACTCTGAGCTCGCACGCAACAAATGAAAAATAGCATACGCTAAAATAGCACACGCAACGAGCAAATCGCACGTAGCGTTCGGCGCATGCGCAATGGCGACAACGCTATTTTTTAATACTTTCATTGTATGGTGAAACCCGTTTATCGTACTGTTAACTGAGAACTTAATTTTGAGGGATGACGTATAACGTAAATCAGTAGACACAAAATCGAGATGCAAAAATATTATGGTTAATTAAAAAAATATAATCGAATGTTCCGGCTACAGCAGGGCTCCCTCGCGGGTGGCAGCACACACTCATTGGCTGACCTACACTCTGTTCACCAATAAGCTGAGACTACGGCGGAATGTACGTGACCGTCGGACCAATCAGCCACCTCTCTTTAGTCACATGCCCCGGCTCTCTCTCCGCGTGGGTATGGGCGGGAGCGTGTTGACGTGGCGAAAGAGGGCCGCATGACTGGTCCAACAAGAACCAGTCTAGCGACCCGCAATATATAATTGCTCGACGACTTTTGGATCGCTAGCGAGCAAATATTTGAGAGCTACGCTCTAATAATGCCAGTACCTTGCTTTTGAGTGGCCGATGCGCACCAGCACAAAAAAAAAGAATCAAAAGTGAAGTTTTATAATTTCCATGAAAAGAGTGACGCCACCAGGATCGCCGAGCTTAAATGATCGCAGCTAAAAAGACGGTGCTCGACTACTTCGATATACTACTGACAGATGGTGCTACGAAAGAAACGAGACGCAACTCGACCGACTATCTTTCCGTATAGTGACAGGTGGCAACCTGGCCATTGGAGCACGTAGAAAGCAAGGTAACACAAAACGCTTGGAAAGAAAACTTATATTTTTAGGCAAGCGAGTCAAAGCATCAGAAAATATTACATTACAGAAACTCGCGTCGCATCGAGGAAAACGTAATAAACACTTTCGTTAGACTGTTCGCTAGGGCCAAGACACGACTCGTCGCCCCCGTAGGGTAGCTTGGTGCGTATCTTCAGCTCTTGGGGGCCCATTGACGAGGCTTTCCGTTCACGAAGTAGTTGAACGACTTTTATGTCCTAACTGGTTTACCTGTATATGGGCAAGGTGACTCGAATAGGTAGTAGTTTAAGATGCGCCCACGATGCCTGGAGACATTCATTATTTCTTTGAGGAGTAATCGGTAATTATTTTCATCAAGGGGATCAGGAAGCCGAGTGAATCCAGTGTAAGTAAAATTGTGAACATGACAAGTGTTTCCTCGGCATTGAAACTTTTAAAGCACGCGCTACTCCCCATTGCGGGTCTTCAAAAATATGCAAAAACCATGGTCAACCAGAAGCAATCTACTAATCCGTAAGTTTGGCCATGTTTGTTTTTGTTTACCGCTGAACACTTTGTATATCAAAACTAACACCACATTAATAAAGAACGCAGGTTAATCACTATAAAGGCCGGTTCACACATGCAGCGAAGCGCTGATGTAGCGCTGCTCACGTGCCGTCAGCTACTTGCTGTCTGCCATGAGCAACAGTTTTGACGGTGCGATACAAAGCTAGTGAACGCTGCCGCCAGCACGCGCTTAGCGCGAGGTGAGCGCTATGCTTGGACCTTACGCTACATGTGTGAACAGGCCTTTACGTCTAAAAATAGCATTCAGTTATCGTAAATATATATATATATATATAAATGACATCTTCAAGTTGTGGGGAGCCGAGGCGTTCGCATATAAGTAAAAAACAGCCACCGAGGTCCAAACAAACTTGGATAGTTTAATCGGGCGTTTCGGAGGGGGACCCTCCTTCTTCAAGCGTGACATAAAAGTGAATAGGGTTACATGGTGGCCGAGATTCTCACTCGGAGAGGGAAAGGAGAAAGCGGCACATGAGAGGGGACGACAGAAGGCACAACATAATAACACAAATGCCCCAAAAAGAGACGGCAACAGCAATTATATTTGAAGTTAAGATTTACGACAGGCGGAACACAACGGTGTCCCCAGCCCCGAAAAACCTCCCCCGATGACGGAACCGCGAAGGCAGGGCCCCAAGGGCAAGAAGCCACACGCGGCCGGCAGAGCGAGTCATCTGGAGCCGACCCCCGTTCGCCCCGCCACAGGCGAGTCCCGCACACTTGGTCCAATGCCCGTCCGACTCCGACACCGGACCAGAAGCGCCAAAGGGCGCCGCTCACAATACATCTGCTAGACAAAGAGCGAGAAGGGAGCTGAGAGGGGGGGGGGGGGGATCGGAAGGGGCGACAATTTGGCCGTTCACATGAGCTGTACGCCACTCGGTCTCCCCGGGTTCCCATTAATGCCACACTTGACCGCGTCAAATTCGTATATGAGATGGACTTCCTTGAGCTCCGTTCTATGTTTGATATAAAGCCGGATTGAAGCAGAATGACAGAGAGTTTGTCAAATGAGCGGTCAGTTTGTGCCAAGTATTTAGAGAGTGGAAGGCTGGGTAATTTGGCCGAATGGGATCGGTGGTTGTTAAATAATTTATTGAAGGCTGTCATGGTTTGTCCCACATACTGCATCTGACACACCCGACACTCAAGGACGTAGACAACGTCGGGAGTGCAGCACGTAAGGTCCCCGTCAATATATATATATATATATATATATATATATATATATATATATATATATATATATATTATATAAATGTTAGCTCTTGTCGAATATGCTGGGGTCATGGAGGTAGGAAGCTTCTGTAGGCGACATAACGCCACCAGCGGTTAAGCCGGGGGAGACGTTTAGCTTGGAGGGACACTCCTTCAACGAGGACCAAAACCTAAAGGTGCTATTGGACAAATTATGCGAAATACAGAGCTGATTTGGAGCTTAAAGCAGATTTGGTTGTGTTTTGGTAACCCTTGGGGGCGTTCCGCCGACCGCAACCTTTAATTTCGGCTTCACTTGGATTTTTCTCTCCAGGCTGACATGAGCCGGTATGTCGCTTCCCCTTATTCCTATGTCCATGGCTGGGATCCTCAAGGAAAGTGTGACGGAAAGCCACGAAAAAATGTGCGAAGTGTTTAGGATCCTACTAAAAAAAAAGAACTGTACAAAAAAAATGGTAAATTGAAAGAAATATCAAAATTTTAAACGCGCTTTAGCAGGAATCGCACCACGACCTTACGATTGTGAGCTCGGCATTCTACCACAGTGCCATGTACATATCGTAAACTTCACTGTCACACCCGGTTGCGGGTAAACGCAAAGCTAGCTCGGCTTTTCTTTACTGCGGTGAACTTTACTAACTGTACAAATACCAACGCCGATCGCAGGCGTTATGGCGTTCGGCGTTAGCGTTCGAACGGTTTTGTGAGAAGAACCAAGAAACACATTTCGTGCCCACCATTTTATAAAAATATAACAGAGCATAAAATAAAATCACATGCTACCAAAAAAAAACACACACACACACAACCTGCAATGACTTTTGTAAACCCCAATGAATGGCTCGGTAACACGTTCTGTGTATACCGACGTTCTCTGCATAAATCAAGATAAATCAAGCTTTTTTCTATCCAGGTTTGTTCATAAAATTTGAACGAAATACAGTGTAGAGTAACTTACCAATAAAATGTTATCTTCGAAGCTCTGGGGTCTGCAGGTGTCAGATGTTTAGGACTTTGATTATGAGCCTTAAGGTTTCTGAGAATGTTTATATAGTGGTGACGGAAACAAGCACACAAAAACTGCATGGTGGAAAGGTTTATTGCACTTTTGTATTGTGCACATTCTTCGAGAATTTTCAAGAAGTAAAGTACATGCTTCTACTGTTGGTGGAGGTTGCCGACTCACAATCGTCATAGATCAATTTTTTTCTTTTATTTTGTGTTTTGTATTCTTGGATGCCCTGAGAGCCGAAGTTTATGAAAATTCCTGTTTAACAATTGGCAAATTGTATGTTCGACAGTAAGTAAAATATAAGAATAAAGTAAGCGAGGTATACGCACTAGTCCTATAACCGGATCCTAAAAGATTGTTCGGTAGAAGCAGCATAGCTTTGATAAAATTACATCAATCGTCCTGATATAGGTAAATTTACATAGCAATTAGTTAAATATAATTGTGTCTTACACTTTAGAGCTGGGCTCTTTCACTTGCAAGAAGCTTCGTGGCTAATATGACACGTATGATTAGTTTCATATAAGCACTACCGTTGATGATTTTAGTCTTATCAACGATGATGGCGTGTGGCCCGAGGGGTGCTTGTTTAGGCCTTTTTGGGGTCCGCTCGTAGATTCTGGATCTTCCGAGACTTGAGATAATGCGCCATAACACAATGAATAGCACACAAATTTATTATCAGAATGTGCGTGGTTTGCGGACGAAGTCTGATATTTTTCCCATCAATTTTGGCCTCAAATTTTGACATTTTATGTGTCCCTGAAACTTGGCTAACCAGTTCTATATCTAGTTCTGAGTACTTTAGTTCCGATTACCAGGTTTTTAGATGCGACCGGGATTCGACAGGTTCCTCCTCGACCCTCGGGGAAGGCGTACTTACGGCTGTACGGAAATCGTTATCGTACTTTCGGCGGTTTGACCTTGAGATACATGAATGCGTTTGGATTGGAGTTCGAGTCAGGAACGGACCAAATCCGCTCATCGAGAACTATTACTTTGTGCTTATAATGCAATTAAATGCAAAGGTGCAACCAAGCTGGACAAGGATGACGAAAATAATCCCTGGAGAAGGGGAGCAAGAGGTGCAAAAAACAAGCACAAATTTCCAAACACAGCGAGGTGACTGGTGCGCGACCAAAAAAATCTGCCTGGTCCGGGTATCCAACCTGGGACATCTCTCCATTTCCAGTGGAGCGTTCTACCAACTGAGCTAACCAGGGGTTGAACGTCAGTAGAGAAAACAGGTTTTCTTAGCTGCCACCAGTCTAACAGCGAAGTAGGCGGTTAAAGAAAAAAACCTTTTTTTCTTCGCAGTTACCCTTTAAGAGAACTTTGTAAGTTGTTTCCAAACGCAAGCGTCAAAGATAGTTTGTGTTTTACCAATTTCAATATTATGTAAATATAAGAAAAATATTGTAGATATGTATTTGTACAGTTCAATTTCTCAATAACTTGTCAACGTGATTAAAGTAAATAAAATCATAACCAACAGGGGGCACCTTCTTTAGTGGGTGTTTGGTGAATGTCGCCACTACGGACCCCGAACATCGTTGGTTCACCTATATTTAGTGAATGTTCCCAGAGCACCCAGTTGCATTCAGTCCGCTTACAGGAAGTCAATCCTCCAGAATCCAGATCTGACTGGCTGGTTTGGCTCGTGGCGGAGGTTATCAGTCGGCCATTATGAGGATTTGCCCAAAATAACAAAAAGCGTATATAAACATTTCGTGTTGCCACGGGTATCACGGGTAAGCATGAGTGTGAGCTCTGAGCATCGATGAGTTAGAACCAAACGGAAGGTGCTTTGATTTCCTCTGGTTTTTCTGCTTTATATTATGTAGACGTTACTCTGGTTCGCCAAAGAAGATTGCCGGCTCGTTTGCTCGCTCTGGTTGCGCTGGTGCTGTGTTTCGATTTCCACGCTTCAGGCGCTAAGCCTAAGATTTGACTTCAATGTGTTTTAAGGGGAGAGATAAAGAGAGACAAAGAGAGAGACGAGACGAGACAGCAAGGAGCAACACGCGCAAAAACTAAAGGAAATAATTTAAGAAAAGAAAGAAAATACAGTCTCGCTACAGTCGAGGAAAGTCGATAAAAGAGATCGGAAGAGAACGAACGCTACTCTTTACCCTTCGACGCACATGGCAGCGCCTAATTGGCGATGGGTTGGAGCGCGACGGCTGCGTCGAGACTCGGTTCTGAAACAAATTAAAATGTTGAAAGGCGAGAACTAAAAGAGGACAACGAAAGACACACGTACAAGGACAAGCGCCAGAAGTAAAGCTTGGGAGTTGTACTCGGGGAACATTCAGCGACTGTAGGTTGACCCACCCTTGTCTGGCTCTGCGTGGTCTGGCCATGACAGAGAAAAAGGACTTCACGATGGTTGTGCTGGGCAAAAGGAAGGTTTGAACCCTTCGTCCCCCCCCCCCCCCCCCCCCCCCCCCGGCAAGGCAATACAGCACCTTGGCCTCCGCTTCTTGCGGAATGGTCTCCTGGTAAGGCCCGACCAGAATAATCCAGTCAGTCGCCTTTCTTTTACTATCCCCTTTTGTCCTTCACTTTCCTCCTCTTCACTTCTTTCAATTTGTATCATCCTTTGGGGCAACGACCAAACTTTGGTGGGTATGGATTTCCTTATTTAGAACAACGGCACCATGACAGAGCAGCACACGACATAACAGCGCGTGACAAAACAGCACGGTCAAAACAGCACGCGTCAAAATAGCCCAGCGTCAAAACAGCACAGCGACAAAACAGCACGCGTCAAAATAGCACGCGACAAAACAGCTCAACGTCAAAACGGCACAGCGACAGAAGTGCACGTGCCAACACAGCACCGCGTCAAAACAGCACGACGTCAAAACAGCACGACGTCAAAACAGCACAGCGACAAAATAGCACAGAGTCAAAACATGACATTGAAAATATAGCTAGAGTTTGGAGTTTTCGTTTTGTATTATTTGAAATTCCGCGTACTTTTTTTTTCGGTTTTTATTCCAAACAAAAGTTTTCGGTTTATTGCGGTGTATATTTGTAAACTCATAAACTTCTCAGTTATATTAGGTTTATTGATGAAAACACTAACCAAAATGTAATATTAAAAGCGTTTGTGTAAAATGTATATTGGGTACCGGGTACTGGTCTTCTTATTCGTGGCCGTCTTTGGCAGCCGACGCGGCCTGTTCTGTAAGACGCAGTGGGGCCTTACTGTGATCTGACATTATCGTCGTGTGCTGGTATTTGTACACAGGACGAGCATGAGCTTCAGTACCACTTCGGTCGGAGAGGAAAATTTTAAAATGAAGAAAGCATTGTACTCGGTGCACTTTCCCCCATCTTCACGACTGCGAGAGGTGATAAATTCGCACCGATGGCAGAAAGACAATAAAACACTCGTATTTATGCCCTCATCTAGTAGACGGAAGCTAGGGGTGCTAAACAATGCGCGACATTTACGGACGCTCTTGATTTACGTTGTTTGATTTCACAATTAAACTCTCTCCTTTTAACTAAAAACTCGGGACAAATCCCTATCAGGTGAAAAACCCAGATTTCGTCCTGAAGACCCCTGCGCCCCCGGAGCTTTTGTTAAAAGTTGAACCGATCTCGCAGACAAGCAGAAAAATTAGAAAGAAAGTGGTCATATGGTCAGTTATGAGTAGGGTTCCGTGTTTTCGGAGTTTAGTTTTCGTCAAGTTCGGAGGGTTTTTTCTGAGTTTATTTTTTGCCGAAAATTTGGAGTTTATCGGAGTTTATTTTTGTTTGATTCAGAATTCTCCAAAATTCGGAGCTCCATTTTGCAGTGTTTTTATTAAAAATAAACAAATAATATCCAAATGTAACCGTATGCTGGACAAAAAAGAAAAAAAACGCGATTGTATCAATTAATATTTTCATCAGTTGGATTAGGTGTTGGTGCTGTTACTACAGGCATTACCAAGTTGTCCTTGAACAAAAGTGGCACACAAGTGTTATTTCGATATATGTAGATACCTTTAAAATCAATAACCTACTGGAGGTAGCCGCAGGGAAGCCTGAATTCATTCCATGCTATTCTACCAACCAACCGCACGGCCCCAAAAGGCAGAGTGGAAAAGGATGAAATGGAGAAGTTTCAACTGTCCTCTTCCACACTTTATGTAATTTCTATGGTCCATAGCTTTCACGATTACAAAAACACAACCTCTCCTTCCCCTCAGGCACAAATGGTATGACCAAAACCGGAAACATAAACAGTGACTTTTGTCTTGACCCGAGAGTACAATGACCTGTTGTCCTGACCGAAATTTGAAAGATATGTGTGGTGGCATTTTCCCAGGACCATTTACTCTAAGCGCCGATGAAACCATAATTGCAAAATATTTGTGCGTGTGAGTGGGAGGGGGGGGGGGGGGGGGGGGGATTGGCACATTGAAATTCAGAGTTTATCGGATACATCCGACTAGATGAAACTTTTACCGGAGGGTAACACGAAACCCTTGTTATGGGTCACATCCCCTCCCCCCCCCCCCCCCCCCACAGACACACACAAATCCAAGCGCCCTCGAAAATACTGAACTTTTTCAGTTAAGACCGAATTCGGAAAAATGAATTCGGCGAACTTTTACGGGTTGTATTCGGTTTAACCCGAAAACGTTGAACCCTAAACATGGCGTTTGAAGTTAGAAAAATGCACGTCTCAAATAAGGCACTGTAAAGGAATTGAGGTGCTAGGCCAATTCGTCGAAAGCTAACTCGTCGATGGCCAATTTTTCGAATCCTCTCTTTTGGAAGCAAGTTCGGGGTGGGTAGTAGACTCGATGCGCGCATGAGAGTTCCCTGGGCAGTACCGGAGCCCCCGCTGGTGCTTATTCTGGCTAGTCTTTAGCGTGACTACACTGGGCCGAGGTTGAGCAGTTTCGCGTGGCTTGCATAATGAGCCGTGCTCCGTGCTGTGCATGCGCGATGAGGAGTGACGTCACATTGCGCACAGCTGGCGCGCCGGAGCCGCCGCCGCCGCGCCCGCCTCGCCCGTCTGCGCATTCCAGAGGAGTGATGTCATAGCCGCGGCAGACGCACTGGCGCCACCGCTTGCCCAGCTGACGCTGCGCCGGAGCCGCTTGATAGCGCCTCTCATTTTGTGCGCAGAATTGCTCACACTACGTATATCCTGGCATAGCCGAGTTAAGCAACCTCATTCTTTTCTTGGGCAGTTTTGCTTATTTTGACGCGCAAGTTTGCCGGCGATATATTCTACAATAAATAATTAAATCACACGGAAATGTGCTGTCTTAGTTGTTAATAGAAAAAACGGAAAGCGTGTACGGCAACGGTGTATTCAGCCCATGGTGCAGTGTAAGGCAACAGCATTGAGGCTGCGGCATATTACTGGTTCACCGGTTTCCACTCGATCAAGGCCTTCGTCGGCAATAATCTGTGAATTTAACTCAAAACGTACAACTTCTCGCCGGCAAACTCCAGCCGCGTGTTTCCAGGAGATTTTATTCATGGCGAATGTACCCGACACAATCGGTGCCCATGGTACACATCGAATACGCTCCACATTAAAGTCACCGTATCTTACCGTTTCTATCAAAACATCTGTAATCGGCGCATCTCCCGCTTTTCTTTTTGTGTGTGTGTGTGTGGGGGGGGGGGGGGCGTTTTACGCGTTTGTAGTAATTACGAAACGAGGAGTACTACGGAACCTCACCGGACCGCCACAAACCAGGCAATTCATAACTCGAACTTATAGATATATTTTTCCGAATAACTTTTCCCTTTTCCCTGATACTTCAAAAAAGACCAGACAACGCAGCCAGCATCGACGCGAAGGTATCTCTCTAACTACCCAGTGTCTTCAGAAATTAGCGAAGTTAAGTAATAGTAACTACTGCTAACTTTATTTGTTTTTAGCAATCACACAGCAGCAGCACTCGGGACACTGACTTGAGTGCGATCCCGTCGCCACCAGCGTACTTTTTTTTTATTCTTCCTCCACTAGCTGGTTAAATAATGCCATGCAATGTCCAACCCTTTTTCTTTACGTTCTGTTTTGTTTTCATAAAACGCTACCTATTACTGCCTTTTTACATGAGTGCTGTTTTGTCGTTGTGCTGTTTTGATGCCATGCTGTCTTGGCACATGCTGTTCTATCGCTGTGCTCTTTTGACGCCGTGCTGTTTTGTCGCGCGCTGTTTTGACGCGTGCTATTTTATCGCCGTGCTGTTTTACGTTGTGCTGTTTTGACGCGTGCTGTTTTGACCGTGCTGTTTTGTCACGTGTTGTTTTGTAGTGTGCTGTTCTGTCGCGTTCCCTAGAACAACATTTGGGCACGGTACTTGGGCATGCGCTGGTAGAGTAGCATTCTTAGCACAGGCTTTTTTTGTTGAGGTGTTACCTCTTCCTTTGTGGGGCAGAATGGTGGGTGGCGCACCAGAGCCACTGAAGTCCCGAGCAAACCAAAATACCCAATCCACCTCTGAAAAGGGGTCACACCGAAGCAATTGTTCTATGAAGCAATTATAGATGGGCGGCCCCGCACGGGCCGCCCATCTTCACATTCACCTGGCGGTGTTGTAATTGTAGTGCAGTTTGGAGTGCCGTGTAACAGAGTCCCTCATGACACTTCTTTCGATGCTGTGGCTACAAAAATTCTTGCTGACCGTCTCATTATGGTTCTTTGTCTCTATTTCCCAGCACACATTCCCAAACACGTGCACGACATACAGAACATTTTAACTCAACTTTCACAGCCGTAATTAAATCTAGGTAAATCTAATGCTGATTACACCATGGGGGACAACGCACGAATTGATTCCCGTGGTGATGTTATTGAGCGATCGCTACTGTTTTAAAAATTTTCTTTAAATAACAAATCCTCAACATTTCTCAGTGGTGCACACAGCTCTTTCATCTGCATTAATATCTTAGAAAGCTTTGTTGACCTCCCCTGAGTTCAGAGACGTATTCATACTTGGAAACTAGACAAAGCGGTCTGGTAACGTTTTAGCCAAGTTGCTACATTCAGGGCTTCACTATCTGCTATTATGTCCCCTGAGGAGGCTACGACGTGTGGTATTCAACAGATAATTAATGTCGCCGAGCAGTCTATCGCCCATACCTCCGGAAATTTACCAAAGAAACGCGAGCCGTGGTGGCACGAAGGCTGTTCAACCACCACTACGAAGCAAAATCGAGCCTGGAAAGCTTCCCGGTGGTAGACAACTGTGAAGACTCAGATTAACTTTAAAAGGCGCAAAGCGCAAGCCCGCTAGAGAAGAAAGCTGGCAAAGAAGACATCTTGGATTTGATATCTCTCCTCTGTAAGTACTTTTTCGTACGGTTAAAGGGACTTGGGATTGCCTACGCAAACATCAAAGGCGACTACCGATGTTTTACCATTCCTGCATAAAACGTGTCTTGGGGTCTGTCAGAGATATGTTACCAATGTTCTTGTTCAGCGTTTCCACGGTGAATTCAGCGATAGTATTCATAGTGCATATTTCTACCAAGTTATATTTCGCACAGGAAGTACTCTATTCCAACATTGGGTACTAACCCGGTGCAATATAATGTGCCCTTTAGAATGTGTGAGCTCAAACAAGCATATGATTTGATTATCTAACTAAAACCCCGAGCCTGGAACGAAATGGGACGGACAAACACAAGGTCTTCGACAAAGGTGAAATTTATTTGACAACAAAAGGGCTTATATAGGCATCAATACCTACACAAAACGTCAGAGACGAGAGAAGGCGAGAGAGACAAAAATGGGGAATCTTCTGCCAAAAGCAGTACAACAAAGCAAACGTTAGAACAAAACTGAGAAGCAGTGACCTCTAATATACAACACAAAAAAAGACAAACATTTTTCAACACTGTTTACACTGGCAGTGCTTCCAAAACCACTAAAAAGAAAGATGTTTCAAGGATCACTGAAAACGTGCACTTTTCTGGCGAAGGCCAGAACTCTAGAGAAGGAAGGACGCCAAAAACCAAACGACGTGGAACCCTACACAACGCAAACTGATATTGATAAAGCTTGAACTTGGGTACAATCAACCAAAACCTCCTAGGCCACAACGAAACACGACCTTATGCGCAAAGGCACCAAATTTGTAAGAATTGACACTACTTTCGCCAGTTCACTGTTTTGTTCGCTGGAAGAGAAAATCAGTCTGTTGCGACAAATATGTTACAAACTCTAGTGAGTACACTGACGCTAATATGGTAATCGTTCACTAATTTGAAAAACTAAACGTGAAGCATGCTGATAATTTCCAGTTTTATATTAGTGGTGCTAAGCATCTAAAATTTACCGCATATTTCATACACTCCGAGAAGACATTATCTATTGGTTTTAGCTAACCTTCATCGTCCAATATACTTTTCCATAATACATCCAAGTTTCTTCCGCCTTTTCAAACGCCAATCCAGCACCGTGTGGCCAGTAACGCGCCATGCTCTCCCAAATTGTTTCCATAGTGAACGCATTAATTTAATTGCCAGTATCATTACTGGAGAGTTGTATGCAGTATTGTTAGCAGAGGATGTGTATTAGAGTGAGGAGAATGGAAAGGTAGAATATATTTGTAGACTTGCAAAGTGTAATTACTGCAATTATCTCCCTAAAAGACACCAAAAATACGCTCATAGCGCTTGTGCGTGTCAAGATTAATAGAACATTGCGGAACGGATGCTAAATTGCATTTTGTTGGGTTCCAAGTCACGCGAGTTGTTTAGGCAACAAGAAAGCTGATGGGCTCGTCTCATCCTCCAGGAATCTTCGGCTATAGACCTATCTCACGAGCCAGTTTGACTACGCCACCTCTGCCGGTATGAATCGAGGGAATTTTAGTCTTTCTGCACGTGCGACAATTTCGCTGGAGCTCTGCGCGTGTGGAGCACAAGACAGCACGCGAACTCGCGTGTACTGCCGTTTGCCTCCTGTGAACAAAAGTTATGGCGGCGGCACGCTTGCGCCGAGCGCTGGGTGAGATCGGTCTATTAGCTGCTCGATACGTTACCAGGACATCAAACGAGTCTTGAGGCCTTCAATTTTCGAAAGAATGGCTCAGAAAATGGAACAGAGTACCTTATAGAAAGCTTCACTTCCCGAAGCCCATTTCTGAATTCTTGGAGATTCCCTCGTTCGGGAATTGGTTCCACAGCATCTTAATATCTTGTCTTCGCATAGGCCATTCGCATATCGCCCACCAACGCCTCCTGTGGTGGGAACATCCACCACGCTGGGCAGCCTGCGGACTTGTTGTGTCCATCATAGAGAAATTAGTGGCTTGATCTGGTCTCGAATAAAAATGAGGGTATTATTTTCCTGTCTTTTTTATATCGTATACTCGTTTTGCCTATTATTTTACTTGAAAAGAACCCTCTCATCTCAATTTCTCGTGTACTTAGTTTTATTCCTAGCACTGGCCCTTTACACCGGATCTATTACCACTTATATCTGTCAGGTCACGGCATACTATAATAATATAATATATAATGTAGATCTGCGCACTTTGGCCTAAGTTGCTTTTTGCGCCATAAAACACTCGATCATTATCATCATCAAAATTAAAAAAAAAAAAAGATTTTTCCAACATTTGTCGCGTAGGTATTACAAAATAAATACTACATGTACTTTGTTCGAGGTTTTCAGAATGCGCTCCGTCGCTCCTAGGACATTACGCATTCCTTCTTTGTAAGAACGTATTGTTAATGGCGTTCGCTCGTCAAGAAGCACGTCAACAAACACGTCAACAAACGCAGCGCCGCATTGTATTTCGCATTTTGTTGCAGCCGTGAGGCAAGATTCACCGGACGGTCATGGCAAGGGCATTTTTTTTTCATTTTCGTTCTTCTGCGAGCGTACATTGTTTGTCGTCCTGTTGTGCAGATTATGTATTGACCGTTTATTTTTCTACATTTCTGTGCTTAAAACTCGAGTGGTCAGGATTAAAATATTACACTAGGGCGTAAATGTCTTTCTAAAATAAATTTTAGAAAAAATAGTATTGGTACTTAGAGATTTAAAGGAGGAGTGAAGGAACCATTACGTGTAGAGACGAGAAAGACATGAGACTAGATACAGAAAATACAATATCGCACACTAACAAGAACGTTTATCTAATTCGTTTTTTCTTAAGTTGAAGATAACTTGACGATCAGCAAAAGCATGAAACCTATAGCTAGGCGTCCATTGGCATTTAAGTTATTCTCTGTTCCTTATTATGTCAAACCACGCTCAACGCTATGGTCCGCCCAAGCCTATTAAGCAGCACCAGAAGTGTATCGTCACGGCGACGGTCGTCTTTGCGCTTTTAGCGGCAAAAACAATTACGCATAAAAAATGCGCCGTGCGACTGAACTTCTTTTTTGAACGCAAAGACTAGAGATGTTATAATGATGCGCTTCAGGGCGCTGCTTGCCACATCGGATAGTAGCGTTGGCTGCAATGGGACAATGTGAATTGGATTAGAGCTGTAAATATCATTCACATTGGAGTTTACTGGAGGCGGACTTCGCACTCTGTTCCAAGGTATCACGGCCGGGGTAATATCTCGTCTCCCGAACATCTAATTTCCGGTTTCGAGAGCTGAATAAACGCATGCACGCGAGGGAACTGTTTTGAATAATGGACTGTATTTAGCTCGAAAATATAACTACCCCGACTGGTTGGGTTTCGAAAATAAAATTTTTTTTTTTTCAGGGGTTATCATTCCCAACATTTAGGGCCTATGTCCACTTCCGCGATCTCTCTTTAGTACTCCAGAAAATGAAATAAACATATTTTCTTTTTTTAGAAATATAAAAATGATAACGTTACCATTATGAAAGCGAATTCCCATATGAACCTGTTGTTGTCACTTACACAGTATTCGTGCAAAAAAAAAAAAAACAAGTAAAAAGAAAGAAGTTTTTCTTTTTTCAGATCCGATTTAAATCCGCCTGACTTTCTAAAAGAAACGACAGGAACGAGACGTGCTTTTCCGTCTTGTTTTACTCTCAGATAATTCCTGGAAAAAAGTAAGTGTTGATTAAGAATTCGTGAGCTGTAGCTGAGGTCTTTAGTCAGGTGAGTAAACGTCATCAGAAGAAACAAACTTTCCTTGGAGCATGTTTTGTAACACACTAACACAAAATGTTTTAAAAGATTGTACACGGGCCTGTCATTGTAGTCTTGCTGAGCAATGCTGAAAAAACTTTATAATACACAATAAAACCTAAAAACGTCCCCAGCAGCGCAGCTGTTGGCACAGTAGACCGCACTGCTGATCTGGCTGCTAAACCAGTTATCGAAATTTGATTTCTATTGAAAATTGTGTATTTTATTCTTAAATTATTTTACTCTAGTTTAGCTAGAGTGGCAAGAGAGAAATATACAAATGCAATACTCGTACACAATACACTAAACAATCTAAATGAGTGACAATGCGCAAGAAAAACTACCACTAGAAAGGGAGCCTATAGCAGACTAATTTCTAGGCTGCTTTTGCATATGTTGATTTGAGTTGTCTCTGGTAGCCTCGTATAAGGGCTGCGTTTTTAGCTCCAGTTGGAATCACATCACGATTCCTTATAATATCACATTAATAGCGCCCCTCCGCGAATGTCCGTCACTCGCGCGGAATCCCAAAGGATGAAAGCACCGTACGAAACTACATCAGCCTCTCCATAATTGTTTGGCATACATTTCAATATTTGAAGAAGTTTTTACCCCAACTCTGACTGGACTGGGAAGATGGGAGCGCATTCTTTGAACTCTTGGATAGTTCGAAAAATATTGAAGGTTGTGGGAACCGCAGTTATAGCAAACGTCCACATTTGCCAACACCAGAAGGTGTCGGCAAATTAAGGGCACAAAATTTAAGAAGAGGTAGTTTTATAGTATTGGCTCCTACGCTTGGGGGCACCTAAGTCATAGGGGAACACGTGCTCAGCGTCACTCGCGCTGTCGGCCCAGCATGACATGCTTGCTTTTCTCGCTTGCAGCGCCAATATGGTTAACACGCGAAATCAATAAATTGAAAAATATAATTATATATTATATTTGCGCTTGACAAACATTTGATGTGCTTGCGTCAGAGATATAATTGGTAATTTAAAACCGCATTTACTTGTTTATGAACAATCAATAAATGTTTTGATAAAATACCAAATCAATATGATTTCGCCTTTATCCTTTTCACGAGAGCCTTTTTTACTTCTCTCTTGTAGGTCGCTTTTTGTACAGCGCACCCGTTGTACAATGCACACACATTCAGACGTGCTGTTTTCGAGCACGAGGCTCGAGTCAAGTTTTTTCCTTGAGAAAGTTTGAGAGAATTGCCATTCACCTTTTCATCAAGGGCGCAGCCATCTTGAATGTCCTCACTTCTGGTATAGGGTAAAACATAGCTTTGATCTCTACACACCGGTGGAAAGTCTTTACAAAAAATGCCTGATTTTCACAGATTCCTGTTTTGCTTCACGTATATATTCTCGCACATTCCAGGTTGAAATGTATTATTTTTTTTTGTCCAGCAAACCAGATACGGAACGCACGTGACTGAGAACGACAGGATACAGAAAACGCCTTCGTTCATCTTTAAGCTGAGCCTGCAGCAAAAGCCGCAAGCACAAGCACAAGAACTCGGGGTCGTTAATTTGAACAATTCTTCCGCAGGTCGAGCGCTCATGCTAGAAATGCACGTTTCAAAGCCGGGAGCGCGGGCTAGCTCGCTCTTGTAGCTTTGGCTGTGGTCTCAGCTTAAGAGTGAAAAGAGTATAGACCATGCTGGGGGAGCCACTGAATGTCCCAAGAGTACCGAATTCCATTCAGTCCGCTTACCGGAAGTCAATATCGCAGAAGCCAGTTCTGATTCGCTGGTTTAGCCCGTGACGGAAGTTATCAGTCGGCCATTTCGTTGATTGGCCCCGAACAACAAAAACGTATATAGAACGATTTCCGCGTTATCACGGCGATGGCGGGCACGAACGCGTGCTTTAGGCATCGATGAGCTAGGACCATCTGGGAGGGGCGCGGATTTTCTCTAGATATTTTTTTACATCAAGCAGCCGCTAATGTAGTTCGTCTAAAAAGAATGCCAGCTCGTTTGCTCGCTCACGTTGCGCTGGTGCTACGTTTCAAACTGTACGCCTCAGACGCTAAAGCCCAACACTCGACTTCGATGTGTTTCGATGCAAGTGGGAAAAATGAGACAACGCACCACTCGGAATGAAATAAACAACTTTAATAAAAACAAACCTGTGTCGCCACAGGCAAAGAACGTGGATTTAAGAGCTCACACAAATGGGATTGCTACACTGTACGTGCTCCACTTCGACCGTATAGGGCAGCGCCATAATGGGGATCGCGACTAATGCGGCCCGACTCGGCTCTGAAGCGAAGCTTGAGAGCTTCAGTACACTGGGAACATTTATTGACTCTAGAACGTGCTTTACGCATTCCCTTTCAGTGTCTTCGTCCGTGTGCGAAGTCGCGTCAAGACAGCCAGTGGAATTCGCGAGACAATGCTATGTCAAAAATTACGGCGTCTCTTCAGGCTTAAAAGTGGCCAGAATGAGGAGACGATCTAAAAGACAGGCAAGATGATTACTCATATTTTGTGATTTTAGCGAGGGAAGGCAAGCCGATACCCTGCTGCGCCGTTCGTTGCAGATGAACGTGCCTATTAGTGCAGCGATCATGACGGATTTATTCTTTAGAGAGCGATGCAGGGCGATGCCATGTTTGCCCTATTGGTCTTAGGGACAGCACTAACACAAAACGCAGTTAGAATTCGACGCATGAACAGTGGTGAGTCTTTATATTTAGGGTCCCCCGAGCGTAAAGACCACTTATTCTAAAACTCCGTAAAGAGTTTGATAGGCTCTTTATTTGAAAGTATTTGTCTAATCTTCTCCACGCCCTCGGCGAGGTTGTGAGAGTTTTAGGAAATAATTCTCTCGCTGAGTTGAGAATTCTAAGAGAGGTTGTGCTCGCCAGCTGGCTGGGAATCTTCCTACCATAAACGCTGAGACCGAAACAAAGGAGGGGTACGTAGCAGAAGACAAAGTATAATGCGTTGCTGGGTTTTTACATGTCACCGTCAGTAAAAGCCCATTCCTTCAAGAAATGGGGGGGGGTTCGACATGGGGGCCCTTTGAGTGACTTGATCAAGGTCAACTATCAAGGATCGGCAAGGTTAACTGAAGAGTCAATTGAAGGACATGCCTTTATCCTTCCCGTTCTTGTGCGAGCTTGTTTGCCGTTCCCTCGTGCATTAACCCGGATGCGTGTGGGAACTCTGAAATGGCCACTCCTCACAAAAGGTTAAGGCAGACCAAGTATGCTATCTTATTTTTTTACAAGGAATACATTAAAAAAAGTAAAAACATTACACTACCAGTTGAAGCCACTAAGGTGTCATCTCGGATTATAGATTTATTTATTTATTTGTTTATTCAAGACTCCAACCTCATTGAGGTTTTAGCAGGGTGGACACTGTGGTACAACAAAATACACCAAAAGTACATGACAGTATAAAGACACGCTGCAAACTATGTCCCGATCACCAAGCCGGTTCGCACAAGTCATTGAGATACACTTATAGAAAACATTTCAAAACGCCGTTAAGTAGTTGAAAAATGTGTATTTTCATCACATTAACAAAAAGGAAAATTAAACAGGTATAAAAGCAATATTCATCTGTCCCGTTATTGACATGATCGCCTATCAATGTCTAAAAAGAGGAAAGACAGAAAGTAAGAATTCGATCGTCATCAACACACAACACTTCGAAAACCTTATTTGGTTTATTGTCAGCTCGGCGAGATAAATGTGATGCTTATCTTTTATTCTTAGTTTTTTTTTAAAGTTCTGATAGGAAGGTTGCCAGATGATTACTGCCTACAAATTCTGGGCCAAGGCAGTTAACTAAGTAAGTATGATTACGCGAAGAGGTCGTTATGGCTGGAATATTCATTAAATGAAAGCGAGTGAGAACGTCTTGTAACGCGCGGCTGGAAAAATGAAATGTAGTCCCTTTCATTTCATTTTAGCCAGTTATATACTATTAGCAAAAGAAACATAAGTCGCTCCCGTTGACGTCTCAAAAATGAGGCGTTTATGATTGGCCGCTGCCAATCTTAAGCACTTAAAATTGAACGGAAAAGAATATTCCAGCTAAATTTAGCGGAAAAAATTACCCGCAAAATTTAGGGGAAAATGCTCCCCCTAAATTTAGTGGAGAAAAATTACCCGCTAAATTTAGCAGAAAAATTTGCCCCGCTAGCGGAAGAGATTTCCCGCTAAATTTAGCAGAAAAATTTATCGACTAAATTTAACGGGAAATATTCCCCGCTAAGTTCAACGGGAAACATTTGCCGCAAAATTTAGCAGAAAAGTTCCCCGCTAAATTGAACGGAAAGTGTTCCCCTAAATAGGAGGCGAGCAAGAGAAAAGGAGGGGCATAGCCTCCTCTCCGTACCTTCCTTTCCTCCTCCCCAAAAGCTGCGCTCTAATTCGGCGTCACAGGGGATTGTAAGCGTCTTTCTTTTTTCATTTTTTCAGGGTGTTCCTTTGCTTGCTCCCGTTTTTTTTTTCTTTTTTTACTCAATTGACTTTTTGGTAAAATTTACACTTGATCCTAGGATTGAACTAATTTATATTGAATTGGAATTAATATCGGGTATGCCTTCGAGGCCGTACCGATTGAGGCAATTTTATCTTTCAATTTTTTTATAAGGCCTCGCCCTACCAAATGTGTTCATGCAGAACAAAGTCACAACGATGGCTGCAACGCGTCACGAAGAAGTCGTTGAGCATCTGAATGACGTTCATGGACCGTGAGGTGTGTGCACGAAAGCATTCGGAAGAAATTATACATATAGCCATTTTGTCTCGAACGCTTTTGTTTCTTTATTTGTTCCGTGGCGCGTGAATACGCTCTCCCAGTACGAGCTATTGGAATTGACTGAGCTACGACGCCATTTAGGTATCGGATATTTCTTTGCACTTCTCCAAAGAGCGCGTGCTGTGGCCATCGGGTACTTCAAAACCCCACAGACAAAGCGGGATATTAGAGAGTTTTAGTAGATCGTTCCGATACCTCCGATAGCCCCGATAACGATACTATGCATGCACAAGAAAGGCGGTGGCGGGGTATGGGGTATCGTTATCGGAGTCATGGGAACGATTTACTAAAACTCTCTATTAACGCTTTAACTTAGCTCTGTAATAAAGTTATACAAAATGTGTGGCCTTGCTGTGTAGCAACGCCTCCACTTCGTAGGCAGCGGGCCCATGCCTTCCGCGGGGCGTTTTTTTTTTTTCTTTGCAAGGATTTGAAAACATGGGCGACAGACACCCTACGCCCTATTAAGCCAACTACATCATTAACAACGACAACATCAAGAATGGACGTCATTTCCACTGGTGGGAACAGCCGATTAGAGCCAGTGTTGTACACGTTCCTAAAAAAAAAGGAACGAAAGATCGTTTCTCGTTCCTTCTCATTTTTGGAACGCGTTCCCCTTACAAGTTTCATGTGTGGAAAAGGAACTCGTTCTCGTTACAGTTAAAAAAATGGAACGCGTCGTTACATGCACGTTACATTTGCATGTTGATGATTACCATATTTAGTTAAATCGAAAAAAGTTGTCTTTTTTTCTTCTATTTACCCCATCAAACGAGAGCATACGAATTTGAATGCCATGATGGAAGGGCAGCAGGAAAAGAAGACAAGCGGAAGCAGAGTTTTATTTGCTCATATATTCGCCTTTAAAAATCTCCCTTTTAATCATATTCATGTTTGTGATGGGCAATTCAGAGGAGCCAAATGTACTGTTACCCCACATTGCACCAGGGGCGGATCCAGACCTCCATTTTAGGGGGGGCGGTTCCTCGGTGTAAAACGGCGGGGGGGGGGGGGGGAAGGGGGGGAGTGTTTATATTTTTTGTGGAGTTATCGTTTTTACTAAACTCTGATAACATAATATAGATCTTGAGAACTTTTGTATCGGTTTACCTGTCGGGGATGAACTCTTTCAATTAAAACCTTTCGGGTGACCACGCTAGAGGTAAGTATCTCGAAAATTGTGGTGACTCTATCCTTTCTGAAACTTGGGTTTCAGACCGACACTACGTGATCAGTCGATTTAGGGCAGCTTAAAGACATTGCCTTGGCAGACATTCTGGTTGTAGCTATTGCTCAACTGCTGCGGCAACGGGAAAAGCGGCTTAAATCAGCGGAGCGAGTACGTTGCAAACAAGCGACAAAAATGGCCCGGCGGCTCCGACGCTGCTCGCGGCGTCAAAACACTGTTGACTCAGCGAGCGAAACGAACGCTGCCATGCAAGTTCGTCGGTTGTTCGCCGTATATTTGGAATGTCCAGAGCGCAGCACATGCGGCATTGCCAACCCAAACTCGTGTTTTCACGTGTTCTGGATGCAACTCGAGAGAACGAAAGCGAATGATTGTTGAATATTTTTGAAAGCATGTTGCAGTTCGGCAACTATAACTTTTGAACTTAGACAAGAGCTTAAACCAGCAATGGATCCTTCCAAATTATATTCAATTGCACTTCGTCTGGATATTTTCTGTATCAAAGGAACACTTACTTGTTTCTGGGTAGTTAGCTCATTCGTTGGGGTCGAGAGGACAGGTGCAGAGATATGATAGGGCAGAGCGGTTTTAAGGTCGGCGAATCTCAACTGGGCTAAAGGCCGATCACGACTGCAGCATGGATGTTTGGGAGTTTGTGTTCACTCGAACGGGCACAGGCACTGTCTATTTAATTTATGTATAGCCGCATCTTTGAAAGGGCTCGTTTTCCCCAAGTCCGTTCGACACACACATATTCGCTCCTGCAAAGCCGCGCGAAAGCTCTGCCGTCAATCCACAGAAGCCGCGTTTAACTGGAAAAGACGGCGCCAAGGGGAGACAAGGGGTAGCGGGCGCCTTTCCTAAAATATGTCCCACCACCCTAAGTTGAAACGGCATTGTATTCCAATAAATGCCTACGGCGTCGGCTTGAGGACCCCGTGTGAGCAGCCTCCAGCCTTTAGAGTGCTCGTACCGTTTATCTTTCTTTTATTAGATTCCCGCCACGAGAAGTCGTACCGCAGGCAGTATGAAGCCCATTAGAAAAAACATCTCCCCCTTCTGGCGCTAGTCGGTGTATTCCGCGCTGCGGCGCTGATCCTCAGTGAGGGATGGAGGCGAGGACGAAAGCGGGCTTATGTTTAAGCCAAGGTCGTGGCGAAGTCCGGAGCGTCTTCAGGAGAAGCTCAGACCCAGACTACACTGTACACAGAGCATTTGCTTCTTCTCTCAGTTGAGAAGAAAAGCAATTGGTCACCTGGTTGTACAAGCTGCATCCCTCCCCCCTGGAACGTCTCCTCCCGGTACGTCCCCTCCGCACTTCCCTTGGCAATGAACACACCGTGCCAATAAGATACGTTTAGTGAGCACGTGGGCGACAGCATCTCAAAGCAAGCCAAAAAAGACAAGCCAAAAGACAAGCCCAGAACCACGAAGAAACCATAAACAAAAAGTGATGAAAAGGCGGCCGATAGAGAGGAAGGATAACCCGCTACCCTTGAGGAAGGCTGCTTGACGTCTGCGAGCTTTCAGGGCACAAATTTTTCGCAGACAACCCCCAAAGAGAGAGAGGGAGACGGAGAGAGGGAGAGAGAGAAAAAGGGGACTAGATATGTTGAAGGTATTTTCCCCCCGTGCTCGACGTGCTGGCCTTGTTTGGAAGTGTGCCTGCAGTCGAGGACCCTGATATTTGGTGCGCCTCCCCACTGTCTCTCCACTTCGAAACTCCTGGCGCCGACCCTGTCGGGAAGACGTACCGTGACCTTGACAAAGATAAACCCCACTTCGGAAACGCCCAGCAGGCGCGTCCACCCATCGCTGTTTTAATCTTTTGTTTCTCGCGTCGATTGCTTACGTTTTTTCTTCGAGCTGACGAAGAACCCCGGGGGGGGGGGGGTTGCCTGGCGAGGCGCTTGGGGGGGGGGGGGGGGCGATCGCCCCCACCGCCCCCCCCCCTTGGATCCGCCACTGCATTGCACGAGCGTTCGACAACAACCTCCACACGTTTCAATCTAACAAAGTCCCTTTTTCGAACTTAACAACAGTTCCTTCTCGATGCTACTTCCCGGAAGACGAGCAAGTGAAGAAGAGGGTAGGGCTTTGGGAAGGTCAGTCTAGAGAACTACAAGTCCTTCTTTGCGAAGGTTAGATTCGATGAGGGAAAAGGGTAGAAGGAATAAAGTTTAATTTTTATGTATCTCTTAAAGACCGACCAACGAAACCATTTTCCGCAAGGTAGGAAAATGGCCCTCGCGCCCTCCCCTTTTCACCCTCTCCCAAAAATCCCGTGACAGCAGGGGCTTCTTTTGTGTCAGCTTTTTCTGCAGGGATAATCCTCAAAAAGCGCGAAATGAGCGGCTAGCTGCGAGCGCTACAAGGACCTTGAGACGTCCAGGTGTCTTCCCTCCCTGACGCGGGGCGCGGGCACGCTCAATACGCGAGATCGAGGAAGCCAGCGCGACCGAACGGTTTCTCCATAAGCTGCAGGTCCGAGGTGGAGATTGAGGGGACGTGGTATGGCTGGGTTCGTTCCAGCAGCCGCTTTCTGGCATCGCGCGGCTGCTGGAACCATTCCCGTGTCTGCAGAAGGATTGGCTTGCACAATAAAGGGTTCAGGTCGTCGATAATACATTTATTTCCGAAACTTATAAATCAAGTGGCTATCCCTTATCTCTTCATTACTGTTTGAAACACATCTCCTCTCATAGGTTATTCATCCCATTTTGAACTCTTGCGTATTTATTCGTCCTTACATCTGCTTGATATCTGTTTTATTACTTGATAAAGACCTTTAAATATTGGCGCGGGCTTGCGCGATCAACGCTGTCCCGGATTTATCCAAAATTGGAAAGATTGGCGTCAGCAGGGGTTGAAGAAGCAAACCGAAATTATTGCTTATAATGAAGACGGCACAATTGTAAGATAGGTTTTGTTTCACTTGCCTCCACAACGCCCCATCGTTTGCACTATCGCAACTGCTCAGTAACAAAGCTGTATACCAAATTTTACTCATGGTTACTATAGATGTGCCCCCACAGGCTTTCCCGTTATCAGCGAGTCGACTTTTTAACGACCGGCGACTCTCCTGAATGAGAATAAATATTATCACCTTCCCACAACATCCATCCCTTTCTCTCTCTCTCTGCCCCCCCCCCCCCCTCGCCCGCTTTCCAGAGTTGGAAAAATATCAGGTTACTCCAGGAAGCAGCCTTTAGACTGCGCTTTTTGGCTACTCATCCTCAACACATTCGAACGGGGAAGTAAACACATCGCATGAACAACGCTCTGTTTATTTGCAACCTAAATAATGTGGCTCTACTGATGGGGCCCAATCAATTTCATCATCAATCGTGATTTGTTACGACTTCATGGTGAAAATGTGTTCGTCGTGATGCCACAAAAGTGTTCGATTCAAAGTGAGAAATGGGTCCTCGCATTTATTTTGCGGAAATACTCGCTTCTGTGACGCTCTAGTGTGTAAGGTCAACGCACCCGAGGCAGTGCGTAATACTTTACAACTGTCGTGGAGGGTGAAATATTTGTGGGAAGTGCGTAATATTGTTTACACCACAAAAGCAAACCTAAACACAACAAAATATCGCAATTGCAAAAAAAAAAAAAAAAAAATCTGCCTGCAAAAACCAGTTTCCCCACCCCTCTCTCTCTCTCTCTCTCTTTTTTCGCGCCACTACAAAAAATAGCGGCCGGGCAACGAAATTCTATCAAAATATCGCTTCTTGGAGAAATGACAGCGGGCTATATGGTAGTGAATCTATCATAGAGTTTGTAGAAATAATGGGCGACCATTCAATCTAGCCTTCTGCACGAATCATGCCCGGGATATTTCCATTTTCCTTCCACGCGGTTAGAAGGCAAGACGTTGGGGGAATTTATGAGCACTAACATGCTGCTTCTAAAAGAAAGTACCAGATTTCTAGTGCATGTTAATCTACATGAAAATAGTTTAATCAGTGTGCACAAACATGCGCGGCCTGGAAGATGACATGGAAGCATGGCTTAAAGCTTGCTGGAAATAGAAGTCTCTATTGCATTTCACTGGTGGGAAAAATTATTACGTGTTTTTGTTTTATTTCTGTGCGAAAATAAAAACAGCGTTTAGAAACCGAACACTGTGCGTTTTGAGGAGCGCCGAAAGGACATAAAAAAACCGGGACAACCTGAACTATACGAGGCGCCTTGCGTCACTCAGCTTTTCATGGTTGCCTGTTTTTCCGGAGCCTCTCAAAAGGGGATGAAAAATTATGAACCGATTGGCCCGACTTGCCACATTAGAGCAGTTCATTTTCATTACGACAGGCTCTCTTAGAGCGTCTTGCATAGTTCAGCTTGTACTGGTCCGTTTTTATTTTCGGTTCCTTTCAAAGTGTGAGCTCTAAGCCACTGGACCAACCTACAACATTCAAAATTTACGGAAGTGGAGAAGTGGTCAGGAGGGCCAAGCGGGCAAGGGTTGCACGCCTCTCGAACCACCGTCCGTTACCTTTGTTTAGTGGCTGGGCTTTGCGAGCAGAATGCGAGCTTGATCGAGTAACTTGGATCCGTTCAGAAGATAAACCCCTCTAAACGACAATCTCCGCCGCCTGGGAAGAACGTAAGCGGGCAAACGAGACGCCTCTGGGTTTTGCGTCACGCCTGCATTTCAAGGGTCAGAGTTACTGGTTCCTGACACCATGCACTATTGACGGCTCCGCCCGTGTCTTTGATTGTATATTGATACGGAGAAGAAGGAGAAGAGCGCGACGGCCCACGGCCGTAGTGCGTTCTGGATCGCGCTCTGGCGGGCAATCAGATTAAAAACCTACCGCTGAAAACCACCCCGTGTACATAGTCGAAAACATGATAAGCATCAAATGGGAGTGAACGTAGACGTATAATGATCCGATACAAAGTTTCGCTTGATTCCTAAACGAATAATGCCGTGTCGTTCTGTGTTTTCTCCCTTGTCCGCATCCCCAGTCTCGGGTTTACAACTATGCTCAATTTACACCAGCTAGCCTGCACCCTCACCATTGCGCCAAGTACACCTTCACACCAAATTGTTCGACAGAATTGAAGAGAAGATTGTGTGTTTCTTGAAAGAGATTTCGGCCCCCTTCTATCCGGTCCGCTTTTCTATAGGCCTCAAATAATGTGGGCGAATCATTCATTTTGTTGCATTTCCACTTCTCCACTTCCGCAGATTATGATGTGGTAGTTTGGTCCAGTGGCTTAGAGCTCACGTTTTGAAAGGAACCGAAAATAAAAACGGACCAGTACAAGCTGAACTATTCAAGACGAGAGAGCCTGTCGTAATGAAAATGAACTGCTCTAATGTGGCAAGTCGGGTCAATCGGTTCATAATTTTTCATCCCCTTTTGAAAGGCTCCGGAAAAACAAGCAACCAGGAAAAGCTGAGTGACGCAAGGCGCGCCTCGTATTGTTCAGGCTGTCCCGTTTTTGTTTTTTTTTATGTCCTTTCAGCGCTCCTCAAAACGCACAGGGTTCGGTTTCTAAACGGTGTTTTTATTTTGGGACGGAAATAAGACAAAATTACGTAATAATTCTTCACACCAGTGCAATGCAATAGAGACTTCTATTTTCAACAAGCTGCTTTCCGCCATGCTTCCATGTCATCCTCCAGGCCGCGAATGTTCGTGCACAGTGATTAAACTATTTACATCTAAATTGAGATGCACTATAAATCTGGTACTTTCTTTTAGAAGCAGCATGTTAATGCACATGAATTCTCCCAGCGTCTTTCCTTCTAATCGCGTGGAAGTAAAATGGAAGTATCCCGGGCACGATTTGTGTAAAAGGCTAGGTTCAATGGTCGCCCATTATTTCTACAAACTCCCTAGCAAATTCACTACCATATAGCCTGCTGTCCTTTCTCCAAGAAGCGAGGTTTTGATAGAATTTCGTTGCTCGGCCGCTATTTTTCGTAGTGGCGCGAAAAGAGAAAGAGAGAGAGAGAGAAAAAAGCAACAACTTTCGCAAGCTGATTTTTTTTTTTTTTTTTTTTTTTGCCATTGCGATATTTTGTTGTGTTTAGGTACGCTTTTGTGGTGTAAACAGTTTTACGCACCTCCCACAAATGTTTTATCGTCAACGACAGTTGTAAAGTATTACGCACTGCCTCGGGTGCTTTGACCTTACGCACTAGAGCGTCACAGGAGCGAGTATTTCATCAAAATTTGAATCGACCACTTTTGCGGCATCACGACGAACACACTTTTACCATGAAATCGTAACAAATAATGATTGATGCTGAAATTGATTGGGTCCCAACAGTAGAGCCACATTATTTAGGTTGCAAATAAACTAGGCGTCGCTCATGCGATATGTTTACTTCCACGTTCGAATGTGTTGAGGATGAGTAGCCGGAAAGCGCAGTCTGAAGGCTGCTTCCTGGAGTGGCCTGATACTTCCCCAACTCGGGAAAGGGGCGGGGGGGGGGGGGGGAGTGGAGAGACAGAAAGGGGTGGATGTTGATGGAAGGTGATACTTATTCTCACCCAGGAGAGTCGCCGGTCGTTAAAACGTCGACTCGCTGATAAGGGGAAAGCCTGGGGCCACATCTAGTAAAATGTGGTATACAGCTATGTTACTGAGAAGTTGCGATAGTGCAAACGATGGGGTGTTGGGGAGGCAAGTGAAGCAAAGACCTATCTTACAATTGTGCCGTCTTCATTAGAAGCAAGATTTCGGTTTGCTTCTTCAACCGCTCTTGACGCCAAGTTTTCCAATTTCGGAAAAATCCGGGACAGCGTTGATGGCGGAAGCCCGCGCCAATATTTAATGGTCTTTATCAAGTAATAAAACAAACATTCAGCAGAGGTAAGGACGAATAAATACGCAATAGAGTCCAAAATGAGATAAACAGCCTATTAGAGGAGATGTGTTTTAAACAGTAAAGAAGAGATTAGGGAAAGCGACTTGATTTATAAGTTTCGAAAATAAATGTATTATCAACGACCTGAACCCTTTATTGCGCAAGCCGATCCTTGTGCAGACACGGGAATGGTTCCAGCAGCCACGCGATGCCAGAAAGCGGCTGCTGGAACGAACCCCGCATTCCAGGACCCCTCGATCTCCACCAAACGAGCGGCCTCGGACCTTCAGCTCAGGGGAAAAAGCGTTCGGCCGCGCTGGCTTCCTCAATCTCGCGGATTGAGCGTACCCGCGTCTACGAGGGAAGACACCTGGACGTCTCAAGGTCGTTGTGGCGCTCGCAGCTAGCCGCTCATTTCGCTGTTTTTGAGGATTATCCCTACAGAAAAAGCCGACACAAAAGAAGCCCCTGCCGTCACGTGATTTTTGGGAGAGGGTGAAAAGGGGAGGGCGCGAGGGCCATTTTCCTACCTTGCGGAAAATGGTTTCGTTGGTCGGTCTTTAAGTGACCAATGTTCGGAATACAGCGGTGTGTTCGGTGCATGGTAACCAGTTCTTTTGTTGTAACTGTAAGTCTCTTTGTGGAAGTTCAGTGATGGCTGTACTCGGCCTTAGATTTCTGGGTGTATGAGGATTCGTGGAAGCAAAGAAAGTAGCTGAGTTTGAAACGTCCCTGTTTCTGTGTCTTTTCCTTCGACTGAAATTTCTACTTTTTTTACTGCACTTCAGGGCACTGAAAAAATAATCGATGCCCACTAGCTCTCCTGCACCCAACTGTTACCAAGCGAGGAGCGCACAATATAAACTCTAAGATAAGTAACCAAAAAGTTAACGACATTGTGCTCGTCGTAAAGATATTGCTTTTATACTTCTAAAATTTCCCTCTTTGACATAAAATAAACGATACTACACTGGATAAAAAAATAGGAACGCCGTTCTTTTTCCCGTTCCAGTAAAAATTTAACGCGATCTCGTTCCAGATCCACCGATCAAAGTGGAACGGCGGCGTTCCTTCGTTCCTCCTAAAAGGACCGCAATCCAAGAACGCCATTCCTTGGAACACCATTCCGTACAATACTGATTGGAGCTGTCGCATTTAATAGACTTCACACCACACCAAAACGCAGCCTAACGAATTGTACGGTACACCAGTAGTCAATTTACTTGTCATCGATTACCTTTAACGTGTGCAGTGTTTCTGTTGGTGAAGCTAAGTTCCGGGCGATAGCTCGTGTCGCGTCGTCTGGCGCTTTTTTTTATTTTTTTTTTTTCAAAAGCCTGCTGCAGTATGCACCCGAGAATGTTTTTTTCCTTCTTTCTGGGGATTTTAATCGCGTTACAGATTCCTCGCGAGTCGTTCGGGACCTGGTTGTGGAAGGCCTACCTCTAACGCCCGGATGCTGGTTCAGCTTGTAGGGCTTCACGACTTGCATTATGCCAGGGTTGAAGCGCACGGCGCCACGAGCCACGTACAAGCCCCCGTGGTCCCATGGCATGTCATTGAGCCAGCTGAACCGCGTTTGGTTCCAGCAACACTTTACATCACGTTTGCTCCGCTGCAAGGAAATTTTCTTTCTACCAGCTGCTGGCTATGTTTCGGATCAAAACGCTTTCTACGGTTTTTGATGCATCATTTTGTTCTTATCCCCGCGGGGACACTTGGTGCTTGAACATCTCGCTACTGCGGGTTAGCCGTCACTTTCTAGCTTCAGCCAATCTATGCATGCTTCGCTGACGTCTGATCCATTGTCCCCAATCCAGTGGAACGTGATTAAGTAGACTGCCGGTTCTTCACGACGGCAGCTTGGAAGACGTCTAGGCGTCGGGCGACGGTGGCCCTCAATAAGGTTGCTCGCCGCATACGCATTGTGCAGCCTGGCGGGGCGCCCACGTACCTGGCGGTTCTTCGCGATCGCCACCGCCGTCTTCTCAGTGCGTCCTTTCGATGTTTTTTGGCGCAGCGACTTCGTGACCGGCCGCGGTCAACAATCCAGAGGTTCTCCGGCGCCTCCGCGCCGCACGTTCCGGTGAGGACGGGCCTTCGCTCCTCCCAAATGTCCGCCTTGCATACAGCAGCCTCTTAGAGGACCCTCGTGACATCGGCGCGTGGTTCCGAGATTTTAAAGCGGTAGAATGCTTTAGCTACTTCACCCGATCTTGACGATACAGCATCTGACCTCAAATGTGCCGTGCGTACGCGCGGCGCGAGGATGCGAAGAAACCGCCCGGCGGCGCGGCGCCTCCGCATGCACAGGACGTCTGCATACACAGCCGACGCGCCTATACGGACGTCATTCTTGAGGTCGTCCTTGCGATCGTCCAGGACATAATCTTAGAGGTCGTTCTAGACGTCGTATCTGACGTCCTCCTCCAGAACGTCGTCCTAGAAGTAGTCTTTGAGATCTCCCTCTAGGTCGTCTTAGACGTCATCATAACGTCATCCTTGCAGGCAGATAAACACGCGCAGCGTATACACGCAGCGGCGGTACTCACGTTCACATCTGCGCTCAAGCTACGAAGCAATTATCGGTTTGAGTTGAGCTAATTGGTACATGGTCAATGATGGTGGTGAAACAGCTTGAACATTAAACAATTTCACAAAGGCGGGACGAGAAACATACACGAAGCTGAAGTGATGGTGGGGTAATAGCTTTACGATTGTACGATTGTAAAAAAACTTGTTTTTAGGCTAGTTGGTGTTGACTGCTCTGTTGGACCCCAGCGCGCCAGCGACACGTCAATAGCATTGTATAATGCTGAGATTCGTTTTTTCGAGAAATATATGGGTAAACGGGTTTACGCTCTTGTATCTCGCGCATGAGTGGCCTGGGTAACGATAAGTGTATCAGATATATATATATATATACTTCCATCTTGTGAGTAGCGTCTGTGTTTGTCGTCTATCTTGTGTACGTCTATTTTAGCGCTTTAAACTATGGTTCAATACATTACACGATTGCACAGAGACAAGATAAAACATTACACAGAGACGAAACAGTAATTCAATTTCGCATTAGCGGGCTCCCGTTGCACCGACATGAATCATCGCTTTGTCAACCATTATGTAAATAAAGGTTTTACCCAAAATTTGTTTCGTCGTAATCACAGGGAGCTGCGAAATGCGTCTCATGTAAAATGCTATCCCAATTCGTATGCAACCAGCAATGGTGGTTTCAGCAGCCAATTGTTTTGTCACTTTTTCGCCGTGAGCGCCGGTGAATGAGTTTGCCTTTTTAGCGGGAACCTTCTGGCCTGCCTTGAGAATCTGGGTGCCTGTCTCGTCCGTCCTACCACCCGTGAGGAGCCCTGAACATCCTCCGGGTCTTGAAGCCCGGGTCTGCCCGAGGTTCAGACGGCTTACAAGTTGAGTTTTATGTTACATTTTGGGCATCCTCGCCGACTCGTTGGTCCGCATTGTTAATGGTTTCCTAGAGACGGATGAAGTGCCGCCGTCCTTCGGTCGTGTGACTCTCCTCCTGAAGGAGGGTGGATAGCCGTCGGATCCCGTGGCTTGGCGGCCGATCACCTTGCTGAACCAAGATTACAAGATGGCGACGTACCTTTTTTCTCGCTCCTGCTTTCAGTTTTGCTCCTCATGGCATGCCCAGTTCAGACATGCTCTGTGCCGGGGAGGAACATTTTTTTCGTCTTTGTCTCTTACTCGCGCCCTGTTCGCCTATGTCAATTTCACTCATATCTCGGGCTCCTATATATCTCTCAATCAGGCGAAGGCACTTGACAGGGTCAAACACCGTTCGCTGTTCGAGGGTAGGGCGTTTGGCTTCCCAGGCACGTTCGTTTTTCTACATTAGTCCTTTTTCTCTGGACTGGAGAGTCACTCACAGGTGAATGGGTGAATTATTGCACCTTTCCCGGTCACGAGGGTAGTCCGACAGGGCTGTTCTTTGTCCCCCCTACTCGATGATCTCACCCTCGACATGGTACTCAGTCGTCTTGCGTAAAGCTCCCCGATCCAAGAGTTCCCGCTACCCGACCAGGATGCCGCCGCGGTTAGTACCTACGCGGAAAACTTAGGTTTGTTTCTTCGATATTCCCACAGCTTTGAGGCTGCTGTGAATCATTTCACTGAGTACAACATACTCCCTAGGGCGCGCTTAAAAGGCTTCTGACACGCCAAAAAAAAATATTTTTTTTTCATGCTAGGAGTTGAAATGGCATTTCAGGACATTACAAAAAAAATGATTCACTATAGAGGTGCGTAGTTTTTTTTTATAAAAATAGAAATACGAGGCCCAATATAAAGTTCCCGCCAGTGCGCTGCACCGTAAAAGTGTACCGCAAGGTGTCGGGGCGGTCAGAAGGGAGGCATCGGCGGAAGTCACGTGAGTTGTATGCCTCCTCGTGCTCATCGCGAGCGCGTGTAATATTTTTTTTTAAAATATTTTTGTTGTTCTCCGCACCTCCACGAGCGATCCAAGCAGACAAGGTTTCCTTTCTCTGCTTTTCATCGCTTAATATTGCTGTAAAGGTAGAAGAGTCAGAGAATTGACGTGATCAACTACAATGCCTAGAAGGGGCTGTGTGAGGAAGTGTCCCGGTATTTCAGCAACTGAAGAAGAGATCACACTGCATACATTTCCGAGGGACGGCAGACATCTTCAGCCTGGAGAGTATACGATGATTCGACGACCTCGGTGTCCGAACCTTCAGCAATGCAATTGGGCGTGTCGTACGCAAGCAATCCTAATTTCTGCAAGCGTTCTAAATTTTTTTTTAAGACTTGATAGCTTCTTTTGCATTCAGTATAGCTCTGTATTATCGGACTGATCGCATGCACTCGTACACTGGCTTGTACTCGCAACGCTTTCATCATTTACCTTACTGACTCTTCGTCCTCAACTTTTACAGCACGCAAACTAATCAACGGTGCAGCAATAAAGAGCTAGTGGAACTGAAACTTCGTTTTTTACAATCGCTCGTACAAAGAACAGAAAAAAAAGTCTTAGGCACGGTCGCGGAGAGCACGAGGAGTGAACCTCACGTGACTTCCTGGGAACCCACTCTTAATGACGTAGTTCGATGCCTCCCTTCTGACCGCCCCAACACCTTGCGGTACACAGTTACGCCGCAGTGCACTGGCGTGAACTTCGAATTCGGCCCTCCTATTTCTACTTTTATAAAAAAAAAACTACGCAACTCTTTAGTGAAACAATTTTTTTGTAATGTCCTGACACGCCATTTCAACGCCTAGCATAAAATTGTTTTTTTTTTTTTTTTTTTTGGCGTGTCAGAGGTTTTTTAAGCAGGCCAAAGACCAAGTTCGGGAGCTCTCCTCATATCGTCTCTACTGTCATGTGGGAAAAAAACACGCCCTCGGTGTTTTTTTTCCGAATTTTGTGGAGTGGCGCCTTGCGCTAAGAGATTGTGGCCTATGTGCTGGAACGCCAGGCTGCTGCCACGGGTGCTTCCACGCTCGCTCTCCGCGATAAAGCGTACTTGGCGAGAACCGTGTTTTGAGGCTAACTAGTTTATCTTGCTTACGTCGCCCTTCCCCCTCATCGATTCACCCGGCGTATTACCTCATGTCTCTGCCGGTTGTACTCGTGCGGGGGCACAAAGCTGGTGACAAGGTCCGTGCTCCGCCTTGTCACGTCACTGGGCGGCAGAGTGTGCCGCCTGTTCTTGCTCCGCAACATTTTGAGGATGCTGGGTGACACGGACCACTGTGAGCGATCCCTGGCTTTTTATATCTTAGGGCCCTCGCTCCGTGTGCTCTTTACTCGCGCATTGGGCATTCTTTACCTGAGAGCGGAGGAAATGTCGCACTTTTACCAAGGGACGGTGGCTTTGTCACTGGACCTGGAAGTATGAGAGGTGCCGCCAGCTCGCGTTGTTGAGGAAGCCTGCGCGACCCGAGTCACTCCCGAGGAGAAGGATCGGGTGAACTTTTTTCCATGGGCCTCATTGGTTACACGTACGTCGTCCTCCTTGACCGGTGGATCATTTCGAGTGGCGTCGGAGCTCCGGGGTCCTCCCAACCAGACAACGGCTCCACCGCTGAGGCATGGTTCCCGTTCCTTGGTGGATTGGGGCTGCTTAGAAATGTTGCAACTGTGGGCAGGTGGAGACGAACGCCCACTTTTTTTTCTCGGCAACCATGGCGCTTGGCGCACTATGGCTTCCGGACTTTGCGCATCTTGAACCTTGTCATTTTGAAAAAAAAAACTCGAGACAAGGAACGAAAATAAGGAGGATAAACACAACACCGTTTCTAAACACAGCTGCAGCGTTTATTTCCACATAATCCTTTTTATAGAGGGCAAATCCACGCACACCGCTGACACCAACAACCGTCAACCCCACAGTCAAGTCAAGCGGACCAGGCCCAAGCTCCGATACAGCCTAACAATACATCGACGACGTAACAAAACGGAAATCGAGGGACGATTGTTTTGTTTTAACGCAGTAGACACACCAGTAGGCGACTCGTTCCAAACACTGTGGTTGCAATTTAGGTAGACATTTAGAGCTGCAGTATGGAGTCCCTGTGCATTATAAATACAACTTTTTTCCTGTGATGTGCTCTGTCAACAGCATGGAACCACTTCAGTTATTGTTGCCAACTAGATAGATTTCAAGAACTAGACCTGTCCTTGCTTTCAAGCTTGCATATAGAGTGAAATAATGTTTATTGATTTATACATGTTCTTAAACCTGTTAAAGATTATAGTGGTTTATGTTCACAGTACATTTGTGTCATCTCAGCAAGTAATAATTTAGACAGATGTTGGGGTTTAGGCGTGATGGATCGATCTGTTTTCATAAATTGCGAAAATGCAAAACATTAGCTTAGGGTCTGTAAAGTACTTTCATGTAATTTATAACAATGCTACACTGTTACATAAAAAGTGCAGCAAGCAATATCATAAAGGCTACTGCTCCGACAGTGGCTACCACTGGCATCTCATTTGTTTTAAGCGTTCAGAGGTAAGACGCTAGACTAAATTGTGTGCTGGTTTCAGCAGCTCTTCCAAGCATCATATATTATGTATGAAACAGAGTGCACTTCTAGAAAACAAATAAAGCCGTTCAACCTTTCTACTGAATGTGTTTGTTCTTTTGTAAAACATGGTTCAATAGACATATTACATTTCAGCATTAGTATGGCCATGACCGCCTAAGGAAGATAAGGTAACTTACAAATGCTTCAGAGCAGTCCATGCAGTTTTCAAATGGCTCATTAAGAGCAGCTGACATGGTACCCCCCCCCCCCCCCCCCTCCCCGGAAGGATTTTAGACATCATTGACGAATCAACTTTAGCCGTAAAGCACGAAAAAGGAATATCTTCGTTGTTAGAATATTGGGATCAAAAAGTAATTCTATGGAAAGGCACACCCCGAACATCTTTGGTGTGAAGGTGAGCCCTATCTGCAGCGACAATTCTGAAACCTCTCATGCCACAGTCACTAACACATCATGCGAACAGTCTCTCAGTGGCTAGCATACTTAGGCATTGATGAAGCAAAGCAGTATCGTGAATGAGTGGACTACAAATGTATGTCAAAGTGGGACTGTGTCTTGACATTCTTCACGGTAGCTCAAGGACCACGATCTGTTGAAGTGTGTTTCTGGATGTCAACAGCCCATCTGGGAAGTAGAAGTGACGAATTAAGTTGGAAAGTCAGAAAGTTCGTCACTTTCACGCTGGCTTTTTTTTTTTTTTTTATCTAGTCTGCAGAGCGAAGAAAACAACATTTTCATATATCTTAGTGGGGGTTCACTTCCATGTCAATTCCATGTGGCGCTAATTAGCTAGGCTTGGGCTATTCTTGGACAGTGTACGATGTCCGAATTTTAGCTCGACATGTCTGGTTCAAGGATATACTGCTCGACAATTTTTTAGAACGACGGCATCGATACTTCTGTGGCAGTTCACTCGTACTGGTTAATGTGAAACGCTAAACGTCTACTGCCGAAGTTGGTTCACTGTATTACACGTAACAACCATTCAAATTTCATTCTTGAAATGAAAAAAAAAAAAAAAAAAAAAACTAAGGCGGTTGCGCTTTTGTGGTAAATTTTGAGCTTTGTGCCGTTCTAGTGGCATGGTTACAACCTCGAACTGCAAGCAGCATACCAAATACGATATTTTACTATACTGCTTCTCACCTAAGTTCGAACGAAGCGAAAATTACTATCTCGAGAATGTTGTGAACAGCGCTTGTACACCATGAACGCATAAACGTGGCAGCTATGATCAAAGCTCGGTATTCGCTCATGTAGATTTAACTTTGATCGCATTTAAAATGAAGCGAAAAATAGTTTATACAGCATCCCAGCAGCTTCGCGTTAAAATGGAGACTACCTATTCTTAGATATCACCTGCGAAGATGGGGTTTGGAGGATCGCGCAAATGCTTCCTTCACAGCTGTATTTCAAATAATAGTCTATCGACTCCGCGATGCAAGATTTACAAGGACCTGCTAGAAGGAAAAACGCGTTGTGTTTATAAAGGAAACACGAGATAAAAGGCAACTTAACGGCACAATCGAACGCCGGTCTCGTAGTGACTGGCGCAACGAGCGTTTGAATCGGGAGGCTGGGCAATCGCCTTCTTTTTGATTCTCTTATTCGTCTTTATGGCGGAATCTTCTAAATTTCTCGAGCAGGCGACGGAGGAATCGCAAGGGGCACAAAGCTGCTCTATCTTGCGAACTCGACAAGTTGCAGCAGGGCTACAGTAAACAAAGGCTCACAGTCGCCGCTTCTGCACGGTTGCCATTACCGGCGCGATGTTTGTTTACCCCAACCTCCCTCCCGACATGTGCAAGGGCGTAGCTTACGGAATCGCCATGAGGCTCCAATCCCGCCGGGAGAAAAAGGCGGGGTGGCATGCTTTTTTTTTTGCGTTTTTGTTTGAACGATTTTTTTAACCATTTGCCTACCGCAAAAATTAAAAAAAAAAAAAAAAATTTAAAAATATGATTTTTTATGTGCCCTATACTCTGTTTCACCTTGTGTTGTACCGCAGAAAAGGCTACATGCGCGTGCTCCTTGCTCTGAGGCACTTCTCGGCGGCTCAAGCTCCCGTGCACCAAGGACAGATGCCAACGCTACGAGCTCGCGGTTCTGGCCTTCGCTGCGGTACAACATAAGGTGAAACTGAGTATAGTCCAGTTCGTCCATGGTTGCGTGGACGAGCCCAGCTCGTCGTCGGGGGAGCGGTACAAACGGTGTGGACGAACCCAGGTCGGCCATGGTAGGGAGTGGGTTAAAGGTCATCCTGGGGTATCCCATCCTGCCTGGTGATAGGGGGAGAAAATTGGCTTAGAATGGAGGGAGGAATCATATGTTTGTCTTTTTAGACATAGGATAGGTGGCGCGAGTTACCAGCTGTTACAAAGGGTATATCCATCCATCCATCCATCCATTTGCCTTCGCGCCTCCTTTCTCATGCGCAGAACACGAAAAAGAGGCCACTTTCGAGGCGAATATTTGGGCTGGGAATGAGCGTTCGGGCGACGCGTACCTTAGTTTTGAGGTAAAAAAAAAAAAGAAAAAAGACTGCATTTCCCTGGTGAACACGTTGTACCTGTATGCCTGTCTGCCTTAATCCAGGACGCCGGTACTTCTTCATTTGGTTTCAAGCATTTAGGCTTCGTGACACGCGGCGCTAAAAACTTCACCGACAGGCTGCGGGCCGCACCCTTCTTGCACCTAGCGTGCGGGGATCGGTGGCCGAGTGGGCTAGCGCGCACCAGCTCGTAGCACGTGGAGCGAAAGCTCGCTTTGCATTTCCTAGGATTTTAGGTTCAATCCCCACCCTACACATTTCGATCTGTATCAGCATCGTACCGGCGTGCGGTCGTGTATCACTACTGCGTGATGCACGTTAAAGTCCCCAGGCTAGCTGTTGTACTTCACTGGCTAAATTGCTCATCTACAGCTGGGAGACTCGCCGCCCGTTGAGGCAGACCAAGTTCTAGGCTGTATAAGCATACACACACCCCAATGTTTTTGCACCCAGTGTATAGAAGACGTTAACGTTAATTTTAAATCTCTTAATGTGGGAACCACTGATCTTCACAAGAGGGGGCTGGATGGCGCATTGAGCAAACAGGTATGAAGCCACCGGAAGTAAGCGGCTTGTCCCGGAAGTGAGCAATTAGCAGGCTTTGTAACACTTTCGAGTACTGGTTCGAAAAGCGTCGAGGGCGCTGGATTTTCCTTTGTTCCCTCCAGAGGGCCTGCTTGTTGCGCAATAAGAGCGCATGCAGACCCGATAAGTATCATCGGAAGCCATTCAACGTAAACATTTCAAGATTCTAGTTGATCAAGTGTGAATGTATCTCAAGTCCAAATGCATCATTCTCGGGATTCAATCCATAGCGGGAGTATTAAAACCCAATCAAAGACACAAAAAAGCATGGTCCAAAATATCGACTGAATGCAAGCCCAGCGCACGCCCGACTTCCGGGACTAGCATCGAGCTTCCGGTGGCTTCACTTGCGCCAGGCTCGGAGAGAAGCTAAGCGCCATCCAGCCCCCTATAATAGAGATCAGTGACGGGAACCCTAGGTATCATCTTAACTCCTCCGCCATTTTCTTCTGAAGACAAACGTGTCAATGGACAACCGTAATGTAACCACTGTGAAACAAGAGGCGTCTCTTGTTCGTGATTTGTTTTCATTAAGAAAGCTAACAGTTGAAATAATTGGTATCATTAACAACGACGGCGGACTTCAAGATCGAGTGCAATATTCTAAGTATAAAATCAAATTAGCTAAAACCTACTAATCGACTTTTTCGAGTTAAGTTTTATCTCGTATGTTCCCATCACATACATCGAGCACGTCATCCTCAGAATCCACACCAGTTGCAAATTTTCAGATATAAAAAAAAAACACTTCACACTGAAATTTAGTTGTTAACCTATGCCTAAATTAACGGATTATTAACAAATTACAAAAATTACTTTGGATTTTATTACAAAATGCTGCAAATGACAACACGAAGTGTGCTTAGAGCAAGAGTGTGGCATTTTAATCGCAAAAATAAGCTACAGATTGTCAAATGCTGAGATTCAGTCGACAGGTATATAGCACTACTTGTCCGATCAAGATGCCACAGATCCAGAAAGAACCGTTGTTTTAGTGAAAAGTTACAACCGATTTTCGCTTGTAAGTTTTACACTGGGGGGAGCGCCAACGTTATGACTCATGAGGTAGGCGCAAAGCTAGCATTGGCGAAACGCGGATGATAGCTTATCATCGCGTTCCGCGACTGCTAGCTTTACGCCTGCTTCACGAGTGGTAACTTTGGCGCGCCCCCGAGTTTCTGAAGAGCTTTAAGTTGTTCTAAAAACAGTTGATTAAGTGGTTTTTGATGACGCTCAGTAAGTTTCGATCTGGAACCCTATGTCTATTTTTACTAATTAAAAAAAGTTAAATAACGAATCTTAAAGAGTTAGACGAATTATCACAAAGATTAGCCAACTCCGCTGACGAACAGGCCAGATCTTCTTTGAAGGTGGACCGGATACCCAAGAGTGCTATCGGAAGTACTTCAGTCCACTCAGTTGTCTGATGAGCTCTGAGTGCTGTCTTCAGGTGACGATGGAAACGTTCTACCATCCCATTAGCTTGAGGGTGATACGATGAAGTGTGTATTCGAGCAATTCCAAGGAGATGCGTGAGGTCGGCGAAAAGTTTTGATTCAAATTGTCGGCCTCGATCAGTGGTGATGATGGAAGGAACGCCGAATCGTGCGATCCATCCGGTAATAAGAGCTTGAGGTGCGGTAATGTCGTGTATAGGAATGGCTTTAGGACAACGTGTGAAGCGGTCTGCACAGGTGAGTAAATATGTGTGACCGTTGGACGGCGGGAGAGGCCCAACCAGATCAATGTGGATATGATCGAAGCGTTGATTCGGGAAGGGGAACGTTGATAGGGGTGTTTTAGTGTGGCGTTAGATTTTCTGTCGTTGACATTCCTGACGGGAACGTGTCCACGCGCGTACATCTGTGTTCATTCTTGGCCAAACGAAACGTAATGGGACCAGTTTCTGCGTAGCCCGGATGCCAAGATGAGAGAGGTGGTGAAGCGTTTTGAATACTGGTTTGCGGAAGTTAAGTGGCACATATGGGCGAGGAGAGCCTGTCGACGTGTCACATAATAAAGGATGAGCGGAGGATGGCAGATCGATTTCCTCAAGTGTTAAGGATGATGACGGCTGAACGTTTCACCGCTCATTGTCTTTTTGTTGCGCAGCGGCCATAGCAGCGAAATCGATCTGATGATGATGCGGTGGTGTTTGTAAGACGCCGATGTCTGCCCGAGACAGGGTGTCTGCTACAACGTTGGCTTTTCCTTGAATGTGTCTGATATCGGCTGTAAATTTAGAAATGAAGGCGAAGTGACGAAGTTCTCGAGGCGTGTATCCATTTCCACTTGTAGCCAAAGCGAATGTAAGGGGCTTATGGTCAGTAAGGATGAAGAACCGAAGTCCTTCAAGGAAATGTCTGAAATGCTTCAAGGCCAGATAGACTGCAAGAAGCTCTCTCACGAAAGTGCTGTAGTCTGTCTCGGGATTTGTTAATTTCTTTTGAGAAAAATGCGAGAGGTCGCTACTAATTTTTAGTCTGCTGTTGAAGTACGGCACCGACCGCTGTACCCGAAGCATCAACCATGACGTGCGTCGGGGCGTCTGCCTTCGGGTGGACCAAAAGGGTGGCGTTGGCTATCGTTTCCTTTATGGCCTGGAATGCAGAAACTGCTGCACTAGTCCAAGAAATTGATGCGCTTTGGTTTCCCAGTGTGGGATGAAGCGCCTGTAAAAGTTTTGCAGGCCTATAAATTCTCGTAGGAGGCGTATATACTTAGGTTGTGGAAAATCCCGCATGGCGCTGACCTTAGATGGAAGAGGTGTAACACCAATGTGGTCCACGTGGTGTCCTAGGAAACCTAGTTGGTTAACACCTAGTTCGCATTTGTTGGAATTAACGACGATGCCGTGAGCGTCAAGGCGTTCGAAAAGCTGATGGAGTTGTCGTTGATGTTCACTCTTTGATGCGCTGGCCACAAGGATGTCATCTAAATAGGTGAAGCAGAAGTTCAAACCCCGTAGGACCTTGTCGATAAAACGTTGGATTGTTTGAGCCGTGTTGCAAAGTACGAATGGCATTCGAACGAACTCAAAAAGACCGAAAGGCGTGATGATGGCTGTTTTGGAGATATCTTCGGGAACCATCGGGATTTGGTAATATGGGCGAACTAGATAGACTTCGTAAAATACTTTCGTTCCATGCAGATTCGCTGTGATATCTTGAAGGTGGGGGACTGGGTACTTATCTGGTGTTGTGATCTTGTTGAGCGTCCCATAATCGCCACATGGACGCCAGTCGCCATTATTCTTGGGCACCATAGACGCCCAACTGCTGGAGAATGGACGGATTAGCCCGAGGTCAAGCATGTGCTCGAGCTCACGCTTTGCTACGGAAGGCTTTTCTGGAGGTAGTCGGCGAGGTTGTGCGTAGACAGGGGGTCCTGTTGTGCTGATGTAGTGAAGAACATCATGCTTGATCGGACGATGCCAAGTTCGAGCGTATGCTGAAACTCGCTACGAGCAGGCGTTCTCCAGACAGCCGTCGAGGACTAGCGAAAACAGGGGGGCCAGAGCACCCAAACGGAGCTGCGGATTGAACCGCCACCTACACCGTCTTCCAAGGAGCGGTCGTCCCCGATACATGGTGGAGGCTACGCAGTAACTACACTACCCCCTTTAAGCCACTGTACAACTATCAAATGCCGAGAGCTCACCTGCGTAGACTACATTATTGAACTGCTCATATTTTCCTTCGATGTGGAAAGCCAATCAAAGCAAACACCTCGAGTCGCGTTATGCTGTGTAGTGCCTGTGATTAGCCAGCCAAAGCTAGCTCGAGAGAACCGGCCAAGGTATTGTACACTATAAGACTAAAATGGAGGAAAAAGATAGCAACGGCGCGTTTTCCTCCCTTCTACTGACGCGCCCCCAAGCGGACACGAGAAGAGGGGGGTACGAGCCTTTTTTCTCCCACTCCACGCAGACGGGAGAAAGCTTCCGCCTTCCCGCTTCATGTTGTTTCGGTTTCATTTTCCGAGCATGTCGCCCACGTTGTATAAGAAATGTTGTTGAGTTTATTGAGGCTCATTGGCAGCGAAGGCCCCTGTAATTTCGTCTCGCAGTCGAAACGTGCAGAACATTTCGGTTGCATTGCCGTTTTTACCGCTAACTTATCAAACGCGGAAACGAAGCCGCTAGAAACAGGAAAGTTCCGGAGCAGTGCCAGCAGCGCTATGTACACTGGAATGAGATGGCCCTACACGTGGGACCACACGGAACGATGTGTCGACGTTGAGGACGTTATGGAAATCGCGGAAACTGCGTCCAAGAGAGGAAAGTTTTGCTGCCGGCTGCCTGTGCGCCTTCTGCGCTCAGTTCGGTTATGTTTTCCGATGCCGAGTGCCAATCGACAATCCCACGTTTTTTTCGTATTTCTGCTTGTCAGCAGCATAGCAGCAACATCTCGATTGCAGTGTTTTGCGTTGTGAACGGAAGACTGGAATTGTCGCCGGGTGTGACCCTGCGTTCGCGTATCGGTAGTGTAAAAACAAGATGAGATGACATAAACTGTCGGGGATTGATGCCACCGGTCGCGCCGTGATCAGGGGGAGGGGTATCCCACGTTGACATTGCGGTTCATACCTTGAGCCGCTCAACATAATCTTAGAGGTGCGACATTTGTGGAGAAAAATCAATTTGCTGGAAATACTTTTTATTGCTTATTTGGTAACCGAGAAAATTAATACCTTGAAAACGACCAGTATAAAAGGCGAAAACGTAACGCACAGATCTAGTGATCGGGTTAGTGTGCTGTTGTATTGATGATTGTATGTGCGCTTAGATGTATATATTCAGCTGATTTCTAGTGGTATGCGTAATATATACATGTGTGTATAATAAAAGGTCCCGACGCGCAAGGGTTGCGTGAGCAAATGAAAATATGTTTTGTACAATCATGAATTGCTCGGCACCTAGCAACACCTAGCCTAGCTACTAGCAATTACTCTGCTTGACCCCGCCATCTGGTGGCAAGCGATTTAACCTTCTTTCACGCTACGCGATAATTTCCGGTTACCGTGAAACAGCGGCTTCGAATTTGCTCTTTAGACTGCAGCTTCTGGTTTCGTGAATGGTTTACCACTCCTTTCGTGACTGGGTTGACGAAAGTATTGTGGCTCGAGGAATAGCTAAGATAAGACGTAAAGTGCGCGAAGTAACTGGGTATCGGTTGTCTCCGTTAAACGTCGCAGTGCTGACGACGAGAAGTCTGAGTAATTGATTTCAAAATGCAAGTTTCTTTACCTGCAGGGGGAAGCTGGCTTTGGAAATAAAGACACTTAGTGGGAAACGTCGTGTGACGCTTTTATTTGCTGCTCCTCTCGCACTGTACAATTGCCGTTTAAGCCTTAGTGAGCTCGATTCGCTAGATTCGGGGCCGCCTTATTGAGAAGCAGGCGACGGAAGAACTTTGCCACTCTGCTTTCAGCACGAAAGTTTCTCCCTTTCTAAAGGAACATAGGTGACAAAAGCGTTCCTCCCTTTATGGAGGACTATGGATACCCGTTTTTCTAAGAGTGTAGCCGACTATATATATACGTAAATCTAGCCAAGTTCCGCCATTCCCACACCGTTGCTTACCCAGATCGCTCGTCTGGCCCAACCAGCCGATATTTTAGGTTTGAAGCCGCTAGACGGCGTCATCGGCGAAGCAGTTATCAAGATGGTGGCGCCCTCAAAAAAAGTGAAGGGTCTATAGGCCTCGAGATTGACCTGAAGGTGGCGCTACTGTCGCGCTGTCATCATCATCAGAGCGGGGATTGCCGCCCCATAGGCTCTCCACGTTCGCGCGCGGGGCGGTGCAGATTTTTGCGTTTATTTTGGGGCATGTTATCGGTGGAAAAACAATTTTAGCGGAAAATCGTGCTGTTCTGTTTGGTGTTTCAGTGAAGATCGAATCGTGTTACCTGTGTACGGCCTAAATTTAAATAGTCGCTCGTCTGGACGCGTCGCTGCTATAGGAAGACGTTGGGAAGCATGCATCACCACAACGGATACCTGTCTCTGGGTGAACTGCACTATTCATGGTAAATATTTGATTGCTTTAATATAGATGTATCGATTCACCGGCATGCGAATTTATAAAAACAATTAATTTCAACCTGGATAATATATTACTGATACTGTGGGCTGTGAAATCGCCGGTTCTAGGCTTATTTTTTTCAAAAATTTAGCTTTGGCATTAATATAAATATTTTTCATGAAGAGAGTTATTTCTGTATAATAAATCACCGTGCTACTGAGTGCCCCTGCGGCCGATGTTTCGCTTTACTGTTCCATGGTGTGGGTATGTTTTTCGGAGTCGGAACAATTCCCCTACTTTGCGATGAAGAGAGAGCCTCTTCTAGTTACGATCCGCCAGCTGTTCGGTGGCAGGACAACTGAAACAAGCTATTCTGTTACAACTGCCACGAGTGGAACAAACGAGTGTTCCTTTCAGTCCAAGCCAATCAGAACTCGGCGTCGTTCTGACGTCATCGCAACTCCTGCGCAAGAAGCAGAGGACTCGCCCTCCGCATAGACTCTGCAACTCCAACAAACGACCCGCACCACGACACAGACGGCCCCATTGGGCGCAATGCCCCTCTTAAACTCATGACGGGTAGTGTCTCTCACGAGGCTGTCCGATCACCCTCCACCCTCACCTAACGCTTATGAGGACTAGGCAGTTCATCGATTAACCTTCAGATTGTTCGAGTGATGCTTAACCGAGATTTTCTTTTGCCGTTCAATCGGAACTTGCGCTGGAGAAAGTCAGAAAAAAGTAAAAAAGACCAGCTGCTTTAATATTTCTAACGTCTTTATTTCATTTAGGACGCAGACTTGCATGGCAAAACACTTCAGCATGCTTCTGATTGTCATCGAGAGTGATTATGCCGGTTAAACAATAAATTAAAAATTACTTCACTTTAAAATGCTTCCCGTGTTCGTATTTCTGTAGGCATCACAACGTAAAGTTTATAATTGGAATGCAATATGCCATTTATTATACAATAAAAATAGTAAAAAGAAGTGTAGTTTTAGCGTATTTCATGTAATATGACTGGAGAATAATCAATTGCCAGATTTAACGATTGATTACTCATTAAAGGGTGCCGATCAGTCGGGATAATTAATTAATGAACCATCAGCGCCAGCCCAGACTCAGCGTTTTATGAAAGCTATAAATTATGCGAGATAAAAATATGTTGGACCAAAAGTTCTACAAACCACAGCACTAAGATCACGGAAGAATCCCACTTAATATTTATCGCCTTGCTGAATTTTCACGCGTGTGAAGCGACTCAACACAGGAACAACAGCAACGACATGAAACATTTAATAAGGAGGGTCCAGCTCAGTCGGAAACGGGCTTGCGTCGTCGAGATCCATGCTTCTGAACGTGCGCCCGTAGCAGACGACGCACGGCGGTATCCCCGCTTTCGCATGTTTCCAATTTCGTCTGCACGATGGCGACACATTTCGATCTCGAGACGAATAGTGCTTACTTGCTGAGCGCCGAGAGATTTGAATACCGCCAAAGTACCATCGCGGGCATTTTGATCGTGCTTGAGGCTTGTCGGTGTCTGTTGTTTCTTTCTGTCGCTCTAGTACGACTCGGGCATTAAAGTCACTAAATATGCAACGCTTCAAAGTAACGGCACTTTATCCATTTTGTTCCTTGAAATTACTGCTACCAGTCAGGGATGGGCAAAACACATGCAAATATGTATCGAAATGCAAATACAAAATACTTCGTCAAAAATGTATTTAATTACATATTTAATTACATTTCCAGAAAAGCATTTAATTACAAAAATACAAATACAACCAAATGTATTTGTACTCCAAATACTTTTCCGAATACATTCCTCAAATTTTGCGTCAGCGACTAGGGCACCTGCAACGGGTTTCTAGGTATCTCATTTTAATTTTGCATAGCACACTCACGAGTCAGTGTGCGAGGCTCTAGTAACGTAATAGAAATATAATCACGAAAAAAAATGTAATCAGCTTGGACTTAATGGGTGAAAAAAGTACAGAGCTTCAAGCAGCTTTTTTTATCGATTACGTTAACCGAGACGACCAAGACGCGCAGCACTAGCTAGAAAATGTTTTTATTGTTGCAACTCGCACTAGTTACGAAAATCGGGACGTCCCGTGCATTTAGAATGTTCCAGGCAAAAATATGGATGGAAATCAGGCTGGAAAGCACCACAAGTGTCACAGGCACTTATTTAAGCAGTCTGCCTGTGAACGTCGGTTTCGTCACTATTCCTGCCCTGGACTAGCACCGTAATCACAAGGTCACTAAACGCTTGTGCTTGATTGAGAGACACGGCATTCGATGCAGAATGTAGTTTTCTTTCTGCTCTGAATAGTGACAATAAATTTGAGGGATGTATTTTCGCCCACAAAATTGTATTCAATTACAATTGTATTTGAAATACCCACGTTTTAGTATTTAAATACACAGGTCAAGTACATTACCCAATTCGTAATTAAATACAAATGCAAAATATACAAAGTATCTGAAATACGTATTTCAAATACTCGTATTTGAAATACTGCCCATCCCTGCAACCAGTTATCGGAAGTTTTATCTAAAATCGCAGGAAACGACTCTTTGTTCGAGGGAAAATGTTAAATCAGTCTCTGAGAGGAGCAACATAAGGTCCCCTGAGCTTGCCGACACCGTGTTTGGGGCTCAGGAAGTCGATAACCTAAGATTAACTTGTTTTGCTCGGTCAAGCGACACCTTTGCGCCATCCTTGATTGACATGAGCCGACAAAGCTATAGGTGGGTTTCCCTGTTCTTTTTAGTTTACTTCTAGCGAAGTTTGAAGGGTTTTTTTCGGATTAATTTGTAGCTGAAAATTTCCGGCATATGGGAGTTTATTTTTGTTAGATACGCACGCAAGTCTTTGAAGTTCGAAGACTATGTTATGGACATCCCTGTTTAAAAAAAATGAATTGAGAAACTAGTTCTGGGCAGGATAACCCGTTGTCCTGAGGGAGTATTGATGAGCTAAAAGGTAATCGCTTTTTGTCAGCTGTTCGAGATTTCAAAGGAAACTGAAGTTGCATATCCTGACGCCCTTGTGCTTCTACAAGGCTTGTTTTGAAAACAGGGCCTTTTTCGCTGTTTATTTTGTCCTTGTGACCTCGAAATCGAGTTTTAAGAATAAATCTGAATTTACGAAAATTGACGGCCAAGTGTTACTTAGATTTATCGGATTTATCTGAAAACACAAAACCCTAGCCACAGGTAATAAGAACGTGGTTTAGGACTAACCAGAGCAATACAAGCACGACATTCAACAACATAGAGAGAGCAAGTTCAACAAAATAGAGAACACCAGAAAGTAGAGATTAGTCGAAAAGACAACACAATTTTTTGGATCACCGGTCACTAGAACAACGAGGAACACGGGTAAGGCATGTACGAATATACGAAAGACAAAGATCAAGTATGACAACGCCGTTAGGCTTTCCGTCCCCTTCCATCGTGTTTTTCTTCTTCTCCCGGGCAAAACAAAGCTCTTCGTGTTTAGTTGGTTGCAGCTTTCGCCGCCTTGTCAGCTTACAGGTGAACTGAGTGCACCTACGCTCTTTCTCTTAAATACAATATTTTATCTTTAGAAGCACTACCATTATACGGGCGTATGAGAAATGAAAGGTGGTGGTTGCAGAACATTTTCGAGAAATAAAAAAATTGTTTCTGTTGTTTTCAGGATAAGTGTACGCAAAAAGTAACGTGAAAGTAATTTGTAACGTAACGAGTAAAGTTATCCATTACTTTTCGACGAAAGTAATTTATAACGGTAGTCCATTACATTTGAGGCACGATAATTTGAAATTGAAAGTCATTACATTTTTCGAGCAACGCGCACAAATCTGGCGCAAACCATATTCCGCCCTCTACGCCCCCCCCCCCCCCCCCCCCCCCCCCGCCCCATCAAGAAAAAAGCATATTTTTTTTTTATTTATTTTGTTTTTGTTTTGGGATTTGGGGTAATATACGCATACAGATAAGCTGGAAAACTTGATATACGTGCCGCAAGGTTCGTATCAGGAAACTATAGAAGAAATATGCCAGTGTAACAAATATTATACACATAGTCGGATGGGAACCACTAACTGTAGGGCGATAACACTGCTGCTTGAAGTTTTCGCGTGGCACCTTTAATAACCTGACAGGTAGTAGCAAGAATGTCGATTCAGAAGTAGCAAGTTATGTCTCAGGTCAAGTAAATCACTCGATTTATTTCCTCGTATAGTAACGAAGTGAAATGTATTGCCTGAGTCTGCCATAGAAACTATTAAAATGCGTTCGCCCTATTCAGGAAGTTATTGTAAGTTTTAAGCTGGCTGTACTTAAGGTAGTTTTTGTGTTTAGTTATCAGCCTTTACTGATTTGTTTCCTGTTCAGGCTCCACAAACAAGTTTTTCTACAGTTCTACTAAGCTGTATCAGCTTTTTGCTTCGGCGCTACATGTCTTCGTAATAACTAAATAAATGAATACATCAATTAATGTGTCACTAAATAAATAAAATATTTTTTCAGCCTCTCAAGCTGAGATCAGAGTAAGCACCAAGAAGACGAGCTTTCTGAAGCGTTCTGAGGACGGTGTTCCGATCCCCGAAAGGGACGTCGTGGATGGTCAGTTATCACCGTTTCCGGCACGAATTAAGCAGAGTGTCACCATCAATTTTGCAGAAGATGTGCTCTCGAAGGGGAAGATCGAAAGGCGTGCAAACTTCTACATTTCTGCTCGTGCGCTGAACAAAAATGCCCTCAATTCGGAAGCTTCCAACATCGCCCTTGGCACTTTCGAGCATCCCTCCCCTGGCGAGAAGCGGAAGCGCCGGCTTCGAAGAACTCGGGTCTCTTCATAGGAGTACCAGTAGCCATCGCGCTTCTCGGGATTGCAATTCCGGCGGTTGGCTTCGGGTGGCGCAGAACAGCGTCGCAGCAATTCGAACGAAAGTAAAGGAGCGAAACTTCTTTAAAAGGTACACTCTTATGGCCGGCTGTGTGACGCACACAAAGAGCTGCTTTAAGTTATCAAATGTTAATCCACCTTTCTCCACGAGGATGACATAAACATCTTACTCTTGTCCTCGTTTGCGAACACCAAAGCGTTGAATTGCTGTAAAAAAGTGAAGGTGTCAATTCTGCGATGAAAGGTTGTCGATCGTTCATTGAGGTAGGACAAGAACCAGAATCGACGAAATTGGAGTCAAGGTCATTGAGACTAAATACTCTTAAAAAAAAGGTATTTTACATATTTTTTCTTGAAACAAGAGACAACAAATCACGGCGGACTGTTGAGGGATCCCAGAAAATCATGACGCTAAGAATACGAAAAAAAGGGTAAAAAAGATGCTATGTGCGCAGGAACAGCGCGCAATACATTTAACTAGTTCATTTTTTCTGTGCACATGGAAATTTTTAGGCCTAATCTTGTATTCAGATTTCACATTCTCCGGGGTCTTTCTAATGTTCACTGTGATCGGCTATCTCCGTGTTCTGCAGGATAGGGAACTCACATGCTTATTTTAGGGTGGACGTAGGTTCCTAAGGGTTATTTTTAGCAACAAGTTTGTGTCTAGTGTGAACGTAACTGCCTCAAGGCACCATAGAAGCCTCCCACACAAGAGCTTCTCCATTGGTTCCGGTGACGGGACTTATTGTTTTTCTGCAGCAGTGTGCTGCCGCCGACAGCGAGATTTACCAGTGGTATCAAAATAAGCAATGGGGAAGGGGGAGCGGCGGCCCCCCCCCCCCCTCCAATATATTGAAACCTTTTGACGGAGGTGATACTAACCTACTCTATGGGCTTTACGACGAAGCTTGGAAGGTACTTTTAGCCACCATTTCTGCACTGCACATACATTATGCTAACTTATGAGTCTTAGTCTACCCTGGTCCTTGTCACTCCGGGCTACTCCTCGCACGGAACACTGGCATCAGAATGTAAGCAGTCGATTCTCTTTACAAACCTTTATTTCATGTGAGTTTATTGTTTTAACTATTTATTGTTGAAAATAGTGGGCATCACATCTTAAAAACAATTGGGATTGTTTGACGGAAATAATCCATTGAGAAGGGAAGAACGGGACAAAATGAGTAATTGCCCAGCTCGCTCACACATTTGGATAAATTGAAGTAATTTCATTACAGTTGTTTTGTGTTTTTGCTAGTTTGGGCAAGCTGGTTACTTTCGCGCAATGAACTTGGCAGAGCCAATCGCTGCAATCTGCAAAGGGAGCTTAGCGAGTAACAAGTTTGAAATATGTTTGTAACCTAAGAGAAGAAAAAAAACAGCTCGCTCTGTTACACTGAGCATGACGTATTACAATTGCTCAGTCTAACGCCACATACGGTTTTGTTAGGTCTAAACTTCTTCAAGCTCCTCCACGCACCAAGCTCCCTCCATAGATTGGAGCAATTGGATCTGTCATGTGGTTTGCGGGTGAGTAGACCCTCCATATTCTTAGAGTACAACTGCTTGTCTAATGTCTTTACCGCGTAAAGATCTGCGCTACTCTGCTTTGTTAAGTTATACAACTGGTTCAATTTCCTGCCCTACAAATGGAGTGACTGTCATAGATTACATATCGTTTTGCATCGTACAGTTTCGCTTTCTTTTATTTAATGCCAGGAGCCATGCATTGCTGGAAGAGATGCACCGCACCTTCAGCTTTATATCTGTTCGAATTTACAATATAGAAACGGACGAATATTGAATTTGTAGCAGGCAGCGTGATTGCTCTGATCGTCAATTCTTGCTTTCTTGGTGGTATTCAGTGTTGTACACGTTACAAAACAAAAATAGTAATCGATTACAGTTACAATTATTCTTGTTAAAAATTATTCAATTAGATCACTTGATCACACGAGACTAAAACTAATTTTCCGTTACTTGAAAAAGTAACTGTGCCTTCTCCGTTTTCCACAGTTTTCTGCCCGTTTGAAAACGGGTCATTCTTGTTGTTTAATATTGGACTAAAATGACCTGAAATTTACTCCTTATCTTTTTAATCTACTAAATTTGATAAATCATCCTACTGTGGGAGAAAATATCAAACAATTTCTTGGCAGGAAATGTTTACGAATAAAGGGCGCCTTTAGGAAGCGTAGGGTTTTCTAGTACTGGCAAAAATAATGAGATTACTGCTGTGATTACTAAGTAATAAAAGTGATTGAATAAATAAAAATTACTACAAAACGCAACTCACTAGAAGTGATTTTATTACCTGTACAACACAAGTCTGGCGTTACTGCTCTGACTAGTTTAACTACTCGCTTGTCACGGGATAACATTTAGGAATATATATATATATATATATATATATATATATATATATATATATATATTTGCACCAAATATTATCACACAAATATTATAAAAGTGAAGTTTTTATTATTGGGCAATTTGCTGTAAATAATATTGTATCGTGAGGTTACTCAGTAAACTAAAGAAGTAAAATAACTGGATTCATCCCAGGAAAACATTTTTATTTAAGTACAGGCTTCTTTTTATACTTTATTATAACTGTAAAGAGCTTGTTTATCTGTCATCAACCTGGGCTCAATTAGGGCTTCAGGACTTCCGACATTGTCCATTGTGGCAAGTCTGAAAGCAAAGGAAAGTCACACGAGAAATATTACAATGTTAACTAGCTGAATAAATGAGTAGTGTGTTTTTTTATTTACTGTACTTCGCTTCAGCAAGTCCCTACGCAGCCGACGCTATGAGCCAAAGAGACCAATCGAACGGCGTCAAAAGCGCCAATCACTGGGTCTGTTTATGAATGGTACAGCGATGATAGGACACGTAGAGAAACATGGCGAACACCAGAATGGTGCGCTTTTGACGCTCTCTGATTGATCCCAGCTCGGCTGCGTCTTGACTTAAGGTGAAACAAAGTATAGGCGATTAGAAACAATAATCATGTTTAGGGCACTTTAAGAGGAAATATTGGGAATGCGAATCCCGAGGGTGAAACGTTGTTCTTATCGATGGTTTGCTTATGTATTTCCGCTACCATTTGTGGTTGCCAAACGTCCGTGGACAACTTCCTACTCTTAAGCAACTTATTATTTCAGTTTTTATTGCCTATTGTTTTTTGTAATAAGTTGGACAAGATGTTTCTGAGTATAAATATTATTATGAGTTTACCATTACACCTTTGACTAACTTAGATTCTTTTAATTATATGCATAGTTTTACAGTGTCTTTTAAGTGGAACAGGTTTCCAATAAAAATAGGTGATTGCTAGATGGGAGCAGTTCTCGCGTAGTGTTTTGGAGCCGCTCGAATGTTAGACAAGAGGCTAATTGTTGAGATAAGTTTCACAATGAACTCAAGTGTTTTTTTTTTAACTAAAGAAATGGTTAAATATGTCATGTTGCGATTGTTTTAAAATATCAAAGTTTAAATATATGTAAACTATTTTCGAAAGGCAAACGGCTTCGGGATAATAATAAGTGATCGTGTTTTCGTGACCCGATTACACAAGAAGGCACAGAAAGAGCGCAGGAAGTCCTGCTCGCAGTGATGCTTTGAAGAGTGATGTAGTGGTTTTAATCACGTTAACACCATCGCGGCAGCGAGTCCTTGCGGGATGCGCGGACGGCAACACTGCAGATATAGTGACGAATTTCTATAATCGTATACGTCACTCTTTAAAGGATAATTTAGGACGGAGCTCGTTGCGCTTTATCTACATGAATTTTTAGTATCGGGCAAACTCACAAAGTGATCGGTGAGATAGATCCGACGGCGTTTCCTAGACCGTGACTCGCCGCGCCCTTCGTTTTTTAGGCTAACGGGGAGTCTAATAGTAAGGATATTGTGCTTCCCTGATAATAATTTATATTTTATTGTTCATTCTTTCTTTGAAGTATTGACTTTCAATATGTGCATGAGCTAGATTCCTGATTTTTTTTTTCTCGCTTTTGTGTTATTTTATTTGGTGCACCAAAAATGAAATATCAAAGTGACGTCCACAAATAGCAATACACATTATTTGTATCCTCTGTAGAGGTGATGCATAGGACAAACAAGCGGGGTAAAATGTTTATCTCTTCCTGGCTGACATGTGTCAATGTATAAAATAAATAGACTGAATTAATCGAATTCACATTTCTACAAGCTATAATTATGAAACATTAAAAAAGTGTACTGTCTTGTCACAGATAGCTTATGCAACAAAAGCAAGCGAAGAAATAAATCATAATGGTAGAAATACTTTGTGCCAATATAATCATAAACATAGAAAAAATCGTGAGGGTGCAGGCGAGCTGGTGAATATTAACCATGTTCAATTAACCTCAGACTGGAGTAGAGAAGAAAAAAGGGGACAAAAAATCGACAGGACGACGTCCCAAACTCACCTATCTGGTTTATTTAGTCCACTTTCTTATATAGTCTTAATCTCAAGGTCATTTCCACCAACACCAAACTCTTTGGTGTAGGTGTTTTTTGTTGGTGAAAATGACCTTGAGATTGAGACTATATAAGAAAGTGGACTAAATAAACCAGATAGCCGAGTTTGAGACGTCGTCCTGTCTATTTTTTGTCCCTTCTACGTTTTGATGTTTCTTCTCTACCCTAGCCTAAGGTTAACTCAACATGGTTAATCATAAACAATTGTTCTCTAGTTTCTTAATTATCGAATTCCAATTTTTTGAATGCTTACCAGCACTTATAATAATAATAACAATCAATCAATCGAGAATCAACCAAGAATAAACAGGATAATTTATTTAAACGTCGTAGTGTACTGTGTCCTAAATCGCAGGGTAACAAGTAAGCACACATATTACAGTGCGGAAATTAATGGCGAATTAACTGAAGTACCGTGTAAAATTAACTCGGATTTGGAATTAAAAAGTGTTGTGCAGTAATTTATAAATATAATTTAAATATATTTGGGTCTAAGTAGTGATAATCGTAATTCAATTACATTTCAAATAATTTACCGAACTATAATGTTGTCCTACTTTACCCCAATTTGCCACTTGTCCTAATGAGGCGGAAGACGTTTATGAAGGGTGACAAGCATTCCTAATTCATATAACAATTCGCAATGCATATTTAAGTTTGCAGAAAAACTCACCGATCTAAAGCCACATGGTGCACCGCTTACCAGTGAGACTGCACCATTACCACATGTAACTCTGCAATTAGGCAAGTCTACGCCCTTCTGAAAAAGAAGACGACTGCCGTTTTGCAAGGCCACCGAACAGGAAAAAATTCGTGCAATGTTAATTAATTGTGGTTGCACGATTTACTTACAATAACCCTGGTTCCATGATGTTTAGAACAAATATCCTTGAGTTTTTTAAAAACTTTCTCTCTATTGTCTACGAAACGTGGAAGGCCAATCGCATCTGCAGTTCCATGTACCACGTCCGCTGAAACGACAACAATGACGTAAGAGAAAATAGAATAACTAGTCGCAGCTTGCAAATAGAGTTCAGGACATGCAGGAGTTATCAAGTATTCACAAGAAAGCAGCCGATCAGAAGGTTAGGAATATGACCAGTATATCTGAGTTTCATGCCGAGCTTGTGACCGAACCAGACACGTAGTCATCGAGAGGCCGGTGACCAGACACGAGATTCTGCAAGGCCGAAGATCATCCTCGCCCTTTGGGAGGAGGAAACGGGCAACGATGGACAGGACAGACGGGGGAGAGGAGGAAGCGGAGAAAAAATGGAAAACGCGAACTGGTCTCCGGTCTTTAAGAAACACAGAACGTGGCCGGTACCAGTCATCTAATTATCGCTACCCTGGCAGTGAGAGTGTGGAATTAGCCGATAAGAATGCGTAAGAACGGTCCATGAAGCAGGAAGCATGAATAAGGCACGCTTTGCGTTTCTTAAGAGGTCAGTGGCTACCTATATATGTATAACCGAGAATAAAAATACCCTCCGTGAAAACAGCAACAACGAACGATTTATTCTTGGAAGTTTCGGCCGGAGTCCGGCCTTCGTCAGGCGGTCGAACAGAAGGTTTTTTCTTCTCAGTTATATACCACGCCTTCGGCCTTCCACCACCATGCCCCGTTATATATATATATATATATACATATATATATATATATATATATTTTTTTTTTTTTTTTATTGCGAAAGTATAAATTGTTTTACGGAGCCAGCAAACGTTATCAAGTTTGAAGCCGCTCCGAAGGGCACCTTAAATTCTTTCTCCAAGTGAAGCCAGCTCCCAGCTATGAAACCACGCGAAAAGTCTCGCCAAACGGCACCTAGCCCACTGATGTCCAGCGTACCAGGTATCATATATGCTACGCAAGATCCCAGGGTGAAAAGCAGTTTCGGTTTCGGTTTTGGGGAGACGAAAGCGTCATGTACCAGTTGTAGAGGAAGTTACAAAGGCTTTCGCTTCTTGTTGGTACACGTTTTGTCCGGCAGGGGGTTGACCGGCACAATTGAAAAAGAGTAAAGCTATACGCACTCCAGAGTGCACTTCGGACGAAATGGCTATACGCACTCCGCGGAGAGCCAATGCCGCTCGGGCCACCCTTTTCGAACGGTGCGTGTATCACTGGGGAGCTCGTTAACACAGCCGCCCCCCTGCGTTCACGGCGCTTTGCGGTGAGAGTATCGGCTGCTAATTACAAAACTTAACCAGTACACGCCGCTTCGCGGCGTCCAGCCGGCAACCCAAGCCCCGCTGTCCCCGATCGCACCCCCGGAAAAGAGTCGTCGACAACATTCGTTTTTTTTTTTTTCCTTTTTTTGTGTTCATCGCAAAAAAAAAAAAAAAATGTCGTAAATATCGCCAGATGCCTCAAAAAAACAAAATGTTCGAAAAAAAAAAAAAAAAAAAAGCGGTATCGGGGATTGAATTCGCGTCCACTTACGTCTAAAGCGGTCACCTAAAACCCTATGCTATGCCATCGGTTGGAAAACTCGTTGTGGCCATTCGTTTTATACGAGTTTAGGGGAGTGCGTATAGCCATTTCGTCCAAGTGCACTCCGGAGTGCCTATAGCTTCACTCATTGAAAAATGCGGAGCCGAGCACAAGTGGCCATAGCGATCAGGACGCGTACATTTTACGGTCATTCTTCTAAAACTGAAGGTGAGTGCATTGCTTTTTTGTGCTACTTGTAAGTGCCATTGTTGGTGATACCGCTAGACAGCTTTGATTCGAATTCTGCTTACGTGTCACCGCTCATACACAAGCAAATGTCTAGCGTATCAAATATGCTACTGTGGGCACTCCTTGTAGTTCGCGACATCTGTATCAGATATGCTACGTATCACATTCCCACATAAATACATGCTATTTTAATGCGTCTTTTGCAGCCCACAAGCCCCGCAATATTCTAAGCTATATGCCTACGGGGGGCGACAGGGTGGATTCCACGAGAGATGGAACCAGCAGGTCCACTCAACATTTTTAATTTTTCTGGTTTTTTTTATATGTGATGTGCACACAAATAAATCGCACGAAACGTAATGTCTCGAAACCGCGTTTTCACTACGAGAAAAAAAAATGTTTCAAGATCGCGCGACGGGCCCGCTCCCACCGCGGACTGCATTAGCTGCCAACTTTGCGGTCCTGTGGAAGGTGGGCAAAGAGTGGTATGCCAAATATGTTTCTTGTTTCATGCAACACACCAAGTTTTAAGTGAACTGCCTGCAAATATTGTGTACTTTATTAATTTAACGAAATATATAAAAAAAATCCCAACTTTCGACCAGGTGCAACAAGTACACTAACTTTCAGGCCTTCTACCTCAATCTGTATGGCATCGATGAGTTCGAAAGCTTCACATAATATAGGCCAGGGCATCTAAATTATTCGTCAAAAATATGAGCTTCAGATAAAAATATAAACATAACAAATTTTTTTTTTTTTTTTTTTTTTTTTGAAAAAACACAGTTTCAAAAAAAAAATGCCCACATTGAAAAAACAAAATAAAAAACCCGCTCCCGATTTTATTAAAACTCTGGGGTACAACTCTCTTTAGGCCACGCAAAAAGAAAGTACAAAAACATGTTGCATCATTTGCTTGGTACAAAAATTGTAACCGGTCAAAATGGTGGTTGCAAAGCGTCTTGACTCGGGCGTTTCTCGATTCTTCCCGCTGCTAACTTTTTGTTTTCTAAAAAACTGCAGCTTCTTTTATCTTGTCGCCAATAAGAGAGCTTATGTCTTGTAGCTTGCTGTCAGAGAAGAAATCTTTCCAGAGTTTTTTTTTGCTCTTGGCTGTACACGGGGAAAGTTTACACTCATGCGTGCAAGGTTCTGGTGGAGAACCAGCATTAATTCTGTTCGCATCCATTTTGTAGCTGCCCCGGGAACTTGTGAAGAGCATACAAACTCGAAACGATGATTGCTGTTTCGGCGCGCGCCGTAAGCGAAATGCGAGCTCCTACTCATGAACCACTGCAGTGTGTGTTTGGAAAAAAGGAGGGGGGGGGGGGGGTGGAGGCGGCTGGGCAAGGCAGGACTCCTTGAACTTGGTCGCACTTGGACTTCGCATGTCTCGTTTATTAGAACTGTAGTTAATGAACGAACGGCGCTTCGGGTGCAAGGCGAGGGGACGCTTATGCCACGGCGGAGCCAAGGAGGAGGTTTACGTTTGCCGCGCGGTATATTTCGCGGTCGCTTTCGCTGTCAGGAGCTGGTACTGGTAGGATATTTAAGCTCGCGTTTACCGCTGGGCAAACATACACATCCTTCTTGGCTCCGCCGTAACATAAGCGCCCCGTACTCCGCTGCCTGAGGCGTCATTCCTTTATTCTCTACAATTCAAATAAACAAAACTCGAGCGGTCTTCAGCCTGACTTCGGCACGAAAGTTCAACTGGACGCGCTTCCGTCCTTGCGTCTAAAAACGTAACAGCGACCTAAGGAGGAGGGCTTGTCAAGCCTTCCTCCTTAGGTAATTTTGGTAATTTCTGTCTTGTTGACAGGAATTACAGAAATATTTCGCTGAAACACTTGCCGTGGTAATTTTTTTTTTTTTGTGTGAAGATTTGCATTGCGAAGAGGGAGTATGGCTTAAAATGACATCTGTTTCCCCCACTCTCTAAGTTAGCCTGTAAACTACGACTGGTCATAACTGTGAGTGCACGCGACTGCTGAGCGTTTAAGTAAAGTACTAAATAACTGTTCTGCAGGGCAGGGCAGGTACTATGTAGCGGATTTGTTTATGTAAAATATTTGAAATTCGGGGTAGCTCTTTAACTACTGATACACTCGGGAAGCATTCTTAAAAAAAAAAGAAAAAATGATATTTCAACAGCAGCTGATAACTTACAATCCACTTACACATGAAAGCATATTGTGCGTTTCGGTTTGTAGTTTCGATGCGCGCGTACTTTGTAAACGTTTAAGAAAATGTTTGCACTGACTTGCTAATTAAAACGCATAAGAAATGCGAGAATCAATAAAGCAAGCAAACAAGGCCTACTGCGCCACTAATAAATGTGCATAGAAGGCAAGAAAGTATTTGTAAAATATTTACCACACTGATATGCCAGCAGGATCACCAAAAATACCCAAATGAGACGAGCCATTTTTTTAATGGTAAGAGTGAGCCTTGTATTCACAGGTTATTTCCTATAAACAAAAGATAACACAATCTGCGTTAGTATATTTAATATTTTCGGGAAATAGAAGGCGTTCGGGTCGCCAGGTTAAGAATTTAAATTCCAGAGCCCTTAAAAAAGATCAAGAGAACGAACGGAATCGAGCCTAGGGACAAAATCAAAGTACCGACTTCTCCAGAACAAATCGGACGGGAAGATACTTTTTACAGGAATATAACAAAAAGAACCTTTTTACCTTCATTTCCGTAATCCTTCCCCCTTACCCCAGAATAATTCGTCCAAAGCAGACGACTTTCATACTCGCACCCTCACTTTGTTGGGAGAGTGGGAAATAAAACTGGAACCGTTTTAACACAAAACGGCCCATGCCCAACGGATTGAAACTTAATAAAATTGACCATAAAAAAATCAAGGCAAGTTCATACCACACTTTATATGGAAGTGATGATCCATGTTACACTTTGTTGCGTCTGATGAGCGAGGCTTTGGTTGGTACTTTCAGCCTTTCCAAGCAGTTTTGTCACTTTCTGAGGAAAGACATCCCCACGACAAAACCTAATCTTTCATCAATTAAAATGCATTTTTAGGCGGTCAGTGTGCTTACATTAGAATGTTTACAAATTGCATTTTCAAATCAAAACGCCGTAGCTACCGCAGTAACCTTTTTTTCAGTCTCCTCAATACTTTGTGCATTAATCATGGGCTGCGCCAAGTAGCTCTTACAAAATTTGGTTTTCGAAGGAAGATGCCCGTTTCCTTTTTAAACGCTCACGTCTGTGTAAAATAAAGCCAATCAGAGATGCACATAATGCATCTTAATTCAACACAGAAAGGGGGAAAACACTAACGTTCCGCGGAGAGCGGCACTTTTTTCCCTATGGTTCTTGGGGTGGATACCTGTATAGTGTGGGAATACTTTCATTTTGTGGTGAAACCCGATAATCTTCTTGCTAACTTAGAACGCAATTTTGGGAAGGAACACAATTTTTGGGATAGAACATTATTTTGGGGAATGACGTAAAACGTGAATCATAAGACGCAAAATCGAGATGCAAAAATATTACGGTTGAATAAAAAATATAATCGAATGTTCCCGGTACAGCAGGGCTCCCTCACGGGTGGCAGCAGACACTCATTGGCTGACCTACACTCTAGCTGTTCACCAATAAGCTGAGACTACGGTGGAAGCTACGTGACCGCCGGACCAATCAGCCACCTCCCTTTAGTCACATGCCCCGGCTCTCTCTCCGCGTGGGTATGGGCGGGACCGTGTTGACGTGGCGAAAGAGGGGCGCATGACTGGTCCAACAAAAACCAGTCATGCGACCCGCAATATATAATTCATCGACGGCTTTTGGATCCCTCGCGAGCAAATATTTGAGAGCTACGCTCTAATAATGCCAGGACCTTGCTTTTGAGTGGCCGATGCGCACCAGCACGAAAAAAAGAATCAAAAGTGAAGTTATATAATTTCCTTGAAAAGAGTGACGCCATCAGCGTCGCCGCGCTTAGATGATCGCAGCTAAGCAGACGATGCTCGACAACTTCGGTATGCTACCGACAGATGGCGCTACGTGAGAAACGAGAGGCTGACGCAACTCGACCGACTATCTCCCTCTATAGCGACACGTGGCAACCTGGCCAGTGGAGCATGTCGAAAGCAAAATAACAGAAAACACTTCGAAAGACAACTTAAATAATAAAGCAAGCAAGTCAAAGCATCAGAAAATATTACATTATAGAAACTCGCGTCGCGTTAAGGAAAGCGTAATTAGCACTTTCGTTAGACTGTTTGCTAGGGCCAAGACCCGACTCGTCGCCCCCGTAGGGCAGCTTGGTGCGTATCTTAAGCGCTTGAGGGAGGTAAGTGGCCATTGACGAGGCTTTCCGTTCACGAAATAGTTGAACGACTTTTATGTCCTAGGCCGTTTACATGTTTATGGGCCAGGCGACTCGAATAGGTAGTAGTGAAGATACGCCCACGATGTTTGGGGAGATTCGTTATTTTTTTAGGAGTAATTGGTTGCGGGTTCTCAAAAATATGCAAAAACCATGGCCAACCGGAAGCAATATACTCTTCCGGAAGTTTGTCCATGTTTGTTTTTGTTTACCGCTGAAGACTTTGTATATCAAAACTAACACCACATTAATAAAGAATAAAGGTTAATCACTATAACGTCTAAAAATTTCATTCAGTTATCCTATATATATAGATATATATATATAAATAAATGTTAGCTCTTGGCGGATATGCTGGGGTCGTGGAGGTAGGAGGCGTCTGTAGGCAACAGAACGCCGCCAGCAGTTAAGCCGGGGGAAACGCTTAGCTTGGAGGGACACTCCTTCAACGAGGACCAAAACCAAAAGGTGCTATAGGACGAATTAGGCGAAAGCGTGGAGCTGATTTGGCGCCTAAAGCAGATTTGGTGGTGATTTTTGGTAACCCTTGGGGACGTTCCGCCGACCGCAACCTTTAATTTTGGCTTCACTTGATTTTTCTCTCTAGGCTGACTTAAGCCGGTATGTCGTCTCCCTTCATTCCTATGTCCATGGCTCGGATCCTCAAGGAAAGTGTGACGGAACGCCACGGAAACAGTTACGAAGTGTTTAAGATCCTACTCAATGGACAAACTGTACAAAAAAGTGGTAAATTGAAAGAAATACCCACCACGACCTTACGATTCTGAGCTCGACATTGTACCACCGTGCCATGTAGATATCGTAACCTTCACTGTCGCACCCGCTTGCGGGTAAACGCAAAGCTAGCTCGGCTTTTCTTTACTGCGGTGAACTTTACTAACTGTGCAAATACCAGCGCCGATCGCAGGCGTTACGGCGTTCGGCTTTTGCGTTCGAACAGTTTTGTGAGTAGAACCAAGAAACACAGCACGTGCCCACCATTATATATAAAAGGAACAGAGCTTAAAATAAAATCACATGCTACAAAAAAAAAACCTGTAATGATTTCTGTAAACCCCAATGAATTGCTCGGTAACACGTTCTGTGTATACCGACGTACTCTGCATAAATAAAGATAAATCAAGCATTTTCCTATCCAGGTTAGTTCATAAAATTTGAACGAAATAGTGTGTACAGTAACTTACCAATAAAAGATATCTTCGAAGCTCTGGGGTCTGCAGGTGCCAGGTGTTTCAGACCTTGATTATGAGCCTCAAGGTTTTCGTGAAGATATATATAGTGGTGACGAAAACAAGCACACAAAAACTGCATGCTTGAAAGGTTCGTTGCACTTTTCATTGTGCACATTCATCGAGAATTTTTAATAAGTAAATTGCATGCTTCTCCTTTGGACGGAGGTCCGCCCACTCACAATTGTCATAGATCAATGTTTTTCATTTGTTTTGTTTTTCGTATTGTTAGATGCCCTTAGAGCCGATGTTTGTGAAAATTCCTGCTTAACAATTGGCAAATTGTATGTTCAACGGTAAGTAAAATATAATAATAAAGTAAGCGAGGTATACGCATTAGGCCTATACTTGGATCCTAAAAGATTGTCGATAGAAGCGGCATGGCTTTGATAAAATTACAGCTATCGTCCTGATATAGGTAAATTTACTTTGCGATTAGTGGAATATACTTGTGTCCTACACTTTGGAGCTGGGCTCTTTCACTTGGAAGAAGCTTCGTAGCAAATATGACACGTATGCTTCGTTTCATATACGCACTACCGCTGATAACTTTAGTCTTATCAACGAGGCTTGCGTGCATGTGGCACGAGGAGTGCTTGTTTAGGCCTTTTTGGGGTCCGCTCGTATATTCTGCATCTTCCAAGACTTGCGATAACGCGCCTAACGCAATGAACAGCACACAAATTTATTATCGGAATGTGCGTGGTTTGTGGACAAAGTCTGATATCTTTTTTGCATCGGTTTTGACCTCGAATTTTGACATTTTATGTATCGCTGAAACTTGGCTAACCAATTCTATATCTAGTTCTGAGTACTTTAGTTCCGATTACCAGGTTTTTATATATGACCGGGAGTCGACAGGTTCCTCCTCCACCCTCGGGGGAGGCGTACTTACGGCTGTACGGAAATCATTATCGTTCTTTCGGCGGTTTGACCTTGAGATAAATGAATGCGTTTGGATTCAAGTTCGAGTCATGAACGGACCAAATCCGCTTATCGAGAACTATTAATTTGTGCTTATAAAATAATTAAATGCAAAGGTGCAACCGAGCTGGACAAGAATGACGAAAATAATCTATGGAGAAGGGGAACAAGAGGGACAAAGGACCAACACAAATCTCCAAACACAGCGAGGTGACTGGTGCGCGACCAAAAAAACTCTGCCTGGTCCGGGTATCGAACCTGGGACATCTCTCCATTTCCACTGGAGCGTTCTACGAACTGAGCTAACCAGGGGTTAGACGTCAGTAGAGAAAACAGGTTTTCTCAGCTGCCACCAGTCTAACAGCCAAGTAGACAGTTAAAGAAAAAATATTTTTTTCTTCGCAGTTACCCCTTAAGAGAACATTGTAAATTGTTTAAAACGCAGTTGTCAAAGAAAGTTTGTTTTTTAGAAATTACAAAATTACGAAAATATCAGAAAAAATAATGTAGATATGTACTTGTACAGTTCAATTTCTCTATAACTTGTCAACGTGATTAAAGCAAAAACAACATTCAAAAGCAGCAGGGGGAACCTTCCTTAGTGGGTGTTTGGTGAGTGTCGTCACTACTGACCCCGAGCATCGTGGGTTCACCAATAGTCACTGAATGTTCCCAGAGTAGCTAGTTGCATTCAGTCCGCTTGCAGGAAGTCAATTCTGCAGAATCCAGATCTGATTGGCTGGTTTAGCCCGTGGCGGAAGTTATCAGTCGGGCATAATGAGGATTTGCCCAAAATAGCAAAAAGCGTATATAAACATTTAGTGTTACCACGGGTAAGCACGTGTGTGAGCTCTGAGCATCGATGAGCTAGAACCGAACGGAAGGTGCTTTGATTTCCTCTGGTTTTCCTGCTTTATATCATGTAGCCGTTAACCTGGTTCGTTGAAGAAGAGTGCCGGCTCGTTTGCTCGCTTCGGTTCCGCTGGTGCTGTGTTTCAAATTCTACGCTTCAGGCGCAAAGCCTAAGATTTACTTCGATGTGTTTCAAGGGGAGAGAGAGAGACAGACAAAGACAGAGACGAGACGAGACAGCGAGGAGAAAGACGCGCAACACTTGAAGGAAATAACTTAAGAAAAGAAAGAATATCCAGTCTCGCTACAATCGAGGAAAGTCGATTAAAGGGTTCGCACGAGAACGAACGCTACACTCTACCCTTCGACCGCACATGGCAACGCCATATTGGCGATGGGTTGGAGCGCCACGGCTCCGCCGAGACTCGGTTCTGAAATAAATTAAAATGTTAAAAGGCGCGAACTAAAAGAGGACGACAAAAGACACACGTACGACAAGGACAAGCGCTAGAAGTGAAGCTTGGGTGTTTCAGTACTCTGGGAACATTCAGCCACTGTAGGTGCACCCACCCTTGTCTGGCTCTGCGTGGCCTACCTATATCCGGGAAAAAGGACATCCTGATGGTTGCGCTGGGCCCAAGGAAAGTTCCAACTCTTCGCCCCCCCCCCCCCCCCCTGACCCCCCCTTCGCCCCCCCCCCCCCCCCGGAAAGGCAATACACCACCTTGGCCTCCGCTTCTTGCGGAATGGTGTCCTGGTAATGCCGGACCGCGATGATCCAGTCAGTCGCCTTTCTTCTGATATCCCCTGTTGTCTTTCACTTTCCTCCTCTTCGCTTCTTTCAATTTTTACCTTCCTTTAGGACAAGGACCAAACTTAGGTGGTCATGGATTTCCTTATTTAGAACCATACTTGGGAATGGTGTTTGGGCAAGCGCTGGTAGAGTAGCATTCTTAGCAAAGGCTTTTTTTTTTGTTATGAGGTGTTACCTCTTCCATTGTGGGGCGGAATGGTGGGTGGCGCACCAGAGCCACTGAAGTCCCAAGGAAACCAAATGCCTAATCCGCCTCTGAAAGGGGTCACACCGAAGCAATTATGCTATCTTCAACATCCTCGGCTCATAAAGGCGTCACTCGTTTTCTAGGGATGCACTCTGAGCACGATGGCTAAATCTCTAGGAAAGCCTTCACCGTTCCTAGTCTCCAAGACTTTTGAAATTCTTATAGGCGAAAACATGGAAGCCAAAAAAAACTATATTCTGGTGACTTGGCGGCAGAAAAAGGCGTTCAAAGTGATGTCCTCCTAGAGTTTAACAATATCTAAAACTATATTTTTCTATACATATTTAACTAAATTTTCTTATGACACATCTTAGCTTCCTGCATTGGAAATGTCAGGGTCTCCTCAAAACATTGACAATATTCACTTTCTTCTTAGCAAGCTACGCCCAAATAACTCTAGCATAATGGAAGACTCATTTCACGTCCACTCATACGGAAGTTTTCAGAAACTATCATTTTCCGCAAGGGCCGACCATGTTCACATTCATCTGGCGGTGTTGTAATCGTAGTGCAGGTTGGAGTGGGGTGTACCGAAGTCCCTCATGACACTCCTTTCCAGGCTGTGGCAACACAAATATTCTTACTGACCGTCTCATTATGGTTGTGTTTCTGTACCTCCCAGCACACATTCCCAAACACGTCGGTGACATACAGAAAATCTTAATTCAACTCTCACAGCCGTTTATAATTTTAGGTACATCTGATGCTTTCTTTAAATAACAAATCCCCAACATTTCTTAGTGCTGCACACAGCTCTTTCAGCTGCATTATTTTTTTCATTTCATCTCTATCATGGCTTCTTTGTTTTTATTAGAAGGTTTCAGATAATCCATTTGAGAGTAACAACTTCCTATATATTTTAGAGAGCTTTAGTCACTGCTTGTTGTTTGAGCGCCGTAGGACCCGGGAAGGCAGGGAGCCAGCCTTCGGGGGAAAGCGCTTTATTCGAGCTCCAAGTGTTGCTTGACCCAGCTTCAGCCCAGAACTGCGCGCCTCGTCGATTCTTCCTTCCGTCATCACGTCGCCTTTCCTCAACGCGCCAATCAGCGCACACCACGGGTAACAAAAATATAACAATTATTCAACCCGACAACCCGTCGGCGACGGCGCTGAATCTGCTGCCTCATGCATGCCGCATGCATGACAGCTTTGTTGACCTCCCCTGAGTTCAGAAACATATGCCTACTTGGAAACTAGACAAAGCCGTCTGGGAAAGTTTTAGCCAAGTTGCTATATTCAGGGCTTCACTATCTGCCACTCTGTCCCCCGAGGAGGCTACGACGTGTGGTATTAAACAGATAATTAATGCCGGCGATCAGTCTATCCCCCATGCCTCCGGTAATTTACCAAAGAAACGCAAGCCGTGGTGGAACGAAGACTGTTCAACCACCACTTCCAAACAAAATCGAGCCTGGAAATTTTTCCGGTGGTAGACAACTGTGAAGACCAAGATTAACTTTAAAAGGCACAAAGCGCAAGCCAGCTAGAGAAGAAAGCTGGCAAAGAAGACAACCTGGATTTGATATCTCTCCTCTGTAAGTGCTTTTTTTTGTACGGTTAAAGATGCTTGGGTATGCCTACGCAAACGTCAAAGGCGACTACCGATGTTATACCATTCCTGTATAAAACTTGCGTTAGGGTTTGCCAAAGATGTTGCCAATGTTCTCGTTCAGCGTTTCCACGGTGAATTCAGCTATAATAATCATAGTGCATATTTCTAAGAATTTAAATTTCGCACAAGAAATAGCTCTATTCCAATGTCGGGTACAAACTGAGTGCCATATAATGCGCCGTTTGGAATGTCTGAGCCGAAACAAGCTTATGATTGAATTATCTAACTAAAACTCCGAGCCTGGAACAAAATGGGACGGACAAACACAAGGTCTCCAACGCAGCTGAAATTTATTTGACAACAACAGGGCTTAAATAAGCATCATATCCTACACAAAACACTAGTGAGGAGAGAGAGCGAGAGAGAGAGAACTAGGAAATGTTGTGCCAATGCAGTACAGAAAAACAACCTTTACAACAAAACTGAGAAGCAGTGACCTCTATTATACAACACACAAAAAAGACAAACATTTTTCAACACTGTTTACACCGGCAGTGCCTCCAAAAGAACTAAAAAAAATGTTTCAAGGATCACTTAAAACGTTCACATTTCTGGCGAAAGCCAGAACTCTAGAAAAGGAAGGACGCGAAAACCAAACGACGAGGAACCCAAAACAAAGCGAACTGATATTGTTAAAACTTGAAATTGGGTAATATCAAGCAAAACCTCCTAGGCCACAACGAAATGCTTGTTCTTATGCGCACATTTGGTAGCAAATTTGTAGGAATTGACACTTCTTCAGCCACTTCACTGTTTTGTTCGCTGGGAGAGACAATCAGTCTGTTCCGACAGATATCTTACAAAATGTAGCGACTACACTGACGCTCCTATGGTCATTGTTCACAAATTTGAAAAACTAAAGGTGAAGCATGCTGATTATTTCCAGTTTTATATTAAGGGTGCTAAGTATCTATAATTTACCGGATGTTTTATGACTCCGAGAAATTTTCTATTGGTCTTAGGTAACTTTCATTGTCCAATATGTTTTGCAATAATACATCCAAGTTTCTTCCGGCTTTTCTAATCCAGCACCGTGTGGCCATTAACGCGCCATGCTCTGCCAATTTTTTTCCATAGTGCTGGACATTATTATAGACGTTACTATTGCTCTTTAATCTATGTACATGTATTTACAGGAGATGTGCTCTTGGAACAGACCGGGCATCGGCAGCTAGTTGGGCTAGGCCATCAGTTCCATTGCAGTGATTTGCTCGCGCGTTGTTCTCGAGACTCTGTTGGTTGTCGTCGTCGTTAGTCCGACACCAGACGCACACGCGCGAACAAGATGATGTCTGAGATGCAGCATTCCTCCCTCCTTAAGGTGAATATCGGTCAACAGGTTTCTTGGGTCTTGTCGACCGCCGAACAGCTGGGACGGCCTCGTCTTCCGCTGCGTCAGGCTGCGCTGGTGCGGCTGCATCTTGATGGGGTGGTTCAGGCGTCTTGCTCACCGGTGGCGTCTTGCTCACCGGTGGTGCAGGCGCCGTGCTCTCTCTTGGACGAATTTGGTCCATGTGCCGTTTCAGCTCTCCTGCTGACGTCTTGACCGTGATCATGCGGGAACCCGTTGTTTCTTTAACTGTCCCCGGAAGCCACTTTTCCCCTTCCCCAAAGTTGCGTGCCCAGACGGAGTCGCCAGGGCAAAGCTTACTCGCAGTATCTCCCTCTGAGCAGAGAGGAAAAGAGACAGGAGGCGGAAGGCAGGTATCCAGGCGGGAGCGGATTTGGTATCCTAAAAGCCGCTGGGACGGAGATCTTGCATCCTCCAATGGCGTCCTACGGTAGTTGAATAGCACCCTTGCGAGGCGCATAGACAAACTACCGGTCTGAAGTTTCTTGAGACCCTCCTTGATGGTGCGTACGGCTCTCTCCGCGAGGCCGTTCGATTGTGGGTGGTACGGAGCTGTGCGCAAGTGTTTCACGTTGTTGTTGGACAAAAACATGGCAAACGCTTCGGATGTAAACTGAGTGCCATTGTCACTCACGATGGTTCTCGGTATGCCAAACCGGCTAAAAATCTCGCGTAATGCCGTGATTGTGGACTCGGTCGTGGCATGTTGCATAGCGATTGCCTCTATCCACTTCGAGTGCGAATCCACCGCAACCAAGATCATCGCACCGTTTACTGGACCAGCGAAATCCAGGTGAACACGCGACCAGTTCTCCTGAGTCAAAGGCCAATTAACAGGAGTCTTCGCCGGCGGCATCGACCTTGCTTGTATACAGGTGTGGCAATTGCTCGCCAGACGTTCGATCTCACCGTCAAGTCCAGGCCACCACACAATTGTACGTGCGACAGACTTCATTGCTGAGGCACCCTGGTGCGTCTCGTGCAGAAGCTGCAGCATCTGGTCTCGTGCGGGCTCAGGAACAATGACTCGGTGGCCCCAGTAGATAAGACCTTGGACTACGGTCATTTCTAGCCTCCTAGTAAAATACGCTTGCATGCGTGGATCAGACACTTTCCTCTCCCGAGGCCAACCTCTGAGAATGTTGGACTTCACCGTACGGAGGGCCTCATCCTTCAAGGTTAGTTGGCGGAGCACTTGTGACGAAAGATGAGTATTGTCGAGCTGTTGAAGCGAATGGACATACTCAGGTAGCTCATCGGTTGCTTCCTCGGAAGTCTCCAGTGGAAGTCGACTGAGTGCGTCGGCGTTTTGGTTGTCTGGCCCAGGCTTACACTCTATCCTGTAGTTGTAAGCTCCCAGCAGCAAAGACCAGCGCTGAATCCGAGCCGCGGCCATGACTGGTGTCGGGCGGTCCTCACGAAACAGTCCAACCAAAGGCTTGTGATCTGTGACTAAAATAAACGATCGACCAAGCAGATAGTCGCGGAACCTAGACACTCCGAACACCAACGCCAATGCTTCACGCTCGAGTTGAGAGTAGTTTCTCTCGGCCTTTGACAGTCTTCGGGATCGGAACCCAATTGGCTTGTCTATGTTTCCAACGCGATGCGACAACACCGCTCCTATTCCGCACGGCGATGCGTCGCACTCCAGGCGCAATGGCTTCGCTGGGTCGAAGTGCGTGAGCATCTTTGCTTGTCGCAGTGCTTGTTTTGACTTTTCGAACGATTCTTGCTGCTCGGGACCCCAGGTCCAGCGGCGATCCTTGGCTAGAAGGTCGTAGAGTGGAGCGAGCAAAGTAGCCATGTTCGGAAGAAACTTGCTGTAGTATGTTAGAAGCCCGATGTAGGAACGTAATTCGCTTACGTTCTTAGGACTTGGAGCCTTCATCACAGCATCCAGGTTCTTCTCCAGAGGCTGCAGTCCGTCGCTGCTGATCTTGTGTCCCAAGTAGAAGACTTCTGGCATCCGGAAGGTGCACTTGTCCTTCCTTAACTTGACGCAGTTTTCTCGGAAGCACCTCAGAACCGCCTTGAGGCTCTTTCCACCATCTTCTTTCTTTTCTGCCACCAGGACATCATCCAAATACGCCTGCACGCCTGGAATACCCTTCAGCATAGTCTCCATAGTACGCTGAAAAATAGCGGGCGCGGAAGACACTCCAAACGGCAGACGGTTGTAACAAAACAATCCTCGATGGGTATTGATGACCGTCAGTTTCTTAGCCTCTTCGTCAAGGGGAATCTGATTGTAAGCGTCGCGAAGATCCAGCGTGCTGTACACGTCTCCCTCGTTGAGAGCGGCGAAGAGGTCATCAATCACAAGTAGCGGATATTGCTCTGTAACGCATGCCGCGTTCACGGTTAGCTTGTAATAGCCGCAAATTCTGACTGACCCGTCCTTCTTCGTAACCGGCACGATCGGGGTTGCCCACTCTGAGTGTGAAACCGGAGACAGAACGCCGTTCTTCACTAGCCTGTCGAGCTCGTCAGAAACCTTGTCCCTCATAGCATACGAAAGAGGTCTAGCCCTGAAGAACTTTGGAACCGACCCCTCCTTGACATACAGGCGGGCGGGTGGAATCTCGAACAGTCCTAGCGTTGGCTCAAATACCTCTTCGTACTCGGTCAAGATTTTATCCAGATCCTCCCCTTTACATTGGCTTTTCGCGTTTGACACACTGAGAACAGGAGTCCCCAAGTTGTTTAGTGCTTGGATCAGGTCTCGGCCACACAAACATGGTCCTGGCCGGCGAAGTACAGTCATCGACGCTGTGACAGTCTTGTCGGCATACGAAACAGGAAGCGTGAGCTTACCGGCAATCGGCAGTGGCCCCAAGTAACAAGACAACTTCAGGGTTGACTTCTCCAGTCTTGGCCAACTCTCCCTGTGCTGGTTGTAAACGTCCCAGGATATCACGCACACAGGTGATCCCGTGTCGATCTCCATGATAATGTCGACTCCGCCCCAACAGAACTTGCGCCGAACTGGACCGACGATCTTGTTCTCCTCGATCGGATTTTGTTTCAGGGACAGCAGGTGCGAGGAGAATGCTGTGTCGTCGTCCTCAGCGGAGTTTTCGGTTAGTGCGAACGTCCTCTGTTGTCGCTTGCCCTTAAAGCGACACATTATTGCAATGTGTCCCTTCTTTCCACACTGGAAACACTTCGCATATTTGAACGTGCAGGCCATCTCGGAGTGTTCCTTGCTGCCGCCCCGTTCGCACGCTAGCGATGGTCCACGTTCTTCCTTCCTGTACTGGCGTGACGGTCCCGATCGTTGCTTACCCGCCAGTTTGTGCAGTTCCGGCTCTGACTTCACGTCTGAAGGCTTCATGAGTTTGACACCTTGTCTCGCCGCCTCCGCCGCCAGCACGATGTTCTTAGTTTCCTGCAATGTCAACTTGGGCCTGGAAAGTAGTGCCTTCTGAACGTCGATATTTCGAATTCCGCACACTATCTTGTCTCGTAGCATGCGGTCTAACATGTCGCCGAAGTTGCATTTATCGGCCAGCTGCCGCAGTTCCACGATGAATTGCTCAGCCGACTCTTCCTCTTTCTGAACCCTCGTGAAAAATTTGAAGCTTTCAGCTATCTCGTTCGGTCTCGGTGCGTAAAATTCCTCGAGAATTTCAATCGCTTGAGAGTAGGTTAGTTCTTTAACCTTCCTTGGCGCGCAACGCCCACTCAAGATATCGATTGCTCTTGAGCCCAGTGCCGAAACGAGAAGCGCTCTCTTCTTTACATCGTACATGATGCCGTTTCCCTCGAAGTAGGACTCAATGCGGATAATATACGAAGTCCACTTATCTTTCGTCTCGTCGAACTGTGGTACTTGGTACGTCATCACCGCAGACTCGGAGTTGCGTCCGTTGACTTCAGAGGGTGGTTCGGTACTCGTCGCCATTACTGGACATTATTAGAGACGTTACTATTGCTCTTTAATCTATGTACAAGTATTTACAGGAGGTGTGCTCTTGCAACAGACCGGGCATCGGCAGCTAGTTGGGCTAGGCCATCAGTTCCATTGCAGTGATTTGCTCGCGCGTTGTTCTCGAGACTCTGTTGGTTGTCGTCGTCGTTAGTCCGACACCAGACGCACACGCGCGAACAAGATGATGTCTGAGATGCAGCACATAGTGAACGCATTAATTTAATTTCCAGTATCTTTACTGGAGAGTTGTATGCAGCATCGTTATCAGAGGATTGCATTAGACTAAAAAGAATAAAAAGGTACAGTATATTTGTGGACTTGCAAAGTGTAATTACTGCAATTATCTCCCTGAAAGACACCAAAAACATGCTCATAGCGTTTGCGCTTGTTAAGAATAATAGAACATTGCGGAAAGGAGGCTATATTGCATTTTGTTGGGTTCCAAGTCACGTGAGTGTATTAGGCAAGAAGAAAGCTGATGGGCTCGTCTCATCCTCCAGGAATCTTCGGCAATAGACCTATCTCACGAGCCAGTTTGGCTACGCCACCACTGCCGCTATGCATCGAGGGAACTTTAGTCTTTCTGCACGTGCGACAATATCGCTGGAGCTCTGCACGTGTGAAGCACAAAACAGCACGAGCACTCTCGTGCACTGCCGTTTGCCTCATGTGAACTAAAGTTATGGCGGCGACACGCATCCGCCAAACGCTTGCTGTGATCGGTCGATTAGCTGCTCGATACCTTACCAGGACATCAAGCCAGTCTTGAGGCCTTCAATTTTCGAAAGGATGGCTGAGAAAATGGGACAGGGTATCTTATAGTAAGCTTCGCTTCCGGATGCCCATTTCTGAATTCTGGGAGAGTACCTCGTTCGGGAATTGATTCCACGGTGTCTTAATATCTTGTCTTCGGATAGGTCATTCGCATTCCGCCCACCAACGCCTCCTCTGGTGGGAACCTGCACCACGCTGTGCAGCCTGCGGACGTGTTGTGTCCATCCTACAGAAATTAGTGGCTTGCTCTGGTCTCGAATAAAAACGAGGGTATTATTTTCCTGTCTTTTTTATAGCGTATACCCGTTTCTCCCATTCTTTTAATGAAAAAAACCCTCTCATCTCAATTGATCGTGTACTTAGTTTTATTGCTAGCACTGGCCATTTGCACCGGACCTATTACCATACATACCTGTCAGGTCACGACATACTGAAATCATATAATATATTACGTAGTGCGGCGCACTTTGGCCAAAGTTGCTTTTTGCGCCATAAAGACCTCGATGATTATCATCATCAAAATTTAAAAAAAAATCTGTCCAACAGTTATCGCGTAGAAATTATAAAATAAATACTACATGTACTTTGGTTGAGGTTTTCAGAATTCGCTCCGTCGCTCCTAGGACGTTGCGCATTCCATTCTTGTAAGAACGTATCGTTGCTGGCATTCGCACGTCAAAAAACACATCAACAAACACGTCAACAAACGCAGCGCCGCATTGTATTTCGCATTTTGTTGCAGCCGTGAGGCAAGATTCAGCGAACAATGATGGAAAGGGCATATTTTTCTTTTTCATTTTCGTTCTCGTGCGAGTGTACATTGTTTGTCATTCTGTCGTGCAATAAACCGGCTGTGTGTGAGATGTATTGACAGTTTATTTTTCTACATTTCTGTGCTTAAAACACGAGTGGTCAGGATTAAAATATTACTCTAGGGCGCAAATGTCTTTCTAAAATAAATTTTAGAAGAAATGGTATTGGCAGTCAGAGATTGAAATGAGGCGTGAAGTAATCATTACGTGTGGGGAAGAGGGTGACATGAGACTAGATACAGAAAATACACTATTGCACACTAACAAGAACGTTTATTTAATTCGTCTTTTTTTTTTAAGTTGCCGATCAGGAAAAGCATGACACCTATAGCTAGGCGTCCATAGGCACTTCAGTTACTCTATTTTCCTAATTATGTGAAACCGCGCTCAACGCTATGATCCGTTCAAGTCTATTAAGCAGCACCAGAAGTGTATCGTCACGGCGGCGGTCGTCTTTGCGCTTTTACCGGCAAAAACATTTACGCATAATAAATGCGCCGTGCGACTGAGCTTCTTTTTTAAACGCAAAGACTAGAAATGTTATAATGAAGCGCTTCAGGGCGCTGCTTGCCACAGCGGATAGTAGCGTTGGCCGCAACGGGACAATGTGAATTGGAATGCAGCTGTAGATATCATTCACATTGGAGTTTACTGGAGGCGGACTTCGCAATTTGTTCCAAGCTATTTCAGCCGGTGCGATATCTAGTGTCCCGAACATCTAATTTCCGGTTGTGAGAGCTGAATAAACGCATGCACACGAGGGAACTGTTTTGAATAATAAACTGTATTTAGCTCGAACATATAACTACCCCGACTGGTTGGGTTTCGAAAATAAAATATAATTTTTTTTAGGTTTATACCCGGCAAATATTATCACCCTTTCCTGAAATAAAAATGATAAATGAAAAAAATATATCAATATGACGTATCACTGATGCTTCAAGTTTTTTGGTACATATGCTATCAAGCCTTATTAGATAGGCAATACGAGTGCTTGTTCCCACAATAAACACGCGGATTTAAAGCAGAAGATAGCAGTACACAAAGCAATAATTATAGCAAACACAGTTTAATAAAAATGAAACGTTCGATGTCCTTGTATGAACGGCTCAGTCCCATTTGGCTCAGTGCTATAAAGTTGGGGCTCTCAATCCCAACATTCACGGCCTATGTCCACTTGCGCGATCTCTCCGTAGAACTATTTTCTTTTTTTAGGAATAAATAAAAGATTACGTTACCACTATGAAAGCGAATTACAATACGAACTCTTTATTGTCACTTAAACAGTATTCGTGCAAAAAAAAAAAAGGAGTAAAAAGAAAGTTTTTCTTTTTTCAGATCCGATTTAAATCCGTCTAACTTTCTAAAAGAAAAGACGGGAACGAGACGTGCTTTTTCGTCTTGTTTTACTCTCTGATAACTCCTGGAAAAATGTAAGTGTGGATTAAGAATTCCTGAGCTATAGGGGAGATCTTTAGTCAGGTGAGTAAACGGCATCAGTAGAAAGGAACTTTCCTAGGAGCACGTTTTGTAACACACCAACACGAAAGGTTCTAAGAGATTGTGCACCGGTTTGTTATTGTAGTCTTGCTGAGCAATGCTGAAAAAAAACCTTATAATACACAATAAAAACTAAAAATGTTCCCAGCAGCGCAGTTGTTAGCACAGTACACCACACTGCTGATCTGGCTGTTAAACCAGTTATCGAAATTTGATTTGTATTGAAATTGGTGTATTTTATTTTTAGATTATTTTACTCTAGTTTAGCTAGAGCGGCAAGGGAGAAATATACAAAAGCAATACTCGTACGCTATACACTAAACAATCTAAATGAGTGACAAAGCGGAAGAAAAAACGACCACTCTAAAGGGAGCCCAGCAGATTAATTTCTGGGCTGCTTTTATATGTGTTGATTTGAGTTGTCTCTGGTAGCCTTGTATAAGTGGCGCGTTTTTATCTCCAGTTGCTATCTCATCACGATTCCTTCTAATATCACATTAATAGCGTCCCTCCGCCAATGTCGGTCGCACCTCGCGCCATCCCAAAGGATGAAAAGCACCGTAGTGTAGCAGATAACGAAACTACATCAGCCACTCCATAATCTTTTCGCATACATTTCAATATCTGAAGAAGTGTTTACCCCAACAATTACTGGAATGGAAAGATGGGAGCGCATTCTTTGAACTCCTGGATATTTCGAAAAATATTGAAGCTTGTGGGAACCGCAGTTGTAGCAAACGTCCACATTTGCCAACGCCAGAAGTTGTTGGCGAATTAACAGCACAAAATTTAAGAATAGGTAGTTTTAGAGTATTCGCTCCTACGCTTGGGGGCACCTAAGTCAGGGGGGCACGAGCTCAGCGACACTCGCGCTGTCGGCCCTGCATGACATGCTTGCTTTTTTCGCTTGCAGCGCCAATATGGTTAACACGCGAAATCAATAAATTGAAAAATATAAACATATATTATATTTCCGCTTGACAAACACTTGTTGTGCTTGCGTCAGAGATATAATGGGTAATTTAAATCCACATTTACCCGTTTATGAGCAATCAATAAATGTTTTGATAAAATACCAAATCAATATTATTTCGTCTTTATCCTTTTCACGAGAGCCTTTTCTCCCTTTCTCGTTGTACAATGCACAGACATTCAGACTTCCTGTTTTCGAGCACGAGGCTCGAGTCAAGTTTTTTCCTTGAGAAAATTTGAGAGAATTGCTATACACCTTTTCATCAAGGGTGCAGCCATCTTGAATGTCCTCACTTCTGGTGTAGGATAAAACATAGTTTTGATCTCTCCACACCACTCGAAAGTCTTTACGAAAAATGCGTGATTGTCACGCAATCTTGCTTTGCTTCACGTATATTTTCGCGCATATTCCAGGTTGAATTGCGTTATTATATTTTTTGTCCAGCATACCTGATACGGAACGCACGTGACTGAGAACGACAGGAAACAGAAAACGTCTTCGTTCATCGTTAAGCTGAGCCTGCATCCAATGCCGCAAGCACAAGCACAAGAGCTCGGGGTCGCTGATTTGAACAGTTCTTACGCAGGTCGAGCGCTCGTGCTAGAAATACACGTTTCAAAGCCGGGAGCGCGGGCTAGCTCGCTCTTGTAGCTTTGGCTGTGGTCTCAGCTTAAGGGTGAAAAGAGTATAGACCATGCTGGGGGAGCCACTGAATGTTCCCGGAGTACTGAATTCCATTCAGTCCGCTTACAGTAAGTCAATCCCGCAGAAGCCAGTTCTCATTGTCTGGTTTAGCCTGTGACGGAAGTTATCAGTCGGTCATTTTGTTGATTGGCCCGGAACAACAAAAACGTATATAGAACCATTTCCGCGTTACCATGGCTATGGCAGCACGAACGCGTGCTCTAGGCATCGATGAGTTAGGACCGAACGGAAGGGGCGTTGATTTTCCCTAGATATTTTTTACATCAAATAGCCGCTAATGGCTGTTCGCCGAGAAAGAATGGCAGCTCGTTTGCCCGCTCCTTTTGCGCAGGTGCTGCGTTCCGAAATCTACGTCTCAGACGCTAAAGCCCAACACTGGACTTCGATGTGTTTGGAGGCGAGAGAGAAACACGAGACAACGAGGAAAAAGTCACGCACTACTCGGAACGAAATAAACAACTTTAATAAAAACAAACCTGTGTCGCCACAGGCCAGGAAGGTGGATTGAAGAGCTCACACGAGTAGGAATGCTACACTGTACGTGCTCCACTTCGACCGCATAGGGCAGCGCCCTAATGGGGATCATGACTACTGCGCCATGACTCGGCTCTGAAGCGAAGCTTGAAAGTTTCAGTACTCTGGGAACATTCAATGACTCTTGCCCGTGCTTTACGCATTCCTTTTCTGTGTGTTTGTCCGTGTACGATGTCGCGTCAAGACAGCCAGTGGAATTTGCGAGACATTGCTATGTCCACAATTATCGCCTCTCTTCAGGTTTTAAAGTGGGCAGAATGAGGAGACGATCTAAAAGATAGCCGAGATGACCACTCATATTTTGTGATTTTAGCGAAGGAAGGCAAGCCGAAAGCCTGTTGCACCGTTCATTGCAGATGAACGTGCCTATTAGTGCAGCGATGATGACGGATTTATTCTTTAGAGAGCGATGCAGGGCGACGCCATCTTATAGTGGTCTTACGGACAGCGCTAACCCAAAACTCAGTTAGAATTCGACGCATGCACAGCGGTGAGCTTTATTTTTAGGGGCACCCGAGCGGAGGGGCCACTTATTCTAGAACTCCGTAACAAGCTTGATAGGCGTTTGATTTGAAAGTATTTATTTAATATTTTCCACTCCCTCGGCGAGGGCGTCAGAGTTTTAGGAAATAATGCTTTCGCTGCGTTGAGAATTCTAAGAAAGGTTCTGCTCGCCAGCTGGCTGGGAATCTTCCTACCATAAACGCTGAGACCGAAACAAAGGAAGGGCAGCAGATGACAAAGTATAATGCGCTGCTGGGTGTATTTAAATGTCACCGTCAGTAAAAGCACATTCCTTAAAGAAGTGGAAGGGGGGGGGGGGGGGAGGGTCGACTTGCCCTTTGAGTGACGTGATCAAAGTCAACAGTGAAGGTTCTGGCAAGGGTAACTGAAGAGTCTTTTGAAGGACATGCCTTTTTTATCCTTCCCGTTCTTGTGCAAGCTTGTTCGCCGTTCGCTGGGGCATTGACCCAGATGCGTGTGGGAACTCTGACAGAGCCACTCTTTACCAAATATATTATAGTTAAGGCAGGCCAAGTATGCTATCTTAAACTTTTAAAATGAATACATAAAAAAGTAAAAACATTACACTACCAGTTGAAGCCGCTAAGGTGCCATTTCGGGGTATAGACTTATTTATTTATTTTTTTTATTCAAGACTCCAACCTCGTAGGTTTTAGCAGGCTGGACACTGTGGTACAACAAAATACACCAAAATTACATGACAGTATAAAGACACGCTGAAACTATGTCCCGATTCGAAACCCGTTCGCACAAGTCATTGTGATACACTTATAGAAAACATTTTAAAACGCCGTTCAGTAGTTGAAAAATGTGTATTTTCATGACATCAACAAACAGGAAAATTTAATAGGTATAAAAGCAATATTCATCTGTCCCCTTGGTGACATGATCGCCTATCAATGTGTAAAAAGAGGAAAGACAGAAAGTAAGAATTCGATCGTCATCAACAGGCAACACTTCAAAAGCCTTATTTGCTTTATTGTCAGTTCGTGGAGATAAATGTGATGCTTATCTTTTATTATTATCTGCTTTTTCAAGTTGTGATAGGAAGGTCGCCACAGGATTACTGCCTACAAATTCTGGGCAAAGGCAGTTCCATTCCCGAATTGTACTAGGAAAGTATGATTTCGCTAAGACGTCGTTATGGCTGGAATATTCATTAAATCAAAGTGAGTGAGAACGTCTTGTAACGCCCGGCTGGAAATATGAAATGTAGTCCTTTTTATTTAATTTTAGCTTGTTATATACTAGTAGGAAAAGAAATATTAGTCGCTCCCGTTGACGCCTCAAAAGTGAGGCGTTTATGATTGGCCGCTGCCAATCTTAAACGCTTAAAATTAAACGGAAAAAAATTTTCCAGCTAAATTTAGCGGGAAAATTACCCGCTAAATTTAGCGGAAATATTTTCCTTGCTAGTGGAAGAGATTTCCCGCTAAATTTAGTGGAACAATTTCTCGACTAAATTTAGCGGGAAAAATTCCCTGCTAAGTTTAGCGGTAAACTTTTCCCGCTAAATTTAGCAGAAAAGTTCTCCGCTAAATTTAGCGGAAAGTGTTCCCCTAAATGGGAGGCGAGCAGGAGAGGAGGAGGGGCATAGCCTCCTCTCCGTACCTTCCCCTCCTCCTCCTCAAGAGCTGCGCTCTAATTCGGCGTTACAGAGGATTTTAGACGTCTTTCATTTTTTTCCCCAGGGTGTTCCTGGCTTGGTCCTGGTTTTTTTTTATTTTTTTACCCAATTGGCTTTTTGGTAAAATTCGCACTTGATCCTAGGATCCAATTCATTTATATTGAATTGGCATTAATATCGGTTATGCCCTCGAAGCGGTACCGATTGGGGCAATTTTATCTTTCAGTCTTTTTATAAGGCCTCGCCCTACCAAATGTGTTCGTGCACAGTACAGTCCCAACGATAGCTGCAACACGTCACGAAGAAGCCGTTGAGCATCGGAATCACGTTCATGGACCGTGAGGTGTCTGCTCGAAAGCATTCGGAAGAAAATAGACATATAGCCATTTTGTCCCAAGCGCATTTGTTTCTTTTTTCGTTCCATAGCGCGTGAATGCGCGTCTCCCAGTACCAGCTATGGGAATTGACAGAGCTACGACGGCCTTTTGTTATCGGATATTTCTTTGCACTTCTCCAAAGAGCGCGTGCTGTGGCCATCGGGTACTTCAAAACCCTACAGATAAAGCGGGGTATTGACGCTTTAACTTAGCTCTGTAATAAATTTATGCAAAATGATTGGCCCAGCTCTGTAGCAACGCCTCCACTTCGTAAGCAGCGGACTTATGCGCCTTCCGCGGGCGGAAGGCGTTTTCTTTTTTTGCAAGGATTTGAAACATCGACGACAGACATCCTACGCCCTACTAAGCCAACTACATCATTAACAGCGAAAACATCAAGAATGGACGTCATTTCCACTGGTGGGAATCGCCCATTAGAGCCAGTGTTGTACACGTTCCTAAAAAAAAAAAAAAAAGAACGAAAGGTCGTTCCTCGTTCCTTCTCATTTTTGGAACCTGTTCCCCGTTACAAGTTTCATGTGTGGAAGAGGAACTCGTTCTCTTTACAGTTAGAAATATGGAGCGTGTCGTTACATGTACGTTAGGTTTGAATTTTGATGATTACCATATTTATTTAAATCGAGGAAAGTTGTATTTTTTTCTTCTATCTACTAAATCAAACGAGAGCAGACGAATTTGAATGCCGCGATGGAAGGGCAGCAGGAAAATAAAACAACCGGAAACAGAGTTTCATTTGTTCATATATTCACCTTTACAAAATCTCGCTTGTAATCATATTCATGTTTGTGATGGGCAATTCACGCGAGTAAAAAAACTATATTCTGGTGACTTGGCGGCAGAAAATGTCGTCCAGGGTGATGTCCTCCTAGGGTTTAACAATATCTAAAACTATATTTTTCTATACATATTTAAATAAATTTTCTTATGGCCCATCTTAGCTTCCTGCATTGGAAATGTCAGGGTCTCCTCAAAACATTGACAATATTCACTTTCTTCTTAGCGAGCTACGCCCAAATAGCTCTAGCATAACGGAAGACGTATTTCACGTCCAATCATACGGAAGATTCGGAAACTATCATATTTTCCGCAAGGGCCGCCCATCTTCACATTCATCTGGCGGTGTTGTAATCGTAGTGCAGGTTGGAGTGGGGTGTACCGAAGTCCCTCATGACACTCCTTTCCAGGCTGTGGCAACACAAATATTCTTACTGACCGTCTCATTATGGTTGTCTTTCTGTTACTCCCAGCACACATTCCCAAACACGTGCGTGACATACAGTAAATCTTAACTCAACTCTCACAGCCATTTATAATTTTAGGTAAATCTAATGCTGATATCACCATGTGGGACAATGCACGAAATGTTATTGAGCGATCGCTATTGTTTTTAAAATTTTGTTTAAATAACGATTCCCCAACATTTCTTAGTGCCGCACACAGCTCTTTCAGCTGCATTAATTTTTCCATTTCATCACCATCATGGCTTGTTTGTTTATATGAGAAGGTTTCAGATAATCCATTTGAGAGTAACAACTTCCCATATATTTTAGAGAGCTTTGGTCACGGCTTGTGGTTTGGGCGCCATGGAACCCGGGAAGGCAGGGAGCCATCCTTTGGGGGGAAAGCGCCTTATTCGAGCTCCAAGTGTTGCTTGACCCAGCTCCAGCCCAAAACTTCCCGTCTCGTCGATTCTTCCTTCCGTCATCACGTCGCCTTTCCTCAACGCGCCAATCAGCGCACACCACGGGTAACAAAAATATAACAATCATTCAACCCGATAACCCGTCGGCGACGGCGCTGAATATGCTGCCTCGAGCATGCCGCATGCATAACACGCCCCCCTCCCTTTTTTTTCAATTAAAAAAAAATAATAATTTGTGTATCCCTTTACTATCGTAGCATTTAGAACAACAAGCGAACTGTGCGCACATTCCCGTCCATTCGTCGTGAATGATCACAAGAAAGACTGACAAACTTACTGCTTAAGAACGTCTAAAGTATCTTAACCACAATCAAAACTCCACCCCACTACAGCCTTGACAACGCATCAGCAGGGATCTTTCTCGTCCCTTGTACATACCGTACATTCAAGTTAAATTTTTGCAACGCAAGCGCCCAGCGAGTCAGCCTCGCACTATTTGGTGCTGCTGACGCCAAATACTGCAAAGGTTTATGATCGGTGCGAATTTCGGCCTCCGCCCCAAATAGCCACGTTTCCAACATAACCGGGTTGGGGGTCAGTAAGTTTTTTACTGAGAAATGCCACCGGGTACTTTTTCCCATTATCTGCACTTTGGGCAATGACATGCCCCTATAGCTCTATCAGATGCGTCAGTGGACGGAACGAAGACCTGGCTGGCATCTGGCGCTCTCATAACTGGGACATTCGGCCAGTAAAACGAATTCTTAATTCGCTGTTGCGTTTTCTTTCCAGCGAAATGCCCGCCAACTGGTTTGTCATGGGCTACTTCTAACACTGTCTTCAGCCTGTTTTCCGGTAAAACTAACTGCTTCACAGTTCTGCCATTTATATTTTCTTTATGGAACAGCATTCCATCAACCACTTGCATTTCATGAGTCCCTTTTTCCGCCTGTAGCCAGAGTGGCTTCAGCGACTCGTTCTTCGGTCCTGTTCGAAACTGAAGGCAACTTTCAGATTTTATTTCGTGTACGTCACTTCGCTCGTCCTCAGACTCTACAGTCCCGTTTTTTCCCTGCGACTGTGTGCTCACCAGACATGCCTCTATCACAGGACCTTCCTTCAAGAATGCAGCTTCACCAGGAATATCTACCTGATCTGCCAAGTGCATTTCCTGTTCTACTTCTCTTAAAGCTACTAAATCCTCAGGTGTGAGTAGTGCGTCAACTTCTTCGGCAAGCTGCTCGGTTACAGCACAGAACAGTAAAGTATCCACTCCAGTATCAAGTGCATTGCTACCAAGTCGAAACGGGACATACATGAAATCGGCCCCCACCTCGTGGCCGAAAGCGCCCTTCAACCGAACCTTTTTCTTTTGATTATCATCCAAAATGGTGTCCATGGACCTTCGAACAACTGTAATGTCTGCACCCGAATCTATCCTGGCATTTAAGTACTTGTCTTCTGAGCGGAGGTGTACAAATCGTTCTCAGTCAAGCACTTGGTGTTGTTCAGCCAGAGGTACTAGTTTATCATGCACCTCGAATACTTGCTCAGCGTGTTCGCATTCTAAATGTGTTTTATTCGTGCCGTTAGCTTAGGATTGGCCTCAGAGCAATTTCTTGCCAGATGACCCTGTTCCCCACAAGCGAAACAGCGTCGAGTGTCGCCGACATGCTCGGTATGCCCCCTCTCTTTCGGATGCGTCACCGACTCGCTCTGACCAGAGTTTCGAGTAGTGTCAGTCTTCTGGTAGGGTTTTGGGACCCTTTGTGCATTACTCTGCTGATGGCATTGAGCCAGCTTAGCTATCGCCCCGGGACGCAGCCACTCCCCCGTTTCGTTCAAGGCAACATACGCTTTTGTTTCATTGGGGAGAGACTCCTTCAACCTGTCCGCGACAACTAGTTGCAACAAGTCATCGTAAGTTTCCACTTTTCTACTGTTCAGATAATAACTGAAGTAGCTATTAAGTCGGCCGGCGAACTGGCTCCACGACTCTTCCCGCAATTTGCCTGCCGTATTGAACAGTCGTTTATATTCGTTCGGAGACAATCTTAGCTCACGTAAAATTCGTTCTTTTAGTTGAGCGTAAGATGGAAGTTCCTTCATGCCACTGCACATGATCACTGACCTGACCCTGTCAGCTATATACGGCATTATCACAACCGTTTTTATCTCGTCAGGAACCTGAAAGGATCGAAATATGACTTCTACCGCCTCGAACCAGCCAGGCACTAAGGTATTGACCCCGGGCATCCGGCTGAGCACATTACTCAAGAGTGCAGCATAGTGGGCTACTCCAGATACTGATTCTAATCCTAGCCTCCCCATTGGCACCACCGCCATTCCCCCTCTGCAATTTTTGGAGCTCAATTTGTGCCCGTATTTGTTCGAGCTTTATTTTTTTAATTTCCAACCGAGTGTTCACTTCAGAATACGTTCTCCCCTCATCTTCTGATGCGTCGTCAGGCTCCTTAAGTTTATCAGGCATTTTACCCTCCCCTTTGCCCGACTCATAGTTCTTCACCATTGCTCGAGTGATCATTCAACCCAAATAGACAAGCATATGCGCTCACCGATTCAGGCTGACCAGCTCCTCGTCGTCGATGGGCAGTCGGGGGCACTGGCAGCAGAAATGCCTAGCAGGAATGTCTCAGGGTCCGTGCACCACTGAAGTCCAAATTCCACCGCTTTCAGGAAGTAGTTCCCGTCTCTGTCGAAAACTGGAAGTCATGTTTTCCGCCACTGGTTCTTGCGCCGAGGCTGCGTTATGCAGCGTTCATCCCACCGGTCACACCAAGCGCTTGTCTGGCGCTCGGTTGCATGGTCGTCGAAGAGCCGAGTTTGCGTCATGTCAGCACCGTCCGTGCTGTGCTCCGGACTCGCCGCTCCGTCGCAAATGGTAGACGAAAAGCGTGGCTTGCTCGAAATGGCAACGTCTGTGCGGTATGTCAGACCCACCGCTCCGTTGCTTATGGCCGGCAAAAATCCGGGCTTGCTTGAACTCGGCGACGTCCGAGTGGTGTTGGAGCTGGTCGCTAACCCAAAGGTTCCGTAGCTGAGCTCCTCCTGTCGGCTGCACCAGTCACGGCTTGTGGTTTGGGCGCCGTGGGACCCGGGAAGGCAGGGAGCCAGCCTTTAGGGGGAAAGCGTTTATTCGAGCTCCAAGTGTTGCTTGACCCAGCTTCGGCCCAGAACTTCCCGTCTCGTCGATTCTTCCTTCCGTCATCACGTCGCCTTTCCCCAACGCGCCAATCAGCGCACACCACGGGTAACAAAAATATAACAATCACACAACCCGATAACCCGTCGGCGACGGCGCTGAATCTGCTGCCTCATGCATGCTGCATGCAAGACAGCTTTGTGGACCTCCCCTGAGTTCGGAAACATATGCCTACTTGGAAACTAGACAAAGCCGTCTGGGAAAGTTTTAGCCAAGTTGCTATATTCAGGGCTTCACTATCTGCCACTCTGTCCCCTGAGGAGGCTACGACGTGTGGTATTAAACAGATACTTAATGCCGGCGATCAGTCTATCCCCCATGCCTCCGGTAATTTACCAAAGAAACGCAAGCCGTGGTGCAACGAAGACTGTTCAACCACCACTACGAAACAAAATCGAGCCTGGAAAGTTTTCCGGTGGTAGACAACTGTGAAGACCAAGATAAACTTTAAAAGGCACAAAGCGCAAGCCAGCTAGAGAAGAAAGCTGGCAAAGAAGACAACTTGGATTTGATATCTTTCCTGTGTAAGTGTTTTTTTTTTGTACGGTTAAAGATGCTTGGGAATGCGTACGCTAACATCAAAGGCGACTACCGATGTTTTACCATTCCTGCATAAAACTTACGTTGGGGTTTGTCAAAGATGTTGCCAATGTTCTCGTTCAGCGTTTCCACGGTGAATTCAGCTATAATAATCATAGTGCATATTTCTAAGAATTTAAATTTCGCACAAGAAATAGCTCTATTCCAATGTCGGGTACAAACTGGGTGCCATATAATGCGCCGTTTGGAATGTCTGAGCCGAAAGAAGCTTATGATTGAATTTTCTAACTATAACTCCGAGCCTGGGACAAAATGGGACGGACAAACACAAGGTCTCCAACACAGCTGAAATTTATTTGACAACAAAAGGGCTTAAATAAGCATCATATCCTACACAAAACACTAGTGAGGAGAGAGAGCGAGAGAGAGAGAGAACTAGGAAATCTTGTGCCAATGCAGTACAGAAAAACAACCTTTACAACAAAACTGAGAAGCAGTGACCTCGATTATACAACACACAAAAAAAGACAAACATTTTTCAACACTGTTTACACCGGCAGTGCCTCCAAAAGAACTAAAAAAAAAATGTTTCAAGGATCACTCAAAACGTGCACATTTCTGGCGAAAGCCAGAACTCTAGAAAAGGAAGGACGCGAAAACCAAACGACGAGGAACCCAAAAGAAAGCGAACTGATATTGTTAAAACTTGAAATTGGGCACTATCAACCAAAACCTCCTAGGCCACAACGAAATGCTTGTTCTTATGCGCAAATTTGGTACCAAATTTGTAAGAATTGACACTCCTTCAGCCACTTCACTGTTTTGTTCGATGAGAGAGACAATCAGTCTGTTCCGACAGATATCTTACAAAATGTAGCGAGTACACTGACGCTCCTATGGTCATCGTTCACAAATTTGAAAAACTAAAGGTGAAGCATGCTGATTATTTCCAGTTTTATATTAAGGGTGCTAAGTATCTATAATTTACCGGATGTTTTATGACTCCGAGAAATTTTCTATTGGTCTTAGGTAACTTTCATCGTCCAATATATTTTGCCATAATACATCCAAGTTTCTTCCGGCTTTTCTAATCCAGCACCGTGTGGCCATTAACGCGCCATGCTCTGCCAAATTTTTTCCATAGTGAACGCATTAATTTTATTTCCAGTATCTTTACTGGAGAGTTGTATGCAGCATCGTTATCAGAGGATTGCATTAGACTAAAAAGAATGAAAAGGTACAGTATATTTGTGGACTTGCAAAGTGTAATTACTGCAATTATCTCCCTGAAAGACACCAAAAATACGCTCATAGCGCTTGTGCGTGTAACGATTAATAGAACATTGCAGAACGGATGTTACATTGCGTTTTGTTGGGTTCCAAGTCACGTGAGTTTATTAGGCAACGAGAGAGCTGATGAGCTCGTCTCATCCTCCAGGAATCTTCGGCCATACACCGACCTCACGAGCCAGTTTGACTACGCCACCGCTGCCGCTATGCATTGAGGGAACTTTAGTCTTTCTGCACGTGCGACAATATCGCTGGAGCTCTGCGCGTGTGAAGCACAAGACAGCACGAGCACTTTCGTGTACTGCCGTTTGCCGCCTGTGAACTAAAGTTATGGTAGCGACACGCATGCGCCTAACGCGTGGTGAGATCGGTCTATTATGTGCTCGATACCCTACCAGGACATCAAACGAGTCTTGAGGCCTTCAATTTTCGAAAGCATGGCTGAGAAAATGCGACAGAGTATCTTATAGTAAACTTCACTTCCCGAAGCCCATTTCTGAACTCTGAGAGAGTACCTCGTTCGGGAATTTGTTCCACAAGGTCTTAATATGCTGTCTTCGCATAGGCCATTCGCACATCGCCCACCAACGCCTCCTCTGGTGGGAACATGCACCACGCTGTGCAGCCTGCGTTCCTGTGTTTTTTACATCGTATACTCGTTTACCCTATTATTTTACTGGATAACAAATCACTCATCTCAATTGATCGGGTACTTAGTTTTATTGCTAGCACTGGTCATTTACACTGGATCTATTACCACACATATCTGTCAGGTCACGGCATACTAATATAATATAATATATTACGTAGTGCGGCGCACTTTGGCCCAAGTTGCTTTCTGCGCCATAAAACCCTCGATCATTATCATCATCAAAATTTAAAAAAAAGAGCTGTCCAACAGTTGTTGCGTAGGAATTACAAAATAAATTCTACATGTACTTTGTTTGAGGTTTTCAGAATGCGCTCCGTCGCTCCAAGGACATAGCGCATTCCTTTCTTGTAAGAACGTATTGTTGCTGGCGTTCGCACGTCAAGAAACACGTCATCAAACGCAGCGCCGCATTGTATTTAGCATTTTGTTGCAGCCGTGAGGCAAGATTCACCGAACGGTCACGGCAAGGGCATGTTTTTTTTTTTCATTTTCGTTCTTCTGCGAGCGTACATTGTTTGTCATTCTGTCGTGCAATAAACCGACTGTGTAGGCGATGATGTACTGGCCGTTTATTTTTCTACATTTCTGCGCTTAAAACACGAGTGGTCAGGATTAAAATATTACACTAGGGCGTAAATGTCTTTCTCAAATGAATTTTAGAAAACATAGTATTGGTACTCAGAGATTTAAATGAGGCGTGAAGCAACCATTACGTGTAGGGAAGAGGGTGACATGAGACTAGATAGAGAAAATACACTATTGACACTAACTAAAAAGTTTATTTATTTCGTTTTTTTTTTAATTTGACGATCAGCTAAAGCATGACTACTATAGATAGGCGTCCATTGGCATTTAAGTTATTCTCTGTTGCTTATTATGTCAAACCACGCTCAACGCTATGATCCGCCCAAGCCTATTAAGCAGCACCAAAAGTGTATCGTCACGGCGATGGTCGTCTTTGCGCTTTTACCGGCAAAAACAATTACGGATAAAAAATGCGCCGTTAGATTAAGCTTCTTTTTTAAACGCAAAGACTAGAGATGTCATAATGCTGCGCTTCAGGGCGCTGCTTGCCACATCGGATAGTAGCCTTGGCTGCTATGGGACAATGTGAATTGGAATACAGCTGTAAATATCATTCCCATTGGAGTTTACTGAAGGCGGACTTCGCAATCTGTTCCAAGGTATCATGGCGGGGGCAATATCTAGTCTCCCGAACATCTAATTTCCTGTTTTGAGAGCTGAATAAACGCTGAATAATACACTCTCTTCAGCTAGAAAATATAAGTACCCCGACTGTTTAGGTTTCGAAAATAAAATATAATTTTTTTGAGGGGCTATCAATCCCAACATTTCCTGCCTATGTCTACTTGCGCGATCTTTCTGTAGTACTCCAGAAAATAAAATAAATCTATTTTATTTTTTAGTAATAAATAAAAGATTACGTTACCGCTCTGAAAGCGAATTCCAATATGAACTCTTTTGGTCACTTAAAAAGTATTCGTGCAACAAAAAGAAAGAAGTAAAGAGAAAGAAGTTTTTTTTTTTTTTTTTTCAGATCCGATTTAAATCCGTCTAACTTTCTAAAAGAAAAGACAGGAACCAGGCGTGCATTTTTGTCTTGTTTTACTCTCAGATAACTCCCGGAAAAATGTAAGTGTTGATGAAGAATTCCTGGGCTATAGGTGAGATATGTAGTCGGGTGAGTAAACGGCATCAGTTGAAAGAAACTTTCCTAGGAGCACGTTTTGTAACACACTAACACGAAAGGTTCTAAAAGATTGTGCACGGGCCTGCTATTGTAGTGTTGCTGAGCAATGCTGAAAAAAACCTTATAATGCACAATAGAACCTAAAAACGTCCCCAGCAGCGCAGTTGTTAGCGCAGGACACCAGCCTGCTGATCTGGCTGTTAAACCAGTTTTTAAATTATTTTACTCTAGTTTAGCTAGAGCGGCAAGGGATAAATATACAAAACCAATACTCGTACACTATACACTAAACAATCTAAATGAGACACAAAGCGCAAGAAAAAACGACCACTCTAATGGGAGCCTAGGAGATTAATTTCTAGGCTGCTTTTGCATGTGTTGATTTGAGTTGTCTCTGGTAGCCTTGTATAAGTGCTGCGTTTTGATCTCCGGCTGCAATCTCATCACGATGCCTTCTAATATCACATTAATAGCGTCCCTCCGCCAATGTCAGTCGCTCGCGCGCCATCCCAAAGCATAAATTAGCGTCGTTCTGTAGCAGACAACGATACTACGTCAGCCACTCCATAATCTTTTGGCATACATTTCAATATTTGAAAAACGTTTTTACCCCAACTATGATTGGAATGGGAAGATGGGAGATCATTCTTTGAACACTTGGATACTTCGAAAAATATTGAAGTTTGTGGGAACCGCAGTTGTAGCAAACGTCCACATTTGCCGAAACCAGAATGTGTTGGCGAATTAACAGCACAAAATTTAAGAAGAGGTAGTTTTAGAGTATTGGCTCCTACGCTTGGGGGCACCTAAGTCATAGGGGAACACGAGCTCAGCGACACTCGCGCTGTCGGCCCAGCATGACATGCTTGCTTTTCTCGCTTGCACCGCCAAGATGGTTAACACGCGAAATCAATAAATTTTAAAATATAAACACATATTATTTTTGCGCTTAACAAACACTTGTTGTGCTTACGTCAGAGATATAATTGGTAATTTAAAACCACATTTACCCGTTCATTAGCAATCAATACATTCTTTAATAAAACACCAAATCAATACGATTTCTTTTTATTATAATGCAATTAAATGCAAAGGTGCAAGCGAGCTGGACAAGAATGACGAAATTAATCCCTGGGGAAGGGGAGGAAGGGGGACAAAGGACAAACATAAATCTCCAAACAACAGCTAGGTAACTGGTGAGCGACCAAAAAAATCCGTCTGGTCCGGGTATCGAACCTGGGACCTCTCCATTACAAGTGGAGAGCTCTACCAACTGAGCTAACCAGGGGTTAGACGAGAGCCTTTCCTCCCTCTCTCTTGCAGCTCGCTTTTTGTACAGCACACCCGTTGTACAATGCACAGACATTCAGAAGTGCTGTTTTCGAGCACGAGGCACAAGTCAAGTTTTTTCCTTGTGACCTTTTGAGAGAATTGCTATACACCTTTTCCTCAAGGGCGCAGCCATTTTGAATGTCCTCACTTCTGGTATAGGGTAAAACATAGTTTTGATCTCTCCACACCGCTGGAAAGTGTTTACGAAAAATGTGTGATAGTCACACAATCCTGTTTTGCTTCACGTATATATTCTAGCATATTCCAGGTTGAAAGGTGTTATTATTTTTTTTTTGTCCAGCATACCAGATACGGAACGCACGTGACTGAGAACGACAGGAAACAGAAAACGTCTTCGTTCATCGTTAAGCTGAGCCTGCATCCAATGCCGCAAGGACAAGCACAAGAGCTCGGGTTCGTTGATCTGAACAGTTCTTCCGCAGGTCGAGCGCTCGTGCTAGAAATGCACGTTTCAAAGCCGGGAGCGCGGGCTAGCTCGCTCTTGTAGCTTTGGCTGTGGTCTCAGCTTAAGGGTGAAAAGAGTATAGACCATGCTGGGGGAGCCACTGAATGTTCCCAGAGTACCGAATTCCACTCAGTCCGCTTACAGGAAGTCGATCCCGCAGAACCCAGTTCTCATTGTCTGGTTTAGCCTGTGACGGAAGTTATCAGTCGGTCATTTTGTTGATTGGCCCCGAACAACAAAAACGTATATAGAATGATTTCCGCGTTACCATGGCTATGGCGGGCACGAACGCGTGCTCTAGGCATCGATGTGTTAGGACCGAACGGAAGGGGCGTTGATTTTCTCTAGATATTTTTGACATCAAATAGCGGCGAATGGCGGTTCGCCGAAAAAGAATGCCAGCTCGTTTGCCCGCTCCTTTTGCGGAGGTGCTGCGTTTTGAAATCTACGTCTCAGACGCTAAAGCCCAACACTGGACTTCGATGTGTTTGGAGGCGAGAGAGAAACACGAGACAACGAGGAAAAAGTCACGCACTACTCGGAACGAAATAAACAACTTTAATAAAAACAAACCTGTGTCGCCACAGGCCAGGAAGGTGGATTGAAGAGCTCACACGAGTAGGAATGCTACACTGTACGTGCTCCACTTCGACCGCATAGCGCAGCGCCCTAATGGGGATCGCGACTACTGCGCCCCGACTCGGCTCTGAGGCGAAGCTTGAGAGTTTCAGTACTCTGGGAACATTCAATGACTCTTTCCCGTGCTTTACGCATTCGTTTTCTGTGTCTTCGTCCGTGTACGATGTCGCGTCAAGACAACCAGTGGAATTCGCGAGACATTGCTATGTCCACAATTATCCCGTCTCTTCAGGTTTTAAAGTGGGCAGAATGAGGAGAGGATCTAAAAGATAGCCGAGATGACCACTCATATTTTGTGATTTTAGCGAGGGACGGCAAGCCGAAAGCCTGTTGCACCGTTCATTGCAGATGAACGTGCCTATTAGTGCAGCGATCATGACGGATTTATTCTTTAGAGAGCGATGCAGGGTGACGCAATGTTATAGTGGCCTTACGGACAGCGCTAACCCAAAACTCAGTTAGAATTCGACGCATGCAAAGTGGTGAGCTTTTATTTTTAGGGGCACCCGAGCGGAGGGACCACTTATTCTAGAACTCCGTAACAAGCTTAATAGGCGTTTGATTTGAAAGTATTTATTTAATATTTTCCACTCCCTCGGCGAGGGCGTCAGAGTTTTGGGAAACAATTCTCTCGGTGCGTTGAGAATTCAAAGAAAGGTTCTGCTCGCCAGATGGCTGGGAATCTTCCTACCATAAACGCTGAGACCGAAACAAAGGAAGGGCAGCAGATGACAAAGTATAATGCGCTGCTGGGTGTATTTAAATGTCACCGTCAGTAAAAGCACATTCGTTCAAGAGGTGGAAGGGGGGGGGGGGGGTCGACATGCCCTTTGAGTGATGTGATCAAACTCAACAGTCAAGGTTCTGGCAAGGGTAACTGAGGAGTATTTTGAAGGACATGCCTTTTTTATCCTTCCCGTTCTTGTGCAAGCTTGTTAGCCGTTCCCTGGGGCATTGACCCGGATGCGTGTGGGAACTCTGACAGAGCTACTCTTTACCAAATCTATTACAGTTAAGGCAGGGCAAGTATGCTATCTTAAACTTTTAAAATGAATACATAAAGAAGTAAAAACATTACACTGCCAGTTGAAGCCGCTAAGGTGCCATTTCGGGGTATAGACTTGTTTATTTATTTTTTTTATTAAAGACTCCAACCTCGTAGGTTTTAGCAGGCTGGACACTGTGGTACAACAAAATACACCAAAATTACATGACAGTATAAAGACGCGCTGCAAACTATGTCCCGATCACCAAGCCCGTTCGCACAAGTCATTGTGATACACTTGTAGAAATCATTTCAAAACGCCGTTCAGTAGTTGAAAAATGTGTATTTTCATGGCATCAACAAAAATGAAAATTTAATAGGCATAAAAGCAATATTCATCTGTCCCCTTGGTGACATGATCGCTTATCAATGAGTAAAAAGAGGAAAGACAGAAAGTAAGAATTCGATCGTCATCAATTACACGCAACACTTCAAAAGCCTTATTTGCTTTATTGTCAGTTCGGGGAGATAAATGTGATGCTTATCTTTTATTATTATCTGCTTTTTCAAGTTGTGATAGGAAGGTCGCCACAGGATTACTGCCTACAAATTCTGGGCAAAGGCAGTTCCATTCACGAATTCTGCTAGGAAAGTATGATCGCGCTAAGACGTCGTTATGGCTGGAATATTCATTAAATGAAAGTGAGTGAGGACGTCTTGTAACGCGCGGCTGGAAAAATGAAATGTAGTCCCTTTTATTTAATTTTAGCTGGTTATATACTAGTAGGAAAAGAAATATAAGTCGCTCCCGTTGACGCCTCAAAAGTGAGGCGTTTATGATTGGCCGCTGCCAATCTTAAACACTTAGAATTGAACGGAAAATAATTTTCCAGCTAAATTTAGTGGAAAAAATTTCCCGCTAAATTTAGCGGAAATATTTTCCCTGCTAGGGAAGAGATTTCCAGATAAATTTAGTGGAACAATTTCTCGACTAACTTTAGCGGGAAAAATTCCCTGCTAAGTTTAGCGGAAAACTTTTCCCGCTAAATTTAGCAGAAAAGTTCTTCGCTAAATTGAGCGGAAAGTGTTCCCCTAAATGGGAGGCGAGCAGGAGAGGAGGAGGGGCATAGCCTCCTCTCCGTACCTTCCCGCCCTCCTCCTCAAGAGCTGCGCTCTAATTCGGCGTTACAGAGGATTGTAGACGTCTTTAATTTTTTTCCCCAGTGTGTTCCTTGGCTTGGTCCTGTTTTTTTATTTTTTTACCCAATTCGCTTTTTGGTAAAATGCACACTTGATCCTAGGATCCAATTCATTTATATTGAATCGGCATTAATATCGGTTATGCCCTCGAGGCGGTACCGATTGAGGCAATTTTATCTTTCAATCTTTTTATAAGGCCTCGCCCTACCAAATGTGTTCGTGCACAGTACAGTCACAACGATAGCTGCAACGCGTCACAAAGAAGCCGTTGAGCATCGAAATCACGTTCATGGACCGTGAGGTGTCTGCTCGAAAGCATTCGGAAGAAAATAGACATATAGCCATTTTGTCCCAAACGCAATTGTTTCTTTTTTTGTTCCATAGCGCGTGAATGCGCGTCTTCCAGTACCAGCTATTGGAATTGACAGAGCTACGACGGCCTTTTGTTATCGGATATTTCTTTGCACTTCTCCAAAGAGCGCGTGCTGTGGCCATCGGGTACTTCAAAACCCTACAGATTAAGCGGGGTATTGACGCTTTAACTTATGTCTGTAATAAATTTATGCAAAATGATTGGCCCAGCTCTGTAGCAACGCCTCCACTTCGTAAGCAGCGGACCCATGCGCCTTCCGCGGGCGGAAGGCGTTTTTTTTTTTTTTTTGCAAGGATTTTAAACATCGACGACAGACATCCTACGCCCTACTAAGCCAACTACATCATTAACAACGAAAACATCAAGAATGGACGTCATTTCCACTGGTGGGAATCGTCCATTAGAGCCAGTGTTGTACACGTTCCTAAAAAGAAGAACGAAAGGTCGTTTCTCGTTCCTTCTCATTTTTGGAACGCGTTCCCCGTTACAAGTTTCATGTGTGGAAAAGGAACTCGTTCTCGTTACAGTTAAAAATATGAAGCGTGTTGTTACATGTACGTTACATCTGAATTTTGATGATTACCATATTTAGTTAAATCGAGGAAAGTTGTCTTTTTTTCTTCTATCTATTCCATCAAACGAGAGCAGACGAATTTGAATGCCGTGATGGAAGGGCAGCAGGAAAAGAAGACAAGCGGAAACAGAGTTTCTTTTTGTTCATGAAGTGACTGTAGACCATGGCGTGCTGGCGAACAAGAAGTGCTTTATTCCTGAGCGCAGCGTTTTTATCACAGACATGACGTCACGAGCCGGGCGGCGCTTCCGCGATGACTCAGTCGCGATAACTCAATCCGCACGCTACAACATTTCCTTCCCCCTCACGCAATCTAACAAAGGTCCTTTTTTGAACTTTACAATAGTTGCTTCTCGATGTTGCTTCCCGGAAGAGGAGCACGTGAAGAAGAAGGAAGGGCTTTTGGAAGGTCAGTCTAAAAAACTACGAGTCTTTCTTCGCGAAGGTTAGATTCGTTGTTTTCAGTTTGAAGGTGAGGGACAATGGGAGAAGGAATAAAGGTTAATTTTCATGTATCTTTTAAAGGGGCACGCAAACAAAAATTGAAATATTCAAATTTCGTTTGGAAATGAGTCAAGCTTGACGGATAATAAACGCAAATGATAATCGCACGTTTGTATTTTGAAGGATTGGCTATATTTTTCGTTCCAAACGGTGCACTCGAGCAAGCGCTCGAAGAGAAGCGAACGGAGAGCGCAATGCGTCATGGGATATGTGGCGCAAACAAAAACAGAAAGAAAAGATTTCCGCGCTCGGGGAGTAGCAAGGCAGACGGGGTTACGAGCTTTGCCCTTGGTGGCGTTGTCAGCGTTGTGCTAGTGTCAATAGCATCAGTGCGTTACAACCGATCCGTTCGAAGTACCCGTGGGGTGACGAGCGTGTGGCTGGCCCAAGGAGCACGTAGCTTCCACAACACTGTCAGCTTAGTGCTGAACGGGGTGGGGAAAGCAACTTTTGTTTGACTTTTGAGTGACGGACTAATCTTCTAGGGGGAGAGTGGCTGTGTCCGGTTGCACGAACGAGGGTCCGAGAATGAGGGGAGTCCTTCCTTTCCGTCTTCTTGGACCGTATGGTACAATTCGCGACTTGTGAGTTGAGGAGGAGCTAAGAGGAGGAAATGTCTAAATGCCAAAGAGCGGCGCTGCCCCGAAGGAATCTGCTACGTCACGACTACGTAGCAGATTCCACAACATTGCTAGACTACCTCCCAAATAGGCTCCGCATGTTGAGTACACTGATCGCGTGCAGGTGATTCTACCGAAGCCCGTCCACCGGTCCTTCCCAAAGCGTACCGAAGCGTTGTTTCAGTTTTCTTCTTTTCGCTACAACTGTTTCTGCTCAAGCGCGTGTCTTTCAAATATGCGTTCCATACGTTCGCGCTCGCGCCAAGAGGACAGTGCTGAATTGCCGTTTTCGGGCCCGTGCCTTGACCTGCAACGAACGAGAAATACATATGCTAAATTATCTAAAGCCTGGTTCAGACAGTTGCGTTTGACTGCGTCTGACTGCGTTGCGGCAGCGAGAAACGAGGACATCCCTGCTGCTTATATCGCGTGCCAAGATGATTCCTTGAATTGGGTTCCACGCTTCATACGAAGCAGAGATGTGCCGGTGACTCGCTTTTGGTTCTCGACACAAGGCTGTCAAACGCATTCAAACGCAAGTATCTGAACCGGCCTTAGGTATCAAAGAACGCCGAGAACATAGTTCTCTGCGCTGCACCTGCGGGCGTCTCCAGCAGTACTTTTTCTAAAAAAAACCTCAAACAAATAGCACGTGTATGTTTGCCAACGCCTTATGTTTGGAAATTTACTTGGAATCTTTTATACAGGTGAAAGGAACGCGTGCCGGAAGGCCTGAAATCCTAGTCCCCTTCAAAGTACTCCACCTTGGATGACACACACTTCTTTGAAGCATATTTTATCGAGTATGCTCGATGAAATGTGCCAAATGAACCAGTGAAGGCGAATCATACATTCCGAGACAGAGAAATATTTAAATACACGGACATGATCCCAGATATCTGTGCATGTTCGTCCTGTCCGGCCTCAGTCGTAATGTTCAATGCCTCATACTTCACTGCACTTGAAAGCAAAAAAATGGGGTATGACAGGCGTGTATGTTCGGCTGAACCGAGGAGGCCATTTGGTACTGATCTGCACGCAGAACTGACCGATCACACCTTTATTGAGAGCACGCTCTTTACTTAACCGCACAATAAAAGACGTCAAGAATATCTTGTCCGGCGAACATTCAAGTCAACTCACGCCTGTGCGTAGCTTCCTGTGCTTTTCTTGAGATTTGGTTAAATTCCTCGAACACGACGCCAGCTGCCAACTGTTTACTAGCAGTACATGGTAAAACCCGCGACCGAACCAAAAAGGACAACCGCAATATGTTTTATCTGCCTCGGGTTTTAGTAGGTCCCTACCAAGGTTGTCTGTACTCTTTGGCGATTTTTTTTTTCTGCCAGTTTAGTCGAACTGAAACAAACTCCTGTTTCGACCGGTTCAAATTTGAATAAACGGCAACCAACGCACAAGGAAAACAAGTTTCAAGTACTTTCTAAGATTTTTGAAGTGACTTTTACTATTGAACGACTGCATGGACTTGAATGTTCAATTCAAGAGTTTATAAAACGTGACTACCCCATGCTTATCACCTTCGAACAGGGTGGTAACGCTCAATGGATCGAACCCAGTAGGTAGTTAAGTAAGCCTGTGGGGTAGTTACAGCAGTCAAAACGCATGATGACTAGAGGGGTGCTCACTTTTTCTTAGAGTGTAGCTGACAGTCCATCGTGAATTTCAGAAAGAGATTGAGCTATTTTGATGTATTAGCCATCCATCTGTTAGCTTAACTGACGAGGAAATTATGTTTTTAAAATCTGCTCTCGCTAATGGGTGAATCAGCACGTTCCACTTCGGCCTCTGTTCGAGCTCCTTCCGCATTCTTTATTTCCTTCTCTGTTTATGCGAGTTGGGAGTCTGCGCTTGCATGTGGTAACTGTGTTACTCTCCTTGTATCCTTGACTTTTTGTGAACTATTTTTCAAGGTGTTCAATTAGTACCAGCTCACCACCTTACTACAATCATGCAGCAACCAAAAACAATCACAACCTTCACCATTCGCTAAAGGCAGTACCAAAGGGAAAAAGCAGAAATTGGGTGAGATAAGAACACTATATACTTACACTGAACAAAATATACCTCCCATAAACTGGTGAGACACTACCTTAATTAAGGACATGCTTGTAAATTACCCCAGACTCTCAGAAGCGGCATCAAAAATTATTTTGCGGGCACAAATTTTTTGCGGTTGGGAGCGGTATGCAATGCATTAATCACCATGGGGTTAATTTACCGCGGCACCAATTTTTGCCAATTATTTTCTGATTACGAATCGCGAAAATGAAGTCGCTCGCAGACGACTGGGCGGCGAAAGCTACGGGCCTGCTCGGTCAATCAATCGCTGCCTTTTGCCTGGTCCAGCTCTCCGGACGCAAATACGCGCACAGAATCCACCCGTAGTGTCAAACCTAGAGCTTCGGCGATGGAGGGGCACCGCGCTCTTCCAGACATTCTAGTTTACTAGTAAACAATACGGTGGAGGGAGGCAATCAACCCCCCCCCCCCCTTCCTTTCCCGCCTTTGCCTGCCCGCCCGCCCGTCGGCCCGCCCGCCCGCCCCCATGTCCCGAAAATTTCCGCCGCTACTGATGGACCTGGAGCGAGTACGCAGCCTAAACGCTCATCTGTGACTAATAATTAGCGCGAAGATGGAGTGCTCTGCATCGGGGGAAAAAAAGAAGAAAAACAGCCTCGCACAACATCATTCCCGCACAATCAGTAATAATGGTAAAAGCAAGTGATTTAGAGACAATAGCGAGCATTTTGAACGGAGGAAAGAATAATTGAGCAAAGGAAGGAACTTGCTTTGGAACGACCGTGTTACGATCTCAGCTGCAGAGCAGATTCGACGTAGTTCCACGGCTCAGAGTGGCTTCCTCCTTTTTCGGACACATTTGAAACTAAGGTGAACTCCACGCATCACGACTAATCGGTAAACTTACCTTAAGACAGAGTTATGAAACACACACGGCCAGCACGACCGGCGAAACATTCAAAACAAGGTGGTGGATAGGATTGGATCATAGAGAAATATAGTACTACGTAAAGAGCGGACACTTCCATAGGCCCCATCGGCCCAATTCAGTGTCAGCGAGCGCACCCAGCGGCCGGTATAGTCCCTAGTTGAGTGTCGAATAGGTGGATACACGTACACCCCACAGGCCAGATGAATGAATGGATTCAAGGCGAATTCTGACGGTATTTTTACCGGGAAGAAGCTTGCGCCTTCCAATTTAACGAGTCAGTGTTATTGTAACTAGCATGCTTTTTGTTTAAAATAGGATTGTTTTATGAGTATACCTTAATTGTACTGCAGAAGAAAAGTCATCCAGCGTTACATAAAATTTAAACTGACCGCACACCGAAAAGGATATTTTCATATTTGTGCTAACTCTCTTGAATAGACGACGCCAGGGATTGACCACAGAAGTATTTATTGTTGTAACTCTGACAAGAAAAACACTCATCAGTGAGTGATGTATGTTATTCATACAGTACAAAAATAAGAATACACATGTAAAATGTATGAATAACGCGTCAACAGTACAACACTGGAAAACAAAGTACTGTATTACAGCGAGCCTTACAGCGGCATATGCAATATGATAGAGGGCATTTAAAGAAATTATCGTCCAATTTTCAAGAAAGGCGCTTCAACATATGACCATGTGACTAATACAGCAACAATAGAAAAACAATCTGGCCCAGAGGCTTCTAAATGCAGTGACCGAATGCAAATGTCTGTCAACAGAGAAACTACAGTCACTATACTTCTTACGTATACCATGACGGTCATGAGAAAAATAGACACCTGAATGTCTAAAGGAGGATTAAAATAGTACAGACTATTGACATAGCCGTTCAGAATGACCCCAACAGATGCCAGGAATGCAATATGAACTGCTCAAATAAACACATCTTGCTCTTGCTGACTAAACCAATGATTAAGATCAAAATAGCAACAACTGGAAGCCAATGGACGGTCTAATACAAGCAATACAAGGGCCTATGCTAATAGAGTATGGCAATGAGAACTCTTCCATTCAATATGGCCATGATACAAAAAACCAACATGTAATATAAATGATTGTCATTAGCACACTGGGTCTCTGAGACCTACTCATCGAAAATAATCCCAAGAAATGCTTGGCATGAACTCTGCACCAACCAATCAAATACATATCCCTTTTCAGTAAGCTTCACTCCCGTGTAAATTAGAAATCATGATCATAAGCATTAAGAACTGTCATTCAAGTATGGTGGCCCAATAATATATATGTCGGTATAAAAATGCAAAAGGTCTTTCACATTCCATTGAATCACAATTAAAGAAACAGTTACAGTTTTAAGAAATTTTTGGGGTGCAGTCTGCACTCCCGAATTAATACACTTAGCGCTTGTATAAACAATAGATATCTCAAAAAAGCAGCATTTAGGCTTGAACATGTACCTCACATATAAGGTAAGTTTTACCCCTTGAAGTTGTCAAGCTGTGCACCAGATGACCAAGATTGAAAACGAGCCTTGTCTAAGTTTCTGTTCACAAGACGCACATGCCAACATGAACGAACCCTACAAAACATTAAAAAAAAAACGCACGCGGCACTCCGCAGTACAAAAATTAAAAAGTCCTATGGACGAGAGATTTCGGAACAAGACATCACACACGTGTGGGAGATGGGCTACACTTTCAATGATGGAAAGAAAGTGAAACACGAGCTCCTGAACAAACGTGAAAGCTGCGTCTGATGGCACAGTCAGGTTACAAAAGAGTTTTCCTGGAACATGGTATGCCTCAAGCATGGTAAAATACCGGTGGGGCCTGTTGAAGGTATCCCCTTCGTTCCTAAGCAACTCGCAACAACGACAGCCTTCTGCAGACTTCTCAATGAACAATTTGATGAGAAATACAGAGACATAATAGGTGGCAGAGTCGTCAATAACATGGGAGCTCTGGTGTGACGCTAGTTCAGAGATGTTGTCAAAAGAAGGAAAGTTGTCTGGAGGGACCACTTCCACAACGTCTGCAAGTGATGCAACACGAAGAGAAAATGGCGACTGCTCCTGAAGGAGGTCTGCCCCATTATCCTCCACATTCCCCTTATCTGAAAGAATAAAAAGCTTGCTATCCCAATGTGCTTGAGCACGGAGATGAACTGGGGCACATTGGGATTCATGTTGCGACCCTGCTTTTGACGGATGTGCCCAAACACATTTTCCAGCGGGTCTTGTTGAAGTCGCCGCGTGAGTAAAAACTCGAATTCAAAATTTTGTGAAATATCTTCCCAGAGCAGGAGAATAGCTTTAATAGTTGTTTGCCACCCTATGATGGTATGTGGCTGACGCCTGCCCTCGAACTTCCAGGCCGCAATCCATGGGAGTTGTTGTTCAAGAAACTCAAATAACTCCGACTTCCCTTTGCCAATTGCATATCGTAACTTTTGTTCAGTTTTCTTGGGACAACAGCTATGCAGGCAGTCGAAAAGCTTATCCATTCTATCTCAAAACTATGCCGTGGATCTGGCTCAATCAGGGAGCTCTTTTGCATTAACAAGAGGTAAAAGTGCGAGACACACCGAGCTACTTAGGACCTGCGTGGCCCGCGCAACCTTCATATTGTTAAAAGGTTTCTGAAAAAAAATGTCGGTCGGTTAGTTTTGGGGCCAGTCGTAGTCTCATCTCATGTGTCGAGTGGTACAACTTTACTATATGTGCCCAGTCAACAACCTCGTTTGCGATGTGAAGCCCGTGCGATTGCACATTATTGCGAGTTGTTTTTATTAAATGAGGCACATCAAAAATGAAGTAAACACGTTCAATATTTGTGGTAAAAAAAGGCTGTGCTATAGAAACACCCAAACGATTGGCTAAGCTTACGCTTGAAGCACCTTGGTCACAAATTAGAGCTTTAACTGTGATTCCAATGCCTTTCAGCTGCTCAATCAGTGAGAACAGTAAGTTGCGGATTGTGGAAGATGGCGTCGACGTGTGCCCAATGGTATAGGCGACTGGTTGCACCCACTTTCTAGAAATTCCCGACAGAAGGACAACCATCGCCCTGTCGGCAATTGTTGAAGTCCGTTCACTGCCATCATCCGCAAATCCGAGCACAACGCCTTGTGCCACGTCATAGGACAGGTTTTTCTTCACCGTCGCGCTTATTCCAAGACTGCGTCCTTGTCAAAATGAAAGACATAATTCCAGGAATGATTCCGTGTGTCATTTTAACATTAGACAACCATCTTCGCAGTGAGCGCCGAGACGGAAGAGTAAAATAGGAAGACAGCAAACGGTATGCCCGTGGACCACAAAAGTCCAAGTACAGGGCAAGCTTTTTAAGCCAAAGCCGAAATCGCTTTCCCTTGCTCTTCAACCTCAGCTTAACATGGCTCCACAGCAGCTGGAATACCTCCTCGCTGACGTGAGGGCGAACCTTGTCGAGAGCTTCTGAAGTTGTCCGAGGCGCCTTCTGTTGCTGCTTGCGCAATCTTGCGAGGGCCCTCCTATACTTTGAAACTTTGGTCTGCAGACGCCTTATAGTGTCCTTGGATTTTATTGCACTATTGCAGACAGCAGGCGCTGAAGTTCTTGAAACTGCAGAAGCAGAATATACAAATTAGTGAGTTAGCGAAGCAGACATGCTTATAGGATGAACACAATCAAAAGTACCTGACACTGATGTAATCTAGGGGTTATAGATGATCTTCCCTTAAACTACAAATAATTGAAACCCATGACAAACTTGTTGTTAATAATATACTAGCTAAATTGAGTACGTTTTAATCTTCACAACAAAAACCATAAGGAATGCAAAATGTACACTCATTCACGGCAAAAAAAACATACATGCAATACTTGTATCTTCCAAATGAAGGTCTCTCTTACCATGGGCACCCATTGAAGAAACCAAGGGGCAGCTGGTGGAAGGTGTGCTGCCAGGAGTGGTCGCCTCAATGTGGTCCGCAATAGTTCGTCGATTAGATACTTGTTGTTTCCAAATGAAGGTCTCTCTTACCATGGGCACCCATTGAAGAAGCCAGGGGGCAGCTGGTGGAGGGCGTGCTGCCAGGACTGATAGCCTCCATGTGGTCTGCAATAGTTTGTGGATTAGATACTTGTTGTTTCCAAATGAAGGTCTCTCTTACCATGGGCGCCCATTGAAGAAGCCAAGGGGCAGCTGGTGGAGGGCGTGCTGCCAGGACTGATCGCCTCCATGTGGTCTGCAATAGTTCGTCGATTAGATACTTGCTGTTTCCAAATGAAGGTCTCTCTTACCATGGGCACCCATTGAAGAAGCCAAGCGGCAGCTGGTGGAGGGCGTGCTGCCAGGACTGATTGCCTCCATGTGGTCTGCAATAGTTTGTCGATTAGACACTTGTTGTTCAAAATGAAGGTCTCTCTTACCATGGGCACCCATTGAAGAAATCAAGGGGCAGCTGGTGGAGGGCGTGCTGCCAGGACAGATCGCCTCCATGTGGTCTGCAACAGTTTGTAGATTAGATACTTGTTTCCAAATGAAGGTCTCTCTTATCATGGGCACCCATTGAAGAAGGAAAGGGACAGCTGGTGGGGGGGTGAGCTGCCAGGACTGGTCGCCTCCATGTGGTCTGCAATAGCTTGTCGATTAGATACTTCGTGTGGCGAAAACGAACGGGTATATTTTACGGATCATTAACGTCAGGGATTCGTTCTAAGCGGTATTTGCGCAAAATACAAATATCAGTGCATCGCCCCTTTAGGACTGTTGGCTTCACAGTGAAGGCTGTGGTCTGTGGTTAGGGGGCTTCAAACGCAAGCTTGGTGTATGTGGTGATAAGCCATTTTTTGAAGTTGACAACGAACATGTTTACTTTGTCTTTGATGTTCCGCACCTTCCGAAAACAACCAAGAGCAATCTCCAAGCCCACACACTTTGCATTGGAAATGAGGTCATCGAGCGGTCTTCTATTGTTGGACTTCATTGTTCTATCCATGAGATTAGCTTGCAATTGACTCCGAAACTTACTGAGAGACAGACTGATTCAAAAACCTTTCTGTAACATGGAAGAAAATTGTGCCCCACAGGTACTGAGTGCTTCAATCTTTTTTGTAATCATATCTCTTGTTTATGCAAAGGAACTTCCTGAGGCAGCCATGGCTACAGCCTATTTCTGTGATAGGATGTGCATACTTTTTGATTGTCTAAATAGCTAAAAAATTCAAGAAGACAGGGCAGAAGTTGCGTCATGCCATTCTGAAGGGAAAATCTCAAATACTTGATTTTCTCCACCAGTAGCTCGGATGGATTTCAGCATGGCAGTTCCAAAGTAGGAGGCAGCCATAAGCCATCATTGGGTGGAAAGTTACTATAAAAAGTGTCCTCATGCTCTGGAATGAGCTTTCAAGCAGCCATGACTTTAAGTTCTTACTTACACGACGCCTGCAGCAAGGCACATGAGAACGTTTTTGGAGCTATATACGACAAATGCTGGGCTGCAACACAAACCCAAATTTGCTTCAGTTCACCTCAGGGCTAAAACACCTCTGGGTAAAGAAACTGTTCAAACTGTCGGACAACGAAAACGTAGAAGATGACATGGCTGACCTCCTAAAGGAGTTGCAAATATCTTCGCACCATGAAAGTTTAATTTCAGACATTGTGAAATGTCTTCCAATTGATAACTTCCCGCCACTAGAGGATATTTCTGAACTGGCATCAGACATCAGGTCTAACATAATTGATGACTCGTCCATGTTTTTATTACGTTTGGGGCTATTTGATCAAGCTTTTGCTTGAACAGACAACTTACACCTGTGGCTGTTCTCAGCTGCTATCGGATGAGTCTAATAACTTGACTAGGCCTCACCACTACTGTCTTGTTCCTAAAGCATACCACGTGCCTGGAAAATGCTTCGGGAACTTAGTAGTACCATCACAGGCTGCCTCTCATTTCATTCAGCAACTAGAAAATCACTTTCTTCCCATAATAGAGAGTGTGACACATGTTTGAGGATTGTGTGCCGCCTTGTATAGCAACTTTGAGGTCTGGGTGGTATCGCCTTTGCCGAGAGGAGTACCACAAAGGTTTTTTTAAAATTGTTTTGCAGAATACGCTTGTGTTGACATGTTTGATTTCTTAACCGGAATTCGGACAAAGTTCGGTTGCACTCTTCAGTGGCTAGTAAGAACGAGACAGGTTTAACTGTTAATAGTGAATTAACAGAGGCGGTTGCCAAACCAAAAACAAAAAGTGCTTAATAAGTGGGCGGTGCAGCTTGCTCTCTAAATATTTGTTTCCCCTTTTTCCAGCGAATGTGTATCACGGCTCCCTAACAAGAATATTTGTCCACTTTCCACAAAATTTCGATAGAAAATGGTGTATAGAAGCTAACAATATCTGAAAGAAAATGTATCCACTTTTGTATCCACTGTCCATAGTTTTTTTAGTCGTTTTTTTCTGAAGCCATATTTCTTTTCTGAACAATTTCGGTGAAAATTTAGGGACGTTGAATCTTGTCAGATTTTGAATAGAGTTCTCATTGTTTGGTAGTGGCTCGCCCGCAGTGACTTTGAGGCTATGCAAGTTTGTGTTTTTTTTTATATTTGCCGGAAATCGGGAATTTGTACTATCCGGCGTGTGCTTCGCACTGTTATTATACTCTTATGACTGGTAATGATAGCGATGTCTTATTTATTTTTGCACTTAATTCCCGTACCCGAGTCGTTAAGCTGTATGAATGTATCATACAGCATGTTCTCCGTGGGAGGGTTTTGTTAACTTGGTTCCGCTAAGAATCTATTACGAAGTGTACGAATGCCGAAGTCCTTCATATTCATTTATTTTTGTGACTATCGATCTCTTTCGTATAAAACATACAGAGCTTCTGAAGTAAATCATGTGCAAATGAATGTGGTCCAATAAAATGTGTTGGAACCAGTTACTGTTGTTGACCCCAAAATGCTCCACCAGCCAGGAGTCAATGCGGCGATTGTGTAACTTCAATGCTTTACAATATAAAAAGAACAAGAAATATATATACTTCTGCTTTGTGAAGTAAGTTGAAATATTGTTTGACACATTTTGCACGGACTCTATCGTAAAAAAATAAAGGAAAAGTGTGTCAGTATTAAAAAAAAAAAGAAAAACAGCGGCTTCGGGAATTAAAGTGCTCCCGAGAGATGAGCGAGGCGGGGAGAAAAGAAAGAGAGAAGGGTATTGGAGAACCGGAGCGAAAACGCCCAAACCGAAACCGAAACTAACTTGACCGGAAACGGAATCAGATTATACTTAATACCGCCCGCTAGGAGCGCTACCTGTCACTGGTCTATCTGGGCCGCTGGGGCCTATGGCAGTGTCCGCTCTTTACCTTGTGTATATTACCTATGGGTAGAGTCCCTAGCTCCTGGGCCGCGAAACGGCTTGAGTGGCCACTCTTTACGTAGTACTATATTTCTTTATGATTGGATTGCATTGTTGGCTATTATGATTGCCTAGCGACCTTACCGAGGCCATGTTCGCGTATCTTCAACACGCTTGCAATGAAACGATGAGCAATGCGCATTAAAAAACTATTAGGAGACACATTAATAATAAATTATTGAGGTTGTCAATATTGCCACAATATTAGAAATACGATCCTGAAAGGTAGCAAAAAATGAAATAAGAGACTAACTACACAATATATCCAAACGACTTAGCAGACATATAACATCCTAAAAAACGCTTCCTTCCCGATGGGCGTTTGGCCTTCTGTCGTCCTGCAGAGTGCGTGGGGGACGGACGAGCCCTTCCGTCTTCCCCAGGACACGAGCGATGTTCTACGGAGCGGGTGCCCTCGCCACGGTGGCCAACCAGGCCTCCGGGGACTACCGAATGATCATGTCTATGCTGTCGAGTGGAAAGAGGCTGGCGGAGACGGTGTTTCTACACGGGGACCCTCAAGGTACGCCTTATCGCACGCAGGGCTTCGCCGACGCGCTTGAGGAAACTGTCGGCATGAAGCACGTGGCTGGACTGGGAGCTTTCCAGTTCAACCACGTGTGGGTCTGCACGCTGGTCTCCACGGAAAATAAGAAACGTCTCGTCGCTCTGAAGGAGATTACGGTGAAAGGAAAACGATGTATTGTCATTGACCTCAGCTTAAAAGAAGCCGCGGTACGAGTCAACTGGCTCCCCACGTTCGTAACCGATGAAGAGGTGTGCAAGGCCCTCGTGGAGTATGGAAACGTGACGAAAATTTGCAGGGAAAAATGGAAGTCTCCAAATGGAGAATACGAAGTCGAAACGTCGACAAGGTTTGTCACAATTACGATGAGGGAGGGAAAAGGAAAGGAATACCTACCACATCAGTGCAAAGTGGCTGGATATAGTATCCTTCTATATGTCCCAAGCCGACCACCGATGTGTCTCCGCTGCGGCCAACTGGGGCACATGCGAACGCAATGCCGGGCGTCATCGTGCGGTCATTCCAGAAGTTATGGCCACTTGAAATCGGAGTGTGTGCCAACGTACGCCGCCAAGACCAAGTGCCAGGCGAACACTCCGTTAGACAGCGACCTCCTGGATGACGGGGAATGTACCGGATGCGGATCGAACGGCACGGACTAGGCGGGACGTGCAGATGCACCCGTCTCCAACCAAACGGAAGCGGCAACACCCAAAGAAAGCAGTGAAGAGGGAACGAAGCCCGTATAAGAAGAACAGGCCATGGACGTTGCACTCGCCCCAGAGGACGCGGCCACACCGCAGCGGCTGACCAACCCCCCAGCGCCGGCAGCCGTGTTGGTGAAATTGCGCCCACCAGAACAAGGGGCAAGCCCCAAGGAGACAAGCAAGGTCACACGCCAAAGTGCGGGGCAAAAAGCAAAAAGGGCCGAGCAGTTTCCCACGCTAGATGCATATCTTGGGGGGAGGGGTGAATCATCGGGGAAAGCCGTTTCCCTGCACGGGGATTTGGAGAGCATGCCAGGAGCCGTTTCGGCGCCAACTTGACTGATTAGCGCCGCCATTTTTCGAGGTATGAATATTCTCTTAATGCGACCTCTCAAACCTTTCAAGTGTGCAACGCTTAATTGTGTTAGCCTGGTAGCACAGATAAGAAAACAATGGGTGCTGAATCTGTTCCTAAGGGAGAAAGTCGACGCTGTGTTTCTACAGGAAACCAAACTATGCACAGACCAACAACTGGAAGTCATGTCTCGCTTTGTAGAAAGGCACTTCAAAATATTTTTCTCTAAGGCAATCGCACACAGCGGGGCCGCGGCTATTATGATTAGAAAAGACGAAGACATCACGATCTGCCCAGAGTGGGAGACGGATAGGAATGGGCACATTTGTGGAATAGAAGTGGTTTACCGCGAAGGACTGCACAAGCTGGTGTCCGTTTACGCGCCGAACGAGGTGGCCGACAGAAGAGAATTCTTCGAAACTCTCCGCCAATATCTCGATACTCCCTGCAAGACTATTCTGACAGGTCATTTCAATTATTTGCTTCACGCGACAGATTGCTCCAAGCACTTACGTTTGGATGCGAGCCGCGCAGAACTAGAGAGGCTTTTAAGGGACTTTGACTTACAAGATGTCAAACAATTGGCAGGAGACCTAAGTGAGGGATATACCCACTGGCAGGGAGACTGCCACGCCCGGCTGGACGGGATGTTCGTATAAAGCGAAATCTTTCTGTCGAACCCAAAATACCTAGTTCAACCCTTGGACTTTTCAGACCACGCTTTCGTGACAGTCCAGTTCGGGAAACCGTCTTCAAGACAAAAGAGGTCAGAGGGGAGCGGGTGAAAGCCGAATGAGAGCCTTCTCGAGGACGAGGAGCTTAAAACAAAAGTAGCCACAATCACAGAAAATAAATTTAAAGGGAGATCAGCGAATGCGGTAACATGAGAAGAATTCAAAGAAGATGTGAAGGCGGAAGCATATAGCTACAGTAAAATGAGGGCGGACAAAGCCAAATAAGAAAAACGCCTACTCACAAAGAATCTATGCCTGCTGATTGCGGAAGAAAGCTTGACGCCAAGCGTCTTCACACAAGACATACGAGACTGTAAGGGACGCATTCTCGGTATTTTAGAGCGAGAATACCGAGGCGCTATAATCCGGAGCAGAACCTCGGTCTTGAAGAGAAAAGAGGAACCGGCCAAAATATTAAAACGGGGGAACGTCAGCACGCCAGTCGAAATAGGATAACAACCCTGCGGATAGGAGACTCCGTGATCAGCGAGCGGGAAGCCATCGAGGAGGCTTTTGTAAATTCGTACACGGACCTTTTCTCGGAGAAGAAAGGAGCACAGCCCCCACGGCTGTTTGGAGAGCCGCTGCAAGGACTGTTGGAACCCATCAAACGACAGATCAACCGTCAGATCGCCACGTCTGAAGTGGAAGAGACTAGAAAACACTTGGCACCACGTAAATATCCTGGAATCGATGGACAGGGCAGTCTTTTTTACAAGACCTTCTCGGCTCGACTGGGAACAATTCTTCGCGACGTATACGAGGACATACTCCGTAGTGACCTCCTTCCGCCATCCATGCGACAGGCGGTCACTGTTCTCATACCGGAGAAGAATTCAGAAAAAACCCCAAGTGTTGATCAGTTCAGACCCATTAGCCTGTTGACAAGTGACTAGAATATATTGGCCAAGGTTCTAGCAAAGCGGCTAGATATGGACTTAGAAGACGTAATTGGCAAGCATCAGACGTACGGCATTGCAGGAAGGACGACAGGAACGAACCTCCACGCAATGCCAATAGTGCGTGAGGCGGCGGAGGTGCTGGGGTGTCCTTTGGCGGTGTTGCAGGTGGATCTCAGAAAGGCCTCTGACAGAGTGTGCCACGCATTTTTGTTCGGACTTTTGGAGCAATGCGGGATTGGTGAGCGACTTTTGCGCTTTGGACGGTTGTGCTATCGTGACGTTGCTACCCGAGTGCTCGTGAACGGGAACAGAACGGCTTCCATCCCTGTGTCGGGGTCAGTGCGACAGGGCTGCCCAATGTCGCCCATTTTATTTCCGCTGTATCTGGAACCTCTCTGCAGAGCGATAGGTAAAGACACGAACATTCAGGGGCTCTCTCTGTCGTCTTGCTCCATCAAGGTCCTGGCGTATATGCGGACGATGTGGCGGTGATTTGCTCCTCAAGAAATCAAGTGCGGGCGGCAGTGCGGCATATTGTGGACTTCTGTGATATATCCGGCGCGGGAATAAACTGCGCTAAGTCCGTGGGGGCTTGGCTTGGCCCTTGAGGATCCAAACCGGATCTTTTTCTTGGTGTCACCTGGGGTCCCAGCATACCCAACTATCTGGGTATTGGCCTGACGACAAATCCACTGAATGCGGGGCGCGAGGGAGTTAATATGTCGCGTCTGAACTTCAAGGTGCTGGAGTGGCGGGGCAGATATTTGTCTTTATTCAACCGCGCTTTCGTCTGTAACTACGTTTTTTTCAAGCGGTTTGGTACACGGCAAGAGCGATACCTCGCTCGCCAGGTGCATCGGTTTTTTGCGACATTCGTTTGGGACTCACGTTTCGAGCGCATGCGGCAAAACAACCTTTTTTTTTTGTGTCAGGGAAAGGGGGGTCTGGGGACTTGTAAACGTCGAACTCAAGCATAGGGTGCAACTATACCTGTTTTTTAGAGATGAATAACGCCCGCTCATTACAGCCACTTTTCGAGAGCTAGGCGGCAGCTTCATTTGCGATTGGCTCGCAGGGGCGAAAGAAACCTCTCGGGCACGCGTGCTGAGATACTATAAGGAGACAGCAGCAGCCATGAGGTATTTCCAGGCAAGATTCGCAGGGATGTACTTGCAAAAGGTCAAGAGGAAAACACTGTACTGGCACACCCTGGATATGTTATACCCACCTCCAATTTACCGATCATGTGTGGGAGATACAGCTGTTTTGACGGACGTGTTTCACCGGGTCCGCAGATATCCCATGAAAATCGCGATGAAAAATTTCTTTGTGCGTTTTCATTTTGAGGTGCTGCCCGTAAAGACGTGGCTGGTTAAAAATGTCTTTTTTGAGCCATGGACAATGTCCGTTCCCCGAAACTTTGGAGCATGTTTTCCTATACTGCTCGAACACCGTGTTGTTTTGGGCTGAGTTGAGAGCGGAACTTTACATTCATTTATATGGGGGTTGGGAACAGCTAAAGTTCCTAAGGTTGAACCGTGTCCTTCGGTCAGGGCGTGGGAGATCATTACTATGTTGGGACATGGCCTCTTTGGCGGTCAAGGACGAACCAGCTGCACGTGGTAGAGGGTGGCAAATCAGCCTGGCGTTATTTTTTTGAAGGTTTTGACTATGTGGCCTCGCTGACAAAGGAGGCAGCACAGCCAGGACTGCAACGCTGGGAAGAGCTGTCCACACGCCTGTAACGACGAACGCAGAAACAGCAAATGGCACCTGGTTAGAGCGGCCTGAAATGCGAAGGCGTTGAACAGGACACGGCCGGGTGTGCTAGTGTGCATCATAGGCCGATCTTTTGAACTTTAGTGATGGTTTAGACAACTTTGCAATATGGTACAAATATCCCTTCTGTGATGCTATTCTGTAAAACTTTGTAAATAAATGTTCTTGTAAAAAAAAAAAAGGCGTTTGGCCTTCTTTGTTAAAACGTGGTGCTGCTGATCATACGGTCGGTGCTTCGAATCCCAGTAAAGTTTATTTTTTTATTACGTTTCTGTTTGTTTTTATTGTTTTAAATATTTGTTTTGTTTTTTTGTAAGTTGCCGGCCCCCAGTTTAGGGTAAAAATCACGCAGAATGGGAAAATATAAAGTGCGAGCCCAAGTTTGAATTGATGCAATGCACCAACCGTGGCCCTCTTGTTTTGCCGGGATAATTCGCTCCCTCCGTGCTAATAGGTGGGTCAGTGCAGGAGGCAAACAGCGCAAGTCCTTTCAACGAAGTAAGGAAGGTAATAATAATGGGAATATTGAGAGCAAAATGGGAAAATGTGTAAGTGGTCGAACTTCCACAGTGATGCAGCCCAAGTTTGTCTGAAGGCGGTCATCTTTACCCACTATTGAAACGAAAATACCGCCATTTTAAGGCATTTATCTACCTGAGCTCATAGCGTCCTACGTATTAAGAACATCTCTTAATTTTATGACTTCCAGAAAGTAGTACTGACTTCCGGAAAGTAGTACTTCCGGAAGGTAGTAGCTTTTCCAGCAGAGGCTCGGTCGCTGGGAGTGCTCGCAAAGAGCCCACGACGAACAACGAAACTTCGGCGTCTGTCAGGGTGGAGTCCCGGTGGCCCGCATCCGTGAGCCTTGACCTGGATAAGGTGTCCGCCGTAGCGATATTCTCCTCTGGAACATACGTCATGTTAAAGGAATACCGCATGAGTCGCATTCTAAAGCGTTGAATTCTGGGTGGCAATGATTTTCTCTGATCGCGGCCCAGGAGAGGAAGCAATGGCTTGTAATGGGTCTCGAATAGAAATGTTAGTCCTCTCAGGTACTCGTCGAAGCGCTCCGGTGCCCATGTTAGTGCGAGAGCTTATTTTTCTATTTGCGAGTACATCATCTCAGGTTTCGTCAATGCCCATGACAAGTAGGCTACTGCCCCACGCTCTCTCGAGTTTTGGTCTTGCATGATGACTGCGCCGATTCCGTACGAAGAAGCGTCTGCAATACGATGGTCGGGTATGCCGGGTCGTACCTTGCCACGCAGATATCGGATCTGAGGGCTTTTTTGAGCATATTAAACGCTGCCTCCTGGGGTTTGTCCCAGACGAACTCTCTGTTCTTCTGTAGAAGTTGACGTAGAGGTTCCGACGTCACAGAGGCTTCTGGGAGGGACCTTGCCTCGTGGTTGATCATCCCCAGGAATCCTCGGACTTCCGACGTAGTTTTCGGCAGGGGCAGGTTCTTCATGCCTCGTACCTTCTCTGGGTCCGGGTGGATTCCCTCTTTATCCAAGACCATGCCCAAGAACCGAATCCTTGAGGCTGCAAACTTGCATTTGTCCCGGTTTAGCGTAACTCCGGCTGCCTGGAGCATCTTGAGAACCGCTTCCAAGCGAGGATCGTGCTCGTTCTTGTCTCTCTCGTAAACCAAGATGTCGTCCATGTAGTTTTGTACGCCTACCATCCCGTCGAGAATTTCCAAGAATTTCCCTTGTAATATATCTGGCGCTGAGGTAATTTCGATCGGGAGGCTCTTGTAGCAGTAGCGACCGAAAGGCGTGATAAATGTCGTCAGCTCCTGACATTCTTCGGACAGGCGCACTTGGTAGAACCCGGAGTTTGCGTCCAGCTTCAAATACACCTTCGCGGTTTCTAAGCAGCCCATCACCTGATCCACCGTTGGTAGAACCAGTCGCTCTCGTTGCACAGACTTGTTCAGATGAGTTAGGTCCATGCATACCCTGACTGCCCCCGACGGTTTCTGCACAGGTACTATCGGGGCGCACCACGCCGTGGGAGTGCTCACTTTGCGGATGATGCCCTCCGTTTCCAGGCTCTCTAGTTCCGTCTTTACAGCTTGTCTCATTGGAGTGGGTACTTTCCGCGGCGTTGGCACTGCTACTGGGACAGCGTCGGGTACGAACCGGATCGTGTGTTCACCCGAGATTGAGCCGATGCCGGAAAACAGCTTCGGGTACTTTGCGACGTAGTCGACTTCTGTAATGGCAACTTCATCCATGAATTGGACGATAATTAGAGCGTTACTGGCTGGGAGCCCCACGAGCGGTGTTCGAAGGTTTTGAACTACGTAAATTGAGGCTTCGCACAACTTCCCTTTCCTAGTGATTACTTACTGCTTGGAACTTTCCTAACGTTGTCAGGGATTAGCTTTTTGGGCCGAGAAGATTTTCTGCTTCGATAAGCTGCTTGGGTCGACCGGGAAAGGATTCGCTGACGACGGTTACTTCCGCGCCAGTGTCAACTTTTGCTCGCACGCCGCACCCGTTTATCTGCAGATCGACAAAGCGGGCGCGAGCGGATGACTTTGTGATATCGCCGTCGACCGCCCCAAGCAACTTATCTTGGTCTGACGCTTCCACGGCGATTCCGTCTAACTTGGTGGAATTTAGTTTCTTGTTGCGGCACTTTTCCAAAATGCCCCATTCTGTGGCAGAACAAGCACTTTTCGTGACGAGCTGGACAGTCGCTTTTTTGACCCACACTACCCGCAAAGTGTTTGGCGTGAACTTTGCTTGTCGTTTGCTCTTGCAAGGGTCTTTTTCTGGGATTTCTTTTGTCGGACCGCGTCGAGGTTAACTCCTGCGTGCGCCGGACCTTTGAGATCTACTTGCTGCCTCTTAACCGTTTCGCTGGTTCTTCCCTTGGCAAACGCAGTAGCTAAGGTCAAATCCGGGTACATTTTTTGAGTATCGTACAGACGCTGGTCAAAGAACCCTACGACAAAGCGGTCGCGAATAAGTCGGTACTTCATCGTCCCGAATTCGCACCTCTCGGGTTGCTTGTGCAGCGCGGTCATGAACTGGTCTACCGTCTCTCCGTGCTCTTGTTTTCGTCTATTAAAACAAGCGCTCTCGTAACGATGTATTTCGTGTGAACCAAATAACCTTGAAGCTTTAACTTCACTAACGCGTAATTCTTGAAATCAACGCCTCCGCACCATCTTTGGCGTTGACTGACAAAGAGGTTCAGTACTTGAACCACTATATATAAACACGTTTGCACGTGAGTGCGTGAGGTGGTGCACCGGGTGGGTCTTTGCGCTCGCGCCGGTATAGCTTTGGCTGTGGTGCCTGTTGGATGTAAACAGGAAAATAACTGTACGAGACAATGATCGGCGGTCTTTGGACGATCACTTATTAATTTTCTATTCATTTTTTTTCATTTTTTATTCTCATTTTGTCTCCACAGGTCCAGGGGTTACTTTCTAAGCCTTCAAAATAGTATCGTATAGAGTTCAAAATCATTACCTTTGTTTAATGTTTACTAATTTCATTTTGGACTACTGTGCTTTAGTCTTTCTAGTCCAACAATCTTCTTAGAGCGCCTCGGTTAGAAAAAGACCTATTTCTTCTTTTTACAACTCCAGACACTTCCTTCACCTTCTTCTTTAACGTTGTATATAAAACCGTCAGTTGTGAGTTAGCGCCTGTCCTGTCCACTTCTTCGTCTGTCCTCGTCCTAGCGCTATTTATAATTTAGTATGTATAACCAACTAGCCCGCCAGAATATTTTAATTCCTTACTTGGGTTTCCTCGTCCTTTTTTGTTGGGGCCGGTGGCGAAGCTGAAGTCCTCGAATTCTTTGAGACACGCCGACCAGTCGCCCGCATTGTGGAAGTCGAAGGGTTGCGGCGACTTGAGCGATGCCATCGCGCCGTTGGTCTCGATGCGTCCAGTTACCTCGGTGCGCTGCTATCCGCTGTCTGGGCTCACTTCTGACACCATGTCTTGTTGGTGGCGAAAAACGCCCCTTTTTATTCCACAAACGTTGTTCTTATACAGTCGCATGTCAACCAAACAAATAATACAAACATAGGCGCGTTTGCGTTGTCAGAGTGATAGCGGCGCGGCCGAATCATGACACTACATAAGACACTGCGCCCGACTCAACATCCTTTTCTCCCCGCGGCGCATATAAGCTTGAGAGGTGCGACTGAGCTCTTTGATCGCTGACCGTTACAGATTTATGGAAGACACAAAAATGGCGCAATGAACAGCCGTATGTAAGAACTGTTTGCATTTAAAAGGTATGGAGGCAAAATATGTAATGTTATTCCATTGCGAAAAATAACGATGTATTAACAATAAATCTTTAACCGGTCATGAAAAGGTTCAAATATTTGTCATTTTCATGCTCGACCAGTGTTATGAGCAGTCCGACTCGCTTGAATGAGATAGAAAGAGAAATTATTGGTATGTTATCATTATGTATTCAATAATCAATGAAAATGATCCTTGCGGAAAGCATTTTTTATATATTCTTGTGTAGGACATCCGCCCAACACTTCTCTTCCGCTAGTTGCAGTACGCGTACGGGAGAAGGCGCCTTCACTTTCGGGGCGTTATGATGCAGTTTGTTGTCGTATGTCGTGTCGGTGTCGAGTGGAACAGTGTGGCTTGGGAGTTTGTGACCGGTGTTATTCGTGATCACTGGTGTGGCGCTGATGCGTTTCTTTTTTTTTAATACCACCGCCATTTTGAACTTTGATGATTCACGGGCCCTTCAGGCGAACGCAGATCCCGGCGTTCGGAGAAATGCCGTAGAGGCCAGCGCCGTCGTGCATATGATTATGGGAACAACACCCCTATAAACGCCGTTAAATGTGGCGTTGTTGGCGTCGTAGCGTTTCGTCGCGTGGGGAGCAACGGTCATTTTCTCGTCTGTTTCGGATCCGCCGAACTCGTCGGAGTCCCGCTGGTTGTACGGTGGCGGCGGTGACGGCAAAGATGGGTCGGCAGGGAGCAACGGTCACTGACTCGTCGGTTTCGGATGCGCCGAACTCGCCAGAGTTCTACTGGTTGTACGGTGACGGCAGAGACGGGTCGGCTAGTTTTGATTTGTGTGAAGAAGGTCGCGGTGGCGCGTCTGGTCACAGACGAAGTGTGAATCATGCCTGGAAGGTGCTGCTCTGCGAGATGGTGCGGCAATTCTAATAAGACGCCAAATGTTTTTCCGATGCTGTTTGCAACAGATCACAGGTATGGTTTCGGTTCGGAAGTTCTTCACTTTGCTACTGCGAAGTCTGGTGAACGTAAGTTCTTAGTATATGTTATTATTATTAATTTAAGATACCAGAGATAAGCATCGTACACCAATTCGTCAAAAGATCACAAGAGTACAAAAGAGCGCTATCTCTGTTTAGCTAATTTTTTGGTGGAGGCATTTATAAACAAGAAGCGCTTAAAAAACAACGCCGTGCCTCATCTTTACAGTTTACACTTTGGGCATTTGGCTGAGCAAGACTAGAGCTTGAGATAAGACTGATTTCACCTTTTCTTCCTTCCTGTTCTGTTTTTTCTTGATAAGATATAGTTGAGAAGAATGGTTCTTTTCTTTTCCAACGGCAGAAAAAAAAGCTCCTTTTTGGTTAGCAAAAAGTGTCGTCCTTGTATGTAACTTTTAATTGAGTTGGCAGTTTTAACAGTTGCAAACAAATGCACCGCCTAATTAACTCCTTCTTGTTTTTTTAAGATTAATTTGACAGGGTCTGGAATATTGTGCTATATAAATCAGTGCAATAATTTGTATATTTGTGTTCATTTGCTGTACCTTGTGATATGTAAACAATTCAGTGGAATCATTTCTGTGTTACCGTGTTTACGAAAAAAAATGAAATACACGTGAAAAAAACCTGCTTCTGTTTCTTTATGCACGCAAAAAAAATTTTCATATGTATATATATATATAGGAATACAAGACAAAAAAGTGGAGAAAGGGAAGCGGACGGGCGCAAACCACCAGGGCCATCCGTTCGCCACAGAACAGTGGCCAGGTGGCGCGAGTCAACGCACGATTCAAAGGCCGTATAAGTCTATTCGCCCATCCTCTGCATTCCGCCAACGAGGTAGAGGGGCTTAGGGTGATAAACCGGAAGTTCGGAAGTGGCACCCCCCCGGTTGCCGCCATGTTGTACGCAAATTTGACCACTCGTCACCTGACCTCCCAAGAGCCGTGACGTCACCGGTAAGAAGGCAGCGCCCAGAACTGGCGGATGCAAGTTTGTTCGGTGCACGGTAGCCGTGATGCGCAGCTACTTTCCGACGACTTCGGGCTTCTTCGTGTTCGCTGACGCTGGTGTAATGTGAAAATATGAATGAATGGCACCTTATACCCTTTTTGCGCCCTATAGCTCTGATTCATCTGAATATTAACACCTGTGAGACAGCATCAACCATATCGCCGTACCGGTGCTCGGATTCGCCGATGTGTTCGAGGATCGATAGAGCTTTGAGTGCTTTTAGAATGAAATGTTCGCATTTTCTTAGCTTTGCTTGAACTTTGGAATGTATGAGAGTCGATGCGAAATGTATGCGTCGGACGTAGGGCCTAGGGGAATTCGTTTCAGGGCTAGGTAACTGCATACTCACAGCAACTTCTGGGGAGGAAGCTCCTGCGACCTTTACGTTTTGTACTAATCAACGATTTTACGACGTGACTTCTAGCAAAAATATTCGCATTTTTACTAGCCTCGATTGAACGTTGGAGTGTCTGAGAATCGAGGCAAAAGATGTACGTCGCGTTAGAGCCTGGGGGAAGTTGTTTCAGCTTTGCATCACCGAATAAGTATAGTAACTTCTAGCGAAGAAGCTCTTGAGATCTTTAACCTTATGTACGAATCGACGATTCTACATGCGATCGCAATATTTTTTTTTAAGTCAAAAGTTGTCGTTTGCTTAATTTACGTGCACGCGAACTCTTACAAAGCATTCGAACCAATCATTCGGACAAAAAGGTTCATTACATATGTTCATAAAACAGATTAGAACACAGCAAATATTCACATTTTTGATTGATCAGTGCACAAAATGTTGCATCCGATATGTATTATAAATTACTATTAGTAAGTTCTTTACATTGCCGATCGATATCAATAGTTCACAGTAACCTACATGTGTATGATCATACTTCTCTTAAATGGTTGTCTAATCCATCAATCTAGCATCTAGAATCTTAAAAAAAATGCAGCCCCACTCTTTAGAGTTCCAGGAATAGAACCACACATATCAGCAATTCGTTACGTAAATGTAATGCAACTCGGAAACAGAAGATTAACTGTACATTTTTCTCTTTCGTAGGATTTATTGCAGAAATTGTTTTTTTCTTCAAGAGTGCATTGTATCATTCGGTCAATTAATTACTTCTTCTAATTCAAGAGGACTCGTATTTGCGTTCATCCCTTGCCGGAAGAGCAGTATTGCTGAAAAAATGTTGACTGCCAATTCTTTTAGTCTCTTCAATGGACTTTTTCAAAAGTGTGGGCTGCCTATACATCGCCTCACCGTAACTTGGTAAGGGGAAACCGCCACAGCCCCCTCGAGCCAATCAGAGAGACGGAGTGAAGGTGTTTGACAAATCTGCGCAGATGAGCACTCTGATGTAGCCATCGCCGTTTGCCAAATTGTGACGAAACGAATTACAGTAGCTACTACTCTAATTACCCAAGGCCTTCATGCTTTAGGCATTTGTTCGATAAGAATGTTATGTCTGCCATCAGTGTGAACTCAGCTCAGCGCGTATTGGACTCGAATGGTGCATTAGCGTTCTACTTGAACTGGAACCAATTCGTGCGCTTAACACACACAATAAAAATGGTGACCGTCGTGTTGCTTGATGGGGTTTTGCAAAGGGTCTATTGTGTCATACGTATAGGAACGGTGTTGCTATATGCATCAACACATACTATTAAACTAGATGCTCAGAGGTGCGTTTGTTTTTGCAATTAACAAGTTACAGCAATAATTATTTCTTACGAGTGTAATATTTATTTTTGGTAGCTGGGCCCGTTATGTGCTCATTAATGTCTGTGTGCTTTGATGTTAATATTATGTGTGTAGTAGTAATTATCCTCTCTGCAATGCCAACAGAGGACCTTGAAGGGAAAAAAATAATAGACGACATTTTCACATCACTGGAGTTGGTTTTTGGATGCACCACATGTTCAGAAAAGTGGAACGAATGCAGCACAATGCAACCAGTCTGGTATGTCCCCTTAATGAATGCTGAGGAGTAAGAGGTGCGAGTGTCCTCAAAAGTACCTGCACGTGCGGTGAATACAGTTCTTTGTCTATAGACCCTTAAGGTGTAAAGGCGAGCGGAAATATATTTATTTGGTTAGTGTATCAAATATGTTTATTTCCTCTTGATTACATAATTATTGGTTATTTGCAAATGATTCCATACCGAGTTCTTTCTGTGACAGTCTTGTGTCAGGTGTTCAGTCGTAGTACCCGTGATCCTTGTTGTTGGATGACGCTCCTGGCACGTCGGTGTTCAGTTTGGTTAAGCGGCAACTTTGACCGATTGATGCCGTCTTGTAATCACACGTCATGTGCGGCCACTGACATCTGATGCACTGAAGCTGCAGGGCTGGCTTCTAATCCGCAAATTTTCCTGGTAGTTTTCTGCGTCAATGCAGCAATCTCGTGCACGTATCGCTTACGTGGCTGTGCCTTTTGCTGTACCGTTGACTTGATGGCTGGCAACAATGTTTGTTGGCTATCCAAGCCATTCCACTTCCATTTCGTAATGGCGATTTTTTCTGCATCCTGCGACCAATGCAAGTTGTGTAAGTCTCGTGTGGCAAATTGAAGTCGTGTGATGCTTGGCGTCCACTTTCGAGAACAACCAACCATTCGATTTCTTCAAGTCACTCAGCGGCATTCTCCCTCAAAGTTGGAAATTGTGTGCTTCGTGGAGTGGACTCAAATAATTGGTGTCAGCAAGTTATTAGGTATTGTCCTTGGACGATAACCGACACCAAATCAACCGTCCTTGCATTGCCGCTCACTTGCTTTGTCGTGCTCACCGCCCGTCGAGGTGATGGTATCAGGAGCTTCGGGGTAATGTCGGCACTGGAGACAAAGGCCGCCGAAGATACTCCTCAGTGCCACGCGGACGCTCCTCGAGACGTGGTCGAATGTCGTTCGGAACGAACCGTCGCAGGCCAATTCATTGTTACGGGCACCTCCAGTAGGCATGGTCGGCCTCATGCAGTGGTAGCAGAGTGGTGTTTGGTCGAACATTCGCTGCACCTCCGTTTTCCTCGGTGTACTTTGTTCAGCGCGGACCTACACTGGTTTTTCCCGATGTCGAAAATGCTTAGGCGTTTGGGCGTCTCGTTGAATTGGCATTGGATACTAACGGGTTGCCGGTGGCAGTCGTCGTGACTTTGTGGCATAAGTCGCCCTCGGTTCGTCAGATGCCGCTTCTCTTGAAAAAGCCTCCAGTTGAAATTGCTGTTGAACTTGTTCCAAAAAAATCTCGGCAATCAAAATAAAAGCCGGGCAACTGATGGCAGGAAGTATCTTCCTGATCTCCGCCCGGACTACGTCGTGGATGATGTCGCAAATGCCTGGGAGGCTGGCGTCGAAGTTGCAGCTGAACGCTTTGAGTGTCGAGACGCTGAAGAGTTGTTGATATTGACAGGCTCGGGCCTGCAGTGTACATTCAATGTTGGAAGCCTCGGTGATATGAACCCTTCGACTGTCGTCGAAGGGTTGCGGACGAGGCTGCCGAAGGTATTGTCTCTCACATGAGGGACATGGGATTCTTAGCATCTTGTTTTCTGTAGCATCAGGATTGGCGTTGGTGCTCGACGAAGGCGGTGACGCTCCCGTTGGGGCCGTGTCCTGGACAGAATCAGGAATTTGGCTGTCTCTCGTCAATGTTGGCTGATAAACGTGAACTTCAGCTTGAGCTTGCAAACTTCCCACAACGTTAAGGCGGATTTGTGGTTCTCAAACCAGTGCCTGACAGTTTCTTTCACGAGAAATATAGGTTCTGCAGGAGCTGGTGGTCCGTCCACCCACTTTGCCGGGCTACACGGTCATATTGTCAATCCAGCCCTCGACGTCTTCATACACCTTGTGTGAAAGGGCGTCGGAGTGTGAGGTGCGACGGGCATGCAAACGATGGTGGGAGCGGACGCGGTTTGCTGCTACAGGTTTGTCATTGTTGGCTGTCAGCTTCGGTTTTTCTGGCAAAAGGCAGAATTCCCGTGGTTCTTGCTGGTAGCAGCGACTGGCTCAGATATCAGGTTCTTCGAGGTGTATTTCTGAGGTTTGCCCTTCTGAAACTCGCTCGTCTTGCGGTTTAACGGGACACTAACCGCAAGACGAGCGATAACGGGACACGGGATAGTCTGCCACCCGTGTCCCGTTATCGGGCAACTTGCCTGAGGAGCTGCCAGGGAGCACACAGAGTGAAGGGCTATGGGTGAAGTACGCAGCACCTCCACCAGAGCACACGATGAAAGCCGAGCATGGCCTGGAACTTTCCAGAATAGTAAATATTGATAGAAGATAGGACTGGAGCAAGCATTCGTGACAATATAACAGAACTGACAGAAGAGAGTCTATCCTGACCCCTAAAGAAGCCGCATTGCTTTAGTGGCATTCTGTTCAAATAAATCCTCTCCTTCAAAGTTTGGCGATTGCCATGGAGGAACTGAACTTAAATGAATGTGGGACCACTTTTCTGGTAATGAGCCGCAGCAGACTGTCGCCGCAAAGCGGCGTGCATGGGTGGGCTGGGTAGGTAACACCCGCGATCAAATATTCATGCAGCTTGCAAATCGCGTAAAGAGCGTTGATGAAACATTTGTATCGACGAAACGTGCGACAGACCAGCGGAATCAATTCCAACTGTAAGATCTGTGCTCCTTGACAGTGCACATCTACGCCAGAACAATTTAGGAAGCAGCAGAGCATCACTTAAAGCACGGCACAGAAACTACCAGCTAGAAGGCAGCACTTCGGTGCGCGGCACACCTGTACTCCGTTGAAGTGCATGTCTACGCCGGGACAATTTGGGAAGCAGCACATCATCATTTAGCACGGCACGGGAACTACCAGCTTCAAGGCAGCGGCTCAGCTGGGGCGAGCCGCTGCCTGGGCGCTGCCATCTTCCCTGTGGCGTCACGTATTTGGTTCGGTCACGTAACTAGTGGTCAAATTTGCGTACAATGGCAGTCACCTTATGGGGGTCACTTTCGAGTGGAGACTGAAACCCCGGTTTATCGCTCAAAGCCCCTCTACCTCGTTGCATTCCTCCGACTACTTGCGCCCTTAGCGGCAGGCGTGGTGCATACATTAAGTTGGCCCCTGTAAACCTCTCTACTTCCGTCCACCTTCTACCGTGGAGCACCCTCTCCTCTTTACTCTCCTCTTTTCTTCCTCCTCTCTCCCTTGCTCCTCGAGCGCATTTTAATGGCCAGGACTACGGCTGCGTGAGCCTGGGCCCGTGGCACTGCATAATGCTTAATATCGAGCTCCTTCCCTGTTGACGTCGTTTTCCTGGTACCACTCGGGGATACTGCAAGAGTTTAAACAGTGTGCAACATCTCGCCTACATCCGCGGTGACGTACTCGACCTGTTGAAACTTATTGCTTTTGGAGTACGCAAGTCTGTTATCTCGCTGCTCTGGTTTCGGTTATAAAAGCAACGCAAAACGCTCGTAGTTTCCGCCCTCAGTACACGTTCGACATCTTCCACACTTTGACACCGGATAACTGGATGAACGAGGATTTACATTTACTTCAGAGGTCACTCTCGCTGCTTCCTCACCGTCGAGCAGCAGGATCAGCTGGCGACAAGCGGCGGATGAAAGGCTTGAGCATGAACAACCCAAGTGCACTCGGTGCCGATGCGGGCGACGCGGGTTTCTGTCAACCGGGAGGCCAGCACAAATCGTGACCGTTCCAGCTCTTCATCATGAAACGGTGTTGCAGAGAGCAGGGTAAGAAAGAACTACACGGACCACCAAAGTAAACACACTGTTATCGTAAATATTGGCTTGTGATTGTGCCTTTGTAGATCATCTTATTCGCTTTGCTGGAGACGCAAACGACGGGCATAACGAAATTGTTTGCAGATTCCGCATACCTCGCAAAAGCATTTATACAGTCACCTTGCAAAAAGCGCGAAACACGGAGTCCACACCGTCCTGACTTCCTCTGTTTTTTACCTGCTTTAGAGGAGTTTGTACCAGCTAGCAGGTATGCACACTGAAACTGGAACTTGAAACTAGGGGCAGTGCCAGAGAGAAAAGGGACAAAGTTGCAAAAGCTTGCTCGCTTTCCCCGATTTTTCAACTCTCAAGTGATCCTACCATAATAAATGCACCATCGCCTTTTCGCAAAACAAAACAAAAAACACTATGTTCACTACGCAAAAAATGGTCTCAGTTCATGCATCTGTGGGCAGGTAGGGAATCTTGCCCTAATTTGTTCACACCGCAAGATGAGCGCAACAAACTCAGACGAGATTTACAAAAAATATCGGTGGTGACTTAAGTTTTCCAGAAATTCTGTATAAGCGGTCGTTTGCATAACCCAATCATGTACTCGAGTGGTGTGCGTCGCTGTGCAAACACGTCGCGGTGCAAACGCAGTCCAACAACACGAAGCATAAGAACGGCAGATTTAAAACAAAAATCCTGAGCCCATTGCTCAATTAAAACGACGTAATTTTGTTCAAAACACCCGCAGCTTTTTACTCACGTTATGCGTCGGGAATCTTCCGCATTTTGAAATGGAACGAAGGAAGATTTACTTATAAAAACGCTCGCTGCATCCTCGTGGACAAGCTGGAGCGGATCAGCTGATGACGACGGGACTGAACCCGTTAAACCTCAACCCCACAACAATCAATTTCAGCTCCGTGTTAGTGTGGGTTTCTACCTCCAAGCACCGCACCACACACCACGAACGCTTCGGCTCTTTGTGGCATTGCCGTGTTGCACTAAACAGAACGAGATCGCCGATGTCGACGCAGCGCTGTCGTCAACCTTGGCTTGTAACTGCGCACTCGTGGACCCAGTGACTCCCTTCGCTTTCAAAGCACACACGACGATTACGAATGATACTTTCCGTCTTCCGGGAACATCACAGGGGTACTTCTCCAGTCACGTGTTCGCTATGTGCTCGCAAAATGCGGAGCTCCTCGCGTCCCGTCAAACCTAAACAATAGCAGCGCCATGGTAAACATGCATTTTTGCGAGATTTTCTCCGGCCAAATAAAACCAACGAAAGCAAACCGGCTCTAGCTTGCAGCGTACATCAGCGTTCCGCCGTGGCCGGATTGTCTCTGTCAGCTATAACTTATAACAAATAGCCCCTTCCCCTGGCAAATGCCGAGCGCTCCGCGCTAGCGGTCGTCGAGCGGTCGGCCACCGTGAGCGATCGGTCACGTGATCCATCCCAGTGGCACGCGTTGCGGAAAAAATCGAGCGTAATGCTCCCAGCGCCACCGCTTCCGAAGCGTCAGCTCTCGCTTTTGAACAGTTGTGGTTCCCATTGCTATCTTCCTGAAAGCATAAAGTTCTGATCGGAACTTTATGCGTTGACAAGAAATTGATTGTTTACTACTTGATTAACGGTGACCCTAACATTAAGACCCAATTTTTTTTTTACAGTTATATAAGCCCAATGAAGACAACTAGAAGTACTTGTATGAGACGTAGGATGCTATTAAGCAATACCAAACACGTAAGCCGTAAAGCGATTGTCATCTCCGAAGGCGACTGCCATCTGCGGAGTATTTGGCGTGTTGTCTTCTAATGATTCCATTAATATGATAAAGACCACAAAACGAACAAGCAACGTAACTAGCTCTTCATCCGAATAGGCGCGCATAACGCCTTCGACGTAACGCGGTATCTTGGGCCTCTTCGCTGGCCAGCCAAACGACTCGGCAAACACTTCGCCGAGAGCGGCTGCCTCGTCGTCACTCGAGCTGGAGCTAAGCTGCTATCTTCGTCGCTGCCACTGCGTTTGACTAGACCTCCTGAAATTAACCGCAACGATGTCGTCGCCGCTGTATGTTTCGGGCGAGTCGGTCATGACGAGGGGAACGAAAGCAAACACACCAAGAGAGCCTACCCCGCAATCGAAGCAAAAACGCGGCGAAACTCCTTCACTCCCGCGCGGGAATGTCGATAACGAAACTGAAACGTTGCGAGAGACGACTGCAGATCGTACTCCTCCAAAAAAGGCTGCGCAGAGAACTACTCCGGACCGCTCCACGCGCTCCGCCACACTTCCACGGAGCAGAAGTATGGCGGCACACGGGGAGATTACTCTCATCACGCGAGGGAAACAAGAGTCCACTGGGCGAGCGCGCGCCGAGCGCTCGCTATTTGCCAGGGGAAGGGGCTATTAAAAATGACCTATAGATGCAGCAACACTGGTATAAAGTTTTAATATTGAGGCCACCTCGGAGCGCCGTACATTCTGAGGAGGGTGCATGGGAAGTGGCCAATGTTACCGGAGCCAGCTCAGTTTCGCAGCTCCCTATTCTTGTAGAGTCGATTGCTGGGCTAGTTTTCCGAGAGCAAGATTCTGGCACGGCACAAGGAAAAAACTGTGAGGGAGATAATTGAGGCAGATGAGATTAGGAAGGGTGGTGCAGCATGTGTCAGCGTAGCCTCAATTGATTTACTGGACAAGGAGCGTGCGTTCCTCAATAATAATGCCTTTATTTTTCATCCGGGCGATGTGGGAGGTTGGGGAAAAAAAGCTGAATGAATCAGCTTGACGAGCTCCCTCCTCCCCAGAAATTATACAATGTAGAAAATAAAAATAAAGCAGCCAGTACAGCACATCGCGCAGAAACACTTTGTATAAATCATACCAACAAGCTTTTTTTTTTATGAGATTTTCTTTAAACGTTTCCCAACCATAACATTGCGATACTCACAACTTCACACTCGTGTTAGAAAAGAAAAACTTCAGATCTTTTTTTGATGTAGATTCTAGTTGTATGTCGCAATTATTACAGAAATTGAGCAATTTTGGGAGTTTGCGTTGCATCATTTGTTCTCCATAACTCGTTTTACACGCATAAATGTTCCATATGTCGATGCTACGTGTGGGATATGTGATTGTGTTTTTACATAAACAAGCTAACTGAGTAAGAAAATTCATGTTGTTTTTTGCTTCCTGTTTATAGGTTATACTTAAACGAAATGCATACATATTATGAATGTTCACTATGCCATGTTTTTCAAAAAGCGGTGCAGAAGGGTGATCATACGGAACGTTATCGATATTTCTTAGCATTTTCTTCTGCAGTAAATGAACCTTCTGCAAATTTTGGAGGGTCGTGTTTCCCCATACTAGATGACAATAATTTATATGCGAATAAAATAATGTGTTATGTACGAGAAGTTTCACTCTAGTAGGTAATATTTGGCGATGAATATAAGTTAAACCTATGATACTCGATAATTTTGATACGACGTAATTTGTATGTTCTTCCCAAGTCATGCGTTCCGTAAAAACTACTCCAAGGGTTTTGAAGGCGCTGACTAATTCTATTTTTGAATCAAACAAATTAATATCTTCATAAACGCGTATATTTTTGTTTTTTGGGCGAAATAGGACAGCTTTAGTTTTACTTGTATTTATTTTTAGCGCGTTACTCAGAGTCCATATTTCCAATTTTACAAGGGTAGCATTTGCTCGGGAAATTAGTTCAGAGGGACTTTTTTCGGAAAACAACAATGTAGTATCATCTGCAAAAATAACAAATTTTGCGACGTTATCGATGTTTACTATATCGTTCAAGTATATGTTAAATATGACGCGGCCTGGCACCGGGTTGGCTAGTGACGGAGCAAAATCAGAAACTCGGATGGTATAAAAGTGTCGTTTCACGTAATAAAATCAGTTGTTAGTAGCGCACTGTGCTGTCTGTTTCTCGCCTCTTTGTCCATGTTTTTTGAGCGCTAAAATGTATTCCAAATCCCTATTCTTGCCCGCAGTGGCGAGTGGCCTAGGTGGCGGTCACAAGAACTAGCGGCGCTGCAGTCGGATCTTGCTTCCCTGTCTCGCGCGCTGTCTGCTACCACTGCGTGAAGAGCCTCCTTTACTTTTCTTTTCTTCCTCTTAGAGCACAGCTCTTAGGCCCCCGTTTCCGGCTTGAGCGGCCTCGCCGTCGGCGTCGGCGTCGGTGTCGCCGTCGGCGAAACCGCGCGGTGCATTATGGGACGCGTAACGTCACTGATGACGTCATCGGCATCGGCATCGCATCGTCACCGATGACGCCATCAGTGACGTCACTGATGACGTCATGGGCATCCGCGTCGTCATCGTCAGCGTCACTGATGACGTCATTGGCATCCGCATCGTCATCGTCACTGAGGATGTCACTAGTGATAATGACGTCATCAGCAACGTCAGTGGTGACGTCACTGACGACGTCATCGGCATTAGCATCGTTGTCGTCACTGATGACGTCACTCATGACGTCATCGTCAATGACCTCTACGGGCAACGTGACCCCCGTGAGGTCACGTGACCCCGGTGACGTCACAAGACCCCCGTGAGGTCACGTGACATTCGTGAGGTGACGGCGACGCCGCTCGGAGGGAGGAGTAGCAGACAGGTTGAGGACGTGAGGAGGAGGGAGGAGGGGTATACCTTCCCCTGAGTACCCTTCCCTCCTCCTCCTCAAGAGCTGCGCTCTAATTCGGCGTTTCAGGAAGTTGCAAACGGCTTTCATTTTTTTACGTACATCTGTATAATAGCAAAACAAACATGATGAAGATGAAGTGTAATACACCACAGAGATCAGAGTCAGCGCATTGTGAGTGTTCTTTTTTTGAGTGTTAGAAATTTATTTTTGTGTGCGTTTGTTTCCTTGCGCTGTGAAGTGTTAGTATGAAAGTATGAATCAGGGATGGGAAAAATACATTCAAATATGTATCAAAATACATATACAAAATACGTCGTCAAAAATGTATTTAACTACAATTATGTATACATTTTCAAAAAAGCATTTAAGTACAAGATGCAAATACAACCAAATGTATTTGGTCTCCTCCAAATACTTTTCAAATACATTCCTCAAAATTGGCGTCAGCGACTTCAGGGCACCTGCAACGGGTTTCTTGGTATCTCATTTTAGTTTTGCATTGCACACTCGGGAGTTAGTGTGCGAGGCTCTAGTAATGTAATAGAAATATAATCACAAAATATGTAATTAGCTTGGACGTAATAGGTGAAAAAAGTACAGAGCTTCAAACAGCTTTTTTTTTTTTTGTCGATTATATTTTGGTATAGACCGACAAAGAACCGAGACGACCAAGACGCGCAGCACTAGCTAGAGAATTTTTTATTGTTGCAACTCGCACCAGTTACGAAAATCTGCAGGACCCACGCATTTAGAATGTTCCAGGCAAAAATTTGTATGAAAATCAGGCTTCAAAGCATCACTAGTTGTCAGAGGAAGTTATTTAGCCAGTCTGCCTGTTTAGGTCGATTTCGTCACTACTCTTGCCCTGGACTAGCACCGTAATCACAAAGTCACTAAACGCTTGTGCTTGATTGAGAGACACTGCATTCGGGGCAGAACGTAGTTTTCTTCCTGTTCTGGACAGTGACAATAAATTTGAGGCATGTATTTTCGCCCACAAAATTGTATTTAATTACAATTGTATTTAAATAGTCACGTTTTAGTATTTAAATACACACGTCAAATACATTACCCAATTTGTAATTAAATACAAATGTAAAATACACAAAGTATTTGAAATACGTATTTCAAATACAAGTATTTGAAATACTGCCCATCCCTGGTATGAATCAACAACTCGCTCAAGCTCAAGTATTGCTATTCAAACTTGGCGGGCTAGACAATCCGGAAGCAAGACTCGACTGCAGCGCTACTAGTTCTCGGGACCGCCACTGAGCCGTTCACTGCTCAGTGGCGGTCCCGTCATCTTCCCGTTCACTGCGCAAGCCTATAAACACAGCGACTAACAAGAACTAAAAAAGAAAACAGTACACGGCTCGACAGAACGCATTAATTGCGAGAGGTGATTGGTGCACGTGTACCCAAGCTGACAGTGCGGTGAAAGCTAAGTGATCGTTGAACCAGTCATGCGCCTGTATTTCGCTACGCGATCACTCTCCCGCCCATGCCCACGCGCAGAGAGTGGGGACAAGTGATGAAAGGGGAACGGATGACTGGTCCGGCGAGAGCTCTACTGCCAGCTTAGGCTGTCTAAAGCCGCCGAGGAGGAAAACTGGCGCCCCCCCCCCCCCTCGGCCGCTTAAAGATCAATAAGTAAATTAAATAGGAACCAAGAAAAGAAGACAGTTTTGCGGACGCACACCCATACCAGCAAAGGGACTTGATGATCTTGGCACAGGCACTGGCAGGCAGAGATGGCAAAATTACTTTCAAAAAGTGATTAAATTACATAACTAATTACTCTCTTGAACTGCGAGAATATAACTAAGTTACATTACAAATTACTGCGGTGTAGACGTAATTAGAATAAATTACAATTATTTTCCAAAATATGAAATTACTTTGATATTACTATTCATGAAGTATAAGCAGTAATTCTTGCTAATTTTATTTACAGTATATATATACCAGAGCTCAGGTCTTCTTGTTTACGCCGCAACAGCCTCATGCGCCTCAAAATGAACCACACTGAACATTCGCTTCACTGTCGCACACGCAATAAATGTTAAATGTGATCTATACCTTGTTCTTTATATGTAACTCTAAGATAGTGGACTCGCCGGTTTTGGTTATTAATTCAGCGATGAACATCCTTAGTTCAAGCGTGGTATGATTCCGTCTTGCTGACTTTGAAAACGTTATAGTCTTTATGAGTAACTTAAATCGGGCCATAGGAGCTCGTTCTTACAAGTCATCATGTGAAATTTTATCCTTCGGACCCACACGCAGTCAAATTATTTTCGCTCATGCTCAGTGCTTAAGGCATTCCACAGCATTTCTTTCAAGCAGTATTCTTCCTAAACACCCGAACATGCCTAGTTATTGCGCATTGTCACAGAAGGGGGCTGAAGACTGAAGTTTTGCCGGGCAGATGCGTTGCCAGTTGATTAAAGAGATGGCGCGAGCTTCCTAAAATGTTCAATTTCTCAACAAACGCTCGGAGATATCTACCCATATGCTTATTCCCGAATAAACTCTTTTAGAAAAGGCATTGATGCACACCACGAGCCGCACCTGTTTTTCTCGGTCCCCGTTTTTTTCGACTTCAAACGCATATTTCCTTAACAAGACCACGGGTAAGCACGAAAACTTTGGTTCCTTGACAAGGAATTTGTGATTAACTATTTATTGCAGTCAAACGTGAAAACAGCGCAACAAATTGAATATAGGACAAGTGAAAGAAGTGCACGGACAAAGCGCTGACTGTCAACTAAAGCTTAATTTTCAGGCGAACCAGAAAAATAAACACAGAGCATAGGAAAGAACCCATAAAGACATTGTGTCTTTATTGGTTCTTTCCTATGTTCTGAACCAGAAAAATAAACACAGAAAATAGGAAAGAAAAAATAAAGACATTGTGTCTTTATTGGTTCTTTCCTATGCTCTGAACCAGAAAAAAACAAAACACAGAGCATAGGAAAGAACCAATAAAGATAATGTGTATTTATTGGTTCTTTCCTATGCTCTGAACCAGAAAAATAAACACAGAGCATAGGAAAGAACCAATAAAGACATTGTGTCTTTATTGGTTCTTTCCTATGCTCTGAACCAGAAAAATAAACACAGAGCATAGGAAAGAACCAATAAAGACATTGTGTCTTTATTGGTTCTTTCCTATGCTCTGTGTTTATTTTTCTGGTTCGCCCGAAAATTAAACTTTAGTTGACAGTCAGCGCTTTGTCCGTGCACTTCTTTCACTTATCCTTTGTTCAATTTTTTGCGCTGTTTTCACGTTTGACAATGTTCAACCAACTAGCCCAACTTACCGCCTTATTCCAGTCGTTGGTTGTTCCCCGATGGTCGAGTTTACGGTTTAACCTTGCTTGACGAAAGAGCAAGAAGGCTGGAGGTCTACGTCTCCAGTCCTCTTGTGTTTTAAAATGTGTTGACCTAACTGGTGAGGTGTCTTCGCATTGTAGCCTATAAGACGTTCACCCCCAAGCTGACAGTGCGGTGGAAGCTACCTGCTCGTTAGACCAGCAACAAGTGTATCTTTCACCACGTCACCACGCTCTCGTTCATATGCTCACGCGCAGAGAAGGGTTCAGGTGATGAAAAGAAGGGAGTCTATTTATTTCGGTGAGCTTGTAGCTCCCCCGCAGGCAGCCTCGTGTGAGGGGTGAGCAAAGTATATACTCCGTTCACCCCTAAACTGAGACTGCCTGCGGTGAAGGCAAGGTTCTCGTTGTACAAGTCGTACGTTTCTCTTTCGCCACGTGATTACGCTCCCACTCACACCCAGGCGCCGAAAGCCAGATCAGGTGATAAAACGGAGGCGGCTGATTGGTCCGGTGGGTATGCAGCTTCCACCGCAGTCTCGGCTTAGGGGTGAACGGAGTGCTGCACCGTCACGAGGACGTGGCGCCGTGGACCTGTCTTGTCTGGAGATCGTGAGCCGTCGTGGCAATGCAGGGATGTCTTCACGCGAAAGGTTTTCTCCATCTCCATCGCCTTTCAAGCCCGCTTTTTTGCGTGTTTCAAATTCGTTGTACAAGGCTATGCGCTAAGATGTCCGTCCTTTATTTGCTCTGTTGTCTCACGATATTTTAACATCCAACGAACTGTCTCAATTAGGAAAACAGTATTTTTCAAAAGTGACGAGTAATATTCTAAAAGCTTGTGCCGGGAACTAATTCATTACATTATTTATTTAACAACCCAGAAAAGTAAATAATTAGATTACTCATTACCAGAATAAGTAACTTAATTACGGTAATTCCATTACAGTAATTTCAATATTGTAATTGTTTTCTGGATGGGTATGCTAATGCCCTGCAGTCTTGTGCGTATTCCCGAAAATGTTTGTTCTGTGTTGTAAGATATTAATTCCAAATTTTTGCAAGTAATTATAAAGTTATTTTTGTACTTATTTTCGTAACGAATCTACTCTACTTCGCTACATCTTATTTTGTGAGAAAAAATAAGAGCTTGAGGGTCCCCAGAATAATCGGCGAACTTGTGCCAGATAAAAAAAGAAAGAACGGGCGTCAAGAAAGCCGCGGAGAGCGTCGAAGGCGGCAGCAGCGAGCGTCGGCCTGACACTTGGCGAGCGCGAGAGTGCGAGATTCCGTCGTCGTAGGGCGAGTGAGCCTACAAGGCCACCCTGGGCTCCTTATATACTACACGCGGTATCTCCAACATTTCGCCTAGAATCTTCGAACATCGAACACCCGGGAGATTGACTCCGTAAGGTCATGTTGGCCTCCTTATCTATTACACTCGAGTTACGAGTAAACACGAATCTTTTAGAACTACTAAGAAGCGTTCGTCCGTGCACGCGGCAATATCAAATCGGTAACGACACAATAGGAAGAGCTGACTAAGTACACATATCTGCAAATTGGGAAGGAAAATATTTGGTTGTGAATTTGCGCAGTTCAGCTAGAGGGAATTTGTGGGATTTAAAGATTTACCTAAGGCATGCCATGAGCCAGGTAAAACTACCAGATTGTACATATTTTATACCAGCTATTCTTGCCTATGCTTGCCTGAAATGGGACATGTGTATAGCCAAATAAAATATACAAATTGATGGAAAACAAACTTAAATGACAGCAAGGTGGTTTTACGGACCAGTGGGTTCATCATGTACCAGAAGCTATATGCACCTACTATCATGCTGCGATTTTATTTCCTCTATAACAACGCTCCCCATACATCGCGACACGCCATTGTTTTATGCTAAAGATTGGTTGCAGAAACCACTATTTTTGGTTGTCTACGAATGACAGTAGTATTCGTCATAACACTCACGACACAGATCACTGTGAACACAACAATGCAAATTTTGACTAAACACTTACTTTTACGACTGGTTTAGGACGAAATCATTTCTTGTATATCTAAGGCCATGGAGTAACCGTAGTCGTTACGAATAAACATTTACTACACAGAGAAATCATTATTTACAATAAGGGTAATTCTTGTATTGGCAGATGGCAGCGTTCGGCTGGCTCGCTGGCTCGTTTTGGTCATTCACGAGCTCGCTTTTTCCTCGTCGTACTGTGTGTCTACTCTTGGGCACAATCATAGCCTCCTCTATACTTCTATTCTATAAACATTCAATGGGAAAATGGCGGCCGACGGAGTTTTCAAACACATGGGGCTCTATGGCACCAGAAACCGAAAACGAGCAAAAATGGGCTTCATTTTCCCATTGAAATTTTCAGAAAATCAGTTATAACTTTTGATTAAATTATCAGTTCGGGCTGAAACTTTGGCATCTGGTTGTGACCTCTAGCTCTACGTTTGGGCAGAGAATGAGCGTTCGGCGATGCCTAGTTTATTTTTGCGGTAAAAAAGACCGTGTAAATTTTCTTTTGTGACACCCTGTATATGACTCGGATTCCACGGTACCTGGAACGGTTTGGTCGGCGAAGAATTTGGTTGAGGTGTCGTTTCCCCACTCCGTTCGGCCCCTTGACTTTATAGTGCGCTCTCCCAAGACACTTAGGAAATATGCCTGGAACCCAACTTCCCTTTTTATTTCGGAAATCTCGCGCTAAGACACTGTCTCCTTCTTCAAACTGCATTTTTTTTTTATCTTGAACCTTAAATAACTTCTCTGGGTGAAGGAGATCCAATCTTGTTCTAAGTCTTCGCTTGAACAACAGTTTGGATGGTGCGAAACCAGTGGATGTGTGTGATGTGCAACGATAAGCCATCAGAACTCAGGAAAGCTTCGTTTGTAATGACCCTTCGGTCTGTTTCCGCAGTCCTTGCTCGTGCGCTTGTGCTGCCAACTCGGCTGCACCATTTGTGGCAGGATGAAATGGAGCGCAAAACTTGTGATGGATTCTATTTTCCCTTAGACTTCGTAATGGAAGGGTGGTCCATTGGCCGAGACAATAGTTTGCGGTAGTCCATGCTGTGTGAACAACTTCCGCAACGCGTTCACGACTGTCTCCGCATCTGTGCTCGATATTATTTCATATTCTAGCCACTTAGAAGAGGCGTCGGTGACCAGTAGAAACTTTGCTCCTAAGAACGGGCCAGCAAAATTTATGAGCACCTTTTGTATGTGTGTATGCATATCTTTTATTTCAGACACAAAAAAAGGTCTGGGGGCTGAGGCAAAAGAAGACGAGTTGTCTTCTGACGAGGCTCCAGCCCCTCTTTTACAGCACTTGGAGGCGAAACAGGAACATAAAAAGAAATATTCAAAGATACAGCAATTTTAAAATGCACAACAGGCACAATAACAGATAACTGTCAACTTCGTAGTAACTGCAGATCATGAGTAATTCAGTATATATTCTACAATATATTTTTTAAAGGAAAAACAAATATGTATTTGGGCCATTTCGGCTATGTTTGGGTGTGTGTTTAGTAGATCTGGTACGAGATATGTAAGGTGCTGTGTACCGTAATTAGTTCGAACCCTAGGTTTCGTATTCTGTGCACTTCTGAGACTGTAATTTGACGAGGTTTGAACGAAGATATAAAGAAAGGGTGCTGGCTTCTGTCTGGTTTTATTAAAAATAAAAATGCATCAATTAAGAACCAGGATTTCATCTATATTTAATATTTTATACTTTTGAAATACTGGGAATGAGTGTTCGAACCTATTGAGGTTCTCAATAAATCGAGCAGCCTTCTTTTCCAAAATAAATAATTTTTGCTTATTCGTTTGTGTAGTGGTTACCCATACTAACATACAGTACTGTAAGCGTGAATAAACAAGCGAATAATATAATTGCAGTTTCAACCTTTTCAGTTGTAATTGTCGGAATTTGTTTAATATTCCTATTGCTCTTGCAATATCAACCCTCATTTTTTCCATGTGCACAGCCCAACTGAGTGTTTCTTCGACGCACACACCAAGAAACTTGTGATATTTAACGTATTCAATTTTTTCCCGTCAAACAAATTGTTCAATGTACGCGAAATTGTTTCTTTTTTTTTTAATATGAACAATACAAATTTTGTTTTAATAGTGTTAAGATTAGGCTGATTGCGCTTTAGCCACAGTATTAATTTACTGAGCCAACATTTTGCAAATTCCTCGAGCTGATCCAGATTTCCACTAGAAAAAAAAGACATTGGTATCATCAGCATATAAAATAATATCACATGGTCCAGGTATATTCACAATATCGTATACATAAATTAGAAATAATAGAGGCCCCAGTATGGAACCTTGCGGAACGCCATATGTTATCAATGCGAGTTGAGATTGAAATCCATTAAGTACCGTATATTGAGAACGCGAATATAAATAGCTGCGAATTAATCCTAGTGCATTAGCTCTTATTCAAATCGCTAATAGATTCTCCAGTAAACTTTCATGCTTTATTGTATCAAACCCCTTTCTGATATCCAGGAAAATCCCAATGGTATATGCATGGTTTTCTATATTTGTAATTATGTTATCTTTGATATATATTAGGGCAGATTCGGTTGATTTCCCTTTCTTAAAACCAAAGTGTATGTCAGTTATAACAATATTAACAGCAAAAAGATGTAAAATCTTGAATTAAATATTTTTTCTTGGAAAAAATATTTAATTCAATGCACCCTTGGAAAAAAGTGGTAGTACAGATACAGGCCTGTAATTATTAAGGTTCTCATATCTGCCTCCCTTGTGGATAACACTGACTTTAGCAATTTTCATTTGTTCTAGGAATACACAAGAACGGCTACCCCAGACGGCTACCCTAAACGGTTTACTCGAAGAATAAGCCCTAAACGGTTTATTCTTCGGATACTCAAGAAATCAAGGCGTCGACTCCTATAGTCAGTTACAGGTTAAGAAGGTAGCGGCAAATGCCCCTCAAAGGGAATCAGATATCCCTCCGCCACCTCCGCATCCAATAGCGTCCCACCGTTTCCGTGACGTCGCGGCCAACGCGCGAGGAGGGTCTTGCCTTTCTGTACATATTTGCTTTATCTTTCGACTTTTACTTAGCATTGTGGAAACCACGAGAGGTAGATTAGAGTTCTCCCCCACCGACAGAAACAAATGCGACCTTCGGGGATTAGCTTTTCCCCCGATGGATACAAAGGCTGCTTTCAGGGGCTCGGTTCCCTCTCCGATGAATACAAAGGTCGCTTTCTTAAAAAGAGGGATCGGAGACAAGTGGGAATCCATTGAAGCGGAACAAGGAGCGTTTCCAGTGAACTCTTCTTTCGACTGCGGAGGGATTTGAAACGGGCGCATTACGCTTGTGGGAGGAGCTTCTCCTACCTTCTTGACTTGTAACCGACTATAGGGTGCAGCAGTCCCCCTTCCGATCGCGTCTGTGTCTCCTACATTAGCCGCACCAGCCAGGCCCTTTCCCGCGTCCTCGGTCGCTACAGGATTGCGGTGACTCATAAGCCCGTGTCGACAATCGGTCATCGCCTCCCCCTCCCTAAGGATCGGCCCCCAAAGAAGGGGCCCAAGGCTTGGTTTAGCGTATACCATACAAAGATTGTCCGGCCTCATACGTTGGCGAAAGTAAGAACTTCGCAGAGAGGCTTACGGCGACACAGATATGATGTCCGGAAGAAGAATGTGGAGGCAAGCGCCCTCGTGGAGCACGCAGAAGTAACCGGTCACATAGTCGACTTCGAGGGAAGCACCGTGCTGAACTTGGAGAGGAATTGGCGAAAGTGGCTCTTCGTTGACTCTTGGCTAATCCAGCTCACAAAGGGGAATATGAATCGTTCTTTGGGCTCCCTGCCCAGCCGCTACGTCTCGGGACTGCGTTATGTGAGCAAAGCCCCCTACATCCGTATACCCTCCGGGCGGCCACTCCGGCGCCACCGTCGCTTGCGCTCCCCAGCGCCGCCCGTGGTCGACCTAAGAACGATTGGTATGTTCCCATCTGAAAATGGCGGCTCGCACGTGCGATCCGACGGTGCTCTTTTGCGGCTTCAGAAGGATTGGCGAGATCGCAGAATATTTCAAAGAAAAGTCACTGAAGTTAGGGGAGCAACTTTATGCGGGCCGTCACATGTTTGGCGTGAAAGAAGAAGTCCTTCACTCCACAGCTCCCAGCGAAGTTGTAGGGAAATGCCTCGCGCAGATGAAGTCTGCTGTTTACAACGTCCGGCTTCAGTTGAGCGTGCCACCCGGTTCGGTTTTGCGTACCCCCCCCCCCCCCTCCACTCCTCATTTGTTGTTGTTCGGATTTCTCGGTTCAACCGTGCATAACACACATTTTTTTTTTTTTTTTTGCTACGGCAGCTTTCAGCGCACCCGAGACTCATCGTGGGCGCGAGCAGCACCTGCAAGGCTGGCGTGCGTGGGTGGTGCAAACATGGAGCAGTGTGTCTCTGTCGTCACATTGCATATCTTTGCAGTTGTGTCTCTGTCGTCACATTGCATCTCGCCTTGTACGACGAAGGGAAGATCGTGGGGATGTAAGCGGGGTGCTGAGCGATGGAGCTTTTTTTGTTTCCTACGAAGTGGCAGCTGCAAATCCTGGCCTGCCCATTCGCGGGTTCCCAGGAGTCTCCGTCTGCGCTGTACACAAAAATGCAGTGTCTAACTGTGCCAGCGAGAAACAATTCTGTATCATGGAGAGCAAACAAAAACCGAGATGCGACAAAAAGAAAAAGGTTTCCTTACGTTGCGCGCCGCACCGCTGCAACCCATTTCCGTCGACGCTGTGCCTCGTACGGCTTTGCTGGAAAGCGGTAAAACTCTACCACTGGGAGCTTCCCAGCTGTGTTTCCGTAGCTGTTGTGGCAGTCGTAAACACAGCAATAAACAGAAGTGCGCTTTTTCGACTGCGTTGTTGCGGACGACATAACGAAAGCAGCCGGGTACGCCTGCACTTTACGCCTGGCAAGCCTAACGCGAAAGCAGTCGGGAAGGGCGGTAACCGCGGTAACATACCAATAGTTTTTATTTCGACGGACAGATGGCGCCACGGGTTTTTTCAAAACACCAGCCCCCGGAGCGTATATGCATTTAGGCGACGCGTGTTCTTTTCTTTTCGTCACTCACCCTGGAACAAGGGACCGAACTGGTCCCGAAAAGTCGGTAAATGTTTATGAAGTTCTTGGTTAGAGTCCCTAGGTTTCGCTTCATGTCTATTCCTAACCAGGCAGAGGACTGCCGAACGTTTACCTTCGAATATGCCAAAAACCATTATGTTATTACTAAGATCAACAAGCGGAAGCCACACTAACTCCGTTACTGCTTTGATAGGGATAACCTTGATATCATCAACACCACTTGCGCAGGGATGTTCGGGTGTCGGCCAGTGGAATTACTCTTGAAATGGTTGGTTCCGAAATTTCTGACACAGAGAACACTCTTCGTCTGTTCTGACAATGTCATTGTTAATGTTAGGCCACCAAGCATGCAGTCTCGCCAGACTCTTCATGCGCACAGTGCCGTCATGTACCGCATAAAGCTCGTGCAGTACTCTTCCTCTCCATGCTCCTGGAATAACCACTTTCGCCCCCACAACGAGCATTCTTCCTCCACCGAAAGTTCCAAAATCCTCTTGGAATATGCTTCCACATCTGGTCTTACTTTCTGAGGCCATCAGGTCTGAAAGAATGTCAGTGCTTGGCTGTACATTTGGTCTTTAACTCCTGCCTCCTGCAGAGTCTTCGTGTCTACTGGGCACAAGTTTAACTGTCCCATGTAGAAACTTGTGGCATAGTCATTCACCTTTTTTCCATGTCCATTTTTTGGCGGGCGAGACAGGGCATATTTGTTGAGATTTTCTTCTGATTTCTTGCAGTTCATTGTATATTGATACGCTGACAGAAGCATTGCCAAACATTTCAATCTTGCAGCTACTATCGTTGCAATCCTTTCTTAAGCCCGAGGATGGCTACCAACGGCTTGTTGACGGTTACCCAGAGAAATTGACGTCCAAATATGTAGTAATATGGAATCTCTTTAGTCCAGAGACTATCGCTATAGCTTCCTTCTCTAGTTGAGCATAGTTATTTTCTGCTCGAGCAAGTGTCCTTGACGCGTAAGCAATGGGACGCTCTGTCTTGTCCGGGTACACATGCGCTAACACGGCTCCAACTCTAACTGTGGAAGTGTCGCAAGACAAAATCAAATGTTACTCTGAATCATAGTGAGCGGACACTGGGACTCTGCTCCACATTCCCTTGAGTTCCTGGAATCTTCTTTCACACTCTGGTTACCAGTTCCACGGCACGTCTTCATGCAGCAGAAACGTGAGCGGCTTTAGTATCGTAGACAACTTGGGTACTAAACGTTCGTAGTAGCTTACGTGTCAAAAAACGATCGTAACCCAATCGCATTTTCGGGAACCGATGCTTCCTGCACAGCCTGTACCTTTTTTATCATTGTGCTTATTCCAAAACCGCTAACTGTATGTCCCAAGTAGTCCACCTTGTCTTGCACAAACAGGCACTACTTTTTTGCTAGCCGAAGTCCGTGATCCTTCATGCGCGTTAGTACTTCATGCAGTCTCTTTAAGTACACTGTATCGTCCCTGCGGTTACCAAAACGTCGTGCAGGAACATGCAGACACCTGGAATTTCTGTCAATAGTACCTTCATTCTTTTCTGGAATATAGCAGGGACTGAGGCGATGTTACAGGGTAGACGCTTGTTTCCGTAGAGTCCCTTATGTGTGTGTATGGTGACATACTAACGAGACTTCTCATTCAACACCAGTTGCTCGTAGGCGTGTCTTAAATCCACCTTTGTGAACTTCTGCCCACCGTTCAAAGTTGAGAACAAGTCATTGGCTATTGGCGTAAAGTACTGGTCCACTTTAAGTTGTGGATTTACCATGACCTCGTAGTCGCCACATATCCGACCCCTTTTTCTCCTTTTGGAATGTTGACTGGAGGCGTTGCCCACTCACTGTAGTTTATTGGATCTATGACGTCTCTTTTTATCATATAATACAACTGTGCTTCGATTAGATTCTTGCCTGCGTAAGAAACTTTCCGGCTTTTCGAGAACTCTGGTTAAGCGTCTGGCTTCAGCTGCATATCGACTTCAACTCCTTTGAGGCACCCTGGTTCCTCTTTAAAAAGTTCGTGACACTTCGCCAGGATGCCTTCTCAGCAATGCGCATCTTTCACAGTATTCACCTGCAGTGCTTGCATCCATGTCTGGACCAGGACTTGTATCCAATTTCTTTCCCAACAGTAATCACACGACTAGTGGTAGCGTTCAGGTCTTCTGGTTGCTCGCGACATCGACATCAGCAGTACCACAAACTTTCAAGCTTTGTCCCGAGCAAGTGCGAAGCTTGGTCCTGAAAAGCTCCAGCGTACGAATCTTCAGTTTTACTTGCAGCCACTTTGGAATCACTGTCACCGTAGCACCGGTGTTCACTTCCACCTCCGGGGTCACAGTGTTAATAAAGACGCTTATCATGAAAGGTGATACAGTGAGCAATTCCGCGTTTGTCCGCAGCACCTAATATTCTTCCGTTCTCTCTTCCTTTTTAGCTCCCTTTCCTTTCTTGGCTGGTCTTTTGCGTATACCTTTTCCTGATGATTTGTCGTTTTCCCTCCTCTTTGGTGCACTCTGCTGACTTTGCGAGCTTACAGCAGGTGGCCCTTTTGTCCACGTGCGTCGAAGTCGTAGCGTTTATAGCGGGAATTTTGAGGATTGTGGTTGGTTTTTGAGACAAGGCCAGCAGGCAGCGCTTGTGGTTGCTAGTTGTTTCACTTGGTCTTCAGCGGTGGCGCGTGCATCCTTAAGAACTTTCACTTGATCCTCAGCCGCTTCCATTCCCGCTACCAATTTCACTGCTCGCGTCAGAGTGAGATTTTCAAAGGTTATACACTGCTTCTAGGCCATCGTGTAATTGAGACCACAAACAAATTGGTCGCGCAGTTGCTCCTCGTGTTTGTCTCCAAATTGACAGGTCTCCGCCAGCCGTCTTAGTTCCGTCAGATACGTAGTTGAGGGTTAACCTGATCTTTGATCCCGCATTTCAAATTTGAAGCGTTCGGCCATCACTAGCCGCTTTGGCGAATAGAATTGACTTAGGAGTTATACGAGCTCTTCATAAGTCCTCTTGCTCGATTGCTCAGGAGACAAGATATCCCGAAGTCTGGAGTAAGTTTTTTTGACCGATGGCAGTGATCAAGACAAAAATTTTCATCCGATGGATCTTTATTTTCTCTTTTTGCAACTCGAAATACTCTTGAAGGCGTTCCTCGTGCTCATCCCAGCTTGTCGCTTCCTGATAAGTTTCAATTGAAGGGGACAGGTCGTCCATGGTGCACAGTACCTGGTTCGGCAAATTCTTTATTAATACTGCGAGTTGGCTAGTTGGTGCCTATGCACGCTGGTAAATACGCCAAAAATCACAGGGAGAAAGAAAGCCTTGGTAGATCTGGTCTAGTTTGATAGCTCGTCGCCACTTTGTTGTATATCTAAGGCCATGAAGTAATCGTAGTCGTTACGAAAAAGCATTTAGTACATAAAGAAACAACTATTTACAATCAGGGCAGAGCCGTATATGTAAAGAGTTTGGCCATTTGTTGGGAAGTATGTACGGCAGACAAATGAGGAGGCGCCATTGGCCGAAAGCGGGCTGGGAGTGTTCTAGGGTGTTTTTGCAAATTGGAATGTGTCCATCCAGAAGCCGGAAATAATAACCTGGCGGTGATCGCGAGAAACAAGCCTAATACGTCCGTCGGAGTAACTCTCGGTGACTGGAAATATGGTGCACGTGATGTTTCCATCACGGTCATTACAAAGTCCCGGTGGAAGAGTGCGACTAGCGGAACGATCGACATAATCCGTACGCCAAGCGCCGAGGACCGGGAATCTGCCGTCCAAGTGGTCGCACTCTGTTCGAGCAAAACATTGTTGAGCGGCAAATTTGTTTCTTACATCTTTTTGTATGATCATGATGGAAACATCACGTGCTCTCTATTTTCGACTATGGAGGGTTACTACGCTTCAGTTTTACGCGCTTATTAAAACCATATACCAACAAATACCTTTGATTGAAACAGTTTCTCCCTATATACCACCGCTAGGATATTCTTTTATGCTTCTTGTTGGCCAAGAGAGCATGTCAAGCCCACTTTCTGCGTCTGGTGCACTCCCTGGCTCTGCCCGCGCCTCCCATTCAACAAACTTTTTGCATATATGACTCTGGATCAGGGTAATTCCGGTATCGGCAGACTGCATCGTTCGGCTAGCTCGCTTGCTCGCGTCGGTCAGCTTGAACTTGCTTCTACCTCGTCATTTTGTGTATCTACTCTTGGACTCTATAAGAACGCCCTTCCCCCAAACATCGCGACACATCATTGTTTTTAAGTTGTACAAAAACTGGCTGCAAAAATCACAATTGTTGGTTGTCTATGAATTGCAGTAGCATTCGTCATGAGACTCACGACGCAGCTCACAGTGAATACAACAATGCAACATTTTACTAAGCACTATATTTTACGGCTGGTTTATGATTGAATCATTAACGTCAGCGTGACTGCAGTGCGCCACTTGGAAATTGAGCGAGTGCTCTTCGTGTAAATGTTTAAGCTTCCGTCCCTGTGTAATCGTTTAGTGTTCAAGCTGTTTGTCCACCATCATTGCAACCTCGTGTGTCTTTCTTGTCTTGTCTATCTGTAATCCTTTAATATTAAATTTAGTGCCACTAAAAACTACGCTTCAGAGTAACGACATTTGGCCATATTGTGGTTTAAAATCATGTTTCCCAGTTATCTCAAGCTTTGTTTGAAATAACAGGAAACGTTTTTCTGCCCTCAAATGTTTTAGCAGCTCGTGACAGAGTAAAGCAATATTACATGAGCTTCCTAACACCGATTCTAATGTTAAGGAAGCCGCACTTTTTAATCAAGATAATCGGCAGTTGCGTCTGCTCTGCACAAGAACCAAGATGGTGGCGGCATCATCAATGTCGGGGTAGAGTGGTTGGGCAACGGAGTGCCGATACTCTAAGCGCAGCTCATTTAGTGCCTCTAGTTTAAGCCGTTTCACCACCGTCGTTGACCAACTAGCTCAACTCAAACCGATAATTGCCCCTTAGCTTGGGTGAAATGTGAATGTGTGCGTACTGCCGCTATGCTTGTCGTCCTCGATGTTGTCCTGTAGAGCGACGTCCAGGACGACGTCATGGAGAACCTCTAGGGCGATCTCAAGGGCGACGTCCAAGACGACATGAAGCACGCCGTCTAGGACGACATCGAGAGCGACGTCTAGCACGACGTCAAGGACGAAGTCTAGTACGACCTCTAGGACAACCTCCCGAGCGACCTGAAAGACGACGTCTGGAACGGCCTCTAGGATGACCTCTGGGCCGATCTCGAGGACGACCTCGAGGACGACCTGTAGGACGACGCGCAGCGCCGGCGAATACGGATGTGCTGCCTGTGCGGAGGAGCCGCGCCGCCACGAGGGGCCTCCGCATATGGGCGGCGCATACGCGCGCCGCTCATAGGCACGGCGCTTTAGGGATCAAAATGCGTATCGCGAAAACCGGGTGAAGTAGCTAAAGAATGCTATCACATTAAAAAGGATGCATGGCATGATAATTATAACCACGTTTTGTAAGAAATTGTAAGAAAATCTTTATTGACTACAGTTCTGTTTTTTTTAAGTCATATTAATAAAAAACCCGTTTTTCGTTGAAGTATTTGGCATCGGCCTGGATACTTGACCGCTTCATGACTCGTAGACACATTCTCCTCGGATGCATATCTGAAAAAAATTGCATCGATTTAACTTGCACAACTTAATTATTGACATCTATGTTCACAACGACAGGCTTTAATTCTAAGAAGGGCAGTCAAAAGTAATGCTTAGCTCCTTACTTTATTTTGTTTCTGTATAATTTATATCCTCTCATGGGGGGGGGGGGGGGGTTCGATCTTTGTATTTCATGTTCAATTTTTGCTGAGTTATTCAATGCAGAAGAAGCACACCTTTAATATAATATTGATGTTTTTTGGCATACTAAGACACCGCGGGAATCGTTGGCTTTACGCTAATCCCGTGGTCCAAATCGTTTGCCTGCCGAAATATCCGCTGAATTTCTAAAGTTTAATGTGCTCCTACTATTACCATCGGCCAAGTGTTCCTCTAAGTCTGACCTACCGTCGTTCTTCCGGAAAATCCTACTTCCTTTTTGGCAATTATCGTGTTATGGCTTGGAATCGTTCTGAGCATACATTGTTTATAAAAGAAGTTCTAATGTGCTAACTCGAGCAGTCGCCCATAGGTTAATTGCTTACCCATGATGCGCATGCACCTTTTTAATGCTAAATTTATTTCAATGCAGGCGAAGTGAAGATCTGCGTCACGTCACCGAATCCGTACCATATGCCGTTGTCTCCTAATCTTTGCGGGCTAGCAACTCGTCAATTTAGGGTTGGACAGTTTCCTGATACGTATCTATTGCGAGAGTATTTTTCCACTACGTTTTATATTTGTATTTCTGCATCGCGGTACAATGTGTCCATCTCTATTTTGTAAGTCTCCATTAAAATATATATATTCGGATGTATTCCTGGTACCACGATACTATGAAGTTCCCACCGCTGCCCCATAAACAGATGCTCAAGCTAAGCCTAGGGTCTCAAACTAGACCTCCAAGCGGACCGCCTTACGCACGTTCACCACTCGTTCCGTTTCGCTCCACTCCGCAAAAAAAAATAAAAAATAAAAAATAAAAATGAGGGAATTTAAAGCTTTGTTATTCTCCGACGTTAAGCGCAGCGAACGCAGCGTAGCGCAGCACGTAGATCTTTGATTGGCCGGCGAGCTGGAACTCGATATCTGTGACCAATAAGTAACTGTGTGCTCTGCGCTACGCAGTGTTTGCTATGCTCGACGTCGGAGTATAACAGAGCCTTTAGGAGGCTTGATTCTAGAGCTCCGTTTGCTATAGAAGAAGCTCGTCCCGTCACTTCATAGTATGGATTAAGCCCGCGCCCGCTGCTTTCCGCGGTGTACGCTCTACTTAGAGAGTTTTAGGAGATTGTACGCAGTCGAGAGCGGGTACAGCCGAGCTCTAGAGCTCGATCAACTATAATTTGTTCACCCTTAAGCTGAGACAAGAAGCTCCGCCTTCAGCATGAGCTCGCTGGCTTTCGCAGTTCTTTGGTTGCGCGGGCCTGCGCGTTCAAACTTGCGTTAGCAAGGGCATAAAGCTCAAGCTGAAGGTGGACCTTCTAGTGTCAACTTGAGGGTGAACGGAATATAAAAGTCTGTAAAATAGAGTTTTAGTAGATCAAACGCTGTGGAAAGCGGGCGTGCTTCGAAGTAAAGGCATGAGCTCCCGCGATAAGAGTGTAGTACCTCTATACTCCGTACACCCTTAAGCTGAGACGGCAGGCTATGCCACAACCACGAGAGCTCGAGGTCGCTGTTTTGAAGCCTTCTTCCGGAGAAGGAACACTCCCGCTATAAATGCATGTATCAAAGCCAGGAGCGCGGGCTATCTCTCACTTGTACTTTTCGCTACAGTCTCAGCTTAATTGCGAACGGAGTATAGAATACAGTCTTCTAAAAGTACCTAATCTCAGGTTCGAGCTTCCGCCAAGCCTCGTCGAAGCCGTCAGGGGTTATCCAGTCGACCCCTTCCCGCTCCCAGCGTCGACCGCCGCACCGACGCGTCCGAATTCAACTAGCGTTGCCAGGTTAAATTCAGCAGTCGGTATTCGCATTGTGGTGTCAGCTGTTTCTGGCTTCAGACTGAACGATAATGTGGGAATTCACTCAGCTGACACTTTGTTGCCATGGTTACGCTGATCATAGCAGACGAACTTAATGATGTGAAGGACACGGTGGGGTGGCGAGGTCAGGTGCGTGCAGGGTCTTCCGCCGAGCTTTTCAAGGGCGCAGCGTGAACAAAAATAGTTTAAAAAAATGACTTAACGCGGATGGCTGACGTTTCATCCTCTAATATCTTGACCAGTTTTACACAAGAAGACAGAAGCAATAACAACAACAAAAAATATGTTTTTATCTTGCAATTTGAAAAAAAAAAAAGTTTTTAACCGCAACGTGGGGCTGAATAACCGATGTGCTCACTTTTCAGTCTTTCTGTCGCTTGCCTTGCTTCTGCTTCTATAGTAACTTTCGACATTACTTGAAAATTTACGTATGCTATGACTCCGTGAGCTATTTTGGTAAAGGGTCGAAAGGCATGTGACGGCAAAAAGGGCTCTTTGGCGCTGCATTTTTACGTACTTCCCTCCGGCGTTCCGATTTGCCACTGCAGTTAATCATTTGAATCTTCATCGTGTTTTGACGAAAATACCTATAGTTGAAGTTTAAACATACCATGGGGTACACTCGCTAACCTTAGACAGATGTGGATATAAGAAATTCATGTTTGTATGAACTCTGCGAGACGCACTGTACCTCTAAATGCTTGGCAGACCCAGCAGGAGAGTAATTGCTATTTTAAGCACATGCTTTAAAACGTTTACACGGAATTTGTTTAAGGGCTTGGATCTCCGTAGAAAGCGTGAATAAAGCTATGGAAACCGCCACAAAAATGTGGGTCGAAATTCAGGAGAAATGAACTCTCTCCTGAAGCTAAAATACCAATTTTTTCTTTTGAATTAAGATCTGAAATGAAAACAAAGATGCAAAGAAATGTTGATAGGAAAGAAAGCAATCCCGAACATCACCTGACGAGAATCGAACGCAAGACACGAACATTTCAAGCCATATGCACTCAACCATCGTGCCGAGAAGAGACTTCTGAAAGGGAATCCGTCACGTCGCTACAACTTTTTTTTTCTTGTTTATGAATGTCGCCACAACAATATAGACTCATAAAACGTGCTACGTGAAGAAAGGCTCCTCGTCTCTCACGCGCTGGCAAGAAAGAACATTGGAGCTCAGTTCCCTCTTCCTCGGCGTCTGGCTTACCGCCCGGCGACTTTGCCACGCGCTATTTGAGCCGTTGTTTGTTTTATTGCAAATGACAGACCGCATAGCGCAATTTACAATTGAAATACACTGCAGGTTCTTTCAGGGTAGCACGACAAGGGTTGGAAAAGTGTGAGTAACCGCGTGACAATATCACATGACAGTCTCGCGTGCTTTGATGTAACGGAAAGGTTTCGAAAAAGCCGCAGAAGTGTGGGGAAGCTAGCAAATCCAGCATGTTCTGGGATACCGACTTCACCCGTAGGATCAAGGTAAATCAAGCATATACGTTTCTAGTAGGAATTTAGGCATTTGCATGCAGCGAAAAATCAGCCATTGCAAGAAGGGCATGCTTCGTGCAGTACGTGACAAAAATGATGGTGTACGTGTCAGCTAAGATATGAAGACGCCGAGTTTATTTTCGTTTCAATTCAAATTACATTTTCCGTGGCATACGACATAGACATTAACACGAACTTGGCTTCAGGGTAGCCAGATGGAACCGCAAAGTTTCAGAGCCGTGATTAAAATTTTGAAATTTAATGGTAGGGCATAAAATAAATGAAGTTTGGGTTTTTTACTTACCCCGCCAACATTGCTGCATGGTTCTCTGTTTGTTAGCTGTAGATAAAAAGACCCTCCACCATGTTTCCGGGCACGACGGATGTAGCAGGAAAAGTAGCACTGAGATAAGTCAAGTGCAGACTACAAAGAAAAATGTTTTACAGCTTACAAAGGACACAATATATGAAATCGTATGTCTATTGTTTCTTAAATTGTTGTTTCTTATACTCACAATAATTCTCGTGTTATGATGCTGGTAACAAAGCTCCTTCAACGTTTGAAGGAATTCTCCTTTATTCCCCACGAAGCTTGGAAGGTCTCCCTCTTCCACATCACCGTTTACCACGTCAGCTGGAAACACAATGGTAGTGCTCTCATGTGCAATTAATAAGAATTACGCCTCAAAACCGCGGTAGCCAATCAGAATCAGTGAGTGAGAACATTATCGGCTGAATCGAGTTGTATACTAAGCACATTTTCAATCTGCGTGGGTATTTGACGACGGTAGCAAATATAGGGTGTTTGAAACGCCGAGACGTCTTGTGTGCTATCCATTGTTCGTCCGTTGTCTCCGGTTTTTTTTTAAAAAAAAAGTGTAACATCAACCAGCTCACCTGCCTACCTACTCACTCTATCCTCGTTCTAAAGACAGCCGTAAAAATCGGCGACTGCGCGTAGCAACTCAATCTTCCTTTTGATTACTGTAAGAAAAGTTTATTTACAAAGTTACAAATTGAGTGCGCGCAGGCCACACTGAGAGACCCTACATTATGCTTATCTAAACACGGATGGGGGTGCAGTATGACCCTGCTCTACTCACTATGAAAAACCTATATTGCCATCGTTGAAGGAATTCCTGCTCTCTAAGCGTCTACAGTTCACTCTAACAGTAGTCCACTATCAACTCGCGCAACGTGGGAAGCATTGGGAACATGGGCCTAAAACGGCGACGCTGAATCTTGGCCCTACATCTGTACTTCCACAGGACTTAGTGTACTAGTATCCCAACCAGTTTCTCAAAGCGATTGTGTGTACGCCTTCGGAAATGGGTGCTCATCCCAAACAGTCCAGACACAAGAGTGAAGAACGTACACGCAACTACACAAATGGTGAAAACATGCTCATTTGTCTCTGGGCAAATACAGTGGGGGCAGATGTCCGTCGCGGTAACGCCCCAATGTTACAACCTGTCCCTGGTGGGCAACATTCGATACCCATACTTCCAGCCAGTGTCGGCAGCCTCGGCTGGTACGTCTGCGGTAAACATGCGATCCAAAATTACGTGGGAACTTCTTGTTTGGTGTCGGACAGATACGTCAGCCCCGCAAAGTGTTTCTCACATTCGCGACGCGGGACTCTCCCGAACGTATACAGTGGCACACTTTTCAGTCAACCGACGCTATTATCGCGACGACAGAAACAATAGAAAGAGGCAGTCTCCCCGGCAGGACACAGGTCGCCAAGCACCTGGTCGTGTGCGACGTCACAGGTGCCGTCAGACGTGACGTCACAAGGGTAAGTTTAGCGGAAACATTTTCCGCCAGGATTAGGGGAAAAATTTCTCCGCCAAATTTAGCGGCACTATTAACGTTGCGCATGACGTCACACGTAATGTCATGCGACGTCACACGCAACGTCACGTGATGTCATACATTACGCGTTTCCTATAATGATGTCACACGTGACGGTAACGTCGTGACTTTACCCTCGTGAACCACACAGGGGTCTTGATGGTAACACTGGTGATCCTCGTGAAGGTAACCCGCGTGACTTTCGTGAGGGTAACCCACGTGACCCTCGTGAGGGTAATCCTCGTAACCCTCGTGAGGGTATTCCTCGTGACCCTCGTGAGTGTAGCCCTCGTGACCCTTGTGACCCTAGTGAGGTTTAGCCTCGCTGATCTCTATAACAATTGCTGGATCGCGTTCGTTCGCTCCGCGAATGCGGCCACTGGCGGCCATCTTTTTGGTAGAGTTGTATTACCTCTAGCCAAGGTACAGCTGCTGCAGTCACTATCATCCATCCATGGCATACAGCGTTGTGGAAGTTGCGGTGGCAGGCTGATATCAGAATAGAGTGGGTGATATTTTGTGCTTGATTAAAATTGTTTGACAAAACATATTTTTGAAACCCGGCCTGAACGGAAGCCCGATCTTTGAGGACCTGTTTAAAGTTTCACTACATCGCAACACCGAGGAAAAGCAGCACAGCACGCATCGAAATTCGCATCGAAAGAGGCATGGAAAGCAGACACCGGTACGGAGTCTGCTTTCGATGCGAGCTGCCCTGCTTTCCCCCGGATCTGCGCTTTCGTAGAACTTTTGCCGGGTCCTCAAAAATGAGGCTACCGTTCACGCCGTGTTTCAAGAATCTGCTTCGTCGAACAACTTCAATCAGGCACGAAATATCACCCATGGTACAGTGTACTAGATCCACGGCTATTTTGTGGCAGCCTGCCGCCGCAGCCGCCATTGCGTTGTCCGCCATATTACTATGATGGTTAGAGATAATATAACTCCATAAAAAGATGGCCAACCGTAGCTGTATTCCCGTCTTTAGGCGGAGCTGGTCAAGCGCGATCCAGCAGATAGACATAGAGATCAGTGGTAAGCCTCGTAACCCTAGTGAGGGTAACCCTTGCAAACCTCACGAGGGTAACACTCGTGACGTTACACGTGACGACACGTGTGACGTGATTATGGGAAACGTCCTATAATGCAGCGCGCGGGTAGAGCCACGCCGACGCCGAGGACGCCGCTCAAGCAGGAAACGGGCGCCTAAGAGCTGCGCTATAAAACGGACAGCCGAACAGTAACTTTCATTTGATATGACGGTGAAGTGTTGCTTTATGCCATTTGATATGTCCCGTTTGGACAGGCCTTTAGACTACGTCGAAATGCAGTAACACTGCTTGTCCTCTATGAAGGATTCTTTATATAAACCCAGCCAAACGTCGTTCCCTTCCCTCCGGTGTACTCATTGTGTTGCCGTTTCCTTTCCGACTATGGGCAGGAGATTCAACTGTCGCGTCCCTACCGGCTGAGCGTAACACTGCACAGAAGCAGCCAATACCATCATGTATAATATGTCGATTTTTCACGCAACGTTTCGTAATATAAAAACACATTTCTATAAATATTTTTTTAAACAGGGACACGAAGTGTATTTCTCCCTAAAAGCGAAGAGTCGCGTACTTGTGTTTAAGCAATGTGCGAAGTGGAAATCGAGATAAATTTCGTCTACGCTGACATGTTTCCAAGAACACCCAAACAAAGGAGGAAAAATCGAGTATTTACCACACTGATAGGCCAGCACAAAGAGCAGAAATACGCAAGCGAGTCGAACCATGTCCTCTGTATCTCGTTCTAGAGAGGAAAAACGATATCAACAGTCAGTAAGGAAATATATAGAAAAACTAATATTGCGTCATTAATTTACCATTTCCATTTAAGTATTGGTAGCATTGGTACAGGTGGTATTGTTTTGTGTGGGTGTGTGTGCGTGTCTATGCGTGAACCTGTGTAACAAATCGCAAAGTTAGCACCATTGGGTAGGCTGTTGCATCAGTGTTTCTAGTACAATCACTTCACATTGAACTTTTTATGGTACCATCGAAGGTGTCTTGGCGCTTTTCGTTTATCTGTCTTGTTGGCCCAAAATAGAGAGGCGCGCAAACGTGATCCAGAAAAAAAAATATTGCCTTCTCCGCTTGGCTTCAGCCAAATTTGTGCATAATTATATTGGTCAATTCTGGAACGTATTTAATTTTAAATTACTTAAACCTTTAATGAAATCTTGCCAGTCGAAATAAACTTTCTCGCTAATGCCCAGAACCGGGCACCCATTAAAATCAACTCATTTTTGTTTCTCATAGCTGTTGTTAGCGGCACTCCGTACGGTGTTTCACGGTGCGCCAACATCAAGTTCGAAGCTTTTGACGAAACTGTCTTATGCAATGTGGAAGTCAAAGAGAGGAGAAAGAAACGCGTCGCGAGTGAGTAAACCCGTTTGCCAAGGAACTCCGCACTCGCAGCAGTTCTGCAGACCGAAGTGGACGATGCATGGGCCGTGATTTCTTTTTCCGTTGGAACATGGAACCAGTTGCGTCACTACACTCTAAGCCCGGTCCCACTTAGTAAGAGGGACATTTCTTCGATTTTTTCCCACTTAACTTTAAGGGGGGCGACAGACCTCTTAATATTACATGGAGATGCTCCCTCTTAATTAAGTGAGACACCACCCCTCTTAAAGTAAGCGAGGCGGCGTCTCCCTTAAATTTGAGGTCAGAGTCCCTTGGTAAGAGGGACAGTTTTTAGATATTTTCTTTCTGAAATTCGGAGGGACGGTGGCCCGCTTGAAATGCAGGGGTACAGTCCCCCTTAAGTCGGGGTCACGCTGCTTATACTTCATACAAAATACATTCTGCAGACATGTTCCGAGACGAGTCGCCTCGACATCCGCGCTTAGTACGCCACGAGGTAACCAATCAAGAGGTTACTTTGTCACGTGGAATACAAAGCACGGATGTCGCGGTGACTCGCATTGGAACATGTCTGCAGAATGTATTTTGTATGATGTATAAGCAGCGTGACCCCGGCTTTAAGTTACCTCTGTTATTGTATCGTACAATTTCTGCTCCTTCGTGTTTTGAGTGTCAGCTGACATGCTGCACTGCACTTCTCGCACTTTCGCTGATATTGTTTAACCAAAGTTATTCTGTGCTGCGTAGCAGAATTGAAATTTGATCTGTATATCTTGTTTGATAAACGGAATCAATGTGTTAAAGAAAACAGTAACAATCTTTAAGAGTAAACACTGTTTTATTTGCCATGACACAAGAAAATATTTTGATGTGTCTTTATCAAAATAATAATTCTATAAAGATGTTCTGGTAGCTTTTACGAATAAAAAAGACTTAGAACGACGCCAGAAATCGGCGTTTCTTGGACACTATCACACAAAAAATTTCGTGCTGCAAAGTGACTCATTTTGCCTATCATAAACAATAACAATACAATCGTGCTAGAAAAAAAAAACTTTTTTTAGCGGATAACACAAAAAGAAAAGTACATTCTAAAAAAAAGCCCGTGCGTCTACTTTCCCGCACAACACTTGGAAAGACAATCACCATAACTCTCGGAGGCAGCTCAGCGAATGTAGATGCCGAACCATATGATTATACCAAAAAAATGAGTTACGACATTAAGCACAACAAGCGTGATGTTTTGCATTGGTTAATGTCACAACTCGGACTGCCTTTTGTGGTCTAATCTTATGTTTCGGCATCGTGATTCGCTGAGCTGCTTCCGTGATTTACGGTGATTGACTTTCAAAGTGCTGGCTCGGGAAAGTATATTCCTGTGCTTTTTTTAGAGCGTATTTACCTACTTCATAGCATTAAAAACGAATTATTCGGTGTCTCTTGCCATCAGCAGAAGCTCAGAATTTCTGTTGTTTTTGAACGGCCATAAGCGATTTTATGAGCTTCTCCGACATAAACTGAATCGAAACACTTTATTTTCAACGGGCAAACCCTAGAGGAGTCCAAGGGTTTGTCCACATGCCACAGGGTAGGAGAGTCCCGTTATGTAATACACCCATAAGCACATGACTAGTGCCCCCTCCATAGTTGTGCTAGCGGTGAGTTTCACTGACCAGTTCCCAGAAACGATCCCTTTCTCCGAAGCGAAGAAAGTCTTGGGTCTTGGAACTTTTTCGTCAGGGGTAAAATCGTCCTGCAAACAGCAATTGTTAAAAAAAAAAAAAAAATTGCGTCAGCGTGAAACTTAGATTTTTATTTTTGCATTCGCTTTTTCACATACCATAGGTGATGAAAGAACTTCTGGCCAATCGAGACCGGAGGATGGTCTTAATGTTCAAGAATGTTGTTGGGTTGTCTCCGCAGAAGGCCCCTTTTACCTCCTCCAGGTTTCCCAGCATGGTGACGATCGTGTTATGGAACCGAAGTTGTGCATCCACCTTTAGCTGAATGAAAGACCATATTGTTTTCCTTTAGATACAGAGGGTGGGAATTGGTAATGAAGCGCTTTCACCTGTTATCAAGCAGGCGATAGGAAACAAATGAGAAAATAAAGTGCAAACAGTTCAAAGATTCGGAACCCAATCTGTATGTGATGAAATAGCGAGTGACATTAGCTTATGACGCAACTTCTGCTACTATTAATTTTTGGTACGAGAATAGACTGCAGTTTTAATTAATTTACGAGAATCAATTGTTTCTGTATTACCAAGACAAAACGAAAGCGCATTTAGTAGTAGATGAACTTTAGAAGCCCCATGTGCTTTGGAAAGCATGGATTGCATTTGCGGCTCGAAGCTGCAGAAGTGATTTAGCGCATGTTTTAGAAAGCAACATAATCAAATAAAAAATTACATTTCTGTAAATATTTCGCCGCAAGCCATTCATTTTTTTTTTTTTTTTCAGAAGCAGGGCATATGCCAACAGAACGTAAATAGAGCCTACCTACATACCGGAATACAAAAAGTAAATAATTACCGAGTTCGTTGTGAACCGTGTGCGGGTGGCCGCAGTAGGCTCACCACTCAGGGTGGTGCGTTCCACCGTGCAGAGGGTCCCGGTAGAGCTCTTTACACGAGCAATCCGAGCGGAACCCCCGCCTGATTCCCTTCATGTCAACGTTCGTTGCCATTGCCTCACTCTGAAAACAAGATTGTTAATAACGGTCAGTCATTTAACGCCCACAGTCAACGCACTAGCCCTAAAGCGCATAAGAAAGAAAAGAAAAAAAAAAGCAAACTTCTGTTTATATATTTTTCGCGGATGCACGACACAGAAAAAAAAAATATTCAGCCAGCTACAGAAAACAAAGAGCATAATAAACATCATAAATAAAATCTCCAAAAACAAAAACATGGTCGGCGCCAAAAAAAAAAAAAAAAAAAAAAAAGAAGCCGGTAGCTGTGCCGGCACGACCGTCAAAATATAACGAACAAAACAGTACGCCAAAGAAATACAAAACAAAAAAATGTACTCCCTGGCCGCCACCCTTCCCCCAGACGCCGCGACGCCGACGCAACCCGAACACGCGAAGAAAAAAAAAAACCTTTATTTCTTCTTTTTGTTTGTGCTCGTCCAATCCCCCTGCCCTTTTCACAAACATACACACACATTATGGGTTTTTACTCGCCGCCCACTTGAGAAAAAAATGTTCATAATCACTGCAACGCTAACGATGTCTACAACATAACGTTGCAGTGTAAATTGCTGTAATGAATTGTGAAGGCAAACAAACGCAAAATCGCCAACATTGTTTCTGTCAATCAACGCTGTCGAGCGGTCAACCTCAAGCATTTAGAGTGCACACCGAGAAAGAAATCGGCGAGCCAAGCTTACAAACACTGACTGCCCCAGCTAGGGTGCCTTTATGTTGGCTTTGCCTTAGGGAGGGTGATGCCATCCTTTGTAGTACTCGATGCCGACAGTGTACGCTCATGGATAAAATACCAGGAAATTGCCGGTAATAAAATGCCGGCGTAGCACTGCCAAAGTTAGCAGCTCGAGCTGGGAAAAGAACGATCGCGCGTTCGAAATTGAAAAGTAGACAAAAGCGTCGGACAGAAAATGGTCTGATATCACCAGCTTAAGACAGACGCGTACACATTGGGACACCCTAACCCGCTAAAAGTGTTTTGTGCGAAAGTCAGCCCTGCGGCTCACGGCAGGGCAAACGATTAGCGACGCTTTGTCCTAGCTGAACGAGCAGATCCAGGAAGCGACCGCGTCCGCGGACTACAGCTGAACACTCTCACTCTACATGCAAAGCTCGTGCATCTCACAGCCAGCGTGAAAATATTGATGGCTCGTTATTCCCACCCGCAATGCACCCAAAACAAAAACGCCAATATGACAGGATTACTCACCCGAAGGAAGTCAAACGAGCAGCATGACGCTTGCGGCTCTCCGGCAACGATCGTTTCCAGCTCTCCGTGAATTGGCGCGAAGCCTTAGCACCGTCTGAACTCTTTGCCGTGGATTAGTGCGCCTGCCCCCCTCCTCCTGACCGAACTACATTGGTCCAGTTAAGAGGGACCGGTCCCCTCTTACTATGAAGGGACACGCGTGAATCTTTTTGTCTGTCTTTCCTGTTCAGAGGGACTAACGAAACGGTTTCCTTGGTCTCTCTTAATATGTTGGTGTCCCTCTAGATGTTGCTATTTTATTTTTCAATTTCCCTCTTAAAAAGGGCTGTCCCCCTGAAAGCATTGTTGTCCCCTCTAAAATCAGAGGGACAGCGTTTTTTATGAGGGAACGGTTTTAGAGTGTAGGGTCGTCAGCACCCGAGGCGGTAGCCCACCGCGACCTCCCCCCCCCCCCCCCCCCCCTCCCCCGCGCTCGATGCCCGCCGCGACACCCCCTTGAGTGCTGCACCCGGGGCAGTCTCCCCACCTCCCCCCTTGTGAAGCCACTGCTTGGAACACGTCTGGTTGTTATCAAACGAAAAAAAGAGGAATAATAATAAGCACCGTTCCAGGCCTTTCCTTGAAACCTATGTTTTTGTTCGCAAAAAAACTGTTGGATTTCCGAAAGCTATAAACAAGGTAAGGCGGCAGTTTCTACAAGTAGCAGACGACGGCGGGGTTCAGCGTTCGAACACCTGACCCTGACGCCACTTCTTCTCCCCCGCGAGGGGCAGACAACGTTCTTGATTGCTCTTATCGGAGGGAGAGAATATGTAGAGGCCAATACAGCTAGTCTTCGCGTCAACCCACTATATTTATTTCATATTATTTGAATAAGGCGTGAAACACTTCTTAACGGAACCCCCACAGTCCCAAAAGTTTGTCCATCGGTGCATTTGTAGTTAAATTTAGCGGAAACATTCATGCCACGTGACCTAACGTGACATATACTCCTAGTGGAGAATTCGACGTCACGTCACCCATACGTCAATTAGTTTCCTCGCTAAATTTAGCGCGGAAATTGATGTCACGTGACATTTGCATCAAGTGAAGGAACTAACGTCACGTGACCTATACGTGAATTCGATTCCTCCGCTAAATTTAGCGGATATTTCAGTTGAGTTTCTCCGCTAAAAAACGCGAACAAATTGACGTCATGTGACCTAAACAGCAATCCAGTTTTCTCGCTAAATGTAGGAGGGAAATCGATGTATTGGACTTCATGTCATGCAATCCGTAGAAAAATTTCCTTTTTTCGCTAAATTTAGTGGCAAAATATACATCACTTGACACACCAATTCCCTCTCCTCATTTATCTCCTCCCTTCCCCTTCCCTTTTTCTCTATCCTTGACTTTCCTAAGAATATTCGCGACTCCAGCAAAACGGACGCCACCAAGCGGGAAAACCGGGAACCAGCCGGACCAGGTCGCTCCGCGCCCCTCCGTGTCTCTGGTGGCTTTCGCGGACACGTGTTTTCGGCGCGGTGGCGAACAATGTAATTTGACGAAGGTCCGAATATTTCTTAAGTTTCGCCGAGCGATCATTAGTGTGGTGAAGCCTCAGTAGATTGTCTTCTATCACGTGTTTGAAAGCCCGTTTACTCCGCAGCACACGGTCGCGTGTTTTCGATTTCTTGAATGAGAAGGGATCACGGAAAAACGTTTTGATTTTTTGTGTCCCGAATCACATTCAAAGTGACGAATAATTTGTAACTGATAACTGATTTCCTTATAAGCATGTAGAACAGTGGACTGAGGACGACAAACGAGGCATTTCACTGGAGGGAACATTAATGTTGCATTCAAGTGAATGGGAAGGTTCGATAGCTGCTTTTCTTGGGTTTGGTTGTGTTCGGTTAGGTTTAAGTTTGAGCCACCCACGCCGGTCGGTGCGTTGGCTATTCATCTTGGCTGCTTTTCGCCGAAAAAGCCTCTGCACCGCACTGAAGGAGTTGGGCTGATTACTTGATTCAGGAAAACCTGCTCGCTGCAAATGATGAATGTGGGAAAATATCTGTTTTCAAAATGGTGGGGGACGAGTCTCGCAACGTTAGAAGCTGTCACGGCATTTTTTATCTATCGCGCCTCCAATATTAATATTATACCCCCGTCGAAGTCAGCAGCAATATACGTCTAGATTGTTCAGCTTGACCGGCCACAAAAAATGCTCATTTTCTCCGTTCAGGATTCGAAGCAAAGTTCAATGCAGAGAGGTTCTGCGAGGATCTTCAATGAAGACTCTCTTCAGTTTGTCTCCCTGCTGCCGGCTATAGAACCATTTGGCTAAGTTTAAGTAGTATCTCTGCCTGTCAAATATGCTTTTATTCAGCAGTTCAACTAATAGCTAGTCAACTAAGCTCATATTTCAACCCGAAGAATATACTAATATCGCTTTAGTGGGACATAGTACGTAATATAATACGTAACCCGCCCGTCAAAATGACTTCACGATTGCTACTAAAACCTGAATGAAATACGAGTATCAGCTGCTTAGTGGGGCGCCGGCGGATTAACGTGGTCCTTGGCTCAAGAAGTGCGTGTTTAATTTTCGTAATTTTCCTGCAGCCTGTGTTGTTGACCGAGCAGACGACTGGAGCTGTTTCTTAAACGCGGATACGCACAGAAGCTCGATTTCGAGGACAGATAAGTCGCATTGTCGAGGTATGCGGGTTAGCTGAAAATTACTCTCGGTGCAACAATTCTGTAGTCATCGCCGCTTTCCTTAGATGATCAAAACTGATTAGAGCCTATTAACGTCTCTCCGGAGCCCATAGTTTCGGCTTTGAACGAAATCTCCGAAACGAAAGTTTGACATGAAAAGAACAAAAACCACCGGGAAAACAAAGCTCTTTGCAAGTTTATGTGCACCGGCTACACTTAACCGTCTGAGTTCAAATACCTATACAATTTGGTATTAAACAAAAGAAAAGCTGTTAAATTGAGCGCGCCACCTGTTCAGGCGGCCCGGCCGGGTCGACGCGACCTGGACTCAGCCGCCATGTTTGTGTGGTGGTGGTGCCCCCTATAAGTCGCTGGAGTCGCGAATAGTGTTTAGTCCGGAACGACTGTTTAATAGGGAGTTTTAGTCGTACGCACTTTTAGAGCAAGCTAGAGCTATCTTTAGCGCTTGGGTTAGCACACGCTACGCAAGAGTGTTTTAGAATAGAATTTCTCCGCCGCGACGCAAAAGCCCAAGTGTCTCACGGTCGCAACGCCACCAAGATACACTAAATCATTTTATTTAAAAAATCCAAGCTTTTTGGTTTAGAATAACGCATTAGGTTTGTTTAAATATAAGAATGCGACGGGAGCGGTCGACCGATCGTGTCCGCTTCCGTTGCCTTGGAAAGAGAGGTCTCGTGTATGGACTTTCGCCGCCTTCTCCGAGAAACGTTCTCGCGTAGAAAGCAGCAACTTACCGGCGATTGTTGCTCACCTTGCCGAGTCTTGTGAACCGTTTGAGACGTGCACCTCGCGTATAGTGCAATGTCGTCCTGCATTAAAGCGCAGTCACGAGGATGCTGTCTATGTCGCGCTCTCGACGCCGCCAAAGCGGCCGCAGTCGCGGTCGGGACAGAGCCGCCATTTTTTAACTGTGCTTTTTTTTGTCTTTAGCCAACTTCTTCATCACGAATCCTTCTTGGAGGAGCGCAAAGTCTCTGAGCTCGCACGCAATAACTGAAAAATAGTATACGCTAACATAGCACACGCAACGTGGAAATCGCACATAGCGTTCGGCGCATGCGCAATGGCGACGACGCTATTTTTTAATACTTTAATTGTGTGGTGAAACCCGATTAACGTATTGTTAACTCAGAACGCAATTTTGGGAGTGGAACACAATTTTTGGGATAGAACATACTTTTGGGGGAAGACGTAAAACGTAAAACATTAGACGCAAAATCGAGATGCAAAATATTACGGTTGAATAAAAAATATAATCGAATGTTCCGGCTACGACGGGTGGCAGCACACACTCATTGGCTGGCCTACACTCTGTTCACCAATGAGCTGAGACTACGGTGGAAGCTACGTGACCGCAGGACCACTCAGCGACCTCCCTTTAGTCACATGCCCCGGCTCTCTCTCCGCGTGGGTATGGGCGGGAGCGTGTTGACGTGGCGAAAGAGGGGCGCATGACTGGTCCAACAAGAACCAGTCATGCGACCCGCAATATATAATTGATCGACGGCTTTCAGATCGCTAGCGAGCAATTATTTGAGAGCTACGCTCTAATAATACCAGTACCTTGCTTTTGAGTGGCCGATGCGCACCAGCACGAAAAAAAAAAAAAGAATTAAAAGTGAAGTTATATAATTTCCTTGAAAAGAGTGACGCCACCAGCGTCGCCGAGCTTAGATGATCGCAGCTAAGAAGACGGTGCTCGACTACTTCGATATGCTACCGACAGATGGCGCAACGTGAGAAAGGAGAAGCTGATGCAACTCGACCGACTCTCTCCCCGTATAGCGTCAGGTCGCAGGCAACTTGGCCATTGGAGCACGTAGAAAGCAAGGTAACACAAAACGCTTGAAACGAAAACTTAAATATTAAAGCAAGCAAGTCAAAGCATCAGAAAATATTACATTACAGAAACTCGCGTCGCATCGAGGAAAGCGTAATAAACACTTTCGTTAGACTGTTTGCTAGGGCCAAGACTCGACTCCTCGCCCCCCTAGGGCAGCTTGGTGCGTATCTTCAGCGCTTCAGGGAGGTAAGTGCCCATTGACGAAGTTTTCCGTTCACGAAGTAGTTGAACGACTTTTATGTCCTAAGTCGTTTACATGTATATGGGCCAGGTGACTCGAATAGGTAGTAGTTTAAGATGCGTCCACGATGCCTGGAGACATTCGTTATTTCTTTGAGGAGTAATCGGTAATTATTTTCATCAAGGGGATCAGGAAGCCGAGTAAATCCAGAGTAAGTAAAATTCTGAACGTGCCATGTGTTTCCCCGGCATTTCAACTTTTAAAGTACGCGCTCCTCATTACGAGTCCTCAAAAATATGCAAAAACTATTGTCAACCAGAAGCAATCTACTCCTCCGGAAGTTTGGCCATGTTTGTTTTTGTTTACCGCTGAACACTTTGTATATCAAAACTAACACCACATTAATAAAGAACACAGGTTAATCACTATAACGTGTAAAAATTGCATTATATATATATATATATATATATATATACACTTTCCTCAAGGAAAGTGTGACGGAAAGCCACCAAAAAATGTACGAAGTGTTTAGGATCCTACTCAAAAAACGAACTGTAGAAAAAAAATGGTAAATTGAAAGAAATATCAAAATTTCAAACTCGCTTTAGCAGGAATCGCACCACGACCTTACGATTGTGAGCTCGGCATTCTACCACCGTGCCATGTACATATCGTAAACTTCACTGTCCCACCCGGTTGCGGGTAAACGCAAAGCTATCTCGGCTTGTCTTTACTGCGGTGAAGTTTACTAACTGTAGAGACACCAACGCCGATCGCAGGTGTTATGGCGTTCAGCGTTAGCGTTCGAACAGTTTTGTATGAAGAACCAAGAAACACAGTTCTTCCCACCATTCTATAAGAATATAACAGAGCATATAATAAAATCACATGCTACCAAAAAAACACACACACACACAACCTGCAAGGACTTTTGTAAACCCCAATGAATGGCTCGGTAACACGTTCTGCGTACACCGACGTTCTCTGCATAAATAAAGATAAATCAAGCATTTTCCTATCCAGGTTAGTTCATAAAATTTGAACGAAATAGAGTGTAGAGTAACTTACCAATAAAATATTATCTTCGAAGCTCTGGGGTCTGCAGGTGTCAGATGTTTACGACTTTGATTATGAGCCTTAAGGTTTTTGAGAAGATTTATATAGTGGTGACGGAAACAAGCACACAAAAAGTGCATGGTCGAAAGGTTTATTGCACTTTTTTATTGTGCACATTCATCGAGGATTTTTAACAAGTAAAGTGAATGCTTCTACTGTTGGTGGAGGTCGCCGACTCACAATCGTCATAGATCATTTTTTCTTTTATTTTGTTCTTTGCATTCTTAGATGCCCTGAGAGCCGAAGTTTATCAAAATTCCTGCTTAACAATTGGCAAATTGTATGATCGACAGTAAGTAAGATATAAGAATAAAGTAAGCGAGGTATACGCACTAGTCCTATTCCTAGATCCTAAAAGATTGTTCGGTAGAAGCAGCATAGCTTTGATAAAATTACATCAATCGTCCTCATATAGGTAAATTTACATAGCAATTAGTTAAATATACTTCTGTCTTAAACTTTAGAGCTGGGCTCTTTCACTTGCAAGAAGCTTCGTAGCAAAGATAACACTTATGCTTCGTTTCATATACGCACTACCGTTGATGATTTTAGTCTTATAAACGATGATTGCGTGTGGCCCGAGGGGTGCTTGTTTGGGCCTTTTTGGGGTCCGCTCGTAGATTCTAGATCTTCCGAGACTTGAGATAATGCGCCATAACTCAATGAGTAGCACACACATTTATTATCAGAATGTGCGTGGTTTGCGGACAAAGTCTGACATGTTTTTTACATCGGTTTCGGCTTCGAAAATAAACATTTTATGTATCACTGAAACTTGGCTAACAAGTGCTATAGCTAGTTCTGAGTACTTAAGTTCCGATTGCCTGGTTTTTAGATGTGACCGGGATTCGGCACGTTTCTCCTCCACCCTCCTGGGAGGCGTACTTACGGCTGTACGGAAATCTTTATCGTTCTTTCGGCGGATTGACCTTGAAATAGATGAATGTGTTTGGATTGAAGTTCGAGTCGCGAACTGACCAAATCCGCTTATCGGATACTATTACTTTGTGCTTATAAAGCAATTAAATGCAAAGGTGACACCGAGCTGGACAAGGGTGACGCAAATAATCCCTGGAGAAAGGGAACAAGAGGGACAAAGGACGAACACAAATTTCCAAACACAGCTAGGTGACTGGTGCGCGACCGAAAACATCTGCCTGGTCCGGGTATCGAACCCGGGACCTCTCCAGTTCCAGTGTAGCGTTCTACCAACTGAACTAACCAGGGGTTAAACGTCGGTAGAGAAAACAGGTTTTCTCAGCTGCCACCAGTCTAACAGCGAAGTAGGCTGTTAAAGAAAAAAACCTTTTTTTCTTCGCAGTTACCCTTTAAGAGAACTTTGTAAGTTGTTTCCAAACGCAAGTGTTAAAGATAGTTTGTTTTGACCAATTTCAATATTATGTAAATATAAAAAAAGATATTGTAGATATGTGCTTGTACAGTTCAATTTCTCAATAACTTGTCAACGTGATTAAAGTAAATAAAATCATAACCAGCAGGGGGCACCTTTTTTAGTGAGTGTTTGGTGAATGTCGTTACTACGGACCCCGAGCTTCGTGGGTTCACCTATAGTCAGTGAATGTTCCCGGAGTACTCAGTTGCATTCAGTCCGCTTACAGGAAGTCAATTCTGAAGAATCCAGATCTGATTGGCTGGTTTGGCTCGTGGCGGAAGTTATCAGTCGGCCATTATGAGGATTTGCCCAAAATAACAAAAAGCGTATATAAACATTTCGAGTTACCACGGGTATCACGGGTAACCACGAGTGTGAGCTCTGAACATCGATGAGTTAGAACCGAACGGAAGGTGCTTTGATTTCGTCTGGTTTTTCTGCTTTATATCATGTAGACGTTACTCTGGTTCGCCAAAGCAGGTTGCCGGCCCGTTTGGTCGCTGCGGTTGCGCTGGTGCTGTGTTTCAAATACTACGCTTCAGGCGCTAAGCCTAAGATTTGACTTCGATGTGTTTTAAGGGGAGAGATAAAGAGAGACAAAGACAGAGACGAGACGAGACAGCAAGGAGCAACACGCGCAAAACCTAAAGGAAATAATTTAAGAAAAGAAAGAAAATCCAGTCTCGCTACAGTCGAGGAAAGTCGATTCAAGAGATCGCACGAGAACGAATGGCTACGCTGCACGCTTCGACTGCACATGGCAGCGCCTAATTGGCGATGGGTTGGAGCGCGACGGCTGCGTCGAGACTCGGTTCTGAAACAAATTAAAATGCTAAAAGGTGCGAACTAAAAGAGGACAACGAAAGACACGCGTACAAGGACAAGCGCCAGAAGTGAAGCTTGGGAGCTTCGGTACTCGGGGAACATTCAGCGACTGTAGGTTCACGCACACTTGTCTGGCTCTGCGTGGCCTGCTCATGACAGGGAAAAATGATTTCATGATGGTTGTGCTGGGCAAAAGGAAGGTTTGAACCCTTCGTCCCGTCCCCCCCCCCCGGCAAGGCTATACAGCACCTTGGCCTCCGCTTCCTGCGGAATGGTGTCCGGGTAAGGCCCGACCAGATAATCCAGTCGGTCGCCTTTCTTCTGATATCCCCTGTTGTCTTTCACTTTCTCACTTTCCTCCTATTCACTTCTTTCAATTTGTGCCTTCTTTTGAGGCAAGGACCAAACTTGGGTGGGTATGGATTTCCTTATTTAGAACAACACTTGCGCATGGTGTTTGGGCATGCGCTGGTAGAGTAGCATTCTTAGCAAATGCTTTTTCTGTTGAGGTGTTACCTCTTCCTTTGTGGGGCAGAATGGTGGGTGGCGCACCAAAGCCACTGAAGTCCCAAGCAAGCCAAAATACCCAATCCGCCTCAGAAAGGGGTCACACCGAAGCAATAATTCTATCGAGCAATTATAGATGGGCGGCCCGTGCGGGGCCGCCCATCTATAATTGCTCGATTGCTCTTCACATTCACCTGGTGGTGTTGTAATTGTAGTGCACATTGGAGCGCCGTGTAATGGAGTCCCTCCTGACACTCCTTTCGAGGCTGTGGCTACACAAAAATTCTTACTGACCGTCTCATTATAATTATTTTTTTTTATCTCCCAGCACACATTCCCTAACACGTGCATGACATACAGAACATTTTAACTCAACTTACACAGCCGTTATTAAATTTAGGTAAATCTAATGCTGATAACACCATGAGGGACAATGCACGAATTGATTCCCGTAGTGGGGTTATTGAGCGATCGCTACTCTTTTCAAATTTTTTTTAAAATAACGAATCCCCAACACTTCTCAGTGCTGCGCACAGCTCTTTCACCTGCATTAATATTTCCCTTTCATCACCGATATGGCTTCCTTGTCTTTATTGGAAGGTTTCTGATAATCCATTTGAGAGTGACAACTTCCTAGATATCTTAGAGAGCTTTGTTGACCTTCCCTGAGTTCAGAGAGGTATGCATACTTGGAAACTAGACAAAGCGGTCTGGGAACGTTTTAGCCAAGTTGGTACATTCAGGGCTTCACCATCTGCTATTATGTCCCCTGACGAGGCTACGACGTGTGGTATTCAACAGATAATTAATGCCGCCGAGCAGTCTATTGCCCATACCTCCGGGAATTTACCAAAGAAACGCGAGCCGTGGTGGCACGAAGGCTGTTCAACCACCACAACGAAGGAAAATCGAGCCTGGAAAGCTTCCCGGTGGAAGACAACTGTGAAGACTCAGATTAACTTTAAAAGGCGCAAAGCGCAAGCCCGCTAGAGAAGAAAGCTGGCAAAGAAGACATCTTGGATTTGATATCTCTCCTCTGTAAGTACTTTTTCGTACGGTTAAAGAGGCTTGGGATTGCCTACGCAAACATCAAAGGCGACTACCGATGTTTTACAATTCCTGCATAAAACGTGTCTTGGGGTTCTGTCAGAGATTTTACCAATGTTCTCGTTCAGCGTTTCCACGGTGAATTCAGCTCTAATAATTATATTGCATACTTCTAACAATTTACATTTCGCACAGGAAGTACTCTATTCCAACGTTGGGTACTAACTCGGAGCCATATAATGCGCCATTTACAATGTGTGAGCTCAAACAAGCATATGATTTAATTGTCTGACTAAAAATCCCGAGCCTGGGACGAGACGAGACGGACACACACAAGGTCTTCAACAAAGCTGAAATTTATTTGGCAACAAAAGGGCCTATATAGGCATAAATTCCTACACAAAACGTTAGAGACGAGAGAAGGCGAGAGACACAGAAATGGAGAATCTTGTGCCAAAAGCAGTACAGCAAAGCAAACGTTAGAACAGAACTGAGAAGCAGTGAACATTATTATACAACACACGAAAAAGACAAACATATTTCAACACTGTTTACACTGGCAGTTCCTCCAAAACCACTAAAAAGAAAGATGTTTCAAGGATAACTGAAAACGTACACTTTTCTGGCGAAGGCCAGAACACTAGAGAAGGAAGGACGCAAAAAACCAAACGACGAGGAACCTTACACAACGCAAACTGATATTGATAAAGCTTGAACTCGGGTACAATTAACCAAAACCTCGTAGGCCACAACGAAACACTTGACCTTATGCGCAAAGGCACCGATTTTGTGGGAATTTACACTCATTCAGCCAGTTCACTGTTTTGTTCGCTGGAAGAGAAAATCAGTCTGTTGCGACAGATATCTTACGAAATGTAGTGAGTACACTGACGCTCCTATGGTCATCGTTCACTAATTTGAAAAACTAAAGGTGAAGCATGCCGATAATTTCCAGTTTTATATTAGGGATGCTAAGCATCTAAAATTTACCGGATGTTTCATACACTCCGAGAAGACATTATCTATTGGTTTTGGCTAACCTTTATCGTCCAATATATTTTTCCATAATACATCCAAGTTTCTTCCGCCTTTTCAAACGCCCATCCAGCACCGTGTGGCCAGTAACGCGCCATGCTCTCCCAAAAATTTGCCATAGTGAACGCATTAATTTAATTGCCAGTATCATTACTGGAGAGTTGTATGCAGTATTGTTAGCAGAGGATGTGCATTAGATTGAGGATATTGGAAAGGTAGAATATATTTGTAGACTTGCAAAGTGTAATTACTGCAATTATCTCCCTGAAAGACACCAAAAATACGCTCATAGCGCTTGTGCGTGTCAAGATTAATAGAATATTGCAGAACGGATGTTACATTGCATTTTGTTGGGTTCCAAGTCACGTGAGTATATTAGGCAACAAGAAAGCTGATGGGCTGGCGTCGTCCTCCAGAAATCTTCGGCAATAGACCTATCTCACGAGCCAGTTTGACTACGCCACCGCTGCCGCTATGAATCGAGGGAATTTTAGTCTTTCTGCACGTGCGACAATTTCGCTGGAGCTCTGCGCGTGTGGAGCACAAGACACCACGCGCACTCGCGTGTACTGCCGTTTACCTCCTGTGAATGAAAGTTATGGCTGCGACACGCATGCGCCGAACGCTTGGTGAGATCGGTCTATTAGCTGCTCGATACGTTACCAGGACATCAACCGAGTCTTGAGGCCTTCAATTTTCGAAAGGAGGGCTCAGAAAATGGAAGAGAGTACCTTATAGTAAGCTTCACTTCCCGAAGCCCATTTCTGAATTCTGGGAGAGTACCTCGTTCGGGCATTGGTTCCACAGGATCTTAATATGTTGTCTTCGGATAGGCCATTCGCATATCGCCCACCAACGCCTCCTCTGCTGGGAACATCCACCACGCTGTGCGAACTGCGGACGTGCTGTGTCCATCCTACATGAATTAGGGGCTTGCTCTGGTCTTGAGGAAAAACGACGGTATTATTTTTATGTCTTGTTTATTTCGTATACTCGTTTTCCCTATTATTTTACTGGAAAAGAACCCTCTCATCTCAATTGCTCGTGTACTTGGTTTTATTGCTAGCACTGGCCCTTTACACCGGATCTATTACCACTTATATCTGTCAGGTCACGGCATACTTAAATAATATAATATATAATCTAGTGCTGCGCACTTTGGCCTAAGTTGCTTTTTGCGCCATAAAACCCTCGATCATTATTATCTTCAAAATTTCAAAAAAAAGATTTTTCCAACAGTTGTCGCGTAGGAATTACAAAATAAATACTACATGTACTTTGTTCGAGGTTTTCAGAATGCGCTCCGTCGCTCCTAGGACATTACGCATTCCTTCTTTGTAAGAACGTATTGTTGCTGGCGTTCGCTCGTCAAGAAACACGTCAACAAACACGTCAACAAACGCAGCGCCGCATTGTATTTCGCATTTTGTTGCAGCCGTGAGGCAAGATTCACCAAACGGTCATAGCAAGGACATTTTTTTTTTTCATTTTCGTTCTTCTACGAGCGTACATTGTTTGTCGTCCCGTTGTGCAGATTATGTATTGACCGTTTATTTTTCTTCATTTCTGTGCTTAAAACACGAGTGGTCAGGATTAAAATATTACACTAGGGCGTAAATGTCTTTCTAAAATAAATTTGAGAAAAAATAGTATTGGTACTCAGAGATTTAAAGGAGGTGTGAAGGAACCATTACGTGTAGAGACGAGAATGACATGAAACTAGATACAGAAAATACACTATCGCACACTAACAAGAACGTTTATCTAATTCGTTTTTCTTAAGTTGACGATAAGTTGACGATCAGCAAAAGCATGACACCTATAGCTTGGCGTCCATTGGCATTTAAGTTATTCTCTGTTCCTTATTATGTCAAACCACGCTCAACGCTATGGTCCACCCAAGCCTATTAAGCAGCACCAGAAGTGTATCGTCACAGCGACGGTCGTCTTTGCGCTTTTAGCGGCAAAAACAATTACGCATAAAAAATCCGCCGTGCGACTGAGCTTCTTTTTTAAACGCAAAGACTAGAGATGTTATAATGATGCGCTTCAGGTCGCTGCTTGCCTCATCGCAAAGTAGAGTTGGCTGCAATGGGACAATGTGAATTGGATTAGTGCTGTAAATATCATTCACATTGGAGTTTACTGGAGACGGACTTCGCACTCTGTTCCATGGTATCACGGCCGGGGCAATATCTAGTCTCCCGAACATCTAATTTCCGGTTTTGAGAGCTGAATAAACGCATGCACGTGAGAGAACTGTTTTGAATAATGGACTGTATTTAGCTAGAAAATATAACTCCCCTGACTGGTTGGGTTTCGAAAATAAAATATAATTTTTTTCAGGGGTTATCAATCCCAACATTTAGTGCCTATGTCCACTTCCGCGATCTCTCTGTAGTACTCCAGAAAATAACATAAAAATATTTTCTTTTTTTAGAAATATATAAATGATAACGTTACCACTAGGAAAGCGAATTCCAATATGAACCTGTTGCTGTCACTTAAACAGTATTCGTGCAAAAAAAAAAAAAACAAGTAAAAAGAAAGAAGTTTTTCTTTTTTTCAGATCCGATTTAAATCCGCCTGACTTTTTAAAAGAAACGGCAGGAACGAGACGTGCTTTTTCGTCTTGTTTTACTCTCCGATAATTCCTGGAAAAAACTAAGTGTTGATTGAGAATTGGTGAGCTGTAGCTGAGGTCTTTAGTCAGGTGAGTAAACGGCATCAGTATAAACAAACTTTCCTAGCAGCATGTTTTGTAACACACTAACACGGAATGTTTTAAAAGATTGTACACGGGCCTGTCATTGTAGTCTTGCGGAGCAATGCTAAAAGAACTTTATAATACACAATAAAACCTAAAAACATCCCCATCAGCGCAGTTGTTGGCGCAGTAGACCGCACTGCTGATCTGGCTGCTAAACCAGTTATCGAAATTTGATTTCTATTGAAAATTGTGTATTTTATTTTTAAATTATTTTACTCTAGTTTAGCTAGAGTGACAAGGGAGAAATATACAAAATCAATACTCGTACACTATACACTAAACAATCTAAATCAGTGACAAAGCACAGGACAAAACGACAGTTATAAAGGCGGCCTAGCTGAATAATTTCTAGGCTGCTTTTGCATATGTTGATTTGAGTTGTCTCTGGTAGCCTCGTATAAGGGCTGCGTTTTTAGCTCCAGTTGCAATCACATCACGATTAGTTATAATATCACATTAATAGCGCCCCTCCGCGAATGTCGGTCACTCGCGCGGAATCCCAAAGGATGAAAGCACCGTACTGTAGCAGATAACGAAACTATATCAGCCACTCCATAATCTTTTGGCATAGATTTCAATATATGAAGAAGTGTTTACCCCAACTCTGACTGGAATGGGAAGATGGGAGATCATTCTTTGAAGTCTTGGATAGTTCGAAAATTATTGAAGGTTGTGGGAACCGTAGTTATAGCAAACGTCCACATTTGCCAACACCAGAAGGTGTCGGCAAATTAAGGGCACAAAATTTAAGAATAGGTAGTTTTAGAGAATTGGCTCCTACGCTTGGGGGCACCTAAGTCAGGGGGCACGAGCTCAGCGACACTCGCGCTGTCGGCCCAGCATGACATGCTTGCTTTTTTCGCTTGCAGCGCCAATAGGGTTAACACGCGAAATCAATAAATTGAAAAATATGAACACATAATATATTTGCGCTTCACAAACACTGGTGCTTGCGTCAGAGATGTAATGGGTAATTTAAAACCACATTTACCCGTTGATGAGCAATCAATAAATGTTTTAACAAAAGACCAAATCAATACAATTTCGTCTTTATCTTTTTCACGAGAGACGTTTCTCCCTCTCTCTTGTAGCTCGCTTTTTGTACAGCACACCCGTTGTACAATGCACAGACATTCAGACGTGCTGTTTTCGAGCAGGTGGCTCGAGTCAAATTTTTTCCTTGTGATATTTTGAGAGAATGGCTATACAACTTTTCCTCAAGGGCGCAGCCATCTTAAATGTCCTCACTTCTGGCAGAGGGTAAAACATAGTTTTGATCTCTCCAGACCGCTGGAAAATGTTCACGAAAAATGCGTGATTGTCACACATTCCTCTTTGCTTCACGTATATATTCTCGCATATTCCAGGATGAAATGCGTTATTATATTTTTTGTCCAGCATACCAGATACGGAACGCACGTGACTGAGAACAACAGGAAACAGAAAACGTCTTCGTTCATCCTTAAGCTGAGCCTGCAGCCAATGCCGCAAGCACAAGCGCAAGAGCTGAGGGTCGTTGATTTGAGCAGTACTTCCGCTGGTCGAGCGCTCTTGCTATAAATGCACGTTTCAAAGCCGGGAGCGCGAGCTAGCTCGCTCTTGCAGCTTTGGCTGTGTTCTCAGCTTAAGGGTGAAAAGAGTATAGACCATGCTGGGGAACCCATCGAATGTCCCCAGAATACCGAATTCCATTCAGTCCGCTTACCGGAAGTCAATCCCGCAGAAGCCAGTTCTGATTGACTGGTTTAGCTCGTGACGAAAGTTATCAGTCGGCCATCTTGAGGATTGGCCCTAAACAAAAAAGAAAAAACGTATATAGGACGATTTCCGCGTTACCGTGGCTCGCACGCGTGCTCTAGGCATCGATGAGTTAGGACCAAAAGGAAGGGGCGTTGATTTTCTCTTGATATTTGTTTTTTTACTTCAAGTAGCCGCTAATGTGGTTCGCCGAAAAAGAATGCCAGCTCGTTTGCTCGCTCCGGTTGCGCTGGTGCTGCGTTTCGAACTCTACGCCTCAGACGCTATATCCCAACACTCGACTTCGATGTGTTTCGAGGCGAGAGGGAAAGAGGAGACAACGAGGAACAAGTCACGCACCACTCGGAACGAAATAAGCGCTTTAATAAAAACAAACCTGTGTCGCCACAGGCCAGGAACGAGGATTGAAGAGCTCACACGAGAGGGAATGCTACACTGTGCGTGCTCCGCTTCGACGGCATAGGGCAGCGCCATAATGGGAATCGCGACTACTGCGCCGCTAGTCGGCTCTGAAGCGAAGCTTGAGAGTTTCAGTACACTGGGAACATTCAATGACTCTAGACCGTGCTTTACGCATTCCTCTTCTGTGTCTTCGTCCGTGTGCAAAGTCGTGTCAAGACAGCGAGTGGGATTCGCGAGACAATGCTATGTCAAAGATTACCGCTTCTCTTCAAGCTTAAAAGTAGCCAGAACGAGAAGACGATCTAAAAGGCAGGCGAGATGATCACTCATATTTTGTGATTTAAGCGAGGTAAGTCAAGCCGAAAGCCTGCTCCACCTTTCATTGCAGATGAACGTGCCTATTAGTGCAGCGATCATGACTCATTTATTGTTTAGAGAGTGATGCAGGGTGGCGCCATGTTTGCCCTAGTGGCCTTAGGGACCGCACTATCCAATAAAGCAGTTAGAATTCGACGCATGCACGGTGGTGAGCCTTTATTTTTAGGGGCCCCCGAGTGTAGGGACCACTTATTCTAAAACTCCGTAACAAGCTTGATAGGCTTTTGATTTGAAAGTACTTGTTTAATCTTCTCCACTCCCTCGATGAGGGTGTCAGAGTTTGAGGAAATAATTCTCTCGCGGCGTTGAGAATTCTAAGAGAAGCTGCGTTTGCCAGCTGGCTGAGAATCTTCCTAGCATAAACGCTGAGGCCGAAAAAAAGGAGGGCCAGCAGAAGACAAATTATAATGCGCTGCTGGGTGTATTTACATGTCACCGTCAGTAAGAGCACACTCCTTCCAGAAAGGGGGGGGGGGGGGGGGTCGACATGCTCTTTGAGTGACTTGATCAGGGTGGACTATCAAGAATCAAGGATCTGGAGCGTCCTTTGAAGCTCAGGCAACTGAAACGTCCCTTGAAGGACAGGCCTTTCTTTATCCTTCCCGTCCTAGTCCAAGCTTGTTTGCCGTTCCCTGGTGCATTAACCCGGATGCGTGTGGGAAATCTGAAAGAGCCACCGCAAAGTCAAACGTCATGGTGAATGCCGCAGGGTAAACTGATCTTTAAGTTTTTACTCCGTTTAAAACCGACTGCAGCCTACGCCACGACCTTATGGATCCAGGCTAAAGTCCCTTGATACTTCATTAAAAACTAACGACAACCAATACAAATGACAAAGCAAATTACGCTGGAACGCAATGGCGGCATGCAGTTCAAACCTCTTCTGTGTGCCGCCATTCGCTTCCTAAAACCTGCACCTTCACGCAGTCGGCGCTTCAAAGAATATCGCTACTTGTAGGATGCTCTTATATATAGGAACCTAAATCCGAACTAAAGTCCCCCGATAAAGCTTCCTACAAATAGCGGCATTCTTTGAAGCAACGACTGCGCGGCGGTGCAGGCATTTGGAAGCGAATGGCGGAGAACAGCAGAGGTTTGAACTGCATGCCGTCGTTTCGTTCCACCGGAATTTGCTTTGTCTTTTGTATTCTCTGTCGCCACTTGTAAAAGAAGTACTACACCGTCTCACCCTACGATGGACTAGAGGCAAAAGCTACGGACCGCAATATTCAATCATGAGTCACTTAGAGGTTGCGTCGTATTTCGCATCGATGCACGTATTGGTGCCCGCTTCTGGGATCACTAATGGGGACGGGCGTACAGTGGCTCGAGAATCGAATAGCAGTGAGTGACTCATCAATTTTAAATTGCAAAGGAAGTCACGACATACAGGCTCATTGCAGTGTCGAAGCTATAGAAACGATGCAGCACTTTCCTGATTCGGAGCACTATTCGTCCACCCCTAATTAATGTTAAGCATGTCATAGTTCAGCGTGTAACGTGATTGGACCTGGCGGCCCGTGGCTTTGGCCTTTAGTCCATCGTAGGATGAGACAATGTCTAGGAATTTAAATCCAAAGAAGTGGTGGCAAGATTGCATCACCGCGGCGCTCATCAACTTTGTATTTTTCCTATCACCGATATAACCGATCACCAACAGGAATGGCTCCCTCCGTGATACTGGGCTTTTTTAATTTTTTTTCTGTAGGTGATGGGTTTATGCTAGTGAGAGCAACCCGCGGAGACAGCAAACGCCGTGACGACGCATTTTTGGTGCTGCTTGATTGATTCCGTCTGTCGATAGCGTGAGAAGGAACGCTTCAGATTTTGTGCGGTACGTTGTCGGGCTGGTTGGTTCATCTTAGTAAAACATATAAAATAACGCAAAAAAGCCAAGGACAAGCGCTAACTTTCGACTAGCTTTTACTCAGGAAAAGCAAGCATATATACACACACGACAGGCAAAGCAGCACCACATAAAAGTTGACTAATTTTGTGCACGATCATTTAAAAACTGAAACTCATTACTATGAAGTACAATAAAAGTGCCGCTGACACATGCTGTCCCCCATTTTTTTTATGCTTTCAATAGCTCTCGAGCGACCGTGTCTCGGCTTCTCCCCGGAATCCTTTTCTGTTGAAGTCGCGGAACACAGCCACAGGTGCTGCAATGTATAGTCAAATGCGAGCCATATTTATTTCTTATTGATAATGCGTGCTCACCTCCCGTGCTCGGTCATTGACGCACCGCCCCGTCTGGCCGATGTGTACCTTACCACAACTCAGTGGGATTTCCTAGACCACACCCTCCACTGTGCAGTCCACGTAAGGGGTGACGTGTTTCTTATCGCACGACACTTTTGCCTTCTCATCAGAAATGTGGGAGCACAACCCAGCCAACTTCTTTGGGGCAGAGAACACAACGGGAACATTTGATTGAGCTCATTCGAAGACGGTTAAGAGAGCTAATGCAACTTCATGCCTGTAGTCTCCACTGCTGAAGTCTTGAGGTGGATGCTAGTTTTAAATGTAAGATTTCTAGACTGGATTTGGCTGGTTTCCCCTTTTCGGTCTTGGTTTCTGTGGCAAAGACCGCCCTAGGAAAAATGAAGGGTTCAAAAGGAAGGTCCCTACGAGGCAGAGAAAAGAAATGCCAGAAGTTATTCCGTACATCCACAAGGTTGCCGACAATCTGAAGAAAGTTGCAAGCAAATACGATGTTCCCGTTGTGTTCTCTGCCCCAAAGAAGATGGCTGGGTTGTGCTCGCACATTTCTTATGAGAATGCATAAGTGCCATGTCATAAGAGACCCGACACCTCCTTATGTAGACTGCACAGTAGGTGTGGTGTACGAAATACCACTGAGCTTTGGTAAGGTATACATAGGCCAGACGGGGCGGTACATCAATGACCGAGCACGAGAGCACGCATTATCAGTAAAAAATAAATATGGCTCTCATTTACCTATACATTGCAACACTTGTGGCTGTGTTCTGCGACCTCCGCAAATAAGGATTCTGTCGAGAAGCCGAGAGACGGTAGCTCGAAAGCTATTGCACGCATTCTTTAAAAAAAAAAAAAAGAAGAAAAAGTGGTACGGCGGGTGTCAGCGACACTTCTATTGTACTTCATAGGACTGAATATCAGTCTTTGAATGATCGGGTACAAAATGAATAATCTTATATGTGGTGCTGCTTTGCCTGTCGTGCGTATATAAATGGTTGCTTTGCCTGAGTAAAACCAGCTGAAAGTTGGCGCCTGTCCTGTATACTTCTTGTCCTTTTTTTACGCTATTTTATATGTTTAGTTTGAAATTTCTTCGAGTGTCCAACTAATCACGCCACGGCAGCATAAAATATCTATGAACCGGACCTACGTCATTCGAGAATTGTATTTTTTCGAGCTGTAACTTCTTTATTTCCGGTATCATGACTTACGTAAGCGTGATTTTCAATAAATAAATCAATAAATAAATAAATGAAACGACGCGCGTCATGGTTACACTTTATCGCAGGTTTTCGAAGGGTTGTTTTTGTACGAGTGTGCTGCCGCCACCTGCTGTACAGATCTCATTGTTTTCTTCTGCGATGGAGCCCGCTTATTGTCTTTTTGAGGTTGGTTGCGTACGGGTTTCTCATCTTTCTTGAAAGGCGACTTAGAGCGAGATGTGCGCGGAATTTTTTTCCTTCGAGAACTTCGAGAAATCAAATTATAATAGTTATAAAAAAAAACATTTTGAGACGTTTTAATTGAAATATGGAAACGCCAAAAAAGCACCAAATCAGATCTGTCCTTAAAATTACAAGAAAAGCTGATAATCCGGAGAGGATTTGATCTTCATTTCTGTAACTGTATAAATTCAGATCAGAGCCCCAAATGAAACGTTCGCGAGGCTTCTTTCTTGGAAATCACAACCCTTATTTTGTTTCCTTCTCTTATCTGTACCACGGCGCTTTCAAATTATTCGGGTCGTGTGCACGGGCCCACAAGGCTAAAGAATCCCCTTCTCGTCAATCATTTTCTCAACACCCAGATTTGAAACACACGCACACACGCACACGCACGTACAACACACACACACACACACACAGACGCGCGCGCACGCACGCACGACAGCACGCACGGATTAAACTTGGAAATAAAAATATTTCCGAATTTGAAGAAAAATAAACTCCGACATCACGGGACCGTGCTGAAAAAGAAGGTTCCGTGTTTCCGTTTCCTTTTTTTTTTTCAAAGTTGGGTGTGTTTTTGCGTTTTTCCACAAGTTCGGTGTTTACGGTGTCAGTTTTTGTAGTCAGAGTAAGAATCATCCGGGTTTATTGGGACTAGAGAAAATACTACACGGCATGGAATTCTTCCTACCTTCAGGATCTCCGTGGCCCGAATAATTTGAAACGTCCTTGGATGTATAACATATTTCTCATAGGAAAAATGGAAGGGATGAGAAAACAATGAACATTAATATTATAAATTATTTGGGAAATTAAATGAAATTTCGGCAAAAATAGGGAAATTTTAGGCGTCCGCTAGGGAACTTTTGACTTTCTCTGTTGGCAGCCCGCCGCCCGACCATATCGTGCCTCGGACTTTAGGGATGCCATTTTTCCCCTTATTAAAAGAGATGACATAAGTAATTAGTCTCGAACAATACCAGATGTCTCATGCCTGGATGGTAACGTGCGCGAATGCCCTTACAAAAGCCAAATTGGCAGCATGCCGTCAAAGGTCAAACATGTCAAAGGTCAAACAAACAACAGGTCAAAGGTCAAACAACAAAACAAAGTTCAGTTCGGTTATTTGCAGACGACTGCGTAATTTACAGGCCCATTCTCTCACTCGACGATCACCATACCTTGCAAACAGATATTTCACAAGTCATTCAATGGTGCAATAAATGGCAGATGACTCTCAATTTCGACAAATATAAATCCCTGTCCTTTTCTCGTCGTGTTCTTCAACCTTTTTCTTACCATTTTGACGCGTCCCCCATCACCGTTTGCAGTTCATATAAATATCTCGGTATTCATTTAACATCTCACCTTTCATGGACGTCTCACATCAGCAATATAGTAGCTATCGCAAACCGTACCCTCGGTTTTTTGCGCCGAAACCTGAAACCCGCAACAGCAGAGATAAAACAATTAGCATACTCAACTTTGGTTCGGTCTAAGCTTGAATTCGCTTCTTCTGTGTGGTGCCCTTGGCAATCTTACCTATCTAACAAACTTGAATCCATCCAAAACAGGGCTCTTCGTTTTATTTTTTCTGATTACTCACCATTCACGAGCATATCTGGATTGCGCGAAGCAGCTAACCTTCACACACTTTCATTGAGGCGCCGAGTGTCCCGTCTCTCTCTTCCTCACCGAATCTTTCACTATAAAATGCCTCTTCGTGAATCTCTGCTTTTACCCCTGTGGCAGATTTTCCCCCGCTTTGACCACTCCCGCAAGTTGCGGCCCATTTTTTCGTCAACTACTTCATACAGTAATTGAACTTTACCTTTGGCAATAAACGATTGGAACATACTACCAAATGACATTGTTACCATAACTGACACACATAAATTTGCCACCTCTGTAACCACTTTCATCTCTTCATTATCCGACTAGTTCCCTCTTCTATTGTGTTAAAATTGCGTGCGGAAGTGTTCGATTAAGAAAAATAATAACAAATGTACCACTCCCTTGTGTAATGCCCGTAAGGGCCTTCAAGGATAATAAATGATGATGATGATGCCTTGTGCTCGATCCTAAAACACAGGATGTGAAGCTAAAATTGCTGGGGTTACCGAGTCAGATTGAAAACCGCCAAATAGTTGAAGCACTAGAGACGTTCGGAAAAGTGATCTTAATCCAACGTGAAAAGTAGAGGGTTTCAAAAATAAAGAACTTGCAGACCATAAACAGAGAAGTGACACTGTCGCTAAGGGGAAGGACTGTAGCCTTCAAATATGGAGGTATTGCATATTTGAAGGCTACAGTCCTTCCCCTTAGCGACAGTGTCACTTCTCTGCCTTGTGCTTGTACACAGTCGACCCCCGCTTTGTGTACGGTGCTACAAAATCGGGCACATCCGCCGGTGCTGTCGTATACCATGATTCTCTCAATGCCGACGCTTCTGGCATACTACAGAGGACAGCGTCTTTACTTATGCAATATGTGTCGAGGAACGTTCTGAATTGAAGAACCTTCGACAGAAAACCTCATGGACGTCCGTGAGGTCGTTGAACCTACAGCCAACATTTCTTCTCCCGTTCACAAAGAGGAAAAAAATCGCCCTACACAGTCATCATGTGAGGCTGAGGCACGACTCCAAGAGCCAGCTACGCAATGAGTGAACACAACAGTTCCTGTGGCGATGGTGTGCTCGGGATCTTCCGCGACGAGGGAAGCATCAGAAGACTTTCCACTTCTTACTGTCAGCACGATGCAAGAGAAGAACCTTAAAAGACAACGCCTTCCAGGGAAGACGGTCAGGGAACCACGACTGAGACTAGCATGGTTCACGAAGACCCACGCGAGGACGAAATGCCAGGTCACAGCTCAGTCCCAGAGTCAGAGCTTTTAGATCACAAACAGGCAGCCAAACGACATAAACTGTACGAGAAGAATAAAACAGGCTCTGCACCTGTCGGGGAAAATTCCCCAGCCCACAATTCCTCAAACATAAATTGTCGTGCGTAGTGCCCGTCTGGCTCGCGTGGCCACCTTAAATGTTCGAATTTTAAGATCTCGAAGAAAACAACATAAACGGCTTCAGCTCTTGTGTCACCAACAGATGGACATCCTCGCTTTACAAGAAACCATGATTTCAACAGAGCAAGAAACCGGAATTGCATAGGAAGCTTTCATGAGTGATTTTGAAATTTGCGTAAGTCATGAGCGCCGTATTTCAGAGGGATATTTTTAGTTTCTGAAGAAAGCCAGAGCCTTTTCGTCAATTTGCTTGACCACTGATATGGAGGGGCGCTCTCTTTTGTGCGTCCTACAATATGATGATAAGGATTGGAGGTTTCTGTGTGTTTATGCCCCTAATGCAGTGTCGGCTAAGAACATTTTCTTTTTATTCGTATTCCTTTATTTGACTACAAAAAGACATCTTGTCCTTCTTGGCGACTTCAACTGTCTGTGTACCGATCGATGGTGTTCACAACCAACGTCTAGCAATCAAACTAAATCGTTAATCATTGAGCAAAACCCAATAGGCATCGGTGATGCCAAATATATAGAGCTAAATTAGGCACATTTTCAAAACTTATTACATGCTTGCCTTGACAAAATTTATGTTTGCGATGAATTGTTCGCTCAAATTAGTGACTATACTGTGAAACCAATATTCTTTCCTGATCACTGCCTGGTATGAATTTGCACCGAGGGAAAAAGCGGTCATCCTTTCGTCCCGAATGGGGTTTGTGGAAATTTGAAGTAAATCTTCTTTACGAAAAGGGGTTTACTGAACGCATTTCTTGTGTGTTGTCAACTGTTCTGGACCTCCCCAAACTTACCGTATTTTCAAATTGGGATATATTTAAACAGAACGTCGAGAAGTGGGGCCGTTGTATATTCGAGTATCCTGGAGTTTGAACGGAAGAATGATCGACGAAAATGATTTAACATCCTGAAAACCTTATACGAACTTGAATATTTTAGCCCCGGGACTTACACGGAGGAAATTAACATTGCGGGGGTCAGGAAAGTTGTCCAACGCTGTAAATCAACAAACTGGTCTTTATAACAGCGATAAAACTGATAAGAACGTAAAAAGATGGCTCCGTTGAGACCACCCTGCTACACCGTCGAACGCTGCCAGGCTCGTGCTGTTCTGTTCGAGCTCCGAGCTCAATCCCATGGGTGCTGCTCGTGCCGCGCGCTTAAAATGGCATTAGCTCCTGACGTTGCGTGAGCCACCGCTCTAAAGGCCGGTTCTCACATGCAGCGAAGCGCTGATGTAGCGCTCCTCACGTGCCATCAGCTACGTATCGTATGCCATGAGCAACAGTTTCGACGGTGCGATACAAAGCTGGTGAACGCTGCCGTCAGCACGGGCTTAGCGCGAGGTTAGCGCTATGCTTGTAGCGCTCCGCTGCATGTGTGAACGGGCCTTTAAGGCTCTGTTATACTCCGACGTAACGCGCGCGCAGGCGAACGCCGGCCGAAGTCGGTTACGTCACGTCAGTCACGCCGCGCGCGTCAAAAATTCGCCCTCTTTATACTCCGGCGTCCCTGGCGACTCCCGCAGCTGTGCTTCGGTGGGCCGCCGGCGTGGCGCATGCGCAGAACTTGACTACGAGGGCACGTTTTCTGTGAGAGTGCGCCACTTCCGGTTCCTTTTTGTTTCGAATAGCAGACGAAAGTTCTCGCGCTTCTTGAGCGCCAAGTTCGAGCGATGGCGTGGACGTACCTTGCACGCAGAAAACTCGCGCTTGCACTGTTGGTGCACCGCCTGCACCGCAAGCGTAGGCGGTCAATGTACATATGGTACATCTTTGACAAGCGCCCGGTCTACGATACTCAAGCTTCCTCGTGTCGTAGACACACGGGTGAGGACGAATTCCCTCGATCAGCTTCTCGACGACCGTAACGTCCGATTCTTCAAACATGACGCCGCACGGAGTGGTGCTCCCGTCGTCTGCTATTGCTCGTATTCGCCGCGAGGGCTACCGGGAGCCAGCGCGTGATGCATCCTGGTCCGGCATCGCTGGCGCGGCCGGCGCGGAATACGGCATGCTCCATTTTGGCGTCGAGGCGGTCAGGCTGCGTCGAACGCCGCCGGTCGCGTCGGTTACGCCAGGACGCCGGAGTATAGAGCGTCGGGTTTTCGCCGACGTAACGTCGCTGTGACGCGCTCGCGCGCGCGCACGCGTTACGTCGGAGTATAACAGAGCCTTCAGTCTCGCGCTTTGGCGCTACAAGGGCTCCCCCCTAACCGCTCATTCACTCTGGAAGCGGATCCGCGTTAGCAAAGCGGCTGCGAAGGCGCTTGTATAAAGATCTAGTACAATTCCACGCGCACTTGATGTCATCGAGTGCGCGTCCGATTGCAGTGGATCTCTATAATACCGCGCTCGCAACCGCTTTGCGAACGCGGATCCGCTTTTAGGGCTCATTCAGGGCTCATTCACACTGGAAGCGGATCCGTGTTCGCAAAGCGGTTGCGAACGCGGTTGTATAAGGATTCAGTACAATTGCACGCGCACACGATGACATCAAATGCGCGTGCAATTGCACAGGATCTTTATACAACCGCTTTCGCAACCGCTTCGCGAACGCGGATCCGCTTCCAGTGTGAATGGGGGGTAACACTGGAAGCGGATCCGCGTTCGCAAAGCGGTTGCGAACGCGGTTGTATAAGGATTCAGTACAATTGCGCGCGCATTTGATGACATCAAATGCGCGTGCAATTGCACTGGGTTTTCATACAACCGCGTTCGCAACCGCTTCGCGAACGCGGATCCGCTTCCAGTGTGAATGGGGGGTTAGTGTGAATGAGCGGTAAAGCAGTCGCTAGGGCGATGTTGTGCCCAAGAGACAGAGCTATGATGCTGACGCTCGGTGGCTCGTAAGGATGGTGCAGACGGCTGGCATGAAGGACCAATGTAGAGGGTGTAGGCGGGATGCGGACGACGGTTAAATGTGAGCAGGCTTTAGGCGGTCGACGCAGATGGTGTCATGCCGCCCGTTCAAATTCAGTACGAAGTACTTGTCGCGCCTTCTGAGGACCCTGAAAGGGCCATTGTAAGGTTGTTGCAGAGGCTTCCTGACTGCGTCTCGACGCAAGAAAACCTGTCTGGCCGAGGTTAACTCGTCGCATACGTACGTCGGATGACGGTCGTGATGCCTTGTTGATGTGACCACACAGGTTCCGCATAACTTCTCGAAGCTGGGTGGCATAGCTGAAAGGATCGGGCATGGTAGAAGTAGGAGACGTCACGAACATCTCTCCTGGGATGCGAAGTGACTGCCCCTTGGACTAGGTCTGCGGCAGTGCATCCCAACTCTGGCGTGAGTGTTGTGCGGAGGCCTAGAAGCACGATGCGAAGAAGTGTGCTCCAGTTGTTCGGGTCGTTGTGTGCTCTTTGTGCGGCCTTTAGGCTACGATGAAATCTTTCCACCAGGCCGTTAGCAGCGGGATGGTACGCCGGTGTCCGAATTCGGGAGGTCGCGATAAGAGTCATGATCTCGTTAACCAAACGAGATTCGAATTGTGCGTCTCTGTCGGTGGAATTAGATGACGGAACGCCAAATCGTGAAATCCAACCACTGGCGACTGTCTTCGCAATGGTTTCTGCACGGATGTCCGTGACAGGGAAAACTTCTGGCCAGGGGGTAAATCTATCTATGCAAGTGAGCATGTAGATGGCTCTGTCGGATGGTGGCAAAGGACCGACGATGTCCACGTGGATGTTGTCAAAGCGAGCGGTGGGTGTCTGTATTGTGGCGAAAGGTGCAAACGTATGTCGATGAATCTCAGACAGCTGAAAATGCAAACACGTACGAGCCAATTTACGCACATCTTTGTTCATCCCTTGCCAAACGAAGCGATGGGCGATGAAGTGTAGGGTCGCCCGAACGCCGGGATGAGAAAGGTTGTGCAGTGAATTGAAAATGGATCGCCAAAACGTTGGATGTACTACCGGTCGGGGTGATCCCGTGGACATGTCAAAATTATTGTTGTGTCGCAGCCTGGCAGTAACACGTCACGAAGATCAAGGTTGCTAGATGCGGAACGTAGCTTCGGTATATCTTTGTCGCCTTGCTGTGCTGCTGCTAGAGCGGCGGCATTCGCAGCGGTGGGAATGGCGTTGCAGCAAGGTATCCGTGAGGACGCATCAGCAGCCGAGTTGTCTCAGCCTTTTATGTGGCGGATGTCACTTGTGAACTCCGCAATGAATGAAAGGTTCCGACTCTCTCGAGGAGAGAGACGGTTGCTGGTCGTTTGAAGTGCGTAAGTTATCGGCTTATGGTGGGTGAGGCTGTGAAACTGCCGACCCTCTAAATAATTCCAAAAATGTTTGATGGTAAAGTATATGCTTTGTAGTTCTCGTTCAAAAGTGCTTTACCGGAACTCGACTGGTGCCAACTTCTTGGAAAAGAACCCAAGGGGCTGCCAGTCTCCGTCAGCGAACTGTTGCAGCATTCCTTCTTCAGTGACGTTAGAGGCATCCGTCATGATAGAGAGAGTTGCACCAGCGAGCGCGGGCGCCAACATTGCGGCTTCTGCGAGTAATGACTTGATGGTTAGGAATGCCGCCGCTGCCTCTGGGTACCATGGCAGAAGTGTGGTGCCGCGCTGAGTTCCCTTTAGGAGATCAGTAAGGGGTTGGAGGACAGTGGCGCAATACGGCAGAAAACGCCGATAGAAATTCACGAGGCCAAGGAACTCTCATAGCTTCCTGCATAATGTAGGCGTTGGAAAGTTTTTGACTGCGTTGACTTTAGATGGAAGAGGGCGAACACCCTTGGAGTCTACTTTGTGGCCAAGAAAATTGAGTTGTGAAACGCCGAACTCGCACTTAACCTTGTTGATGAATAGCCCGTATTCCGCCATGCGCTGGAAAAGGATCTCCACGTGTTGGAGATCTTGCTCGACGTTAGCGCTGGACACCAGAATGTCGTCGACATAGACAAAACAAACGGTAAGCTTACGGGTGACGCTGTCGACGAACCATCAAAATGTCTGGGCCGCCTTACGAAGGCTGAAAAGCATCCTCACATACTCGAAAAGTTTAAAAGGTGTTGTGATGGCTGTTTTCGGTATGTCACTTAGTTCTACGGGGATCTAATGGTACGCTTTGGTGGTTAACAACTTTTATTTGGGACCAGCAGTTGACCAGGTAAATTTTTGAAAGGATGGTTGCTTCCTTCAGGGACGACGAGAAATCCGTCGTTTATGGTAGGGGGTAGCGGTCTTGAACGGTGGAGTTGTTCAGAGCGCGATAGTCCCCGCAGGGCCACCAATCAAAATGGGTTTCTTTTACAGCATATGGAGGGGTGATGCCCATAAACTAGACGATAGTCTGATGATGCCGTGTTCAAGTATGTGCTCGAACTCGGCTTTCGCTCTCTTGAACCGTTCGTCCAAGAGGTGTCGTGGACGAGCATGAGTGGGAGGCCCGGACGTTACGATGTGATGTGGCACGTCGTGCTTTACCGGTTGCAGAACGTTGGCGGGATGTGTGAGCGATGGGAACCGTTGGAGTAGGTCTTCAAACTTTGTATTGGTTGTAATGCAACGTTGTGGAAGTGGTGAGATAGATGCTATGCCTTGGAGAGCTATACTTCGTTTCAGCTTCGGTCCGAGCGCGGCCGATGTTATGAGCCGAAGGGCCAATCAAACAGCGAGAGGCACAGCGTCATAGCGTGCTCTCTGCAGCAGAAAGGACCAGCCGGTATTCGCCGTCTCTCTGTGCGCGCTCCTCCGCCGGCTAGTCCTATCAAGCGCAGAAAGCACGCAATGACGCTGCGCTTTTTGCGCTGTTTGATTGGCCCTTCGGCTCATAACATCGGCCGCGCTCGGACCGAAGCTGAAACGAAGTATAGGTGAGTCGTGGACTCTACAAGGCGTAACCGTTGCATGTCCACTAGCATGTTATAGTTGCGGAGAACACCTGCTCCAAGGATCGGGGCCGTCACGTCGGCAACCAGGAAAATTCATCTGAGTGGTCTTCTCAAACCGATGTTGAGGGTGAGAGCTCGTTCACCATACGTCGCAATGGCGGACTTGTTTGCGGCCTGCAAGGTGACGTTGGCGCGTTGGCGCTTGGTTGACATCGACGTCACGGGTAGGACGCTTACTGCGGCGCCGACTAAGAACCGAAGACCAGTATTCTTGTTTAGTATAAAAAAGAGAGGGCTGGCTTCGGAACCGGCACAAGTCGCCGCCTCTAGTGGTGGGTTCCGGGGTTTTCCGAGGCTGTACAAAGTGGAACGCATTTTTTTTGTTTTCATGCCGAAAGTGCGATGATACCCGCACGCGCCTCGAGACGGCGAGGGATGTCGGGGCCTACGCTGTCGGGAAGATGGCCTTGGTCGTTGGCCTGCTGGAATGCGATCGGTGAGAGCGGCGATCTGTGTAGAGAGTCGTCCGATCTCCCGATGGAACTCCTCGCGAAGGTTGTTGGCGTCACATGGAGGTGTCAACGCGTCGGCCGAAGGAGTCGAGGAAAGCGATAGTCCGGACTGATTTTGGACGTGTGCGATGGTGGGAACTGCGACTTCCATGACAGAGTCCCCGAACTTTCCGGATCCTCGAGGCTGAGTCCAGCGGCAGCGGCGAGAACCATGCGGACACCTGTCGGGAGTCGTTGCGGAAAAAGTTCCCGCAGCAGCGCTATATCGAATGTCGGCGCCTTCTCGCCTAAAAGTTGCTGAAGGCGCCGCAGCAGTTGTGTTGGCTTGCAGTCGGCCAGCTCCTCTGAAGTGAGGAGTTGATGTAGTCCGCGTTGTACCGACGACGTGGTCGTCTGTATCAGCTCCGCCTTGAGGGTGTTGTAAGGGGAGTCTACCGGCGGTGTCAGGACCATATCCTGAATTTCCGCTGCGATGTTCGGCGGAAGCGTTGCAAGAACTTGGTGGAACTTCTGGGTTTGTGATGTTATCCGGACCCTGAGGAACTGGCTCTTTACCGGGGCGAACCAGATCTGAGGGTCGGCTGGCTGGAATTGAGGCTGTCGGAGGTGAAAAGCTGAAAGCCAACCAGTGGCGGAGTGGCGGGTTCACCAGACTGCGCCATGACGACTGGAAGCGGTTGATGAGCTTGGCGCAGCAGGGTAAGGGCTTCAGAGGTTTGGCGTCCGTCAGGTCACCGATTTATGGAGGTCAGGAAAGACGTCCGTCGATGCAAATCAACAAACTGATCTTTATAACCGCTATAAAACTGAAAAGACCATAAAACCGTGCTCCGCTGAGACCACCCTGCTGCACTATCAACGCTGCCACGCTTGTGCTGCTTAGGGTGCCTCAATATCCTTCTGTTTAGGGTGATGCCACCCTTTGTGGTACCCGATGCCGACAGCACGCGCTCACGGGTAAAATACAAAGAAATCGACGAAAACAAAATGTCGCCATAGCAGAGTCAGCGCTACAGACGCGTGCAGGGTAACGCTCTTTCACGCACTTCGGAACAAAAAAGAAAAATCAAAGTGTGGGACAAAATGGCCAGACGTCTCCACCTTAAGCGAAGCCCACATGAAGGCACCCTTGTGCTGCTCATTTCGAGCTCGGAGCTCGGTCCCGTCGGTGCTGCTCGTGCCGCGAGCTTAAAACGTCATTAGGCCCTTATGTTGCGTGAGCCACAGCTCTAAAGGCCCGTTCACACGATGCATTTTTCTCGCGCATCTAGTGTCGAAAAACGTAGTTTCGTAAAATGGTTGCGCCGTCCGAACGAGTTCGAAAAAGACGCGCGCATATAAAAAACGTTGCGCGCACACCTCGCTTCTGAAGCGAGCTTTTGCTGAAACTTTGCCGAGTCCTGTCAATCACTCTGAGGGCGCCGCCAATGGCCGCTCAGAAACGCTCTCACGTGGCCTTTGAGGAGAGAGCGAGCTGTTTGAGAAGACCACTTCACTGCCGATATTGTAGCCGAGCCAAATCCGAAAAAAACTTAAACCACGAACGATGGATACTGCCGGCGCTTCCGGAAGCACGTCAAGCACCACTGAAGGAAATGTGAGTTGCATATCGGAAAAAAAGTCCAGTGATGGACGAAGACGTAATTGGTGATGATGATAATTCGCGTCTATTTTTGGTCATAATTAAGAAATAAAACCTTGAGACAAGGAAACGAAAAGGGACGTACACAGTACCGTTTTAAAACCAGCACAGCGTACAGCTCTAATTTAATAATAATAAATTTATTTGCCTCAATTGTGATGGTGGGACCCGTGGAAAAAAGCTGCGATATGCAGCTTGACTGGTCCTCGAGTCCCTACAATGGTCAGCAGCAACGGAACGGAAATAAAAATAAAAAAAAATAATAAAAAAAATACACAGAAAAAGTAACAATTGAAAGATACATAACTACGCACTTGCCTGTTTTTTTTAAGCAAATAGACAAACATAAAAAAGCAACAATTAAAATTTACGAAACTATACACTATTGCCTAACAATGGAGCAAAATCAAAACAAAAAATCAGGTACAAATCAGGAGCAAAAATACAAACGCAATTCTTTAGAAGTTTTAGAGTCAAAATCTACACCATCAATATAAAAATTATTTAGCAAGCGTGGCAGTGCAAATTTAAGCATTTGGAGACCATAGTTCGTTCGCTGAGTGACCATCTTCCACTTCTCCGCTCCGCGAGTGGGGTATGCTGGTGAATTTTCCAGTAAATCTGCAAGGTTTACAAAAAAACAGGAGCCCCTTATTTTTTCCCTCCTGAAACTAGCACACAGTTTATAATCGTATAACTTGTAAATAGTGATTATCTTAAAATTCTTAAATTTTTAAGAAGTGTGAGCATCATAAGGGACATTACATATGCTTCTTAATATTTTTTTTGTAACAAAAACAGTTGTTCCACATTGGTTAGTGTCGATGAGCCCCATACTAGATGACAGTATATTAAGTGAGAGTAAAATAGAGCGTTGTAAATAACAATTTAATATTCGTAGGCAAAAAAGAACGGTTGCCATTTAAGATCCCAATTACTCGGCATAATTTTGGAATAAGATAATTTATATGACAATCCCAGGACATACGCCAAGAGTTTTGAAGGAACTAACTATTTCAATTGGACAAGAATTTAAACTCAGTGATCTAGATAAAAACACAGACTTGTTTTTCGGACGAAAAATTATTGCTTTTGTTTTATTAATGTTTACCTTTAAAGAGTTACAATCGCGCTAGGATTTTATCTTTGATAAAGTGTGGTTTGCCATATCTATTAAGTCATCACCTGTTTCGGAAGAAAGAAATATGCTAGTATCGTCCACGTAGTTAACAAATTTTGCTTCCTTGTTAACGTTAACAATGTCGTTTACGTATAAATTAAAAAGAAAGGGTCCCAAAATACTTCCTTGCGGAACACCTGAGGTGATGGGTTTTACCGTAGATGAGTTACTATTGATGCATACGAATTGTTTACGATATTGCAAGTAGGACTGCATAAGCAACAGTGCCTGTCCACGGATACCATACATTTCAAGTTTTTTTTAAATAAGACATGATGGACTTAGGCAGTCAAATGCTTTCGTGAAATCTAAAAATAACCCTAGCACTATTTTTTTTGTTTTCAAAATTTTTCAAAATGAATTCTTTTTGGGTAAGTAACGCTGTTTCAGGAGAACAGTCCTTCCGGAAACCAAACTGAGAAGGGGTAATGAGATTATATTTTCCACTTCCACAACAGTCTTCTTCTTTGTCAACCTCCATCCAAATTATACATATTCAACAGTAAACAAAGTAAATGGCAGTAATTGACAATTCAGCAATCATAAAATGACAATATAAGAGGAAATTAAGTAAATGGAAGTAAATGACAGCTGTATGCTGTGCTGGTTTTAAGACGGTGGTGTGTATGTCCCATTTTGATTTCTTGTCTTAAGGTTTTATTTCTTAATTATGATTGTTCACAAGCTTAGAATGTGGCGGGAGATGGAGAACACGACGCTGAATGGCTGATGGTGATGATGATGATGTTGGCTTTCAACTAAAGCGCCACTTTATGGTCAACACCCAAACTATTTTCGCGAGTCTGAACGTCATCGTTGTTGCACGTGAAGCGGTACTTGTGAACGAGCACATTTCGCAAAACTTGAGTGTCCCGAAACTCTTGCGCGCCTAAAAGATGCATCGTTTGAACAAACCCTAACTCTCGCGCTTTGGCGGTACAGCATAACCAAAGCACACTTACAACGATTTGCCGTGCGCGCAGCTGGCCAAGTTGGCAGCGCGGCCGTGGCCCAACAATGATTGCGCTATCCCTCCACGCAGAAAACCAGGGTTTGATTCCTGGCCGCGGGTACCCATTTTTACTGACTCTAATGTGATGTTCTGGTAAATTCGAGAACCGTGTTGGAGCTAATTCGAGGTCAGACTCTTCTACACGGCGAAGATTCTACGCTGATTGTTGCAGAAGCCCGCGCGTGTACACAAGGGACTCTGCGTGGCAAACCGGAGCCAGTCTCGCCCGAGCGTTCGGCTCTGCTGTTACGCCGACTTCGACGCCCGCGAAGCTTTGCTGTTATCTTCTGTTTCCTTTTTATTTTGGGCACAAGTTCGCCCCATTAAAAGTTTCAGTTTCTTCGGTTATTCCTAGTTTGTCACATCGTCCATCGTGACAATATGATGCTGACAGGTATCGAGGAGCAGTTGTTCGTTCACGAACCGAACAGTTTACCCTCAAGGAAGCCCTAACGCGATGATCGCTTTATCATTTCACCAAGAGAATTAGACGGCAAAATCAAGAGAAATATGAAGTAGATTACAAAATTCATGATTCAAGCTCTCAGTTATTTTGCTGCAATTTAAAATCTGACACTAATATGAATACACTACCCATCTTTTCTGACAAAATAAGCTGCAAGATTCAATCTGTAAATCTTCTACACCTGCGGTTCCCGCAAGCTTTATAATCTCCCGATCTATTCAAGAGTTCAATGAATCTGCTCCAATCTTCACATTCAGCCGTAGTCGGAGCCAACGCCTCTTCACATATTGAAAGGAAAACCAAAACACCATGGAAGGGTTGCTGCACTTCTATTATCTGCTGCATTACGGTGCTCTTCAACCGTTGCGCAGGAGCGGGAATGACAGAGTTTGGTGATCGGGTTTCTGTTAATGTGATTTCACAAGGAATCGTATGGCGGCCACGACCACAAACGAGCTCGAAATAACTGCAAAGTGTTTCCCGTAAAGATATCGCTTTAGGAGAAAGAAAACCAAATTGCTATAACGAGCTTCGTACCCAAGTCAGCAGAATGGGAAATTTACGCGCTAACCAGTAAGCTACTGGGTACGTTTTCATTTTTTTTTTTTATATTTTACTACCGGGTGTTTTTGAACATTGTTTGGCAAAACTACAAAAACCTGTATACACCTCTTGAAAACTGTTTGTGTCGGACTGTTGCAAAAAGTGCTCCCATGAAGTCTTCCTCCTACGGATGCCGTTTACTCTCCTGACAATAGACTTCGCGTAGAGCCCGGGCATTCTTAATCAACACTTACTTTTCCCAAAACAAATTTCCAATTGTGATTGAAATTTTGCCCACTTTCAATTGCATTTAAACAAAAAAACTTCTTTATTCTTGGGCCTTCAAAATTCACAAACACCGTTTAAAGGGTTCCCCAAATTTTTAGGTGAAAGGCTGGGTTGGGGATCAGTTGCCAGGAGATAAAAGAGTAAATACAAATGAGTAATGAACTCAATAAATATTTACAGATGAACGTCTAAATACAAGTTTGAAAGTTAGAGTAAAAAAAGAGAGACTCTAAGAAGGATGAAAAGACATACGTGTTTTTGAAAAGCAATTATTAATCTAATTTTGATCTCACACAGTAAATGGGAACATGAAAATTCCCAAAAAATACATCAACACACATAGGAACTTTGGGATGTTCCCTCAGGGTAGAAGACTAATGAGAATGATAGAACTGCCGCTGACGATATGCAACGGATACGACTCAAGACGCTACGCGCAGAGCGCAGGAGAAAGCAAAGAAATCGTTACGTACATACTTACACAGATATGAAACAGGGGCATAACAATAGTGAAATTGATGATGACAATGTCCCATACATAACATGACAAGATGACCTGCCGTTTACGCGGTTAGTAAGATCTGCGATACCGTCTTTTCACGAGCGCTTATTTTTACGAGAGTAGCAGCAGGCCTGGTAAAAGCGAGCCGCGGGCTGGGCTCCATTGGAAGTACTGCGGCCACCCACGCGACGGTTGGAACACCTCTGCAGGACGAATTTGGCCCGCTGGCTGGAGTTTGAAGACCCGTGGCATTTAAGCTACAATAACGAGTTAATGCTCGAAATCGCTTTTATAACAGTAATCTAATTTGAATTTATTTGAGAATATAAGAGACTGGTTTTCCCCTTGAATATGTTTGAAAGGTACCACTGCCTACTGATAGATCGCACAAGTCGACATTGGACGTGAAAGTTCGGATTGATAGACCCCTGAAAAAATTATCCATTATTTTCGAAACACAAGCGGTCGGGGTGGTTATATATTTTATCTAAATAAATTAATTGGAAACAATTATTTTCCGAGCATGTGTTCGGCTGTCATAACTTGAAATGTTGTTCTGGTAACGCGATATTCCTCCGGCCATAACACGTTAGAATAGATCGAGAGGTCCATCTCCAGTGAGTGTTTTTATGCGAAGGGGCAACACGCAGTGTTGTTTTCTTCTTAGCACTACAATGTGAATACTATTGACAGCTCTATTCCATTTCACATTGTCCGACCACAGCCTGCGCGACTATCCGAAGGAGCAAAAGCCTAAAGTAAATAGTCTCTGCTTTTGTCGTCTCCCTCTCCACTACAGGCAATGGTTATTTCTTGCGTAATGTCAATCACTGATTGGCGACATTATGTTCCTAGAATTTATATTACAAACAGATCTTACGCTTCACTGTAATATTTTAAGGCTGTCCACTCGGGTTTTAAGTGTAGAGACGTAGAAAAAGATACTCGAAACAACATCTTCTCGCACACAGCCGGTTTCCTGCACAACTGATCGACGAACAATGCACACTCGCAAAATGATGAAAATAAGAAACACAACTTGGCACATCCGTGTTTTTGTATCTTGCATCACCGCTGCACAAAACTTTAAAATCAAATTCGGGGGTTTTTCGTGCCAAACCTACGTCGGGCATCTGGCACGCCCCAGCGGAGGACTGAGGATTAATTTGGACCACCTGGGGATCTTTTGACGTGCAACCAAAAGCTCGGTCACAGGGCGCCTCCTCCGCAATAAGCCTCCGTCAGCTTGCGGGCACCTCGGCCGGGATTGGAACCAGCCACACGCGGATCCGTGGGCCAGCGCTCTCGCCTCGAAGCCACCTTGGCGGCGCCTCACCGCTGCAACAAAGTGCGAAGTGTAATGGTACGCAGGGTTTACTGAGATGTGAATTCCAATAACAATGGATTCCTACAAGAAGTAAATGTACAATTCCATAGGAGCGACGGAGCGCACCCTAAAACCTAACAAGAAATACACGCATTTTTTTATCTAAGCTGTTTATGGTTTGTCTTTCGTAGAGTTTCCATAAGCGTCGAAAAAAACGACTACGCTCACACAGGCGAATGCGCCTCGCGCCCACACCTTGCCCGCATAAAAGATTCGAAGTAAATAACCAAAATAAAGCGTTGACGAACGCGCCTGCAAAATGCTATTTGTTCTAGACTTTCGCTTTAGAACAGTTACTGCTGCAGACACAGGCACGTGCGGCGCGTCGAGCACCATTCCCGGCATTCTCCTTGATGCTCGGATAATTTAGAGACAGGTCTGTTCACTAACTTAGTTAATTAATATAGGCACCATTTTTAAGATCAGTAGACTCTCTGGTAGAGAGTAAAGTTTTCTCAAAACTTTGCCGCTGTGCGACCCGTATCGGCCATGCCTACACTGTTAGCAAAAATAACACGCCCAGACGTGTAAACCGTTGTCCCATAGCGGACACGTCGAAACGTGTTCGTTTTACACGAGGCCATCTGTGTTTTTCGCCTACACATGAGTTGCTGTGTAAACTTAACACGCTACACCGCGTCTGCCTTCCGCAAAACCGTTTCGAGCGTGTTCCTTATGAAACATGGCGGCCAGCGGCCGAGAACAGGCGAGAGACGAGCCCAGCGAGCCGCGCGCCTTTCAGCCGAATTGAAAGCACACAGGGCGCGTTACTTCTCGTTCGATGTCTTTTATACACAGTAAAGTCTCCAAGCGGCGGACGTAGCTACTTGCAAAGGTACGTACGTGTGTTGTCGGCGGTCGGCGGTGTCAATAGCTTCAACGAGCCGCTAGACAAAAAAAAAGAAAGAAAGAAAAAAACGAATGCCGAACTCACATGGATAAATAACTTGAGCAAACTATTTAGAATCGGGCGGTAACTTGCGCCACCTATCGAGATTTCTAGCAGCCTGTTCTTAAAAAAAAGACGAGTCTGTTAACACTGTAAACGACCACGGCCACACAGCAACCCTACATACAACGCAGGCAACACAGCACACAGCTACACGGCACCGACATATACACAAACACAACAACCGACACAACGCCCGACACTTCCTACTCGATATCCATTTCTCCCCGCGGCGCATATAAGCTTGACATGTGCGGGTGAGCTCCTTGGTCACTGACCATTACAGATTTATAGAAGAATACACAAAACACGGCGCAATGGACAGCCGTGTGTTAGAACTGTTTGCATTTAAAAAGTATGGAGGCAAAATCTATAATGTTAGTCCGTTGCAATAATTAATAATATGTTAACAATAAATCTTAAACCGGTCATGAAAAAGTTCAGATTTTTGTTATTTTCTTGCTTGACCAGTGTTATGAGCAGTCCGACTAGCATGAATCAGATAGAAAAACAAATTATTGGGATTTTGTCATTACGTATACAATAATAAATGAAAATGATCCTTGCGCAAAGCATTTTTATATATTTCTTGAAGGACATCCGGACATCCGCCCAACACTTCACTTCCGCTAGTTGCAGCAGTTGCAGTACGGGAGCAGACGCCTTCACTTTTGGGGCGTTTTGATGCAGTTTGTTGTCGTGTGTCGCGTCGGTGTCGAGAAGAGCGGTGGGGCTTGGGAGTTTGTGACCGGTGTTATTCGTGAACACTGGTGTGGGGCGCTGATGCGTCTTTTTTTTATACTGCCACCACCCCGAACTTTGAAGATACACGGGCCCGTAGCAGTGTATTATGCTGAATCGCGAGCTCCTGCTCTGTTGACGTCGCTTTCCTGGTACCACTCGTGGACACTGCAAGCGTTTAAACAGTGTGCACCGTCTCGCCTACATCCCCGGTGACGTACTCGACCTGTTGAAACTTATTGCTTCCGTCATTTTAGAGTACGCAAGGCAGTTATCTCGTTGGTCTGGTTTCGGTTATAAAAGCAAGGCAAAACGCTCGTAGTTCCCGCCCTCAGTACACGTTGGACATCTTCCACACTTTGACACCGGATAACTGAATGAACGAGGATTTACATTCACTTCCGAGGTTACTCTCGCCGCTTCCTCACCGTTGAGCAGCAGGATGAGCTGGCGACAAGCCGCGGATGTAAGGCTGGAGCATCAACAGCCCAAGCGCACTCGGTGCCGATCCGGGCGACGCGGGTTTCTGTCAACCGGGAGGCCAGCACAAACCGTGACCATTCCAGCTCTTCGTCATGACACGGTGTTGCAGAGAGCAGGGTAAAATACAGCTACACGGATCACCGAAGCAAACGACTGCTATCTTAAATCTTGTCTTGTGATTGCGCCTTTGTAGTAGATCATCCTATTCGTTTTGCTGGAGAGACGCAAACGACGGGCATAACAAAATCGCTTGCATATTCCGCATATCTCACAAAAGCATTTCCCCTGTCACCTTGCGAAAAGCGCGAAACACGGAGTCCGCACCGTCCTAAGCTTCCCGTTTTTTACCTGCTTTAGAGCAGTTTGTACCTGCTAGTAGATATGCCTACTGAAACTGAAACAGGGCAGTGCCAGAGAGAAAGAGACAAAGTTGAGAAAGCTTGCTCGCTCTCTAATTTCTCAACTCTCAAGTGATTGTACCATAATAAATGCACCAACGCGTCTTCCAAAATGAAGAAAGAGCACCACGTTCACAACATAAAAAAAATGGTATCAGTACATGCATCTGTGGGCAGGTAGGAAACCTTGCCCTTATTTATTCCCGCCGCATGATTGCCGCAACAAACTCGTTGCAGGACCGAATCATACTCGAGCGGTGTGCGTCGCTATGCAAACGCAGTCCAACACGAAGCATAAAAAACGGCAGATTTAAGACGACAATCCGGAGTCCATTATTCAATTAAAACAACGTAATTTTGTTGAAAACGCCCGCTGCTTCTTACTCACGGTATGTGTCGGGATACTTCCACAGTTTGAAACGGAACGAGGGAAGATTTACTTTTAAAAACGCTCGCTTCGTCCTCCCGGACCAGCTGGACCGGATCAGCTGACGACGACGGGACTATACCCGTTGAACCTCCACCACGCAACAAACAATTTGCGCTCCGTGTTAAAAGCGTGGTTCAAACAGACCCGGAATACAAAGCACACGACGAATGTTTCAGCTCTTTTTCGCATCGCCGGGTTGCACCAAACAGAACGAGATCGCCGAAGTCAACGCCGCGCTGTCATGAACCTTGGCTTGTGGTTGCGAACTCGTGGACCCTGTGACTCCCTCCGCTTTCAAAGCCCACACGACGATTACGAATGCTACTTTCCGTCTTCCAGGAACATAACAGGGGCACTTCTCCGGTCACGTCTTCACTATGTGCTCGCAAACTCCGAAGCTCTATGCGAAGCTTCTCGCGTCCCGTCAAACCAAAACAGTAGCGGCGCCATGCGTACTTGCCAGATTTTCTCCGGTCAAACAAAAACAACGAAAGCCAACCGGCGCTTGCTTCCAGCGTATATCGGCGTTGCGCTTGCGCCGTGGCCAGATCGCCAGATCGCTTGCAGTTGAAGGTTGAAGCAAAAACGAAACCAACTGCGATGTCACGTGTTCACATCGAGGACACGCTTTTTATATCAATTTTAACTGTTTGGAACAAATAATTAGACCCATAACTTTATTTGTGGTGTCTAAGAAACTGTTATCAGGACCCCTAAACTAAATACAAACATGGGCGACATGAAGCAAGCCGCATTGCCATCGACCAGAAGATGGCGGCGAGCCCGGTAAGCGTGGGTTTCGCCAACGTCGTGCGACATGGCGCAATTGCTTTTAGTGCATATCTGTCTCCGAGACATGTTTCTTTCCGCGGCATTTGTCTCGACGGTCCTTTCTAAGTGTGTCCCCAAGCATTCCGGTGCTTCGGTAGCCGGCAATGCTGCGGTCGTCGCCGGGGGCGATGCGTGTTTTCGAGGTCGGCTACACGGTTATGCGTGTATGACCGAACCAAAACACGTTTTTTACAACCTCGCATGATTTCTGAACGAGTTATCTGTTACTCATCGTGTAAATTTATGGTAATGTGTGTAAATGGCGTGTTTTTCACCCCAAATATTCGCCAAATACACGAGACTTGCTAACAGTGTACGCTCGCACCGCCCTCTCCTTGTTGTCGCTCCAAGCCACTTGCGTGCCTAGTTTCCTTTCCTTCCATCTCCCGGGGTGGCGGTCTCCAAGCGCGTGTCTACTTTCCGCTGGGTGCATGGTGGTCCCGTCGCGCGTCTTAAGTTTTCTCCGGCTCCTCGGGGCCGTGTTAGACGTCCATGCGATAAAATGACCACCACTTAAGACATCAATAAATGTGTGTGCGAACCTTTAGCCACGCTGACAACCGATCAAGACAATAAATATGTTCGAACCTTTGTTCGAAATTCTTTGTAACGTCTGTGTCGTATGGTAAACAGATTCGCTGGTTGTCCCCCTTCACAGAGTGGAATGGATCCAGATTTTTTTTTTATTCTCACTCACGTGATCTGTGGTACACATATGTTTTATACATCTTTACTTTATACAGGATGACACGTCTTTAAGAAACTGAACCTTACGAACACATATCTATATTTATTTTTATATTTAACAAAATTGTGAAATTTCCAAAATTCGATTGTTCTGGCACTTTTGCGTTTGAAGCATCCTACGAAGTCAATTATAAGTAAACTGTTTTATGCGCCCTGTCTTTTGAATTTAACCCGCGAAAGAAACATATCAAAACGATTGATATAAGTTAATTCGTTCAGTAACTACAGCGAATTAGAAAAACAAAAATTTGTGCTTTCTTCTTAATTTTTATGTTTCTGCTTTCCCCAAGATGGCGCTCGCAGTTCATGAAGACATAGTACTGTAGTTCGGCAGCCAGTTCGCCGCTGTTGTCCAGCGAGGACCTGTCACTCGGTCATACGCCGCAACCCTCGTTTTGCAACGTCCCTTTTTGAGTTGTAAACGTTACTAAAAAAGGAATGAAGTTTCGTTTCCGTCTGAAATAATCTCAATTGATTCAATAGGTTTAGAAGACTTGACTACAGTTTATACGAACTTAAGCATTATATGTAGATGATGCAAAGTTTCACGTGTCAATACGTCACACAAGTAAAAATATTCGACCACATCCGTTTCATAATATTTTCAAAACAACGTGAAAGCTTGTATTTTATTCTTTCCTTGTTCCCTTTTTTGTCGCATTACAGTTGTTTTTGCGCCACGTTCGACTGTACTCTGGAATTTAAACGTAAGCTCAGAGACACGACACGGCACTCGAACACAAGAAAAAATATATCAGATCTGGTTGTTGAGCACTGTGCTCTCGCATTCTCAACGGGTATACATAACGTGCTGGCATTTGTCGCAAAAATGCGGGAGTTATATTAGTTTGATGGACGCCATAACATAGGAGGTGTCTCGACAAATGTTTACGCGGAAGTATGCAACGCAGTGAAATAGTCCGTCATTTGAAACAACCTAAAACAGCTTTTGTGTCTCGCTTCGCATTTCAAATGGGTACTCATGATGAGTGGTGATCTTCAAAATAGTTAACAATATTGATTATAAGTGTAAAGAAGGAAAAAAATGTGGTTCAAAACGACTATATTTATTTCCAGTAATTAAAGAACATTGAAAAAGTGGGCGTACTATATAAATCAGGAGCGCGATTTCAGAGGTTTCATCCAAACACATGTACAAAGGTTGCAATCGCGAGTCAGCGTGCGAAGCGCCCTTCACACACGGCCAACCTAACATTTTATTTGAGCGTAGCGATTTTTGTAGACTACAAAGAGACAGCAATTTTTTTATTCTGACACTCGAGGAAAAGTTATTTAACCCATAGTTTCAGTCCACCTAAATTTGCCTACAGAACCGACCGCGCAAGGAAAAATTGGTAAAAATTATTAGTCAACATGATTCCGTCAAACGCACAATTTACCTACCGACGGTCGCGCGCCTTCAACAATTTCCAAAAAAGTCTTTTCTGCGCCCCTTCAACACACTTTAAGGAGAGCCGTATCTGCGTAAGGATCTACATCTTCATTCAAAGTGTAGAACTGAGCGAAAAATGCGAAACTAATTTGCAGTCGCTCGAGCAAAGTACGAGCAACACTTGTAAGCCACTGGAGATAAAAGGGAATCAAACTTTTAATCTTACTCTTTTGGGAAATCATGTGGAAGCTATCCTGCAACTACACAGAGCCAAAACCACCAATTGTTATAACCGCGAATGCAGAGGTTGCGTGCGATAAAACGGAAAACAGGAAAGCCCTCGAGTAGTGTTCACTTGCGCACGCGACTGTTTGTTGAATAATAACATCTTTGAGCTCGGTAATTTTATTTTTGGGCTAACTGGCCCTTAATACAAAAAAAGAGATACCTCCAAACTCTCGCAATCAAATTTAAGGCACCCTATCTCCGAGCAACTACAAGGGCCACCCGCACGACCGCACAGCGCAGAGGTTGTTGCAATTTCGGCCCCCTCGGAATGCGCGCGGTGGCCGAAGATGCCTGTCATGAAGAACTTGCGGCTTCCCTGCGAGCGCGCTCAGCTGCACGGTTGACGCCGCACTGTAATTCACACCAAACAGCATACGCGCGCAAGAGGGAGACTATTTACCGCAACACGTTTCACGGGGGTATTTTTTATATAAAACGCATGTCGGAGTCCGCAGACCGGCTCGCACCACTCGCACAATTCTGGTTGAGTCAGTTAGCGGCTTAAAATTACGCAACTGAGCCCCCACACGCTGTGCGCTATTTGTAATTTCAAAAGGAAAAAAAAAGAAAGAAAGAAAGGCAGGTTCCACGCGCTATGGTCAGATTCATTCTATTTAGAGTTTTACTTGATTGGAAGTTGAATTTTATTGACCAGAGTTGGTTCTTATGTTCTGAATTCTTCACTTTTGTTTACTAATGGCGTGTGCACTCAGCCTATCTGTTTGTGTGGTGTAAAGTAAATTTTTATGTATCTGATGTAAAAGTGTGAAATAATATACTTGGTCAGCCTGAAAGATATTATATGACGAAGAGTGGCTGTCTCGTACTTCTCACACGCAGTCGGGTTAATGCATCAGGGAACGACAAACAGTAGAGTCTCACAAAAGAGATAAGGAAAACATTGCCCTTGGCGTTACCATTCAGTATACCTTCCCAGAAATGTAATTAATAATTGCACATAGGGCATCGCACCTTACCTTACTTTCTAGAAATGTTTTGTTATTGACACTCACACTTTAAGGCGTTCATCGCCTACGTGCTTGGTTACCCGTTCTTTTCTCCGTCTCAGCCTCTAAAGTGGAAAGTTTTCCAGTCAGCAGGAGTGCATGCTTCTTCTCAAAACAGTAGAATTGGAAGCGCGGCTCAAATATCGAACATTGGGAAACTCTTTCAGATGTACCGAAGGAGTGGAGAAGGCGAAACGAATATTTCTCACATGACCAGCTGCGAACAGCGCTAAAAAACGTTGGACCGGGACGAGGAAGGACACAGACAGAGCGCTGTCTGTATGTTTCTCAAAATTGTTGTTACTTTTGCGTAATTTATTTGCGAACATTTCAACAGCAAAGTTTTCTCAAAAATTGGATTATTTGCGCTCTTCACTGTTTTCGTTCGTTGGCAAAATAAAGATAATTTGCAAACAGACCCCAGCCCCTACGCCGCCCCCCTCCGCCACAGAGCTAAACCTAACCCAGGCAGCACATAAACGTGAAGAAAACGACGAAAGAACGTCGAAGACGTCTGTGACGTGACGTCGTACAACGTCGAAGGTCCGGACGTTACCTTCCTTGGACGTCGATGAAACCTTTAAATGTCCGCGAGAAAAGGTGCACAGAAGGTTGAGAAACCCTTTCCAAAGGCGTTTGCCATACGTCACAGGCACGTCTCAATGGGCCGTTGCGTCTTCCCTCGACGTTTATGATACGTGTGTTTTTGACATCTGGACTAACAACGACATTCATAGAACATCGAGAAACCATTCAAAATTACGTTCCCTAGTTCGGAGCGACGCCAGAAGACGTCCCTTGATGTGCCAGCCTGAAGTATATAAAACAAAGTCACGTGAAGAAATGAACAAGGGTCTATGCCACGCTGCGCGGAATGTTCCACCACTTACCTTGCTCTTCTGATTAATCCGCTGACGGGCGTGCTTTACCCCCCCCCCCCCATTGCACATCGCTGGTACTCTCGCTGCGAGCACGGGAATGGTTTCAGAAGTGGGATCTCGTCCACTGGGCATTCAAGACTGGGATCGTTGGAGGCGTCTGAAGGGAGTTGATGGAAGACTGGACTTCACGCGCCATTATCTGCACTCCCCCTTCTTTTCTCAAAGGCGTCATTTATATCCTCACAGGCACCTTGATCCCAGCAGTAATACGATTCAACGTGTGAAGCGTCATGGCCTCGAAAAAGGTCCTCGAGCCGTGACTGAACACGACGGGGTTTTCGGCATTCACCAACTTCTTAATAGGGGCGACTCAGTCTGGACAGCATTATAGAGAAATCGAATCGCAGCACTTCCATTGTATGCAGACTCGAAACAAATCACGGCGACAAGCAGCCTGCCTCGTAGGCCCCGTAGACGTCAGGCCGGTGCTAGTGACTGACTTTAGGAAAAAGCTGGACCGGGTGATACGCAGAGCTGTTCTCTCTGGGCCAACATAGAATTCAGTGAATTATATTGGGAACGAATATACGTGCCCCCGTAATTCGCGCTTATCGATTGTTCCTCGCCACTATCTTCCCCTACATTTCTCTCTCGCCCTCTTGCTGATTTTCCTGACACATCGCATGGGGCTCTATTGAAATGTTACTGGCATCTCTTCTGCCTGCCTTTCCCCCTCTCTCTTGCGTGGCGTTGGCGCCGGCTGTTATTTTTTTCTTTTTTTGCCGACCCGGAGGTGCGGGTTGGATTTGAACGCTATTTAGACCATCATCTGGGCCATTCAAAACTTGGCATCACGAGTGCCAATCTACCAAAATCGTTAACAGTATCTACCGGATTTCGTCATTGCCGGGCATTTTATTTTTTGGAGTAGTGTTCAGAAATGCCCAAGTGTGCAGCGAAATTGTGCTCCTATATAATGCTTGCCGGCATGCGATTTTTGTTTGGATACGTCATCACTGCCAAAGAAAGCAAGATCTGTTTGACAGTCACGTAGCAAGACTGGGCCTCGATCTACTGAAAGCGCTAATGTCCTGGAAGTTGGTGTTGTGGATGAACTGTGATGTTGATGTGAACTTCGTGGTTCTGCGTAAGTCAGCATGGAAACTAAAACACGAAAATAAATTGCTTAGCATTAAAACAATGCCAGGTGGTCGCTCAGCAGTATTGATGCTCCTAGGAAATGATGCATGCCTGAAATCACCTGGAGAGGGGATAGTGTAGCGACGCGCCCGTGGCGACGCGCCCGTGGCGACGCGCCCGTGGCGACGCGCCCGTGGCGACGCGCCCGTGGCGACGCGCCCGTGGCGACGCGCCCGTGGCGACGCGCCCGTGGCGACGCGCCCGTGGCGACGCGCCCGTGGCGACGCGCCCGTGGCGACGCGCCCGTGGCGACGCGCCCGTGGCGACGCGCCCGTGGCGACGCGCCCGTGGCGACGCGCCCGTGGCGACGCGCCCGTGGCGACGCGCCCGTGGCGACGCGCCCGTGGCGACGCGCCCGTGGCGACGCGCCCGTGGCGACGCGCCCGTGGCGACGCGCCCGTGGCGACGCGCCCGTGGCGACGCGCCCGTGGCGACGCGCCCGTGGCGACGCGCCCGTGGCGACGCGCCCGTGGCGACGCGCCCGTGGCGACGCGCCCGTGGCGACGCGCCCGTGGCGACGCGCCCGTGGCGACGCGCCCGTGGCGACGCGCCCGTGGCGACGCGCCCGTGGCGACGCGCCCGTGGCGACGCGCCCGTGGCGACGCGCCCGTGGCGACGCGCCCGTGGCGACGCGCCCGTGGCGACGCGCCCGTGGCGACGCGCCCGTGGCGACGCGCCCGTGGCGACGCGCCCGTGGCGACGCGCCCGTGGCGACGCGCCCGTGGCGACGCGCCCGTGGCGACGCGCCCGTGGCGACGCGCCCGTGGCGACGCGCCCGTGGCGACGCGCCCGTGGCGACGCGCCCGTGGCGACGCGCCCGTGGCGACGCGCCCGTGGCGACGCGCCCGTGGCGACGCGCCCGTGGCGACGCGCCCGTGGCGACGCGCCCGTGGCGACGCGCCCGTGGCGACGCGCCCGTGGCGACGCGCCCGTGGCGACGCGCCCGCGGCGACGCGCCCGCGGCGACGCGCCCGTGGCGACGCGCCCGTAGCGACGCGCCCGTAGCGACGCGCCCGGGGCGACGCGCCCGGGGCGACGCGCCCGTGGCGACGCTTGCACAAAACAAGAATGGCACAATTCAATCCGTTTTAAACGCCATGGGCTTGACTTCGCAACTTAAAATTGTAACAATCGTATACCAATCCATAAGCAAAACCAGCACATGTAAAAAGAAGGATATTCTTAACATGCCTTCATATTATTTTTTTCTTCAGTGTATATTCAGTTTTGTATATGCCCTCCCTAGCGTAATCCCAGTTGTAACTAATAGTATCTTGAAATAAAAAGATTAATTTATAAATAAACAATTTCCTCAAGCTCTCAAAAATTAAAGTTTGCTTGCGGCTTTTGAGCAGTGTAACATTGACGACAGCTGTCATTAAGCGTTTAAGAGTGAACGCGTATTATACGTGATTCTGCGCCTGGAGATGGAGCTGCAAAAGCTAAAAAAAACGCAAAACAAAGGTCGTGGCATGACATCGCCAGGTCGTCAATGACAGGACAAAAATCGAACGTAATTTAAATATGCCCTCAGCATTGAACAAAACGGGAGTGGTCGAGGTTGGCAGTAAGTCCTGTATGACGTTTACGGCAGTTAGATCTGAACGCAACTTTGGTGGAACGTCACTGACGGGACAGTAATGTAACGTCAATATGGAGTTTATTGTAACGTCGAAGAAACGTGAGTGTTGGATGCAGCTAAACGTCTTGTCTTGACGTCGTGGCGAAGATGACGACGTCGAAGTTGAAACATGACGTCGCCAGGACGTCATGGACAGGACGATAATACAACGACATTTATGAACTTCACTTCAACATCAAAGAAAGGTGAGCGTTGGACGTTGCCTGAACGTCGTGCGTCCACGTCGTGGGAACGTTGGCGACGTTTGAGATGAAATACAACGTCGTCACAACATCACTGATTGGACTCTTATGAAATGTGACATAAGGACGTCACCTCAACATCGAAAAAACGTGATCGAAGTCATGCGGGACGTCACGGACGTCAGTGGCCTTTTCTCGCCGTTTCCACGACGTTTTGTTCTACCTGGGAAGCTTGGGCCTGGCGCGGCATGGGCTCACTGAGCACCGCGGCCTCTTCGCCAACCCACCCTGTACTCCTTCAACTTTCTGAAGCTCACCATGGCCGAGGAACCGCACACAACCCTTCTGAAATTAACGAAGAGGCATCGGTGATTTTCGCCGAACATCGGTACACAAAACCGGCATTGCAGAGTCGGCCGACGGTTAAGCACGACCGCTGATGTGCTGCGGACACGACCCGACACCTGACGACCAACAAGACACCCCCTCGAAGAGATCGAGTCCAAAGGTGCAAATCTTCCCCGGGCTTAACTCAACCACCACGATGACCTTTTTCCGGGACACGGGAAAGGCACGCACAGCCAGACGTGGGCGGGCGAACCCGCATGGCTCGGGGACCGTGGTGACGCCATTCACCAAACCCTCCTCTGACAGGTGCACCCTGAGGGGAATTCTACAAGGAATCATAATCAAATGAAAATCAGAGATAAAGATCCACCACTCATAGCAGGCTACCACAGACCCGCAAAAACAGCAAAAGCATCCTAGAAAATGAGCAACTAGGCTGCCTTTACAGTCGTTCTCTCTTGTTATGTGGGAGTCATTTACATTATTGGGATATTGTTGTGTACGAGTAATTTTATTGTATTTTTTTTGCACTCGGTCCTCTAAACAAACCACAGTCAAAACGATTTAAAAAATCGCAAACCATTTTTTAAAGGTCGTACTTTTTCTCCATAATCTGCAAAGAAACCAAAGCGACTGCTGTAGCAGAGTCGCGCAATGCGGGGGGAATGGTGCCGTCCCGTACCTGAGGACGGAGGTGCGACGTGGTTAGTTCTCATGGTGATCCGTGAAGTACATCGTCAAGTGGACGTTTCTAAAACCGTTCAATATTACGCGTAGCAACTGGCCCTAGTCAAACTGGGATTTCGCATAACGCGAGGAATGTTTGGAGACTACTGCTTCGAGCAACCGCCAGGAAGATGTTCCCTTCGTCGCGCCATTTTTGGCGGGACGCTAGGGCTGCCATCTTCGCGGCACGGCCCGTGGGAAGTGCCGACTTCCCTTGCGGCATGAGGGGAGAGAAAAAGGGTTTTCCTATGGCGGCGTCAGCAACGAACGAGCTCCGAATTTCTACGGTGTCGCCTGTACAGAAATCGCTTGAGTAGAAAGAAAACAAACTGCCCTAACGAACTTCGCACCCAAGTCAGCAGTATGGGTAACCGACGTGCTAACGAGTTCGCTACTAGGGAAGTTTAATTTTTGTTATGTTTTACAATTGGGGATGTTTGAGCACTGCTTGGCAAAAACTGCAGTGTGCTCCCATAAAGGTTTCTTCTACGAATGCCGTTTACTCTCCTGAAGAAAGAGCTCCTCTATATCCCGGGCGTTCTTAATCAACACTTACTTTTCACACAACTGAATTCCAAATTCAATTGAAGTTAAACACAATTTCAGTCGCATTTGAAAAAGAAAGGCGTTATTTATTCTTGAGCCCTCTTTTTGCACGAATACCGTTTAAGGGGTCTCCACATATGGCTGAAAAGCTGGATCGGGGATCTCTTGCACGGAAATAAATAAGTAAATATAAATAAGAAATGAACTTCGTAAATAATTCAAGATCAGCGATGAAAGGAAAAGAAAAAAAAAATGAAAGTTAGAGTAAACTAAAAAGAGACTCTAATGATGATGAGAACACATTTTATTTTAAAAATCAATATTTATTTAATAGATATCAAATAGATAACTTAGATTTACCTAATAGATAAACATTGCTTTTCAAAATAAAGTATGTCTTTTCATCATCCTTAGAGACCCTTTTTGTTTTACTCGTAACCTTCTTTTTTATTGTATTTAGATGCTGACCTAGGATTATTTATTTAGTTTGTTTGTGAAATATATTTATATATATTTTTTCCAGGCAACAGATCCCTCACACAGCAATTCAGAACCAGAAAATTCACAAGGCATAAATCAAAGCGCATATGAAATTTCTCATGTCTACTCAGGGCAGACGACAAATGGACATGACAGAACTGACGCTGACGATGTGCAAAGGATACGACATAAGACACTACGCGCAATGTGCATGGAAGAAAGTAAACATATTGTAAACTTCATAGTTACACAGATATGAAAGAAGGGAGTAAGAATTGTGATGATGGTGATGGCAATCTGCAATAAATAATATGACGAGGGAACACGCCTTATTGATAGGCAGATTTCTCTCGATTTGTCTGGTATCGTCGTTTACGCGATTAGTAAGCTTTGCGACGCCGTCTCTTTACGCGCGCTTATTTTTGCCCCGGTAGCAGCGGTCCTGCTGGAAGCGAGCCGCGGGCTGGGCTTCATTGGATGTACTGCGGCCACCCACGGGCCGGTTGGAAGACCTCAGCGGGTCGAATTTGGCCCACCGGCCGCTGTTTGGAGACCCCTGGCGTTTAAGCTACAATAAAGAGTTAAGGCTGGAAGTCGCTTTCCTAACGGTAATCTAATTTAAATACCTTTGAAAATAACACACTGCATTCCCTCTTAAAAGGTTTTTGAAAGAGGCCACTGGCTAGTGATAGATGACGTAAGTCGATATTGCCACCCGCAGAGCCGAGAAGGCAACGCTCGGTCACGGTCTTCTAGAAGATTCCCGGTCATTCTCGCAGCAGACGTAACTTTCCCTCTGTTTTGTTATTCTCGAAAGTGCCAGTTCATCCTCGCCCCGAGAGCGCGACGCTCGAACCTTCCTTGCCGAACTTTCGAGATAGTGACGCACGGTAGATAAGCAACTGCCCGCGACCTTGTCGAGTGAGTCCCAGTTTCGCTAGCGCTCTGTAGTGCCGCCGAACCGCCGCCCGCTTTTCCGCTACCTCGACGCTCCTTCGTTATTTATTTTTGGTTGGCACAAGTTCGCCCATTAAATCTTTATTTTCAGTTCACTGTTTGGCTTTTCGTCACCTTCATTCGTGACATTTCTGGTGGAGGTGCGGGGTACAAAACCCGTGCAGCGTACCCCTAGAAGAACTCGGTCAACAAGCCCCATTTCCCGACGACCTTCCGTTGAAGACTCAGAGCATCGTGCCAGCCGCCGTCTTCAAGGGCAAGCTCCTGAACTCGGACCCCCGCCGCGGAAATCAAAGAAGAAGACCGCGACGATGACCGCTCCGCCCGTCGTTGTCCTGCCCGTCGCCCCCCGATCGCCGACAACTTTCCATGGCGAAATTTATGAAGACGTCGAGGACTGGATCCTTCACTATGAGCGCGTCGCCCGCCACAACGGATGGAACGCCGAGCAGCGCCTCCAGAACCTCTACTTCTCGCTGGAAGGCACCGCGAGGCACTGGTTCGAAAACCACGAGGCTTCGCTTACATCGTGGGATATCTGCGCTGCCGAGTTGAGGCGAACATTCTCGAACCAACACCGGCGACAGAATGCGGAGGACCTGCTCCAGACGCGGACACAAGCCCCCGACGAAAGCGTGACAAGCTACGTTGAAGACGTGCTACGACTCTGTACACGCGCCGACCCTCAAGCCACCGAGGAGAAGAAGTTGCGCTTCCCCATGAGGGGCGTCAAGAGTGAAATCTTCGGTGGCCTTGTCCGCAGCCCCCCGACGACGGTAGATGGCTTCGTGGCCGAGGCAACCAACATCGAGCGAGCGCTGTTGGCCAGAGCTGTGCACTATCAACGACGCACCGGTGTGTCAACGGTTCCGGCTGTCTCACCACCTCGCTCCGATGTCAATAGTATCGGCATCGAACACCTGCGGCAGATAATCCGCGACGTCGTTCGAGAAGAAATCAGGAAGGTTCTGCCCACTGCCGATCGCCCTGCCTCGCTTTCTATGGCGGAAGTAGTGCGGGAGGAGGTGCAGCGAGCCTTCCAGCAGGAGGCTCCCGTCGACCTGCCACCACCGGAACAACCAACGGTGAGCTACGCCGCCATGGCTCGACGACCGCCAGTTCCTGCCCGTCAACCTCCTGCGCCGCAACGACGAGACACACCAGCACCGCCGTACCTCCGACGTCTCGACGACCGACCTCAGTGCGTCCGGCGAGAACAACCGGCGCCCAGGAAGACTGACGTCTGGCGGACGGCTGATCGACGCCCCCTGTGCTACCACTGTGGTGAAGCAGACCACACCTACCGACGATGCCCCTACCGACAGCTGGGCTTACGAGGGTTTGCGCCCAACGACCCTCGACCACGTCTTGGAGAGCGACCTCGGGACATCGAAGACTACCTCCGCCGCTCTTCATCTCCTGAGTCGTCTCGCCGCCGAGGATTCCGTTCACCATCTCCCCGACGCTCGCCATCGCCCTTCCGCCGGTCCCGCCGAGAAAGCCTGTCCCCCTTGCCTCGCCGGGAAAACTGAGTGCGGCAATACCGGGAGGTGGTATTGCCGGTGACGAACGACGCCAATATCCTCCACTAACGTCGGAGGGCTCCCACACTAGCGACGAAACGGATAGGAGCGACGCTTCTGTGACGGTGTCGAATAACCTCGACGTTACCATCGACGGCCACGACGCGAAGGCACTCGTCGACACCGGAGCAGACTATTCCGTTTTAAGTGGGAAGCTCTCTCGCCGCCTTCGGAAAGTGATGACGCCGTGGGATGGCCCGAAAATACGAACCGCCGGCGGACATCTCATCACACCAGTGGGAAGGTGTACTGCGCGCGTGGACATCTACGGAGAGTCTTGCCCCGTCAAATTCGTCGTCCTCAAAGACTGTTCGAGAGACGTCATCCTTGGCATGGACTTCCTTTGTGAGTACGGTGCCGTGATCGACCTTGGAGCAAACAGGTTGACGCTGCGAAAGCCCGTGCTACCTCCGGAGGAATCCAAAACGTCGCCAGCCGCCGTCCGAGTCATTGCGGACCACGTGAACCTGCCGCCACGGTCGAGTGTTCTTGTGCCCGTCGTTACCGACGCAGTTGCCAGCGGGAAAGTCCTTTTGGAAGGCAACGTCCAACTGCTTCTCGGAAGAGGAATAGGCGTCGCAAGGGGCGTAGCAGAGCTGCAGGATGGACGTTGTGTGGTCCTCGCGACGAACTTTCGACCGGAGGCGCAGCATCTCACGAAAGGTGCTACTATAGGACACGTCGAGGAACTCCGGGCCGACGCCGAAATCGCCGCGATCTCCGACGAGCCCTCGCCATGTCAGCCGTCCAGTACTGTGCCGCCACAGCTCGACGTTAACCCCAAGCTCAGCGCCACGGAACGACGACAGCTCGGAGACCTCCTCGCCGAGTTCGGCGACTGCTTTGCGACGACGTCGAGGGTGCGCCAGACAACAGTTGCGAAACACCGCATCATTACCAACGAGGACGCGCTCCCTGTGCACCGGCCGCCGTACCGGGTCTCCCCAAAGGAACGAGAGGCCATTCATGAACAAGTACAGGAGATGCTCAACGACGACATCATTCAGCCTTCGAGCAGCCCGTGGGCCTCTCCAGTTGTGCTGGTAAAGAAGAAAGACGGAACGCTTCGATTCTGCGTTGACTACCGGCGGCTCAACGCGGTCACGAAGAAAGATGTGTATCCGCTCCCCCGCATCGACGACACGCTGGACCGGCTGCGCCACTCCCGATACTTTTCGTCGATGGACCTTAAGAGTGGCTACTGGCAGATCGAAGTCGACGAACGGGACCGAGAGAAGACTGCCTTCGTCACGCCCGACGGACTGTTTGAGTTCAAGGTGATGCCCTTCGGACTGTGCACGGCGCCGGCAACGTTCCAACGTGTCATGGACACCGTCCTGGCAGGCCTCAAGTGGCAGAGCTGTCTCGTTTACCTCGACGACGTCGTGGTATTCTCCGCCAACTTCGACGAGCATTTGCGACGTCTTCGTGCCGTTTTTGAGGCAATCAGGACCGCAGGACTCACCCTCAAGCCGACGAAGTGCCGGTTTGCCTACGGCGAACTGAAGTTCCTGGGCCACGTTGTGAGCAACGAAGGTGTAAGTCCTGACCCTGAGAAAACTCGCGCCGTAGCGGCCTTTTCACCGCCCACCGACAAAAAGGCCGTTCGAAGATTCCTTGGACTTTGCGCATACTACCGGCGATTCGTTCAGGATTTCGCCAAGCTTTCTGCGCCGCTAACGCGCCTTACGAAGGACGCCGTGAACTTCGAATGGGGTGAAGAACAACAGCAGGCATTCGACGAACTAAAGCGACGGCTCCAGTCACCACCGATTCTCGGCCACTTCGACCAATCAGCCGAAACGGAGGTCCACACGGACGCCAGTAATACAGGACTCGGAGCGGTACTGGTCCAACGACAAGACGGTGCGGAGCGCGTGATCGCATACGCTAGCCGGACGCTGTCAAACGCGGAAAGTAATTGCTCGACGACCGAGAAGGAATGTCTGGCCGTCGTCTGGGCCATCACGAAATTCCGCCCATACTTGTACGGGACTCCTTTTCGGGTGGTCACCGACCACCATTCGCTGTGTTGGTTAGCGAGCCTGAAGGACCCTTCGGGACGCCTCGCTCGGTGGGGCCTACGACTGCAGGGGTACGACGTGACCGTGGTCTACAAGTCAGGCCGAAAACACAGCGACGCCGACTGCCTGTCCAGAGCCCCTGTCGAGTCAGCTACCGGATGTGCCAAAGACGACGACGACGACGACCACTTTCTTGGCGCGGTGAGCATTCACGGCATGGCAGCGCTCCAGCGGGACGATCCTGAGTTGCGTGCACTGATCGACCACTTGGAGGGACGAGGGGCTACGATTTCCCGAGCCTTCTCGCGTGACCTGCCAAGATTCGCCGTCCGGAGAGGTCTCCTCTATAAAGAGAACTTCGGGGACAACAACTCGACGTGGCTCCTGGTCATTCCTGCTAGTCTTCGAGAAGAGATCTTCCAAGCCTGTCACGACGACCCAACATCTGGTCACCTTGGCTACAGTAGGACTCTTGCACGGATCCGAGAAAAATACTACTGGCCCAAGCTCCCGAAAACTGTCCACCTCTACGTCCGTTCGTGCCACGAATGCCAACGACGCAAGAAACCACCGACGAAGCCGGCAGGTCTCCTGCAACCGATCGCGCCCCCGACTGCACCATTCCAGCAGGTTGGAATGGATCTTCTCGGACCTTTCCCACCGTCGACGCAGGGAAACCGGTGGATAATCGTGGCAACTGATTGTCTCACCAGGTACGCCGAGACAAAAGCACTCCCGTCGGGGACCGCCGTGGAAGTAGCCAAGTTCTTCGTGGAGTCTATCGTCCTCCGACACGGCGCTCCCCAAGTCCTGATTACGGACCGAGGATCCTCGTTCCTGGCGCAACTGACACAAGAGATACTCCGCCTGAGCCACACCGACCACCGCCGGACCACGGCATACCACCCGCAGACAAACGGGCTGACGGAGCGACTAAACAAGACCATCGCCGACATGATTTCGATGTACGTGGACGTGGAACACAAGACGTGGGACGAAGTGTTGCCCTACGTCACGTTTGCGTACAACACGGCGATTCAAGAAACTACCGGCATTACACCCTTTCAGCTGGTGCACGGCAGAAAGGTGACGACGATGCTCGACGCCATGCTGCCCCACGATCCAACGAACGACGGCACCGACGACGCCCAGCTGGTCACCCAACGAGCAGAAGAAGTACGACAGCTAGCCCGTCTTCGAATAAAGAACCAGCAACGTGTCGACGCAGGCCGCTACAACCTCCGCCGCCGCGACGTGGAGTTCCAGCCCGGAGACAGGGTATGGGTGTGGACGCCCATTCGCCGCCGCGGCCTCAGCGAGAAACTGTTAAAACGCTACTTCGGACCCTACAAGGTCATCCGCCGCCTTGGGGACTTGAACTACGAGGTGCTCCCCGACGGAACTCGCCCATCAAGACGCCGCCAGCCACGACCCGAAGTCGTCCACGTAGTTCGACTCAAGCCGTTCTACGCGCGTTAGGATTGTGAAACTGCATGTTTGTTTTGTTTCGCCGTAATTGTTTTAGCCATTTCCGTTTTCCTTTCGTTTTGCATCGGGGCGATGCACTTTTAAAGGGGGGGATAATGCCACCCGCAGAGCCGAGAAGGCAACGCTCGGTCACGGTCTTCTAGAAGATTCCCGGTCATTCTCGCAGCAGACGTAACTTTCCCTCTGTTTTGTTATTCTCGAAAGTGCCAGTTCATCCTCGCCCCGAGAGCGCGACGCTCGAACCTTCCTTGCCGAACTTTCGAGATAGTGACGCACGGTAGATAAGCAACTGCCCGCGACCTTGTCGAGTGAGTCCCAGTTTCGCTAGCGCTCTGTAGTGCCGCCGAACCGCCGCCCGCTTTTCCGCTACCTCGACGCTCCTTCGTTATTTATTTTTGGTTGGCACAAGTTCGCCCATTAAATCTTTATTTTCAGTTCACTGTTTGGCTTTTCGTCACCTTCATTCGTGACAATATTAGTCGTGGAAGTTGGGATTGATAGCCCCTTGAAAAATTATCCTTTATTTCGGAAACCCAAGCTGTCGTGGTAGTTGTATTTTTGAGCTAAATGAAGGAAATGGAAACAATTATTTTATGTGCATCTGTTCAGCTGTCATAACTTGAAGCGTTTTTTTTGGTAACGGGATATTTCTCCGGCCATGAGGCCCAGGAATAGATCGCGAAGTCCACCTCCAGTGATTGTTTTTATACGAATGGTAAACACAACGTATTATGTTGTGTCTGAACTACGATGTGAATATTATTTGCAGCTCTGTTCAATTACACATTGCACGACCACAGCCAACGAGGCTCTCCGATGGAGCAACGCCTAAAGTAAATAGTCATGGCTGTTGTCATTCTTTGTGTCCAGAAGGAAGCTCAGTGCCACTATGGTGCCCGGAACATGTGTTGTCCCAATGTGTTTACCGCGCACAAACTAGTGGTCACTTGATTTCCGCCTCATGACGTCATGCAAGTGTCTTGCTGTCGAGTCGGGACCCTGCAGACGTCCCGACAGCGGTGGCGGATGTGGCAGTCGCCTGTTCTGCTGCAGGTCGCTGTGTGGCAGCCCACGGAAGCTTCGGCAGCCAGAAGTTGGGACGCCGTGACGACAGCGACACTCGCGTTCGCTTGTGCAACTCGCAGCTTCTCGTTAACATTTCTGTGACCAACCGCTAGGATCGCGACATGCAGCAGCATGACGCTTTGGCTTCTGTGACGTCATTTGTTGCCACTTGGTGACCACTTTTCATGTATGGGCAGTAGAGACCGCTAAACACACCAGTGGAAGACTCGCTCGAGGCACCATAGTCTCACGGCGCATTGAGTACGCATGATTATTTTAGCTGGTACACGCACATAGATGACCAGCGTCATGAGGATACACTTGTGGTGCTACATAATAGGCGGCTTCACTTAATATGAAACTGAGAATAACTAACGACTAAGGACGCCCAGCTAGGTATCATGCTTTTGCTTACCAACTTCTAGTCGACTTCAAAAAATTTTAATTAAATAAACATCTTTATCAGTGTGCGATAGTATATTTTGTGTATGTAGTGTCATTTCTCGCTCTCCACTAAAGGCAATGGTTACTTCACGCCTAATGTCAATCACTGACTGGCGACAATATGTTCTTACAATTTATATTACAAACAGATTTTACGTTTCACTGTAATATTTTAAGGCTGTCCACTCGGGTTTTAAGTGTAGAGACGTGGAAACGAGACGGTCGAAACAACATGTTCTCATACACAGCCGGTTTCCTGCACAACCGTTCAACAAACAATGCACATTCGTAAAAATAACGAAAATAAGAAGAAATCCTTGGCACATCCGTGTTTTTGTATCTTGCCTCACCGCTGCAACGAAGATCGAAGTGTTATTGTACGCAGACTTTATTGGGATGTGAATTCCAATAACAATGCATTCCTACAGGAAGTACATCTACAATGCTATAGGAGCGACGGAGCGCGCCCATAAACCTAACAAAAAATACATGAATTTTTTTAGCGAAGCTGTTTATGGTTTGTGTTTCGTCGAGTTTTCACATGCTTCAACAAAACCCTTACGCTCGCTCAGGCGAACGCGCCTCGCGCGCACACCTTGCCCGCATAAAATATTCGAAGAATATAACTAAAATAAAGCGTTGACGAACGCTCCTGCAAGATGCTAATTGTTTTAGACTTTTGCTTTAAAACAGTTATTGCTGCAGACACAGGCACGTGCGGCGCGTCGAACACCATTCCCGGCATTCTCCTTGATGCTTGGGTAATTTAAAGATAGGACTGTTTCGTACATTAGTTATCAAACATAGGCACCATTTTTAAGATCAGTAGACTCTCAGGTAGATAGTAAAGTTTTCTCAAAGGTTTGCCGAACTAGAGTACAACTGCTTGCCCCGTCTTTCAGCTTTTTTTATTTGTTCCTAATAACAGACAGGTAGTGGCTGGGCAACAGCGTCGAACTATTTGCCGAACTAGAGTACTACTACAGCGGCTTAAAGGGGTTAGTGTAGTTACCGCGTAGCCTCCACCATGCATCGGGAACGGCCGCTCCTTGGAAGACGGTGTAGGTGGCGCTTCGATCCGCAGCTTCGTTAGGGTGCCTCCATCGGCCGACTGATAGAGGCGCCCTAACAGGCTTCATAACTAATATAAATACCTCAAAAACAATTATTTGTTTCCAGTGGACTTCCAAGGATATGGGTTGTGTTCGTAGGTGAATAAAAATGTGGAACAAGGTGACGACAGTGTAGTCGACAGCTGCGAATCGGCCGGAGCTGGCCGGAGCCAAGCTGGCCAAGCGACCAAGCCGGAGCCATAGCCGGAACGATGGTGCTGCAAGCGCCAGCGCCACCCGCGGCCGTCTTCCAACGCTGTGCCGCTTCTCCGGTTTTGTTCGTTACACTACCCTTTTAAGCCACTGTAGAACTACGTCTTCATGGACTGCGATCGCCATATCGGGGAAAGCAGAAACATAAAAATGAAGAAACACGCACTATTTTTTTGTTTTTCTAATTCGCTGTAGTTGCTGAACGAATCAACTTATATCAATAGTTTTGATATGATTCTGTTGCGGGTTAAATTTCAAGACAAGGGGCGGAAAAGCTTATAATTAACTTCGTAGCATCTCTTCAAACGCAAAAATGTCAAAACAATTGGAAATTTCACAATTTTGTTTAATATAAAAAAATTATAGGTAGGTATTCCCTCCGTAATCCCTGCGTCTGTTCAGTATTCACTTTACGTGGATGATTTACAAATTTCAGTTTCCTCCTGTAACCTCTCGGTCTGTGAACGCAGGGTTCAGCTAGGCATCAAGAAGCTTACTGAGTGGGCTGACAGTAATGGGTTTAAGTACTCTCCTGAAAAGACTGCATGTGTTTGCTTCACCCGCAAACGTGGAATCCTTCTTGAACCATCCCTAATCATCTACAATAGTAATGTTTGTGTCCACCTCAGCACAAATGTTTGGGTCTTACGTTTGATAGTAAACTGAATTTTAATGCTCATGTAAAAAGCCTGAAACTGAAAGCTCACAACTCTCTCTATATTCTTAAAGTTCTCTCTCACCGGTTTTGGGGCTCGGATCGATTGTGCCTTCTGCGAATCTATCGCTCTTTGGTGCGCTCCCGATTGGACTATGGCTGCTTTGTTTATGGGTCTGCCAGGCAATCTGTGCTCAAGATGTTGTATCCCGTTCATCACCTTGGGCTTCGTTTGGCCACGGGTGCGTTTCGTACGTCCCCTGTGCCCAGTTTGTATGCAGAGGCTAATGAGTGTTGCCTCGAAAGACGCAGATTCACATTGGGCATGATGTTCTCTCTTCGCATCCGATCTGTCCTCCAGCACCCCACTCGAGAAGTTGTTCAAGAAACACGCTCGGAACGACTTTTTCTCGCAAAACCTAGCGTGATCCCTCCATTCAGTATGCGATTGAAAACCTTGGCCGAGTCTGTCGGATTAGACGTGGCATCCCAGGTAATCGAATCCCCTGGCATCATAGCACCTTGGGAGCACCCTGACATACACTGCAACCTGTCTCTTGCACAGTATAACAAGAAAAGCACTCCAAGTTTGGTGCTTCTGCAGGACTTTCATGAACTTGCTCAATTGTATAACGATTATACAAAGTTCTATACAGATGGAACAAAATCTAAGACCTTTGTTGGGTGCTCTGTCATTGGCTCTTCAGTGGAAGTTGTAAGGCGGATAAATACTGTTGCTACCATTCTCACAGCGGACCTGTATGGTTTCCTGTTGGCTACGGAACGCATAGCCCGTCACACTATACCTCTTGCAGTGGTTTTCCCTGACTCTCTTAGTGCCTTACGAGCCGTCTCTTCACTGCTGCCTACAAGGAACGCCCTTGTTGTTGAAGTTCAGAGGAAAATTATTGCGGCAGCTAGAAAGCATTGCACCATTGTCTTTTGTTGGATTCCCAGCCATGTTGGTATCCCAGGCAATGAGGCAGCCGACCGTGCTGCGCGCATATGCGTTAGCAGAGAGGTAGATATTAAAAGGATCCCTTACAAGGACTATCGCACTTTTGTAAAGTCTCGCATACGAGCACAATGGCAAGTCGAGTGGAATGAGGAGATCTACAAGCTGCATCTCGTTAAGCCAGACCTGGAAGATGGGCGAGCGCCCGGCACCAGGAACGCTTTTATGAAGTAGTACTGTGTCGCTTGCGCATTGGCCACACTCATCTGACTCATGGCTACCTGCTCCATGGGAGCATGCCCCTTTGCGTGAACAGTGTGACAAACCTCTAAGTGTTCTCCATTTTCTAATTGAGTGCCCTTTCTATGAACGGGAACGCCGATCTCACTTCGCACGGTTATACAGAAAGCACATTCCCAAACACCCAATGCTGTCATTGGGTGATGAACCATTCGTAACTTACAAGCAGGGTTTTATGTTTTTAGAAGCTATTGGTCTTCTACATCGACTGTGAACTTCAAAGCTTTTCACTCATGTCCATTTTTGTTTGTGACATTATCCGATTCATGTCTTATTCCTTTACTTTTAACCCTGAGAGTCATTTGTTCTCGCTTACCCTCAATGCAATAGTTTCCTTCTTTGGCGCTCTTTGGCCTTAGCAGCCCTATCATAAAAGCCAAATCCAATTCAAACCCTATGAGCGATTCTTAATCACCTTTCTGGGAAGGTATACAGAATGGTAAAGTCAAGGTCAATTTTTTCCTTATCTCTTCTGTTCTGCGAGACTGGCCTCTTTGCCGTTTCCTGAAGCAATGACCCGGCTGCGTGTGAGAAGTCTGAGACAGCCACTCTTCGTCATATAATATTTTTCAGGCTGACCAAGTATACTGTTTCACACTTTTACATTAGACACATAAAAATTTACTTTACACCCCACCAACAGATAGCCTGAGTGCACACGCCATTAGTAAACAAATGTGAAGAATTCAGGCCATAATAACCAACTCTGGTCAATAAAAGTCAACTTTCAGTCAAATAAGACTCTACATGGAATGAATCTGACCATGGCGCGTGGAACCTCCCTTTCTTCCTTTTTTTTTTTTTCGAGATTACGAATAGCGCGCAGCGTGTGGGGGCTCATTTGCGCCAATTTTAAGCAGTTAACCGACTCAACCAGATTTGTGCGAGTGGTGCGAGCCGGTCCGCGGACTCAGACATGCTTTTTATTTAAAAAAATACACACCTGAAATGTGTTGCGGCGAACATTCTCCCTCTTGCGCGCGTATGCTGTCGGGTGAGGATTACAGTGCGGCGTGAACCGTGCATGTGAGCGCGCGTGCAGGGAAGCTGCGAGGGCTTTATGACGTCCATCTTTGGCCACCGCGCCCATCCCGAGGGGGGCGAGATTGCAACGGCCTCTGCGCTGTGCGGTCGTGCGGGTGGCACTTGTAGGTCTCTGAGATAGGGTGCCTGAAATTTGATTGCGAGAGTGTGGAGGTATCCTTTTTTGTATTAAGGGCCAGTTAGCACTAAAATAAAATTACCGAGCTCTAAGATGTTATTATTCAACAGAGTCGCGTGCGTAAGAGAACACTACTCGAAGGCTTTACTTCTTTCCGGTTGATCGCACGCGACCTCTGCTATCGCGGTTATAACAATTGCTGGCTTTGGCTGTCTGTACTTGCAGGATAGCTTCCGCATGATATTCCGAAAGATTAAGATTAAAAGTTTGATTACCTTTTATCTCCAGTGGCTTACAAGTATCACTCGTACTTTGCGCGAGCGACTGCAAATTAGTTTTGCATTTTTCGCTCAGTTCTACACTTTGAATGAAGATGTAGATCCTTACGCAGATATGGCTCTCTTTGAAGTTTTTGAAGGGGCACAGAACGACTTATTTGGAAATTGTTGAAGGCGCGCGACCGCCGGTTGGTAAAATATGCGTTGGACGGAATTATGTTCACTAATAATTTTTACCAATTTTTCCTTTGCCTGTTTCAACACAGGACATGGTCGATTTTGTAGGCAAATTTAGGTGGACTGAAACTACGGGTTAAATAACTTTTCTTCGAATGTCAGAATAAAAAAAAATTGTCTCTCTTTGTAGTCCACAAAAATCGCTACGCTCAAATAAGATGTTAGGTTAGCGTTGTGCGAGGGGTGCTTCGCACGCTGACTCGCGATAGCAACCTTTGTGCATGTGTTCCGATGAAACCTTTAAAATTGCGATTCTGATTTATATAGTACGCCCACTTTCCCAATGTTCTTTAATTACAGGACATAAATATATTCGTTTTGAACCACAATTTTCTTCATTGTTTACACTTATGATCAATATTGTTAACTATTTTGAAGATCACCACTCATCGTGAGTACCCATTTGAAACGCGAAGCGAGCTACAAAAGCTTTTTTAGGTTGTTTCAAATGACGGACTACTTCACTGCGTTGGAAACTTCCGCGTCAACATCTGTCGAGACGACTCCTATGTTATTGCGTCCATCAATTCAATATACCTCCCGCATTTTTGGAACAAATGCCACCACGTTTTGTATACTCGGTGAGAATGCGAGAGAAGAGGGCTCGATAACTAGATCTGATGGATATTTCCATTATTTCGAGTGCCGTGTCCTTGCTCTGAGCTTTCGCTAAAATTCCAGAGTATAGTCGAACTTGGCGCAATAACAACTGTAATTCAAGAAAGAAGTGAATGAGGAAAGAACAAAATACAAGTTTTCACGTTGTTTTGAATGTATTATGAAAAGGATGTGGTCGGATATTTTTACTTGTGTGACGTGTTGACACGTGAAACTTTGCATCATCTACATATAATACTTAAGTTCGTATAAAATGTAGTCAAGTCGTCTAAACCTATTTAATCAATTGAGATTATTTCAGACGGAAACGAAACTTCATTCCTTCTTTAGTAACGTTTACAACTCAGAGGGTGACCTTGCAAAACTTGGGGCGCGACGTAGAATCAAGTGACAGGTCCTGGCTAGACAACAGCGGCGAACTTGCTGCCGAACTACAGTACTACGTCCTCATGAACTGCGAGCGACATCTCGGGGAAAGCAGAAACATAAAAATTAAGAAACAAGCACAATTTTTTTGTTTTTTTTTAATTCGCTGTAGTTACTGAACGAGCAACCTATATATATCGTTTCGATATGATTCTTTCGCGGGTTAGATTTAAAGATACGGGGCATAAAACGGTTTACTGATAATTAACTTCGTAGGATGCTTCAAACGCAAAAGTGCCAGAACAATCGATTTTGGGAAATTTCACAACTTTGTTAAATATAAAAATAAATATAGATAGGTATTATTAAGGTTCAGTTTCTTTAAAACGTGTCATTCTGTATAAAGTAAAAATGTATAAAACATATGTGCTCCACTGATCACGTGAGTGAGAATAAAAATGAAAGCCGCTTACAACTCCCTGTAACGCCGAATTAGAGCGCAGCTCTTGAGGAGGAGGAGGGAAGGGCACTGGGGGGGGTTAAACTAACCAGGGGGGGGTCACGTTACCTTGGGGGTCACGTGACCCCCAATGCCGATGATGTCATCACTGACGTCACTGATGACGTCATCAGTGACGATGACGATGCGGGTACCGATGACGTCATTAGTGACGTCACTGATGACTTCACCAGTTATGATGACGATGACGATGCGAATGTCGGTGACGTCATCAGTGACGTCGCTGATGACGTCATCAGTGATGATGACGATGACGATGCGGATGCCGGTGACGACATCAGTGACGTCACTGATGACGTCATCAGTGATGATGACGATGACAATGCGGATGTCGGTGACGTCTTCAGTGATGATGACGATGACGATGTGGATGCCGGTGACGTCATCAGTGATGATGACGATGACGATGTGGATGCCGGTGACGTCATCAGTGATGATGACGATGACGATGTGGATGCCGGTGACGTCATCAGTGATGATGACGATGACGATGCGGATGCCGGTGACGTCATCAGTGATGATGACGATGACGATGTGGATGCCGGTGACGTCATCAGTGATGATGACGATGACGATGTGGATGCCGGTGACGTCATCAGTAATGATGACGATGACGATGCGGATGCCGGTGACGTCATCAGTGATGACGATGACGATGTGGATGCCGGTGACGTCATCAGTGATGATGACGATGACGATGTGGATGCCGGTGACGTCATCAGTGATGATGACAATGACGATGTGGATGCCGGTGACGTCATCAGTGACGATGACGTCATCGGGGGGTCACGCGACATCGGCGGGGGTCACGTGACCTCGAGGAGGGGGCCACGTGACCTCAGGGGAGTCACGTGACTTCGGGGGGTCACGTGACCCCCCACGAGGTCACGTGACCTTGGTGGGGGGCTCGCGCGGTGCATTATGGGACATTTCCCATGATGCACCGCGCGGTTACGCCGACGCCGACGGCGACGGCGACGCCGCTCAAGCCGGAAACGGGCCCCTAAGAGCTGCGCTCTAAAAAAAAATCAGGAGCCATTCCACTCTGTGAAGGGGGATAACCAGCGAATCTGTTTAACACACGACACAGGCGTGACACAGGATTTTGAGCTTAGGTTCGAACATATTTATTGTCTTGATCGTTGGCCAGCGTGACTAAAAGTACGCACACACATTCATTGATGTCTTAAGTGACGGTTATTATTTCGCATGGACGTCTAACACCGCCCCGAGGAGCCAGAGGAAACTAGACACGCGCTCGGGGACCGCCACTTTGGAAGGGCGGAACAAAAGGAAACTCGACAAGCAAGCGGCTTGGAACGACGACAAAGAGAGGGCGGTGTGAGCGTACACATGGCCGACGCGGGCCGCACAGCGGTAAATCTTTGAGAAAACTTTACTGTCTACCTGAGAATCTACTCATCTTAAAAATGTGCCTATATTTGATAACTAATGTACTGAACAGACCTATCTCTAAACTACCCAAGCATCAAGCAGAATGCCGGGAATGATGTTCCACGCGCCGCACGTGCCTGTGTCTGCATCACTAACTGTTCTAAAGCGGAAGTCTAAAACAAATAGCATCTTGCACGCGCGTTCGTCAACGCTTTTCTTCTTTTTTTTTTTGGTTATTTGCTTCGAATCTTTTATGCGGGGAGGCTGTGGGCGAGAGGCGCATTCGCCTTGTGACCATAGTGTTTTGTTGACGCATATGGAAACTCTACGAAACACAAACCATAAACAGCTTCGAAAAAAAAACGCGTGTATTTTTTGTTAGGTTCTAGGGTGGGCTCCGTCGCTCCCATGGCATTGTACATTCCCTTCTTTTAGGAATCCAATGTTATTGGAATTCACATCTCAATAAACCCTGCGTACCATTACACGTCGCGCTTTGTTGCAGCGGTGAGGCGCCGACAACGTGGCTACAAGGCGAGAGCGCTGGCCCAAGGATCCCCATGTGGCGGGTTCCAATCCTGCAGCCGAGGTGCCCGCAATCTGACGGAGGCTTATTGCGGAGGAGGCGCCATGTAACCGAGCTTTTGGTTGCAAGTAAAAAGATCCCCAAGTGGTCCAATTTAATGCTCAGTCCTCCGCTGAGGCGTGCCAGATGCCCGACGTAGGTTTGGCACAAAAAACCTCCAAATCTGACTTTGACGTTTTGGGCAGCGGTGAGGCAAGATACAAAAACACGGATGTGCCATGTTTTGTTTCTTCTTTTCATCATTTTGCGAGTGTGCACTGTTCGTAGATCGGTTGCGCAGGAAACCGGCTGTGTGTGAGAAGATGTTGTTTCGAGTCTCTCTTCCCACGCCTCTACACTTAAAACCCGAGTGGACAGCCCTAAAATATTACAGTGAAGCGTAAAATTTGTTTGTAATATAAATTGTAGGAACATAATATCGCCAATCAGTGATTGACATTAGGCGAGAAGTAACCATTGCCTGTAGTGGAGAGGGAGACGACAAAAGCCAAGACTATTTACTTTAGGCTTTTGCTCCTTGGGATAGTGGCGCAGGTTGTGGTCGAACAATGTGAAATGGAATAGAGCTGTATATATGATTCACATTGTAGTGCTAAGAAGAAAACAACACTGCGTGGTGTCCCTTCGTATAAAAACAATCACTGGAGATGGACTTCGCGATCTATTCGAACGTGTCATGGCCGGAGGAATATCGCGTTACCAAAACAACATTTCAGGTTATGACATCCGAACACATGCAAGGAAAATAATTGTTTCTAATTTATTTATTTAGATAAAAAATATAACTGCCCCACAGCTTGTGTTTCGAAAATAGAGGAAAATGTTTCAAGGGGCTATCAATCCGAACTTTCACGTCCAATGTCGACTTGTGCGATCTATCAGTAGGCAGTGGTACCTTTCAAACATATTCAAGGGGAAAACCAGTGTCTTATTCTCAAATAAATTTAAATTAGCTTACTGTTATGAAAGCGACTTCGAGCATTAACTCTTTATTGTAGCTTTAATGCCACGGGTCTTCAAACTCCAGCCAGAGGGCCAAATTCGTCCTGCAGAGGTGTTTCAAGCGTCGCGTAAGTGGCCGCAGTACTTCCAATGAAGCCCAGTCCGCGGCTCGCTTTCAGCAGGACCGCTGCTACCCTCGTAAAAATAAGCGCGCGTGGAAAGACGGTATCGCAAAGCTTACTAACCGCGTAAACGGCAGGTCATCTTGTCATGTTATGTATTGGACTTTGTCATCATCAACATCACTATTGTTAGGCTCGTTTCATATCTGTGTAAGTATGTACGTAACAATTTCTTTGCTTTCTCGTGCGCTCTACGCGTAGCGTCTTGTGTCGTATCCGTTGCATATCGTCAGCGGCAGTTCTATCATTCTCATTAGTCTTCTACCCTGAGGGAACATCCCAAAGTTCCTATGTGCGTTCATGTATTTTTGGGAATTTTCAGGTTCCCAATTACAGTGTAAGGTCAAAATTAGATTAATAATTGCTTTTCAGAAACACGTATGTCTTTTCATCCTTCTTAGAGTCTCTCTTCTTTTTTCTTTTTACTCTAACTGTCAAATTTGTATTTAGACGTTGATCTGAAAATATTTATTGAGTTCATTACTCATTTGTATTTACTCTTTTATTTCCTGGCAACTGATCCCCAACCCAGCCTTTCACTTAAAAATTGGGGAACCCTTTAAACGGTATTCGTAAATTTTTACGGCCCAAGTATAAAGAAGGTTTAAAGTGGGCTAAATTTCAATCACAATTGGAAATGTGTTGTGGAAAAAGTAAGTGTTGATTAAGAATGCCCGGACTCTAGGCGAAATTTTTTTTTTTCAGGAGAGTAAACGGCATTCGTAGAAAGAAAACTTCATGGGAGCACTTTTTCCAACAGTCCGACACAAACGGTTTTCAAAAGGTGTATGGAGGTTGTTGTAGTTTTGCCAAACAGTGCTAAAAAACACCCGGTAGTAAAATATAAAAAAAAAATTAAAACGTACCCAGAAGCGCACTGGTTACGCGTACATTTCCCATTCTGCTGACTTGGGTACGAAGCTGGTTATAGCAATTTGGTTTTCTTTCTCCTAAAGCGATATCTTTACGGGAAACACTTTGCAGTTATTTCGAGCTCGTTGGCTGTGGTGGCCGCCATACGATTCCTTGTGAAATCACATTAACAGAAACCCGATCACCAAACTCTGACATTCCCGCTCCTGCGCAACGGTTGAAGAGCACCGTAAAGCAGCAGATAATAGAATTGCAGCAACCCTCCAGGATGCTTTGGTGTTCCTGACATACTAATTAAAAAGTTGGAGCACTATGGCATCCGAGGAATTGGACTTAAACTTTTAAAATCATATTTGGAATATCGTACGCAGTTTGTCAGCATAAATATTTATAATTCAGCAACCAAAAAGATTGTGACTGGAGTCCCCCAGGGGAGTGTACTTGGGCCGCTGTTGTTTAAAATATTTATAAATGATATCGAACAATGTGCATCAAACGTCAGGTTCTTTTTATATGCAGATAATACCACTCTTTTTATTTAAGGTCAAACAACTTCTGAGATCGAAAGTACGGCGGCAGTTGTTCTTAAAGATCTATACTTATGGGCGCCACTTAATGGACTAAACATAAACACAGCAAAACTAAATGCGTATTGTTTAGAACAAGGAACCGTAAAATATCGTTGCCTTTAAATATCACGATGAATTCATCTCCCTTAAAGATTGCAAAATCTGTTGAAATTCTTAGTTTCATTTTTACCGAATCACTCTCTTGGACACAACACGTTGAGTATAAACACAGGAAAGTTCGCAAAGTCATAGAAATAATATCTAAAACTCGTTTGATGTATTCCGCGCGAGTGAAGTTGCTCTTGTATTACTCTCTGATCTACTCACATTACGTGTACTGTCACCTGGTCTGGGGAACCACAACGAAAAAAAACTTAACAACACTGCTACTAACACAGAAGAAAGTATTTCGCAGAATTGAAAATGTTTTTTTTGCATTCTTCTGAGGAGCTTTTTCGCAAACAGAAGGCTGTGACAATTAATCATTTGTACTATTATCGTTTGATGGGAGTCTACAATACGGCAGTAAAACAAAATAACAACTTTTTTCTTTCTGTACTGTCGGGCTTGGAGAGTAGAACCCAGACGTATGAAACTTGTCACAGTGAGGGCTGGTATGTTACTACTTCCCGCACGAACTATGGACTAACTTCTTTAAAACACACACTACCGTCACTTTTAAATGAACTCAAAGGTAAAAATATTGACATCACTAAAAAATCAAAAGGTGTGCTACGCGAAATGCTATTGGAAAACAGTGTTAACGACTTTTTTTTTAAGATAATCGATACAATAACGCGTAGTACTTTGTTTTTTGCTTGTCCTGTTTGAAATGTTTCTGCTGCTTTGCTACACGGAGTAGGGCCTCGTCAAGCTGCAAGCCACACAGCTTTTTGCCCTATCTCCCTCGTTTGTAAATAAAGAAAAACAAATCATTATTATTATTAAAGGGGCGCTTGGGAGCTTTCTAATGTGTCCTATTTATTGCCGTAACTCATTTCATGTGCTCTAAGCATTTCAGGAATTTCAAGTTACATTCATGTGCAGCTTATTTCAATACTAAAAATATGATAAAAGAGTGCGAATCTTAGATGACAGGAGTGTGTCGGGACAAGCCTACAGAGGTCTCTTTTGAAGAGTGCTGCGGGGAAGAAGCCCCTAACATGCGAAAAAATTGATGCTCAGACAGGTGAGTATTTCTGATCAGCCTGGAAGGGCACATGATCTGTTGGTACTGTGCTTTGCTTAGCTGTGCATATAATGTGTTTATAGTGTAATATAGCTTACTGCGATTTTAGATATTTTTTATGAACCTCTTGTTGACTTTGCCTTGCGCAGCACGTATTACAGTCAGAGGCGCTATGAGGTGAGACAGGGTGGGGCGTAACGCTTGTTTTGCACAATAGGAATGAGGCCACTAGGTTCGATCTACAGTCAAACCTGAGGATAGCAAACCCGGTTAACTCATGCTATTTGGGAACGAACCAGTGGCTGCAATAAAAATGCCTAGCGAAAAAGGCGGTTACGCTGTACGAAAATCCCAGCGTCTCCCAATAGATCGAACTGCCAAGAGCGCTGTCTAGCTCCTAGAGCTGGCTTTCCCCCAAAGTAAGTACCTCCTTTGGTGCAAAACCAGCTTGCAAAGAAAGCTGTCTTTTTTTTGTGTGTGGGGGGGGGGGAGGGGAGAGGGGGGCAATCGCGTCAAACACCTGAAAAACACACAAAAGAGATGTCTTTTGCGGAGGGAGCGAGGAAAGGGTGAGCAGGTGGAACCTTGAAAAACGATGAAGCGGCAACTGAATAGCTGCGGTGAGCGTCCCTCATGACGTACAAACGCCCCTTCGAGAGTAAACTACTTTTCTAAATGTGGCGTGCTTGTTGTTATCAAATTCATTAAAACTTTTGTGTAGAATTATCCGCTATATCAAACATGTCGACGGTTTTTGGCGAGTTCGATCTAATCGGCTTTTACTGTTGCCCACGGGTAGGAGAAAGCAGATTGAACGTGGGAAGGCGACCGAGTGATAAATTCCTTCTGATTATCAGGCTGGACACGACATAACTTCCTTGTTTACTGTTGTAGTTGTGATTTTGTTATTTTAATTTATTTTATGAATAGTGTTTGTGTCGTTGTTTTATTTTATGCAGTGTAGGTTTTATCACGCCATACCAACTTGGCCCTAGCCATCACCTTAGTCATCCGGGTGTGCTCTCAAAAACGGCATGGAAGAAAAGAGCCATGGAGTGCCTGTTTGCATGGGAATGTGCGCCAGTGGTGCATGTTGGGAATAAAATAAAATAGTAATTTTCATTGTGCTTGACTTTGTATTTTTGTTTTATGGCAGAATGAAAATCTAAACATTTGAAAAATTGGTGCTCCTTTTGCCCAATTAGCTAGCTGTTGTCATCAGCAGTCATTTCTGCGTCTAAATTATACCGAACATGCATGACGAGGTCACCCCAGAAGATACTAGATCGACCAGGTCAGATCAGAACACACTTTGCAGGGTCATGCCATTACACCAGAACATGCCACTACACCACAACACGCCAAGACACCAAAACACGTCAAAACACCAGAACAGGTCAATACACCATAACACCAAGACAGCAGAACAAGACAGACCTGTGTCTGAATTTCCGCTCTGGTATAGACGTCAGAAACGCACCCGACCCGGTCTGATGGATTTTTCAATAGGGATCAGTCGGTAGAAATTCTGCTGGAGTATATTAATTTCAATAAAATTCCGTAAAATCTCAAATATATTTTTGGGTGTATGTTCCAATCGCTTCTCAACCGCCCAGATATACATGGTATATAAAAAATGCGACGTGCTTTATCATTTCACCGAGGGAATTAGGCAGCACAATCAAGAAAAATATGAAAGTAGATTACAAAATTTGTGGTTCAAGCTCTCAATTATTTTGATGCAATTCAAAATCTGACTCTATTATGAATAGAATACCCACCTTTTTTTAAAAATAGGCTGCGAGATTCAATCTGTAAATCTGCTACACCTGCGGTTCCCACAATCCTCATAATCTCCCGATCTATCGAAGAGTTTGTAGGAGTGGAGGCTCGGTAAATCACACTCTACATATTTATTTACAATATTTACACGGTCCTTTTTATTAGCCCATCGAGGGGACCTTTGCCGAATCCCAGATTACATGCAGCTCGTAGTCCAGGCAACTGGTGTCCCTGGCTGGTGCCTGTCCCGTGAGCTTGGCGCAGTTCAACCGCTGGATCGCTGCCGCTAGCTGCCGCTACATATACTCCCCTCATGAAAGGAAGTGGACTGTCGAAAAAAACCTCGCTTCAACGGGGTGCCTGTGCAGGTGGGAGTTCAAATGGAACCTGACGCGAGGTGGCTTTGGAAGGCGTGTGATTCCGGATGAGTAGAAATGGAGTGCTAAGTGGACTGGCTTGACTCTGTCCAAAGAGACTACTCCTTCTCGACCGTTGACGTCGAGCGTCATGTTCTTGTTGTCTCGACGCAGTATAAGACGAAGGCCGTTATAAGGGGGCTGCAAGGGCTTCTTCATGCCATCGCGCCGAACGAACACGTGCGTACTTTTGTCGAGGTCACGGCTAACAAAAGTGTTCGTTGTGGAGGGCGTCATTGAGCAAGGGGGCTGAAGGTCTTTCATTAGTAGTCGCAGCCGCTGGACGTAGTTTTCTGCTGTTTCCTGTAAGATGTTCGCTGAGGAAAAAAATTCACGAAGCAAGCGGAATGAGGTGCCGTAAAGAGTTCAGCTGCACTGTAATTATTTTCCGATTTGAAGGCTGTTCTGATTCCCAACAAGACGAGTGGAAGCGCCTCTGCCCATGTTGAGCTGTTGGTTTGTGCTTTGATGAAGGCTTTCAACTGACGATGAAAACCCTCTACCATGCCGTTGGAGATTGGTTGGTACGACGTCGTATAGATGTTGCTGAACTCCAAGGAAGTGGGAGGGAGCTAGAAATAAGGTCGCTTCGAACTGACGTCCCTTGTCCGTTATGCTCGTCTGTGGGACTCCAAAGCGATAAATCCACATTTCAATCCTTTGTCCATTGTGCTCGTCTGTGGGACACCAAAGCGACAGATCCACATTTCCATCAGTGTGCGAGCGACGGTTGTTGCGGTGATATCTTTCATTGGTGCTGCTTTTGGCCACCGCGTGAAGCGATCGACGCAGGTCAGAAGATAACGGTTTTCTTGTGATGGAGGAAGTAGTCCCACGATTTCAACGTGAATGTGGGCAAAGCGACTGTCCCGTGTGCTAAAAGTTGCCAAGGGCACCTTGGTGTGCCGGTGAACTTTGGACCGTTTGCACTGGATGCAAGTTTTGGCCCAGGGCCTCACGTCAGCGTTGATACGAGGCCATATAAACCGCGAAACTATCAGTTTCTGGGTTGCTCGCATTCCGGGATGGGAGAAGGAGTGCAGGCAGTCGAAAACTGCTCCTCGCAAGTCTGCTGGTACGAAGGGACGGGGACGACCTGTTGAAACTTCGCATGCAACTGTGTCGTCACAGTCGGGCATGCGTATGTCTTCAAAGACTAATGTCGTTGACGTTGTCCGTTGACGTTGTAGTTCGAGGTCGCCTCGTTGTGCTTCCGCCATCTGTTCGTAAGGACCTGCAGGTCGTTTCGTGAAGAATAGGTTGATCCCAAATCTGGAGAACGCGTCAGCTGTGGCGGTATTCCTGCCCTTAACGAAGCGGATGTCTGTGGTGAATTACGAGATATGCACTATCGGCCGTAACTCACGCGGAGTATGTGCCGTGCTGTTGGAGGCTAGCACGTAAGTCAACGGCTTATGGTCTGTTAAGACAAAGAAGCTTCGGCCTTCTACCCAGTGGCGAAAGTACCTGGTGGCAAGGTATATTGCCAGCAGCTCACGTCCGAAGGTGCTGTATCGCCGTTCTGTCGGAGTCAGCTTCTTCGAAAAGAAGGCTATCAACGTGGTGACCAAAAAGTACAAGTTCGTTGGTCGGATTGACGAGAAGTCTGTATTCTGGGAAGCGCAAGAAAAGTTGACGTAGATGATCGGATTGCTCTTCCGATGTTGTTTCTGAATACAAAGATATCGTCGATATACGCGAAGGTGAATAACAAATCTCGGAGGACTCTGTCGACGAATCGTTCGATGGTTTGTGCAGCGTTGCGCAGTCCGAAGCGCATTCGCAAGAACTCGAACAATCCAAACGGTTCGATGACAGTAGTCTTGGGGATGTCTGCCGGTTCTATGGGGATCTGGTAAAGTGCCTTCACGATGTCCACCTTGCCGAAAACTTTCGCGCCCTGCACGATGCCACCGAAGTTCTTAATATGAGGGATTGGGTAACGATCGGGCAGAGTACACTTCTTTAATGACCGGTAGTCCCCACAGACACACCAGTCCCCAGTTCTCTTAGGGGCCATGCGAAGTGGCGAAGACCAGGGACTCGAAAATGGCCTGATAAAACCAAGTTCATGCATGTGTTGGAATTCATTCTTGGCTATCTTGAGGCGGTCGGGAGCGATTCGACGTGGTCTGGCAAAATCGGGGCACCTTTCGCCACGCTGTGATGGGTGACGGTGTGTCAAATGGCTTGATCGGGAGCACGTGGGCGAAAAACGGCTGGAAATTCGTCGCCGATGGTTTGCAAAGGAGAACTCGTTTCTGCTCGCGGAAGAGCAAATTTAAGATGAGGAGACTTCGACACGATAACTTGCACACTCAATTGTATCTCGGTATCAAGAATTTGATTTCTCCTGAGGTCCACGGTCAGTGTGAATTGCCGCAGAAAGTCTGCTCCTATGATTGCCTGCCGAACATCCGGGATGATAAAAATCCAACGGAATGTCTGGCGGAGTCTGATGCCCAACGTGAGGGACCTTTCGCCGTGCGCCTTGATCGGGGATCCGTTAACAGCCTGGAGCGGTGGGAACTCTTAGCGAAACGGGCGGTCCTCCGGCGTAGGAGGTACCACGTTTACCTCAGCCCGGTATCTTCCAGGAAGCGGACCTTCTTATTGCGGTCCGTGACGTAGCAAAGCTGGCCTGAAGTTGGGCTTTCGTCGCTGGCGGCCTTCAGCAGGTGCCCATGTCATTTCCCAAGTAGTTACACGGTGGGCAACATGCTCTGGCTCGGGATTCGTATTTCTGGTGGTATCAGCATACTCCTGGATGGCAAGACCCAGCTCTCGATTCACTGCGGCGTCGGGCAGCGTTAGCTTGTGGATTGACGGTCGAGGATCGGGAAGGTCGTGATTGGAGGTTAGGATTCTCACGACTGCGCTCGCTCACCCTGTCCTCTATGTGATCGTTGAATCTAAGAAGTCGAGCGAGCTGGGATCCGATGTCGGTCACACTAGTGCACGGCGTTGAGGAGGTTTATTGACACACCGCTGTGATGGTAGGGAAGCCTACGTCCATGATTTGGTAGGCCATATGAGCAAGTGTGGAGATTTAGTCGGTGGCGGATGTGCTCAATATCATCCGCATTTGGCTTGGTAGGCGTTGGAGACAAAGCTCTTTAAATTTGGAAGTGTCCATCGTCATGACTTTGTCCCCAAGGAGGTGCTCCATGCGTCGCAATAATTCCGTAGATTTCGGTCGCCCAGCTTCTCGGCAGTCAACAGCTGCTGAAGGCGCCGTTGCTCAGAATCTCTGGTGTGACGAATCAGTTCATTCCGTAGAGTCTCATAGGGCTGATCTGCGGGTGGAGAACACAGAATGTCGCGAACCATGGATGAGGCTGACTGCGGGATTGCAGCGGCGACGTAGTCGAATTGGTTCAAACAAGAGGCGATCCAGCTTTTCCGAAAAATTGCTTCCGCGGTCAGGAACCACAGCTCGGAATCGGACGACCAGAACTTTGGGAACTTGATATTGAGATTCGCAGCCCCCAGTGTAATCGGGGCTCCGGGAGAGGCGCCATCGTCCCTGAGGCTCATGACAGGGGCACAAAGCTGGACTCACCCAAAGAACCAGGGCTCCATGGCAGCGTAGCTGGGTGTGGTCGGGGGTAGCACGGTCCGAGGTCACAATTATGTAGGAGTGGAGGCTCGGTAAATCACACTCTACATATTTATGTACGATATTTACACTGGCTTTTTGACTAGCTCATCGGGGGGCCCTTTGCTGAATCCCAGATTCCGGGCAGTTCGTGGCCCAGGCACATCGTGTCCCTGGCTCGTGCCTGTCCCGTGAGCTTGGCGCCGTTCAAGAGCTAAATCGCTGCCGTTAGCTACCGCTACAGGTTCAAAGAATGCGCCCCAATCTTCACATTCAGTCCTAGTCCGAGTCAACGCTTCTTCACATATTGAAAGGAACACCCAAAAATCATGGCCGGGTTTCTGCAGTCCCATTATCTGCTGCATTGCGGTGCTCTTCAAACGTTGCGCAGGAGCAGGAATGACATAGTTTCGTGGTGGGGTCCCTATTAATGTGATTCTAGAAGGAATCGTGTGACGGCGACGACAGTCAATGAGCTGGAAATATCTGCAAAGTGTTTCTCGTAAAACTATCGCTTTAGAAGAAAGAAAACCAAATGCTATAACGAGCTTTGCACCTAAGTGAGGAGTATGGGAAATCGACGCTCTAACCATTGCGCTATTGAGGATTTTTTATTTTATTTTACTACCGGGATTTTGTTCCAGAATTGTTCGGGAAAACTACAAATATATGCATACACCTTTTGAAAACCTTTGTGTTGGACTTGCTAAATGTGCTCCCATGAAATTTTCTGCCTAGGGATGCGGTTTACTCTCCTGACTAAAGAACTCGGCCATAGCCCGGGCATTCTTAATCAACACTTACATTTCCCACAACTCACTTCCAATTGCGATTGAAATTTAGCTCACTTTGAATCGCATCTGAAAAACCCTTCTTTATTTTTTGGCCTTCAATTTTTCATGAATGCCATTTAAAGGGTTCCCCAAATATTAAGGTGAGAGGCTGGATCGGGGATCACTTGCCAGGAAATAAAAAAAAAGTCAATATAAATGAGAAATGAAGCTAATAAATAATTCTAAATCAGCCTTTAAATACAAAATTGAAAGTTAGAGTAAAACAAAGGAGAGACTCGAAGACGCATGAAAAGACATATGTTATATTAAAAGGCAATATTTAATCTAATTTTGCCCTTACAGTAATTGGGAACCTGAAAATTTGCTAGGAATAAATCAAAGCACGTAGGAACTTTGCCATGTTCACTCAGAGCTGAAGACTAATGAGAATGATAGGACTGCTGCTGACGATGTGCTATGGATACAACACAATTCGCTACGCGCAAATTGCGCGGGAAGGCAAAGCAATTGTTAGGTATGTAGTTACACAGACATGAAACAGGGCCTCAGAATAGTGATGTTGGTGATGACAATGTCCAATAAATAAGATGACGAAGGACCATGCCGTTTACGCTGTTAGTAAGCTTTGCGACACCGTCTCTTTACACGCGCCTATTTTTGCCCCGGTAATGGGGTGTCCACACGAAGGAGAAATCCGCCACTTCCCTCCGCTGAGCGTGCATCACGTGAGACCTACGTCATCCCTTTTTGACGCCTCGCGGTACCGTTCTTCTCCTTGGCGGAAGCGCGGAGGCTTCGTGCTGTCAGCACGAAAGCTCCCCTGCTGCACACGGCGGATCCGGGTACGGAGTTTCCCGGGTTGTTGACGTCACGACATCCGTCCGCGGAGTTCTCGGTCATACGGATACATGAAGGAAAACTCCGCGGTGTATCGTGTGGATACAGGCGTATCCACACGACGGACCAAATTGCTGTTCTGGTCCACGGGCGGCGCGTCACGTGGTCTTACGTCACCGGTTTTCGAGGTCCGCCGGCGGTCCGCGGCCCCCGCTTCTGAGAAATGCAAGCGACTTTTCTCGCGGACCTTGGCGGCGGACCGCTGCGTTTTTAGTATAATTGACGCGCTAAGTCTGGCAACAAGCTGACTTTTGTCGTTTGGATTAAAATCCAAATCCAAAGTCGTTTTTTTTTGGTGCCGACTGTTGAAGACGAAGAAGACAAACATTTTGTTGTGCGACGATCCAACTTTTTACTTCGTCGCGCTCATGCATGGAGCAATTCCCCGCTCTGTGGGACCACAGTCGCCACGACTACTCAAATAATCATCTAAAGATGTCCCTGTGGCAGAACATCTTGGCCCAAGGCGCGCCGGGAGCTGTAGAAACTGCTCCTCGCTGACGCGTAGAAGCCGGCGGTACGCTTAGGGGTCCGAAACCAACAGCTCCGAAAAGAGTTGACTATGCAGACCACGATCGTCCCTGCACATGCAGGGCTTCATGCAGCACGCCCTTTTCGGTTCACTTAAGTCCTCCTCGTCCTCAATAGTCAACGCCAAGGCCACAGCGGCCAAACGTCTCTTTCGTTCAACCTCTATCTTGGCTCCTCACAAATAGCCTCAAAGCAGCTCGCTGCATGCGTTTGGCGGAGCTGTGAGGTCGAGGGTTAGACCGGCCAGTTCACCCTGTCGTCTGGTCTTTTGGTCCGCCGTGTGGATGCTCATTGCAGCCGGGCGGCCCGCGGGCCGCGCATCACGTGATCAATCGGTCCGCAGCCCAGTCCGTCGTGTAAATACACCTGTAGCAGTGGGCCTGCTGAAGGCGAGCCGCGGGCTGGGCTTCATTGGATGTACTGCGGCCACCCGTGGGCCGGTTGGAAGACCTCTGTGGATCGAATTTGGCCCGCTGATGGGAGTTTGGAGACCCGTACGCGGCGTTTAAACTGCAATAAAGAGTTAATTTTCGAAGTCGCTTTCATAGCAGTAAGCTCATTTAACTTTATTTCAAAATATGATACTGGTTTTCCCCTTGAAAGTTTTTGAAAGAGATCACTGCCTACTAATAGATGGAGCAAGTCCACATTGGACGCGAAAGTTGGGATTGACAGCGCTTAAAAATGATCCTTTATTTTCGAAACCCAAACTGTCGGGGTAGTTATATTTTTGACCTAAATAAAAGAATCGGGAGCAATTATTTTGCGAGAATCTGTTCAGCTGTCATATCTTAAACGTTTTGTTTATTTTTCTTTATAGCGGGATATTTCTCTGGCCATGACAACTTAGAATAGATCGCGAAGTAAATCTCGACCCAGGCACCACATCAGTGTTGTGCCTACATTGGACCAACAATGGCAAAACTGGCTCCAGATGTTGGTCAGAGATCGGCATTCTGGCCAAGTGCAACTCCTTCCATTGTTGGCCCAGCCATTAGCACCAACGTCGGGCCATCGTTCCACCAAAGTTCCAGCCATCATTGGCACCAAGGTTGGGCCATCGTTCAATCAATGCTCCAGTCATCATTGGCACCAACGTTGGGCCGTCGCTCAAACAATGTTCCAGCCATCATCGGCACCAACGTTAGGTCATCGTTCAACCAATGTTCCAGCCATCATTGGCCCCGATGTAAGGCCATCCTTTAACCAACTGTCGAGCCATCATTGGCACCTTTGTTGGGCCTTCGTTGAACCAATGTCTCAGCCATCATTGGAATCCACACTATGTCATTGGCTCTGCCCATTTTGGCTTTCACACTCATTCAATGGATATGCCATCACTGGCATACAAGTTCATTCATTGAACAGACCGATATTGGCAGTCGAGCTAATTCATTGGCATGTCCCAAAGTTAATGCCATATATCTTTAATGCTGGCTATGCAATGATGGCATTGCGTTTAAATCCTGGTTATTCCAACATTGGGTTTTAAGAACCCCTGGCCTGTTTTGTATTAGTAGCCCACTGCAAGAAAAGCATTCTGGCCACAAATGCCAAGGTCCCCCGGTGCGTTGTCTATGCAGAATTTTATCTGGCGAGCAAATGACTAATTCAAGATCAATTATTACTTTTTTCGGAACTTTTAATTAAAGAGACTAGGGAGGAGGATCAGCGGGGAGCCTATGCCTGGTTCTGGGGAGGGCCCTGGCGCGAGTATTGGGGCTGAAGAGCCATTACGGCTTCCGAACGCCTCTTCCTGCCGCCTCTCCTGTCGCAAAAACCCTGGCAGCCACTTCAGCGTCATTTTTTAAGCTGTCAATTCTTCAATTTTTATCTTCGCACAAATGGCATCTACGAAAAGATCAGAGGGTTGAACATCAACGCTTTGAAACCCACATTGGTGTTAGTAAAGCACACTCCCAAGCAGCACATTGTGAATAGGCAGAGGCTCTACATAAGTTTTTTTGTTTACCTATAGCATCGCGATGTTCTGAAGAACTTGGCTCACAATGGACTAAAAGTTCTTCCGCAACCTCAACCAAGTCGTCGCGAAGTCAAGGAAGACTGGCCACTATTAGTTTTTTTAACTATGTAACTGAATATATCATGCACAAGCAAATTAACAGACGCGATCAAGCCACGAAAGGAGGTGCTGGCTCACTTGCTCTAGCTGAAGCCTAGCCGCGGCATCCTTCCGCTGACAAATGCTTGCTGAAAAGAATCACTCTCGAGCTTGGATCTGGCACTCCTCTGAATTATTCGTTATCTCTGAATGTGTGTCGTCTGGAAGGTTGGATATCTGAAACCTATTTAAAATGTCCCGTACTGAATTAACCTATATAATACACGAAGGAAACGTGTAAAGAAAACGTACTCGCGCATTTGATTGTAAACAGGCACGAAAACAGACACAAAATATTCTCTTCAAATTTCGTAGAAGTTTATTATACACAGCATGTTCCGTAGAGAAGTACAAACGTGCAAGCGATCTGAGAACTGTAAAGAGGTACTGTTAAGCTTTTATACTACTGAAAAGATTGCAAAGCAAACAGAACCGGGGTAATTCTAGGCCATACTGTCTGTTCTCCCAGCAGGTGGAAAAAATATTTTCCCCGAAATTCTCCTGACATACGCCTCTCATTGGCAGTGGCAAGCAGTTCATCGAATGACGTTTCATTGGCAGATCGTTTTATTGACACGCTGTTTCATCAGCAGATTGTTTTACAAAATAATATGGTTAGCTTTTTTTCTTTTCTGGTACCGTGTTACCCCAAATTGTCGCAGCAAATGGCATGAAGGGCGGGACGCGTGGGTTAACATTCTTGTACTGAGCCGTTGCAGAACGTCGCCGCGAAGCTGCATGGACGGGTGTGCCGGCCCGTGTCACACCCGCAAAAAAAGGAAGTGGATATTCTGAAGCCGAAACAATATCCCGGGGAAACAAATGCCGGCAGTTACCCCCTATTAGGTCTCGTATAAAACGAATTGTGAAAACAACTATTTGAAGCTGTAGAGTGACTCCCTGGTAAGGTGTCCGTCGTTTATGCGGAAGGACTCTGGTTTAATCGTCAGAGTTGGATAACTTTTTTTTTCTAGGAATAAGCCGATACCCCACGGCATCTGTTTATTACGATTATGACTGAAAAAAAAAATTAATGCTGTCAACGAAACTTCGCACAATTAAATCATAGCACACTTCCTCTCGGGGGGTGAATGGAGGACAGCGAGGCTTGGGCCGCCGACTGGCCGCTGGGAAGCGGCGTGCAAAGGTGGGACAATTGGGTGTATATTTTTCAAATGAGCAGCAGCAGACTGTGATACACGGGCCGTCCGAAACTGGCGGAATTTGTTTTCCCCGGGCTATGTCCTCCCTTCACCCCCGGGAAGGGCGCAGTCACATACCATTTAATTCAACGAAGATTCGTCCAAAACAATCGTTTTTTTTTTCAGAGTTAAGCATAAAAAGCATGCTGTAAATATCGTCAAAAGCTTAAACAAATGTTCTAGAAAAAAATGAGACCACTCTGGTGCATTGAATCAGGGTCCCGCTCTGTGTGAGACAAACACCTTATCAGTGAGCTACTCTACAGCTTCAGATAGCCGTTTTCACAATTCGTTTTATACGAGACCCAATAGGAGAACACTGCCGGCATTCTTTTCCGGGCTGCCGGCAGAATATCCACTTTCGCGAAAAAAGTTCCCCGTAGCCTGCGATTCGCGTAGCGAGTGTCGGTGATATGTTAGTGTCTACGAAACGCGTCCATTAAACGTGTGTCCATGAAAAGTTGTCTATGAAACGTGTTTCCACGAACAGCCGGGAGAACAAGAACGTTAGTATTCTACCGGGCGTTGCATGATTTCAGGCAGCTAATGGGAGGCGACTCTCAGTATAATTTCGGAAAAATTATTGCCTCGGCTACCGGGAGCAAAGACACTGCGCAATTCTGTAGATAGTGTGGAAGAGTACCCGGAGAACAGCGGTCACTCTTTGCCAATAAGTGGTTACAGTGCACTTACCGAAAAATTAGCGGACTTGAAAGATCGCTTGTTGCCGACATACGTCTAGGACTTTTCAAACTCTGAGCCACACAGGCCGCAGCTAACAGTTCAGTCAGGGCTAGGGAAAGGAATGTTGGTAGGGGGAAGCAGAGGGGTTGGTGGAGAGGTGAGGAGGAAACATTCCCCTCCCTCCAGCATTTCGCCTGCATCCTGCTTCTTCAGGATCCCCAGGCGGGTGCGCCCACAAAAGGTTCATCTTCGAGGGTCATCCGAACAATGAGCATAGCGAGAGGATTTGTTTGTGAATACTTTTGTGAATTCGTCCCAAAGTTGATAGGGCAGTGAATGCTATGAGAGTAGTCTACCAAGCAGTGCCCTTCAGGTAGGTGCCGTGCTCTGCCTTGTAACCCGCTTGGAGGCTATAGTCACGTGACCGCAACCGGAGACACGCATGGCCTAAAATACGCATAGTGTCTACTCTGCTGTCAATACCGAGTGAACAGGACAGCAGCACGCAGGCTACTCGGCCACAACTTTTCTTGACAGTGCAGTGGAAGGCACAGGCCCGCGCACCCTCTCCCATTTTGAGCGTTGAATAAAGCTGTGCGCAGACTCTCCTCCTTTCCACTACATTGTCAAGAAAAGTTCTCGCCGAGACAGTTTTTGGAGTCCCAAAGGAACTGCACTTCCCAAATGTTAAACAAAAATGGGAGGTATGATGACGCTATGTTTTACGCCGTAAAACCCACACTTAAACTAAAATGCAAACATAGCCCCGTCTTCTTTCTGCACACGATATCCCCAAATAAACTGAAATTACGAACAAAGAAATATTACTCTGAAATAGGCCGTGCCGTATATTTCGCAGCACGCTGATAACATATTTTTTGTTTCGCGAAAGTTGTGTGCATGTAACAAAAACTATACCATTTCTTAAACCATGTATTCATTAATGAAACACGGATGCAAAGATTCCCAAAGCTGAAGATAAAAAAAACGCGAATCTAACAAAACGATGACAACAAATGGAGGGGTTCAGGGCTCGAAAGTGCTAACGACTTATCGTATTGCAGAGTAATAAAAAAAGAAATATATCTGCAATAGCGTCTGCGTATTTGTGGAATTTGCAGAACAGCGAGATAATAGGACGTCCCTAAGGTGGCGCAAAATTCACGATTGAGCAATTAAAGATTTGTTTCGGGTGTTAAAATAATTTTTAATGTATATTTCGTCGTTCTCGACGTGGGCGTCGACGGACATAGCGCCGCTGCTTGCGTTTCTGTCAAGGTGAGAACTAATTTTTACACGTTGTAACGACACTATATCGCGTTATAGACTCGTATATTTGGCCCGCATGCAGCCTTGAGCGAGCTGTTTCGAATGTCGGTACAAGACAGCAACGGCGTAGCCATCGCGGCATGAGAACCGACTGGGCCTCGATCTGGCCGACCGCGCTCGCTCTGCTGAAATATCAGCGTGGGAATTTCGAGCACCGTTAGCTCACTGGTGTTACAAGAGGCTGCTTTGTCGTTGAGACTTTGCAAAGGCCTGCAGAGCCCTTTCAGTGATTGGCGCATCTCTCGCGCAGCATCGTAATCTTTTTGGCGCCTGATAGGCCAACAGAGCCGCGAAATACGTAAACCGTTGCGACGATGCGTCATGGTGAAAAATAAACAGAGAAAATTTATCTCGCAGGCTTTTCCAGTTTCAGATCTGGCGATTTGAGACATAAATGCTGTAAATGAATTGGAGGGATCAACTTGTTGACAGTATTTTTGCGTTCACTCGGCTCGCACTCTACACTAATGAACTGATCTTTTGATTTTGGAGGCTTGAACCTTTCTAGAGAGCTTCGTGAGAACGCCAGTCGTTCCACACCAGCTCGGAGCACGTGGAGCGAAAGCTCGCGCTGCAGAACCCAGGGATCCTAGGCTCAATCGCCACCCCTGCTCGTTTCAATCTGGACGAGCACCGTACTGGCGTGCGGTCGTATATCACTACTGCACGTTGCTAAATTGCTCATCTACAGCGAGTTACTCGTGGCAACTTTGAAATGGCTGACCAACTATATGCTCTATAAATATCCCCACAACCTCAATGATTAAGACAAGCTAAAACTGCGTGTGACAGAAGCTTTTGCTGTATGAGCCAAAAGCTGCAATACAGGAGGTGGAAAGCCTTGGTAGGTAGGAAAGATTGCATGTTCTATCTTTACTGAAAAATATACTGGTTGAAGTTTATAGTTAATTAAAGACATAGTTAAAATGGGGAGATTGTTGGCTGTACCATATGGTTGTGCAGGAAAATATATCGGGTTTGTTCGGATGTTAGTGGACGTTAAAGACCCTAGGCTAGCAGGGGTACTGCACTGGCTACATTTCTCACCTACAGCTGAGACACTTGATGCCCGCTTAGCCTAAATTCTGGCTGCCTAAACACACACACACAATACATAATTATTTTAGGGCTACAAAGTGATGTGACTGATAACTGTGTACATATTGCATAACACGGCAGATGAGAAATATAGTGCAACTAAATTCTGGCGAAGGGGATCCAGCCAGGAAGAGGAAGGGCGAACCAACCGGGAGCGAGCAGCTAGTGGCAAGGGTTGAACAACCGAGTCTGGCGTGTTCCGTGCAAGTCGACTCCGACAATCATCCAGATGAGTGTTTGAGCGACAACCAGACAAACTCTTTAATGACCCGAGGCCCTTGCGGGAATTCTCGGCAGCGACCCAGGGCACCTGAAGACGAAAAGCTGGAATGATAATTCACCCGCAGGAGCAACTCTTGGCAGTGACTTGAAGGGACTCACTCAACTATTTTCACTTCTGGCAGGTGCCCGAGGCATGTCCATTTTAAGATTGGTCGGTGCCCGCAAGACGTTGAATCCAGCACCTGGATTCGACGACCAAGCAGATGAACAACTTCGCCAGAGCTTCGGGAGGGTGAGAAGACCCGGAAAATAAGTTTACAGAAACTGAGTAGGACTCAAGTTCATTTGCACATTTGTATATATTTTTACCGATTTCTAAATATACTTTCTTTAATCCTACATCGGTCCGGCAAACTCTCTTTTTTTTCATTTGATACGGTGACTAGACGACATTGTTCATGTTGAGAGACTGCGTCATGACTGTGAAGGCCTAGGTAAGGCCTAGGTTGGTTGAAATATTCAAACGATGTTGCACTGTTTGAGGAGGTATGCAGTCAACCCGCATTATTCTAGAAACAAATTTTGAGTTGCAGATTTTGTGATACTTTACAAGTGCATGACAAAGCTTCGATAAGCGTCCCTAAAGTGCGACTATCTTATATTTCGCATATAACCGTGTTAAGGTCCTCCGCAAGCGAACCTGTGCGACTCCGCGGTACTCCTGCCAGTCAAATTTGGCGTTGCAGTCTCCCGCGGTGTGGAACCCTTCTGATATGTCTCGGAGTTGAGCGAGGTTGGCTGCTATCATAGGCAGTTTCCCGGATGTGCGCTACTCGCTGCCCAGCACCAGCCTAAACAACTGTTTTTGTGGGACTGGTTCAGCTGGTCTGGCATTGTACGTACCTTTCGAACACGACATTTAACGTTATAAATGAAAACAAGTCTATCGTCTTTTCTCCAGCTAGGCTTAAAGGCTTCACTAGTTCGGCGCACAATACAAACAGTATCGCCTACATCAAACTAACACTGGCATTCTTGAGTACGGCGTCTTTCATTGCACGGAGATGCTCAAGACTATAAAAAAAAATGACATGAACTAGAAACCACAAACCTTTGGAAGTGTGCGAGATAAAACCCGCGCGCACATCAGCGTAAACACGTCCGTCCGCGTCGTCTCGGCCGTGCAATCGCATCTTTGGACGTTATTTAACGCTAGCGCAACGAGTTCTGTTCCTAATTAAAAACATCGCCAACTATTTTAACCATTATTGCACCCCGCGGAAGTGCCTTTTACAGCAAATTTGTAAATAGAAAGAGGCTGCTGCCGCTAAAGGAAACAGCCAGTGACGTCATAGTCACGTGGACCAATAGGAGCTGACATGCTTTTGCTTTGTTTCTTTTTGTTTTTTCCTTAGCTCCACCCCCCTGTAATGGGTAGGATTTCGAAATACGCGCACGGGCATTAGTTGATCGAGAGCCACACGAAGCGCGAGTGCGATACCTCGTAGCCGCTGTCGACAGGGGGTGTCTGAGCGATTCATTGTCGCTCACGGAAAGTGGGCGTTGTGTTCAATAAAGCCAGCATGCCAGTGTTTGCAAAGTTATCACTTTCTTATAAACGCTTCTGATGCGATGAAAATCCGACCGGCATTGAGCAGGCCGAGCGAGACTTCGGCGACAATCTTGGCTGCTCAGCCTCCAGCGGTTTCGGCCTTACTCGTATTACTTGCGGTGCTGGCGCTTTGACATAGAGATCTTTGGAAAGTTGCTTGCGCCTACAGTAGACACCAAATGAGCGTGCGAGCCATATGCTCTCCCTCCGCCGAGAAGCCGCGTACGGCTCGCCAGGCGTTTTAATCGTATCGCCTGTCGCATACTGGCCGCCATATTGTTTTTAGGGCGTTAGCAGTTACTCAATTTTTTTCACCTCCGGCGGCCGAAACCCTTACCCGAATGAAGGCGGTAGCCAGAGGACGAACCATTTACACGAATAAGGGTATTAAAAATTCAACTGTGTGGGAAATACGCCAAAAACGCAGAGAGAAAGAAAGAAGCCTTGGTAGATCTGATCTAGTTTGACACATGGTTGAAAAAACCTCGAGACCGTGGGTAAACAACACAACACTAAAAACTCTCAAGAGACTTTTTAGTGTTGTGTCGTTTACCTGCAGTCTCGGGATTTTTTCAACCATGTGCAATGTACACCAGCTCGTTTGCGCCCTTAAATTTTGTTCACTAGTTTGATACCTCGTCGCCACTTTGTTGTATATCTAAGGCCATGGAGTAATCGTAGTCGTTACGAATAAGCATATAGTACATATAGAAACAACTACTGCATTTACAATCGGGCAGAGCCGTATATGTAGAGAGTTTGGCCATTCGTTGGGAAGTATAGGAGACAAATGAGGAGGCGCATTGGCCGAAAGCGGACTGGGCTTGTCCCAGGGCGTCTTTACAAATTGGAATGCGGCCATCTAGAAGCCGGAAAAAATACCGTGGCGGTGGTCGCGAAAAGCAAGCCTAATAAGTCCGCCGGAGTAACTCTCGGGTGACTGAAAATAGGGTGCACGTGATGTTTCAATCACGGTCATCAAAAAATCCCGGTGGAGGAGGGCGGCTAGCGGAACGATCGACATAATCCGTGCGCCAAGCGCCGAGGGCCGGGAATCTGCCGTCCAAGTGGCCGTCCAAGTGGTCGCACTCTGTCCGAGCAAAACAGAGTCGAGTGGCACATTTCTTTCTTACATCTTTCTGCATGATCATGATCGAAACATCACGAGCTCTCTATTCTCGACCATGGAGGCCATCCACCTTTACGTGCTTATTAACACCATATACCAATATATACATTTGATTGAAACAGTTTCTCCCTATACCTCCGCTAGGATATTCTTTTATGCTTCTTGTTGGCCAAGAGAGCATGTCAAGCCCACTTTTTACGTCTCTTGCACGCCCTGGCTCTGCCTTTGCCTTCCATTGACCAAACTTTCTGTATACATGGCTCTTAATCAGGGTACTTCCGGTATTGACAGACTGCAGCGTTCGGCTGGCTCGCTTGCTCGCGTCGGTCAGTTTGAACTTGCTTCTACCTCATCGTTTTGCGTACCTACCCTTGGACTCTATAAGAAGGCCCCCCCCCCCCCCCCCCCCCAAATATCGCGACACGTCATTGTTTCTAAGGTGTACAAAAACTGGCTGCGAAAACCGCAATTGATGGTTCTCTATGAATTGCAGTAGCATTCGTCATGAGGCTCACGACGCAGCTCCCTGCGAACACAAGAATGCAAATTTTGACTGAACACTTTATTTTACGGCTGGTTTAGGATTGAAATATTGACGTCAGCGTGACTGCAGTGCGCCACTTGGAAATTGAGCGATTGCTTTGCCTTTGTGTAAAGGTTGTGGGCACCCTGGCTGCTTCCCATCCCAGTTGCCCGACTGTGAGGCAAAGGTGCCGAACTTATCTCGCGTGCGGCGACGTCACGCAAGCCATGCGCGCATCGGATGCGTCGCCTTGATAAGGCAGATCACAGACGGCGCACGGGGAATCGCTGCCTGGACCCAGGCGCCGCTGGTAACCATGTTAATCGTCTCGTCCATGTGCCATTAGATGTAGTTGCTTGTTGTTGAAACCGTTGGCTCTGTGTTATTCCTCCGGGTTGGGTACGCAGCAAGGCAAACCGACCACAAGCTTTAAGCTTTCGTCTCTGTGTGATCGCTTAATGATGAAGCTGTTTGCCGACCATCATTGCAACCTCGTGTGTCTTTCTTGTCCTGTCTATCTGTAATCTTTTAATGTTCAATCTAGTGCCACTAAAAAACTACACTTCAGAGTAACGGTACTTGTCCATATTGTGGCTTAAAATCATAACTGCCAATTTTCTGAAGCTTTGTCTGAAATCTCAGAAAACGTATTTCTGCCCTCCTCAAATGTTTTAACAGCTCGTGACAGAGCAAAGAAATATTACAGGAGCTTCCTCACACCGAATGTAATGCTAAGGAAGCCGCACTATTCAATCAAGAAAATCGGCAGTTGCGTCTGCTGTGCACAAGCACCAAGATGGTGGCGGCCTCATCAATTCAAGGGTAGAGTGGTCGGGGAAGGGAGCGCCGACACTCTAAGGGCAGCTCATTTAGTGGCTCTAGTTTAAGCTGTTTCACCACCATCGTTCACCATGCACCAGCTAGCTCAACTCAAACCGATAATTGCCTCTTAGCTTGGGTGAAAATGTGAATGTGTGCATACTACCGCTTGTCTATGCTTGTCGTCCTCGACGTTGTCCTGTAGAACGACGTCCAGGAAGACGTCGTGAATAACCTCTAGGGCGATCTCAAGGACGACCTTTAAGACCACCTGAAGGACGCCGTCTAGCACGGCGTCAAGGACGACGTCTGGTACGACATCTAGGACAACCTCTCGGGCGATCTCAAGGACGATGTCTGAAACGACCTCTGGTACGACCTCTGGGCCGATCTCAAGGACGACCTGAAGTACGACCTCTAGGACGACCTGTAGGACGACGCGCAGCGCCAGCGAATACGGATGTGCTGCCTATGCGGAGGACCTGCGCCGCCACGAGGCGCCTCCGCATATGGGCGGCGCACACGCGCGCCGCTCATAGGCACCGCGCTTTCAAGATCAAAGAGCGTATCGCGAAAACCGGTTGACATAACTACAGAATGCTATCACATTAAAAATTATGCATCGCATGATAATTATCACCACGTTTTGTAAGAAATTGTAAGAAAATCTTTATTGACTGCAGCTCTGTTTTTTCATCATATTACTAAAAACCCAGTTTTTCGTTGAAGTATTTGGCATCGGCCTGGATACTTGACCGCTTCATGACTCGTAGACGCATTCTCCTCGGATGCATATCTGAAAAAAATTGCATCGATTTAACTTGCACAACTTAATTATTGACATCTATGTTCCCAACGACAGGCTTTAATTCTACGAAGGGCAGTCAAAAGTAATGATTAGCGTTTTATTTTTTTTGTTTGTGTATAATTTATATGCTCTCATGGGGGGTTCGATCTTTTTATTTCATGTTCAATTTTTGCTGAATTATTTGATGCACAACAAGCCACACCTTTAATATAATATTGATGTTTTTTTTGGCATACTAAGACACCCTGGGCATCGTTGGCTTTACGCCGATTGCTTGTTCCAAATCGTTTGCCTGCCGAAATATCCGCTGAATTTTTTCATTTTTATTTGCTGATACTATTACCATCGACCATGTTTTCCTCTAAGTCTAACCTACCGTCGTCCTTCCGGGAAATCCACCTTCCTTTTTCGCAATTATCATGTTATGGCTTGGAAAAGTTCTCAGCATACATTGTTTATAAAAGAAGCTCTAATGTGCTAATTCGAGCAGTCGCCCATAGGTTAATTGCTTACCCATGATGCGAATGCACCTTTTAATGCTAAATTTATTTCAATGCGAGCGAAGTTAAGATTTATGTCACGTCACCGAATCCGTACCATATGCCGTTGTCTCCTAATTTTTGCGGGCTAGCAACTCGTCAATTTAAGGTTGGACTGTTTCCTGATGCATATCTATTTCGAGAGTATTTTTTCACTACGTTTTATATTTGTATTTCTGCATCGCGGTACAATGTGTGCACCTCTATTTTGTATGTCTCCATTAAAATACATATTCGGATGTATTCCTGGTATCACGATACTATAAATTTCCGACCGTTGCCTTATAAACATATGCTCAAGCAAAGCCTAGGGTCTTAAACTAGACCTCCAAGCAGACCGCCTTACGCACGTTCACCATTCGTTTCGTTTCACTCCACCCCGAAAAAAGAAAAAAAATTAAAAATGAGGGAATTCAAGGCTCTGATATTCTCCGTTGTTGAGCTCAGCGCACGCAGCGTAGCGCAGAACGTAGACCTTTTATTAGCCGGCGAGCTGGAACTCGATATCTGTGGCCAATCAGTAGCTGTGTGCTCTGCGCTACACAGTGTTTGCTACGCTCGACGTCGGAGTATAACAGAGCCTTTAGGAGACCTTATTCTAGAGCTCTATTTGCAATAGAAGAAGCTCGTCCCGTCACTTCATAGTATGAATTAAGCCCGCGCCCGCTGCTTTCCGCGGTGTACGTTCTATTTAGAGAGTTTTAGCAGATCGTACGCCGTCAAAACCGGGTCCAGCGGAGCTCTAGCGCTCGATCAACTATAATTTGTTCACCCTTAAGCTGCGACAAGAAGCTCCGCCTTCAGCATGAGCTCGCTGGCTTTCGCAGTTCTTTGGTTGTGCGGGCCTGCGCGTTCATACTTGCTTTAGCAAGGGCATAAAGCTCACGCTGAAGGCGGACCTCCTTATGTGACCTTGAGGGTGAACGGAATATAAAACTCCGTAAAATAGACCTTTAGTAGATCTAACGCTGTGGAAAGCGGGCATGCTTCGAAGTAAAGGCATCAGCTTCCGCGATAAGAGTGTAGTACCTCTAGTATACTCCCCACACCCTTAAGCTCAGACGGCAGGATATGCCACAACCACGCGAGCTCGAGGTCGCTGTTTTGAAGCATTCTTCCTGAGAAGGAACACTCGCGCTATAAATGCATGTATCAAAGCCAGGAACGCGGGCTGTCTCTCACTTGTACTTTTGGCTACAGTCTCAGCTTAATTGCGAACGGAGTAAAAAATACAGTCTTCTAAAAGTACCTAATCTCAGGTTCGAGCTTCCGCCAAGCCTCGTTGAAACTGTCAGGGGTTATCCAGTCGACCCCTTCCCGCTCCCAGCGTCGGCCGCCGCACCGGCGCGTCCGAATTCAACTGGCGTTGCCAGGTTAACTTCAGCAGTCGGTATTCGGATTATGATGTCAGCTGTGTCTGGCTTCAGACTGTACGTTAATGTGTAAATTCACTCAGCTGACCCTTCGTTGCCATGGTGACGCTGACCATAGCAGACGGACTTAATGGTGCGAAGGACACAGTGGGGTGGCGAGGTGAGGTGCGTGCAGGGTCTTCCGCCGAGATTTTCAAGGGCGCAGCGTGAACAAAAATAGTTAAAAGAATAGACTTAACGCGGATAGCTGACTTTCTATTTTTTATTATATTGACCAGTTTTGCACAAGAAGCAAGAAAAAAAAAACGTGTTTTTATCTTGCAATTTGGAAAAAAAAATGTTTTGAACCGCAACGTGGGGCTGAATAACCGATGTGCCGACTTTTCAGTCTTTCTATTGCTTGCCTTCGTTCTGCTCTATAGTAACTTTCGACATTACTTGAAAATTTACGTATGCTATGACTCCGTGAGCAATTTTGGTAAAGGGTCGAAAGTCATGTGACGGCAAAAAGGGCTCTGTGGCGTTGCATTTTTACGTACTTCCCTCCGGCGTTCCGATTGGCCATTGCAGTCAATCATTTGACTCTTCATCGTGTTTTGACGAAAATGTATACCTATAGTTGAAGTTTAACCATACCATGGGGTGCACTCGCTAACATCAGACAAATGTGGATATAAGCAATTCATGTTTGTATAACCTCTGCGAGACTAACTGTACCTCTAAATGCTTGGCAGACCCAGCAGGAGAGTAATTGCTATTTTGAGCACATGCTTTAAAACTTTTTCGCGGAATCTGTTTAAGGGCTTGGATCTCCATAGAAAGCGTGAATAAAAGCTATTGAAACCGCCACAAAAAATTTGGGACGAAATTCAAGAGAAAGTAACTTTCTCCTGAAATTAAAATACCTATCTTTTGTTTTGAATTAAGATCTTCTGAAATGAAAACAAAGATGCAAAGAAATGCTGATAGGATAGAAAGCAATCCCTAACATCCCCTGACGAGAATCGAACCCAAGACACGAACATTTCAATCCATATACACTCTTGCATTGCGTCGAGGGGGAAACTTCTGAAAGCGAATCCGTCACGTCGCTACAACTTTTTTTTCTTGTTTATTGATGTCGCCACAACAATATAGACTCATAAGGGGTGCTACGTGAAGAAAGGCTCCTCGTCTCTCACGCGCTGGGAAGAAAGAACATTGGAGCTCAGTTCCCTCTTCCTCGGCGTCTGGCTTCCCGCACGGCGACTTTGCCACGCGCTATTTGAGCCGTTGTTTCTTATTATTGCAAAGGACAGACCGCATAGGGAAATTTACAATTGAAATGCGCTGCAGGCTCTTGCAGGGCAGCACGCCAAGGATTGGAAAGTGTGAGTAACCGCGTGACAATATCACATGACAGTCTCGCGTGATTTGATGTCACGGAAAGGTTTCGAAAAAGCCGCAGAAGTGTGGGGAAGCTAGCAAATCCAACATGTTCTGGGATACCGACTTCACCCGTAGGATCAAGGTAAATCAAGCATATACGCTTCTAGTAGGAATTTAGGCATTTCATGCAGCGACAAATTAACCATTTCAACAGATGCATGCTTCGTGCAGTACTTGACAAATATGATGGTGCATGTCTCAGCTAAGATATGAAGACGCCGAGTTTATTTTCGTTTCAATTAAAATTACACTTTCCGTGGCATACGATAGAGACATTAACACGAACTTCGCTTCAGGGTGGCCAGATGGAACCGCAAATTTTCAGGGCCAGATTAAAATTTTGAAATTTAATGGTAGGGCATAAAATAAATGAAGTTTGGGTTTTTCACTTACCCCGCCAACATTGCTGCATGGTTCTCTGTTTGTTAGCTGTAGTTTAAAACGCCCTCCACCATGCTTCTGGGCACGACGGATGTAGCAGAAAACGTAGCACTCAGATACGTCAAGTGCAGACTACAAAGAAAAATGTTCTACAGCTTACAAAGGACACAATATATGAAAAATATTGTTTAGTGTTTCTTAAATTGTTTTTTTTTATACTCACAATAACCCTCGTGTGATGATGCTCGTAACAAAGCTCCTTTAACGTTTGAAGGAATTCTCCTTTATTCCCCACGAAGCTTGGAAGGTTTTCCTCTTCCACAGCACTGTTTACTACGTCAGCTGGAACAACAATGGTAGTGCTGTCATGTGCAGTTAATAAGGATTACGTCTCAAAACCGCGGTAGCCAATCAGAACCAGTGAGTGAGAACGTTATTGGCTGAATCGAGTGGTATACCAAGCACATTTTAAATCTGCGTGGGTATTTGACGACGGTAGCAAATATAGGGTGTTTGAAACGCTGAGACGTCTTGTGTGCTACCCACTTTTTCGTCCGTTGTTTCCGGTTTAAAAAACAAATGTGTAACATCAACCAGCTCACCTGCCTACTCACTCTATCGTCGTTCTAAAGTCGGCCGTAAAAATCGGCGACTGCGCGTAGCAATTTACACCTTTCATCAATGACCTATTTCACAATTGAATTTGACCTCGTAAAATTCCAAGGCGTATATCCCTTTCTGTAAAGGATAGAGCCAAAACACTTGCCAGGGTCAACGGCGGACGGCGACGCAAACGACCGAGTCGAGTGGCGGGGTGCGTTTGGCGCGCGAATTGATGGATGCATCGGAAGCAGCGTGAAAGATGCAGCCGACCAGCTGAAGAAAGCAGGTGCCATGCTGACGACATCCGTCGGTACTAAGTGCGCCATCGTTATGCAACCATGTTTTTTTGTTGTTTTTTTTTTACTTGAAGTTTTGAGATCATTGCTCGAATTTATTTTGAAATCAAAGATGCATTACAAAAAGATTATGTTCATTTCAATACACCACGGTATTCGCCGGCAGTCTGAGTATATATTTTACCGTTTATGTAGAGCCGTTTATGTAGAACTTGGTCATTATGTGGTGAGAATGGGGCGAATATAAGGGAACGCTATTGGCTGAAATTGTTTCAGTGAATTTTGGTGTGATGATTGACAGGTTTTGTGACCAACCACAAGCCACAAATATTTTCCTAGTGGAGGCAATGAGCTTAACAAATACCCTCCAGTCACATTTTCCAGCTAAGGATGTATTCAAGTATTTTAATTAGGCACGCTAGTGTTAAATTCGCAACTCTTCGTAACTGAAAGGGCAACGCACGTGACTGTGGCGTCGAGGCGACATTTAAAATGCACTCAATCTTTCTTTTGATTGCTGTAAGAAAATTTTATTTATATATTTACAAACTGAGTGGCGCGCAGGCCACACCGAGAGACCCTACATTATGCTTATCTAAACACGGATGTGGGGCGCAGTATGGCCTGCTCTACTCACTGTGAAAAACCTATATTGCCATCGTCGCAGGAATTCCTGCCTTCAAATTTCCACAGTTCATTCTCTCAGTAGTCCACTATCTACTCGCGCAACATGGGAAGCATGGGGAACATGGGCCTCAATCGGCGACGCTGAATCTTGGCCCTACATCTGTACTTCCACAGGACTCAGCGTGCTAGTATCACAACCAGTTTCTCAAAGCGATTGTGTGTACGCCTTTGGAAATGGGTGCCCATCCCAAACGGTCCAGACACAAGAGTGAAGAACGTACACGCAACTACACAAGTGGTGAAAACATGCTTATTTGTCTCTGGGCAAGTGCAGCGGGGAAGATATCTGTCGCGGTAACGCCTCAATGTTACAAACTTGCAACATTCCATACACATACGTCCAACCAGTGTCGGCAGCGTCGGCTGGTACGTCTGCGGTAAACATGCGATCTCAAATTACGTGGGAACTTCTTGTTTGGTTACGGACAGATACGTCAGCCGCACAAAGTGTTTCTCACATTCGCGACGCGGGACTCTCCTGAACGTATACAGTGGGACACTTTTCAGTCAACCGACGCTATTATCGCGACGACAGAAACCTAATAAAAAGAGGGAGTCTCCCCGGCAGGACACACGTCGCCAAGCACCTGGCCGCGTGCGACGTCACAAGTGTTGTCATACGTGACGTCACAAGGGTAAATTTAGCGGAAATATTTTCCGCCAGGATTCGCGGAAAAATTACCCCGCTAAATTTAGCGGCAATATTAACGTTGCGCATGACATCACACGTAACGTCATGCGACGTCACGCGTAACGTCATGTGATGTCATACATTACGGGTTTCCTATAATGATGTCACACGTGACGTCACACGTGATGGTAACGTCGTGACGTTACCCTCGTGACCCTCACGAGGGTCACGATGGTAACCCTCGTGATCCTCGTCAAGGTAAGCCACGTGACTTTCGTGAGGGTATCCCTCGTGACCCTTGTGAGGGTAATCCTCGTAACCCTCGTGAGGGTAACCCTCGTGACCCTCGTGACCCTAGTGATGTTAAGCCTCGCTGATCTCTATAAGAATTCCTGGATCGCATTCACCCATTCCGCGAATGCGGCCACTGGCGGCCATCTTTTTGGTAAAGTTATATTACCTCTAGCCAAGGTACAGCTGCTGCAGCCAGTATAATCCATCCATGGCATACAGCGTCGTGGCAGTTGTGGTGGCAGGCTGATATCAGAAAAGCGTGGGTGATATTTCGTGCTTGATTAAAATTGTTTGACAAAACATATTTTTGAATCCCGGCATGACCGGTAGCCCGATTTTTGAGGACCCGGTGAAAGTTTTACGAAATCGCGGCACCGAGGAAAAGTAGCACAGCACGCATCCAAAGTCGCATCGAAAGAAGCATCGAAAGCAGACGCCGGTACGAAATGTGCTTTCGATGCGAGCTGCGCTGCTTCCCCCGGGTGCTGCACATTCGTAGAACTTTTGCCGGGTCCTCAAAGATGAGGCTACCGTTCACGCCGTGTTTCAAGAATCTGCTTCGTCAAACAACTTCAATCAGGCACGAAATATCACCCTCGGTACAGTCTACTAGATCCACGGCTATTTTGTTGCAGCCTGCCGCCGCAGCCGTCATTGCGTTGTCGGCCATATTACTATGATGGTTAGAGATAATATAACTCTATAAAAAGATGGCCAACCGTAGCCGTATTCCCGTCTTTAGGCGGAGCTGGTCAAGCGCGATCCAGCAAATAGACATAAAGATCCGTGGTAAGCCTCGTAACCCTCGTGAGGGTAACCCTTGCAAACGTCCCGAGGGTAACTGTCGTGACGTTACACGTGACGTCACGTGTGACGTGATTATGGGAAACGTCCTATAATGCAACGCACGGTTACACCCACACCGACACCGACGACGCCGCTCAAGCAAAAAACGGGCGCCTAAGAGCTGCGCTATAAAACGGACAGCCGAACAGTAACTTTCACTTGATATGACTGTGAAGTCTTGCTTTATGTCATTTGGTATGTCCCGTTTTCACAGGCCTTTAGACTACGTCGAAATGCAGTAGCACTGCTTGTCCTCTATGAAGGATTCCTTATATATCCCCAGCCAAACGTCGTTCTCTTCCCTCCGGCGTACTCATTGCGTTGCCGTTCCTGTTTAGACTATGGGCAGTAGATTCAACTGCAGCGTCCCTACCGGCTGAGCGTAACACTGCACACGAGGAGCCAATACCATCACGTATAATATGTATATTTTTCACGCAACGTTTCATACCATAAAAACACATTTCTATAAATATTTTTGTTTAAACAAGGACACGAATTGTATTTCTCCCTAAAAGCGAAGAGTCGCGTACTTGCGTTTAAGCAATGTGCGAAGTGAAAATCGAGATAAATTTTGTCTACGCTGACATGCTACCAAGAACACCCAAACAAAGGAAAAAAAAATATAGTATTTACCGCACTGATAGGCCAGCACAAAGACCAGAAATACGCAAGCGATTCGAGCCATATCCTCTGTATCTCGTTCTAGAGAGGAAAAAGCGATATCAACTTTCAGTAAGGAAATATATAGAAAACAAATATTGCGTCATTAATTTACCATTTCCATTTAAAGTATTGGTAGCATTGGCACAGGTGGTATTGTTTTGTGTGGGTGTGTGTTCGTGTCTATGCGTGAACCTGTGTAACGAATTGCAAAGTTAGCACCATTGGGTAGGCTGTTGCATCAGTGTTTCTAGTACAATCGCTTCACGTTGAACAGTTTATGTTAACATCGAAGGTGTCTTCGCGTTTTTCGTTCCTCTGTCTTGTTGGCCCAAAATAGAGAGGCGCGTAAACGTGATCCAGAAAAAAAATATTACCCTCTCCGCTTGGCTCTAGTCAAATTCGTGCAGAATTATCTTGGTCGATTCCGTAAGGTATTTAATTTTAAATCTCTTAAACCTTTAAAAACTCTTTACAGTCGAAATAAATTTTCTCGTTAATGCCAGATGCACGCATTAAAATTAACGCATTTTTTCTTTCTCATAGGTGTTGCTAGTGGCACGCAGCACGTTGTTTCACAGTGCGCCAACACCAAGTCACGAATTTCTTCGAGGAGCGCAAAGACTCTGACCTCGCGCGCAATAACTGAAAAATAGCATACGCTAAGATAGCACACGCAACGTGTAAATCGCACGTAGTGTTCGGCGCATGCGTAATGGCGACGACGCTATTTTTTTATACTTTCACTGTGCGGTGAAACCCCATTATCTTACTGTTAACTTAGCACGGAATTTTGGGAGTCAAACACAATTTTTGGGATATAACATAACTTTGGGCGATGAAGTAAAACGTAAAACATTAGACGCAAAATAGAGTTGCAAAAATATTACGGTTGAATAAAAACTACAATCGAATGTTCCGGCTACAGCTGGGCTCCCTCACGGGTGGCAGCACACACTCATTGGCTGACCTACACTCTGTTCACCAATAAGCTGAGACTACGGTGGAAGCTACGTGAACGTCGGACCAATCAGCCACCTCCCTTTAGTCACATGCCCCGGCTCTCTCTCCGCGTGGGTAAGGCGGAAGCGTGTTGACGTGGCGAAAGAGGGGCGCATGACTGGTCCAACAAGAACCAGTCATGCGACCCGCAATATATAATTGCTCGACGACTTTTGGATCGCTAGCGAGCAATTATTTGAGAGCTACGCTCTAGAAATGCCAGTACCTTGCTTTTGAGTGGCCGATGCGCGCCAGCACACAAAAAAAAATAATTAAAAGTGAAGTTTGATAATTTCCATGAAAAGAGTGACGCCACCAGCGTCGCCGCGCTTAGACGATCGCAGCTAAGCAGACGGTGCTCGACTACTTCGATATGCTACCGACAGATGGCGCAACGTGAGAAACGAGACGCTGATGCAACTCGACCGACTATCTCCCCGTATATCGACAGGTGGCAGGCAACCCGGACATTCGAGCACTTAGAAAGCAAGGTGACACAAAACGCTTGAAAGCGAAACCTAAGTATTAAAGCAAGCAAGTCAAAGCATCAGAAAATATTACATTACAGAAACTCACGTCGCGTTCAGGAAAGCGTAATAAACACTTTCGTTAGACTGTTTGCTAGGGCCAAGACTCAACTCGTCGCCCCCGTAGGGCAGCTTGGTGCGTATCTTCAGCTCTTGGGGGCCCATTGACGAGGCTTTCCGTTCACGAAGTAGTTGAACGACTTTTATGTCCTAAGTCGTTTACATGTACATGGGCAAGGTGACTGGAATAGGTAGTAGTTTAAGATGCGCCCACGATGCCTGGAGACATTCGTTATTTCTTTGAGGAGTAATCGGTAATTATTTTCATCAAGGGGATCAGGAAGCCGAGTAAATCCAGTGTAAGTAAAATTGTGAACGTGCCAAGTGTTTCCTCGGCATGGAAACTGCTAAAGTACACGCTACTCATTGCGGGTCCTCAAAAATATGCAAAAACCGTGGTCAACCAGAAGCAATCTACTCCTCCGCAAGTTTAGCCATGTTTGTTTTTTGTTTACCGCTGAACACTTTGTATATCAAAACTAACACCACATTAATAAAGAACGCAGGTTAATCACTATAACGTGTAAAAATTGCATTCAGTTATCTTATATATATATATATATATATATATATATATATATATATATATATATATATATATATATATAAATGTTAGCTCTTGGCGAATATGCTGGGGTCATGGAGGTAGGAAGCTTCGGTAGGCGACATAACGCCACCTGCGGTTAAGCCGGGGGAGTCGTTTAGCTTGGAGGGACACTCCTTCGACGAGGACCAAAACCTAAAAGAGCTGTTGGACGAATTAGGCGAAAAGGAGAGCTGATTTGGAGCCTAAAGCTGATTTGGTTGTGTTTTGGGAATTCTTGGTGGCGTTCCGCCGACCGCAACCTTTAATTTTGGCTTCACTTGGATTTTTCTCTCTAGGATGACATGAGCCGGCATGGTCGCCTCCCCTTATTAGTATGTTCATGGCTGAGATCCTCAAGGAAAGGGTGACGCAAAGCCACGAAAAAATGTACTAAGTGTTTAGGATCCTACTCAAAAAACAAAGTGTACAAAAAAAAAAAGTGGTGAATTGAAGGAAATATCAAAATTTTAAATCCGCTTTAGCAGGAATCGCACCACGACCTTGCGATTGTGAGCTCGGCATTCTACCACCGTGCCATGTACATATCGTAAACTTCACTGTCGAAACCGGTTGCGGGTAAACGCAAAGCTAACTCGGCTTGTCTTTACTGCGGTGAACTTTACTAACTGTACAAATACCAACGCCGATCGAAGGCGTTATGGCGTTCGGCGTTAGCGTTCGAACAGTTTTGTGAGAAAAACCAAGAAACACACTTCGTGCGCACCATTCAAAAAAAAAATTACCAGAGCATAAAATAAAATCACATGCTACCAAACAAACACACACACACACAACCTGCAATGACTTTTGTAAAAGCCAATGAATGGCTCGGTAACACGTTCTGTGTATACCGACGTTGTCTGCATAAATAAAGATAAATCAAGCATTTTCCTATCCAGGTTAGTTCATAAAATTTGAACGAAATACAGTGTAGAGTAACTTACCAATAAAATATTATCTTCGAAGCTCTAGGGTCTGCAGGTGTCAGATGTTTAAGACTTTGATTATGAGCCTTAAGGTTTTTGAGAAGATTTATATAGTGGTGACGGAAACAAGCACACAAAAACTGCATGGTCGAAAGGTTTATTGCACTTTTTTATTGTTCACATTCATCGAGAAGTTTTAAGAAGTAAAGTGCATACTTCTACTGTGGGTGGGGGTCACCGACTCATAATCGTCATAGATAAATTTTTGTCTTTCATTTTGTTTCTTGTATTCTTAGATGCCCTGAGAGCCGAAGTTTATGAAAATTCCTGCTTAACAATTGGCAAATTGTATGTTCGACAGCAAGTAAAATATAAGAATAAAGTAAGCGAGGTATAGGCACTAGTCCTATACCCAGATCCTAAAAGATCGTTCGGTAGAAGCAGCATGGCTTTGATAAAATTGCATCAATCGTCTTGATATAGGTAAATTTACATAGCAATTTGTTAAATACACTTGTGTCGTACACTTTGGAGCTGGGCTCTTTCGGTTGCAAGAAGCTTCGTAGCAAATATGACACGTATGCTTCGTTTCATATACGCACTACCGTTGATGATTTTAGTCTTATCAACGATGCTTGCGTGTGGCCCGAGGGGTGCTTGTTTGGGCCTTCTTGGGGACCGCTCGTAGATTCTGCATCTTCCGAGACTTGAGCTAACGCGCTATAAGACAATGAATAGCACACAAATTTAGTATGAGAATGTGCGTGGTTTGCGGTTTTGTCCTCGAAATCGGACATTTTATGTATCACTGAAACTTAACTAACCAGTTCTATATATAGTTCTGAGTGCTTTAGTACCAATTTCCTGGTTTTTAGATGTGACCGGGATTCGGCAGGCTTTTCCCCCACCCTCCTGGGAGGCGTACTTACGGCTGTACAGAAATCATTATCGTACTTTCGGCGGATCGACCTTGAGATAAATGAATGCGTTTGGATTGAGGTTCGACTCACGAATGGACAAAACCCGCTTATTGAAAAATATTACTTTTTGCTTATAAAGCAATTAAGTGCAAAGGTGCAACCGAGCTGCAGAAGGATTACGAAAATAATCCCTGGAGAAAGGGAACAAGAGGGACAAAGGACAAACACAAGTTTCAAAACAGAACTTGGTGACTGGTCGCGGCCAAAAGAACTGCCTGGTCCGGGTATCGAACCCGGGACCTCCCCATTTCCAGTGGAGCGTTCTACCAACTGAGCTAACCAGGGGTTAAACGTCAGTAGAGAAAACAGGTTTTCTCAGCTGCCATTAGTCTAACAGCGAAGTAGGCTGTTAGAGAAAAAAAATATTTTTTTCTTCGCAGTTGCCCTTTAAGAGAACTTTGTAAGTTGTTTCCAAACGCAAGTGTCAAAGATAGTTTGTGTTTGACCAATTTCTATTTTATGTAAATATAACAAAAAATATTGTAGGTATGTACTTGTACAGTTCAGTTTCTCAAAAACTTGTCAACGTGATTAAGGTAAAAAAAATCATAACCAGCAGGGGGCACCTTCTTTAGTGGGTGTTTGGCGAAAGTCGTCACTACGGACACCGAGTATCGCGGGTTCACCCATAGTCACTGAATGTTCCCAGAGCACCAAGTTGCATCCAGTCCGCTTACAGGAAGTCAATTCTGCAGAATCCAGATCTGATTGGCTGGTTTAGCCCGTGGCGGAAGTTATCAGTCGGCCATTACGAGGATATGCCCAAAATAACAAAAAGCGTATATAAACATTTGACGTTAAAACGGGTATCCCGGGTAAGCAGGAGTGTGAGCTCTGAGCCCCGATGAGTTAGAACCGAACGGAAGGTGCTTTGATTACCTCTAGTTTTTCTGCTTTATATTATGTAGACGTTACTCTGGTTCGCCAAAGAAGATTGCCGGCTCGTTTGGTCGCCGCGGTTGCGCTTGTGCTGTGTTTCAAATTCTACGCTTCAGGCGCTAAGCCTAAGATTTGACTTCGATGTGTTTTAAGGGGAGAGATAAAGAGTGACAAAGAGAGATACGAGACGAGACAGCAAGGAGCAAAACGCGCAAAACTTAAAGGAAATAAGTTAAGAAAAGAAAGAAAATTCCAGTGTCGCTACAGTCGAGGAAAATCGATTAAAGAGATCGGACGAGAACGAACGGCTACGCTGGACGCTTCGAACGCACATGGCAGCGCCCAATTGGCGATGGGTTGGAGCGCGACGGCTGCGTCGAGACTCGGTTCTGAAAAAAATTAAAATGTTAAAAGGCGCGAACTAAAAGAGGACTACATAAGACACACGTACGACAAGGACAAGCGCCAGAAGTGGAGCTTGGGAGTTTCGGTACTCGGGGAACATTCAGCGATTGTAGGTTCACCCACCCTTGTCTGGCTCTGCGTGGCCTCCAGATGACAGGGAAAAAGAACTTCATGATGGCTGTGCTGGGCAAAAGGAAGGTTTGAACCCTTCGTCCCCCCCCCCCCCCCCCCCCCCGGGCGGGGCTATACAGCAGCTTCGCTTCCGCTTCTTGCGGAATGGTGTCCTGGTAAGGCCCGACCAGGATGATCCAGTCAGTCACCTTTCTTCTGATATCCCCTGTTGTCTTTCACTTTCCTCCTGTTCACTTCTTTCAATTTGTGAGTTCTTTTGGGGAGAGGACCAATTTTGGCTGGGTATGGATTTCCTTATTTAGAACAACACTTGGGCACGGTATTTGGGCATGCGCTGGTAGAGTAGCATTCTTAGCAAAGGCTTTTTATGTTATGAGGTGTTTCCTCTTCCTTTGTGGGGCAGAATGGTGGGTGGCGCGCCAGAGCCTCTAAAGTCCCAAGCAAACCAGAATATCCAATCCGCCTCTGAAAAGGGGTCTCACTGAAGCAATTATTCTATCAAGAAATTATAGATGGGCGGGCCCGCACGGGCCGCCCATCTTCATATTCACCTGGCGGTGTTGTAACTCTAGTGCAGGTTGGAGTGGGATCGCTCTAAGAAAAAAAAGGAGGAGAAAGGTAGCAACAGCGACTGTTCCTCCTTGTTGCGGACAAGTTGCCTCGTGAAGGGAGCAACAGCAGTTCAGATGAAAGGACCTCCTCCTTTCATCTCCTTGTTCAGTTGGCGCAGGGGTAAAACATCGCGCTACTGACCAAGTGGTCAAAGGTGCGATCCCCAGAGAAGCGTTTTTTTTCTGTAAAGTTCTTTTTTTTTTTTTATTTACCAAACACACACATAAATAATCCCAGACCGATGAAAGGATAGTTAAAGTCCTTATTATTCACCGAGACGTTTCCCTCCTTCTCCAGGCAGACCGGAGAAAGCTTTCGCCCTCCCGACTCATCTTCTTTCGGTTTCGTTTTTCGAGCACATCGCGCACGTTGTTTAATAAATTAATGTTGAGTTGATTGAGCTTCAGCAGCAGTGAAGGTCGCCTGTAATTCCGTCTTCTAGTCCAAACGTGCAGAACCTTTCGGTTGCATTGACGTTTTTACCACTAATTTTATCAAACGAGCTAACGAAGCCGCTAGAAACAGCGAAGTTCCGGAGCAGTGCCAGCAGCGCTACATACACTGGGTAAGACGGCCGTATCCGATTTGCGGGACACATGGGACACACGCAGAACTACAGCAGCGAAACCACGAGGATCTGTTTCGACGTTTTAGACGTTATGGAAATCGCGGGAACTGCGTCCAAGGCAGGCAGGTTTTCGTGCCGGCTGCCTGGGTGCCTTCCGTGCTGAGTTCGGTTCTGTTGTCCCGTGCCCAGTGCCAACCGGCGTTCAACGTGATTTTGTATTTCTGCATGTCAGCAACATCGTCAACGTGGTTCTGTATTTCAGCGTGTCAGCGACATCGTGATGGCAGTGTTGTCGGTTGTGAACAGGAGACTGGAATTATCGCCGATGTGACCGTGTGTTCGCGCATCAGTGGTGTAACAACAAGATGAGATGACAGTAAACTGTCGGGCATTGATGCCGCTGGTCGGGCCGTGATCGGAGGGGGCAGCGTGTCGCAGGATGACATTCCGCTTTAGATTAAAGAGTTTAAAACCACTTGAGGGATTAGGTGCAGTCGTTCGACGTGTGGATAATCATGTTGGAACGCTGGTCTGAACGGTAAGCTCCTATCGTACAGTGGTCAATGTGACTGTCGGCCCCGAAAGTGATTGCGCTCTGGGAAAAAGACCCAACAGTACGAAAGTATGACTGAAAGTACGTAAATTTACAATGGAAATTTAGCATAAAACAATAAACAGCTAAAATCGAAAAAAAACGCTATCCTTTATTTACTGTTTAAATATATTACGGTTCCTGTAGAAACTGCCCTCCAAGTGGCGCGCTTGGATCAGCGCTAGACGTTTTCGAGCTCGCAACGGCGTAGCTCCGTACACTTCACAGTTGCCGCAAGTCGAGGCTTTGACTGCATTCAAGTTGATCGAAAAGCAATTTCTCTGCCCGTGAAGCATCACTTCCAGCTGAGTGAATATCCGCTCTACAAAGATTAATTCAAGACGGCAATTGCAGCCGTGCGCGAACAGCACGAATAGAAAAACAAACACTAGAATATAAATACTGGTTACGAAGGGCCGTGCGGGAAAACAAACTCATGGCTTGGAACCACATTGGAGCGGCTCGATTCATTGGCTTTCAAATATTTACAGCATTATCGAGCGTTTTCTTTTTAATAAGAGATTATTCCCCTCAGCCATTAAAAATAGTCTCAGATGTATTACATTTCTGTAAAAAAATGAACATGTTCGGAATATTTTTTATTGCTTAGGGAGTCACCGAAAAATTCCGTACGTTCAAAACGACCAGTATAAAAGACGGAAAAGCAGGCTTCGGGAGTAGTGATCGGGGTAGTGTGCTGTTGTATTGATGTTTGTATGTGCGATGCCTGTGTATACGCTTCATATATGTTCATCTGATGCTTGTAGTGTGCGTAACGTGTCTACATGTGTTAGAGATTCCCGAAGAGAAGGAACCGCAATTGTGGCGTAAGAAAATAAAAATATTTGTTTGCAAAACATGAATTGGGCGGTACCTAGCGCCACCTAGCCTAGCCACTTGCGATTACTCTGCTTGACCCTGCCATCTGGTGGCAAGCGATTTAACAACCTTTCACGCTACGCGGCTACGCCATGATTTCGTGTTACCGTGCTGAGCTAAGCCAAGAGGTTGCTCCGGATTTGTTTTTTGTTTTTTTGTTTTGAGAGCGGCTTTGCGCTTTTGCGGGCGAATGATTTTCACTCCTCCGTTGTGTGCGGTTGACGCAACGGTTGACGAAGGAATTGTGGCTCGAGGAAAAGCAAAGGTGAGACATAAAGTGCGCGAACTTGGTGCGGGTTGTCTCCGTTGAACATCGCAGTGCTGACGATGAGAAGACTGAGTGACTGCATGCTTTCGAAATGTAAGTTTCTTTACCTGCAGGGGTAAAAAAACTTCGGAAATAAATACAGTTCAAGAAAGCTCGTGTTATGCTTTTATTTGCTGCTCCTCTCGCTTCGTACAATAGACTTAGTATTCTCGTTATGCCTTATCGAGGTCGATTTGCTCGGTTGGTGGCCGCCATAATGAGATGCAGTCGACGGAGGAACTTTGCTCCCCTGCTTAAAGGACGAAACTTTCTCCCTTTCTGAAGGAACATATGTGTCAAGAGCGTTCCTCCCTTTAGGGAGGACTATACTGACCCTTTTTTCTAAGAGTGTATGCCGGAGTCCCTCTTAACACTCCTTTCGAGGCTGTGGCTACAGAAAAATTCTTAGTGACCGTCTCATTATGGTTGTTTTTCTGTATCTCCCAGCACACATTCCCAAACACGTGCATGACATACATAACATTTTAACTCAACTTTCACAGCCGTTAATAAACTTAGGTAAATCTAATGCTGATTACACCATAGGGGACAATGGACGAATTGATTCCCGTGGTGGGGTTATTGAGCGATCGCTACTGTTTTCAAATTTTTCTTCAAATAAGAAATTCCCAACATTTCTTATTGCTGCACACAGCTCTTTCAGCTGCATTAATCTTTCCATTTCATCACCATCATGACTTCCTTGTCTTTATTGGAAGGTTTCAGATAATCCAATTGAGAGTGACAACTTCCCAGATATCTTAGAGAGCTTTGTTGACCTCCCCTGAGTTCAGAGACGTATGCATACTTGGAAACTACACGAAGCGGTCTGGGAAAGTTTTAGCCAAATTTCTACGTTCAGGGCTTCACTATCTGGATTATGACCCCTGAGGAGGCTACGACGTGTGGCATTCAACAAACAATTAATGCCGCCGAGCAGTCTATCGCCCATACCTCCGGGGATTTACCAAAAAAACGCGAGCCGTGGTGGCACGAAGGCTGTTCAACCACCGCTACGAAGGAAACTCGAGCCTGGAAAGCTTCCCGGTGGTAGACAACTGCGAAGACTAAGATTCACTTTAAAAAGCGCAAAGCGCAAGCCCGCTAGAGAAGAAAGCTGGCAAAGAAGACATCTTGGATTTGATATCTCTCCTCTGTGAGTACTTTTTCGTACGGTTAAAGAGGCTTGGGATTGTCTACGCAAACATCAAAGGCGACTACCGATGTTTTACCATTCCTGCATAAAATGTGCATTGGGGTCTGTCAGAGATGTTACCAATGTTCTCGTTCATCGTTTCCACGGTGAATTCAGCTCTAATAATTATAGTGCATATTTCTAACAATTTAAACTTCGCACACAAAGTAGCCTTGCTCCAATGTTGGGTACTAAGTAAGTGCAATATAACGCGCCCTTTGGAATGTGTGAGCTCAAACAAGCATATTATTTAATTATCTGACAAAAACCCCGAGCCTGGAACGAGATGGGACGGACAAACCAAAGGTCTCCAACACAGCTGAAATTTATTTGACAGCAAAAGGGCTTATATAGGCATCAAATCCAACACAAAATGTTAGAGACGAGAGAAGGCGAGAGAGACAGAAATGGGGAATCTTGTGGCAAAAGCAGTACAGCAAAGCAAACTTTACAACAGAACTGAGAAGCAGTGACCTCAATTATACAACGCACAAAAAAGACAAACATTTTTCAACACTGTTTGCACTGGCAGTGCCTCCAAAATGACTAAAAAGAAAGATGTTTCAAGGATCACTGAAAACGTGCACTTTTCTGGCGAAGGCCGGAACTCTAGAAAAGGAAGGAGGCAAAAAACCAAACGACGAGGAACCGTACACAACGCAAACTGATATTGATAAAGCATTGAAATTAGGTAAAATCAACCAAAACCTCCTAGACCGCAACGAAACACCTGACCTTGTGCGCAAAGGCGCCGAATTTGTAGGAATTGACACTCATTCAGCCAGTTCACTGCTTTGTTCGTTGGAAGAGAAAAGCAGTCTGTTGCGACAGATATATTATAAAATGTAGTGAGTACACTGACGCTCCTATGGTCATCGTTCACGAATTTGAAAAACTAAAGGTGAAGCATGCTGATAATTTCCAGTTTTATATAAGGGGTGCTAAGCATCTATAATTTAACGGATGTTTTATGCGCTCAGAGAAGACATCTTCTATTGGTTTTAGCTAACCTTCATCGTCCAATATATTTTTCCGTAATACATCCAAGATTCTTCCGCGTTTTCAAACGCCGATCCAGCACCGTGTGGTGCTGAATTGGCGATCGCCAATCCAGCACCACACGGTCTATTACCATGATCCCCAAAAATGTTCCATGGTGAACGCATTAATTTAATTGCCATTATCATTACTGGAGAGTTGTATGCGGTATCGATAGCAGAGGATGTGCATTAGGCTGAAGAGAATGAAAAGGTGGAATATATTGGTAGACTTGCAAAGTGTAATTACTGCAATTATCTCCCTGAACGACACCAAAAATACGTTCATAGCACTTGTGCGTGTAAAGATTAATAGAACATTGCAGAACAGATGCTACATTTCATTTTGTTGGGTTCCAAGTCACGTGAGTATATTAGGCAACAAGAAAGCTCACGGGCTCGTCTCATCCTCCAGGAATCTTCGGCATTAGACCTATCTCACCAGCCAGTTTGGCTACGCCACCGCTGCCGCTATGCATCGAGGGAGCTTTAGTCGATCTGCACGTGCGACAATTTCGCTGGAGCTCTGGGCGTGTGGAGCACAAGACAGCACAAACACTCTCGTGTTCTGCCGTTCGCCTTAAGTGTACGAAAGTTATGGCCGCGACACGCATGCGCCGAACGCGTGGTGAGATCTGTCTATTAGCTGCTCGATACCTTACCAGGACATCAGACGAGCCTTGAGGCCTTCAGTTTTCGAAAGGATCGCTGAGAAAATGGGACAGAGTTTTTTATAGTAATGTTCACTTCCCGAAGCCCATTTCTGAATTCGGGGAGAGTACCTCATTCGGGAATCGGTTCCAAGAGGTCTTAATATGTGTCTTCTCACAGGCCATTCGCATATCGCCCACGAACGCCTCCTCTGCTGGGAACATCCACCACGCTGTGCAGCCTGCGGACGTGTTATGTCCATCCTACAGAAATTATGGACTTGCTCTGGTCTTGAGTAAAAACGACGGTATTATTTTCTTGTCGTTTTTATATCCTATACTCGTTTTCCCTCTTATTTTATTGGGAAACAACCCTGTCATCTCAATGTATTGCGTACTTAGTTTTATTGCTTGCACTGGCCATTTACACTGGATCTATTACCTCACATATATGTCAGGTCACGGCATACTAAAATGATATATTATATTACGTGGTGCGGCCCACTTTACCCTAAGTTGCTTTCTGCGCCATAAAACCCTCGATCATTATCATCATCGAAATTTCAGAAAAAGATCTGTCCAACAGATATCACGTAGAAATTACAAGAGAAATACTACATGTACTTTGAGGTTTCCAGAATGCGCTCCGTCGCTCCTAGGACATCGCGCATTCCTTTCTTGGAAGAACGTATTGTTGCCGGCGTTCACGCGTCAACAAACACGTCAACAAAACGCAGCGCCGTATTGTATTTCGCATTTTGTTGCAGTCCTGAGGCAAGTTTCGCCGAACGTTCGCGGCAAGGGCATGTTTTTCTTTTTCATTTTCGTTCTTGTGCGGGCGTACATTGTTTGTCGTCCTGTTTTGCAATCCGACTGTGTATGAAATGATGTATTGAAAGTTAATTATTCTACATTTCTGTGCTTAAAACACGAGTGGTTTGGATTAAAATATTACACTAGAGTGTAAATGTCTTTCTAATATAAATCTTAGTAAAAAATAGTACTGATACTCAGTGATTGAAATGAGGCGTGAAGTAACCATTACGTGTAGGGAAGAAGGTGACATGAGAGTAGATAAAAAAAATTCACTATCGCACACTAACAAGAACGTTGATTTAATTCGTTTTTTTTTTTAACTGGACGATAGGTTGACGATCAGCAAAAGCATGTCACCTATAGGTAGGCGCCATTGGCATTTAAGTTATTCTATGTTGCGTATTATGGCAATCCACGCTCAAGGCTATGATCCGCCCAAGCCTATTAAGCAGCACCAGAAGTGTATCGTCACGGCGATGGACGTGCATCGTGAGACTGAGCGACTTTATTAAACACAAAGCCTAGAGATGTTATAATGATGCGCTTCTGGGCGATGCTTCCCACATCACATAGTAGCGCTGGCTGGAATACAGCTGTGAATATCATTAACATTGGAGTTTACTGGAGGCGGACTTCGCAATCTGTTCCAAGGTATCATGGCCGGGGCAATATCTAGTCTCCCGAACATCTTATTTCCGTTTTTGACAGCTCAATAAACGCATGCACGCGAGGGATTGTTTTGAACAATGGACTGTATTTAGCTCAAAAATAAAACTACCCCCACTGGTTGGGTTTCGAAAATAAAGAATTTTTTTTTAGGGGCTATCAATGCCAACATATCACGGCCTATGCCCTTGCGCGATCTCTCTGTAGAACTATTTTCTCTTTTTAGAAAGAAATAAAAGATTACGTTACCACTATGAAATCGGATTCTAATATGAACTCTTTATTGTCACTTAGCAGTATTCGTGCAAAAAAAAAAAGAAGTAAAAAGAAAGTTTTTCTTTTTCCAGATCCGATTTTAATCCGTCTAACTTTCCAAACGAAAAGACAGGAACGAGGCGTGCTTTTTTGTCTTTTTTTACGCTCAGATAACTCCTGGAAAAATGTAAGTGTTGATTAAGAATTCCTGGGCTATAGCTGAGATCTTTATTCAGGTGAGTAAACGGCATTAGTAGAAAGAAACTTTCCTAGGAGCACGACTTGTAATACACTAACACTAAGGAATCTAAGGGATTGTGCACGGGTCTGTTATTGTAGTCTTGCTGAGCAATGCTGAAACAACCTTATAATACACAAGAAAACCTAAAAACGTCCCCCGCAGCGCAGTTGTTAGCGCAGGACACCACACTGCTGATCTGGCTGTTTAACCAGTTTTTAAATTACTTTACTCTAGTTTAGCTAGAGCGGCAAGGGAGAAATATACAAAACCAATACTCGTACACTATACACTAAACAATCTAAATGACTGACAAAGCGCAAGAAAAAACGACCACTATTAAGGGAGCCTAGCAGATTAATTTCGAGGCTGCTTTTGCATATGTTGATATGAGTTGTCTCTGGTAGCCTTGTATAAGTGCTGCGTTTTGATCTCCAGTTGCAATCTCGTCACGATTCCTTCTAATATCACATTAATAGCGCCTCTCCGCCAAACTCGGTCGCTCGCGTGCAATCCCGAAAGATGAAGAGCACCGTACTGTAGCAAATAACGAAACTGCATCAGCCACTCCATAACCTTTTATATACATTTCAGTACTTGAAAGAAGGTTTTTGCCCCAACTATAACTGGAATGGGAAGATGGGAGAGCATTGTTTGAACTCTTGGGTAGTTCGAAAAAAATTGAAGCTTGTAGGAACCGCAGTTGTAGCAAAAGTCCATATTTGGCAACACCACAAGGTGTTGGCAAATTAACGGCACAAAATGTGAGAATAGGTAGTTTTAGAGTATTGGCTCCTACACTTGGGGGCACCTAAGTCGTAGGGGGAAACGAGCTCAGCGACACTCGCGCTGTCGGCCCAGCATGACATGCTTGCTTTTCTCGCTTGCAGCGCCAATATGGTTGACACGCGAAATTAATGAATTGAAAAATATAAACACATGTTATATTTGCGGCTAACAAACACTTGTTGTGCTTGCGTCAGAGATATATTTGGTAATTTAAAACCATATTTACCAGTTGATTAGTAATCAATAAATGTTTTAATAGAAGACCAAATCGTCTCCCTTTCGTCTTTTCGTCTTTTATTCTCTTCATGAGAACCTTTTCTCCCTCTCTCTTGTAGCTCACTTTTTGTACAGCACACCCGTTGTACTATGCACAAACATTCAGACGTGCTGCTTTCGAGCACGTGGCTCGAGTCAATTTTTTTCCTTGTGACATTTTGAGAGAATTGCTATACACCTTTTCCTCAAGGGCGCAGCCATCTTGAATTTCCTCAATTCTGGCAGAGGGTAAAACATAGTTTTGACCTCTCCACACCGCTGCAAAGTGATTACGAAAAATGCGTGATTGTCACACATTCCTGTTTTGCTTCACGTATATATTCTCGCATATTCCAGGTTGAAATGTGTTATTATATTTTTTGTCCAGCATACCAGATACGGAACGCACGTGACTGAGAACAACAGGAAACAGAAAACGTCTTCGTTCATCCTTAAGCTGAGCCTGCAGCAAATGTCGCAACCACAAGCGCAAGAGCTCGGGGTCGTTGATTTGAACAGTTCTTCCGCTGGTCGAGCGCTCGTGCTAGAAATGCACGTTTCAAAGACGGGAGCGCGGGCTAGCTCGCTCTTGCAGCTTTGGCTATGGTCTCAGCTTAAGGGTGAACAGAGTGTAGGCCATGCTAGGGGAGCCACTGAATGTCCCCAGAGTACCGAATCCCATTCAGTCTAGGGCTTAAAAGCGCTAAAAACGACGGACGGGTAGGAGAGACACACACCACAGAGCGCTCTGTGGTGTGTGTCTCTCCTACTCGTCCGTCGTTTTTAGCGCTTTTAACCCCTAAACATGTTCAACCAACTAGCCCAAATCCAAACTCTTCCATTCAGTCCGCTTACCGGAAGTCAATCCCACAGAAGCCAGTTCTGATTGACTGGTTTAGCTCGGGACGAAAGTTATCAGTCGGCCATTTTGAGGATTGGCCCTAAACAAACAAAAACGTATATAGGACGATTTCCGCGTTACCATGGCGCGCACGCGTGCTCTAGGCATCGATGAGTTAGGACCAAAAGGAAGGAGCGTTGATTTTCTGTAGATATATTTTTTTTTACTTCAAGTAGCCGCTAATGTGGTTCGTCGAAAAAGAATGCCAGCTCGTTTGCTCGCTCCGGTTGCGCTGGTACTGCGTTTCAAACTCTACGCCTCAGACACTATATCCCAACACTCGACTACGATGTGTTTCGAGGCGAGTGGGAAAGAGGAGACAACGAGGAACAAGTCACGCACCACTCGGAACGAAATAAGCCACTTTAATAAAAACAAACCTGTGTCGCCACAGGCCAGGAACGTGGATTGAAGAGCTCACACGAGTGGGAATGCAACACTGTACGTGCTCCGCTTCGACGGCATAGGGCAGCGCCATAATGGGAATCGCGACTACTGCGCCGCTAGTCGGCTCTGTAGTGAAGCTTGAGAGTTTCAGTACACTGGGATCATTCAATGACTTTAGACCGTGCTTTACGCATTCCTCTTCTGTGTCTTCGTCCGTGTGCAAAGTCGCTGAGCTTGATTGAGAGAATCATGGTACTGTCGTATACCATGATTCTCTCAATGCCGACGCGTCTGGCATACGGCAGAGGACAGCGTCCTTATTTATGCAATATGTGTCGAGAAACGTTCTGAAGCGAAGAACCTTCGACAGAAAACCTCATGGACGTCTGTGAAGTCGTTGAACCTACAGGCGACATTTCTTCTCCCGTTCACTACGAGGAAAGAAATCGCCCGACACAGTCATCATGTGAGGCTGAGGCACGACTCCAAGAGCCAGCTACACAATGAGCGAACACAAGAGTTCCTGTGGCGATGGTGTGCTCGGGATCTTCCGCGACGAGGGAAGCATCAGAGGACTTTCCACCTCTTACTGTCAGCACGACAGAAGAGAAGAACCTTAAAGGGACAACGCCTTTCAAGGAAGACGGTCAGGGAACCACGACTGAGACTAGCATGGTTCTCGAAGACCCACGCAAGGAAGAAATGCCAGGTGACATCTGCGTCCCACAGTCAGATCTTTTAGATCACAAACAGGCAGCCAAACGACATAAACCATACGAGAATGATGAAACAGGTTCTGCACCTGTCGGGGAAAATTCTCCAGCCCACAATCGGGATCTGCAGCCCAGCCTTTCAAGGCACTAACAGTGACCTGTGCTTATCCAGGTAGCGACGATTACCCAGTGCCGAAACCAACTATCTTCAAGCCACCGATACCCTGCTGAATCTGCTGACGAGGCAACAGGCACCGATTCGACGCAAGCGCAAGGTGCTCGCTGAGGGCGTTTCATCCGGCCGCAGCTAGAGCTCACGTGCTTTGAACTCTTCCGGTGCCCAGCTATATAACCAAGGAACACGATCAACATCGCGGGATCTGCAGCCCAGCCTTTCAAGGCACTAACAGTGACCTGTGCTTATCCAGGTAGCGACGATTACCCAGTGCCGAAACCAACTATCTTCAAGCCACCGATACCCTGCTGAATCTGCTGACGAGGCAACAGGCACCGATTCGACGCAAGCGCAAGGTGCTCGCTGAGGGCGTTTCATCCGGCCGCAGCTAGAGCTCACGTGCTTTGAACTCTTCCGGTGCCCAGCTATATAACCAAGGAACACGATCAGCATCGCGGGATCTGCAGCCCAGCCTTTCAAGGCACTAACAGTGACCTGTGCTTATCCAGGTAGCGACGATTACCCAGTGCCGAAACCAACTATCTTCAAGCCACCGATACCCTGCTGAATCTGCTGACGAGGCAACAGGCACCGATTCGACGCAAGCGCAAGGTGCTCGCTGAGGGCGTTTCATCCGGCCGCAGCTAGAGCTCACGTGCTTTGAACTCTTCCGGTGCCCAGCTATATAACCAAGGAACACGATCAGCATCGCGGGATCTGCAGCCCAGCCTTTCAAGGCACTAACAGTGACCTGTGCTTATCCAGGTAACGTGTGATAGGCAGCTTTTCTCTATCCTTTGTATGCTGGCTGCAGATCCCAAGCCATGGGTGTTGAGTTGTGCATTTACCGTGCTCGAGTTGGTCTCTTTCACATGCCGAAAGTCAAGACTAAAGCCGAACCCTCTCTCTGGCTTGCGCCGGTGATCTTTGTTAGGCCGAGTACTTGCGTTCTGTTCAGTCTGGCATTGATTCTCTTGTGTTCTGGAGACGTTGAGCGCAATCCCGGACCTGACAGAGTCGCCGACGATGGCCAGATTTCAAATCTGCAAAAATCGATCGAAACCCTGATCGCTGCAACTCCACAATATCAGACCGAAAATTCCAGCCGACTTGATAATATTGCCTTAGGTATCTCCGAGATACGAACAAGGGTGACGGCCTTGGAAGCTAGTATTCAAGATCTTACGCAAGTTCGTGATGATGTCAACCAATTAAAAACCGAGGTTGAAAACATCAAAGCTGAACTTAACTTCTCAAAATCTGTGAGCGCTAATAATTTGGAATTGGTGGAAATTGTGGATGACCTTAACAACCGATCAAGACGCAATAACTTAATAATTAAAGGGTTAAGCGAAACTGAAAATGAGACTCACAGCCAACTGGAATCTCGTGTAAAAGATTTCTTTTCGGAGGTGCTTGGTGTTCAAGTAGGTATTCTTGAGCGCATTCACAGACTCGCATACATCCGCCCTAACTACAGGCGACCTGTCATAATCAAGCTTCTTGACTATCGTGATAAGGTTGCTATCTTAAAAAACGCCCCCAAACTTAAGAATCACGGGCCCGATAAAATCTGGATCGACGAGGACTTCTCGCCGAGAACTAGACTAGCGCGTTCTAAACTGTGGGCATTTGGTAAAGAACTATGGTCACAAAATATCAAAACAAGATTGAGGATCGATAAATTGTACTCCGACAAAAAAATATTTGCGTATGACTTTGTTGAAGGCCGCGTTGTCGAGGTGACATCTAATGAAGTACGCGCCGATTGACTGCTATCACACAGCAACACACGCCCTAAGCGCGTTGCACCCAGACTTTCTTTCCTGTTTACAAATTTTCGTAGCGTGTTAAAAAAACAAGATATCTTACTAGATAATGCCAAAATGTGCAATAGTCAAGTCATCCTCGGCACGGAGACATGGCTGTCACCTGACATATCCGACGGTGAACTCCTGAGTTCCAGTTTTTCTATCTTTCGCAAGGATAGATTGGTTCACAAAGGCGGTGGCGTCCTGATTGCTGTTAGTGACCACTTATTATCATCTGTAGTTGATATTGAAACGAGCATCGAGATTATTTGGACTAAACTGAAAATGACGCACTCGAATTTTCTCATAGGTGTGTGTTATCGACCCCCGAATTTTGATTGTACATTTGTGGCTAGATTAAACGACTGCCTTGAGAAGGTCTTTTCTGAGTACTCAAATGGTGTCATTATTCTGGCAGGGGATTTTAATTTTCCTGACATTGATTGGGTTTCAGATTGCGTCAACCCCTCGTGTAAAAATCAGAAAGAAAGTCGTGAATTTCTTGATGTTATGAATAGTTTTGGTTTCCACCAAATTATTAAATAACCAACCAGGGGTGACGCGACCCTGGATTTATTTTTTACTACCCACCCTGAATACATAAGCGATGTTAACAATTTATGTTTGTTTAGTGACCACTCTCTTTTCAACATTAACCTATCCATTGACGTTTCCGCTCCTGTAACGTCGAAGAAAACAATTCGTAATTACGCTAAAGCCAACACTGTGAGTATTAACGCCGAGTTATTGGATTCATTCCCAAACTTTGAGAATCACTTTAATACAAGGTCGGTGGAAGAAAACTGGTGCATATTCAAAGAACGTATTCACAACCTCATTTCTCGATACGTTCCGGTGTGTCGGGTAATCTCTAACCCCAGTTCGCCATGGTTCAATCTTAATACGAAGAGAATGCTAAGGAAGAAAAAGAGGCTATTCCAGTCGGCAAAAAGAAAAGGTAATGATGACGCCTCGTGGTCTCGCTTCCGTGATTTTGCTAAAACTTGTAAACGTGAAATAAGAACGGCGAAACGTAATTTTTTTGAGAACGACCTGTATAACATTCTTATGTCAAATCCACGGAGATTCTGGAAAATTATCAATCCTTCTTCAAAGAAAAGTCCGATCATCTCAGATCCGACTGGAAAGCAGCTGACTGAAAGTGATGTATGTGACAGATTTAATGAATACTTCAGTAGCGTCTTCACTCGCGAAACGTTCCCCATGCCGCAATTAGCTTCTCAGGACGCACTTGGCGAAATGGGGTCAATAACTATTTCTTCTGAAGGAATACAAAAATTAATAGAGCAACTTCCAGTCAGCTCTGCTCCTGGTCGCGACGGGATAAACAGTAAGATTTTAAAAATTACTAAGCACATCTCGTCCCTGTACCTGGGTAAAATTTTCAACCAATCACTTATTACTGGTATGATTCCCAATGACTGGAGACATGCAGACGTCATTCCAATTTTTAAGTCTGGGTCATCTGACGATCTGAGCAATTACAGGCCTATTTCTTTAACAAGTGTATGTAGTAAGCTCCTTGAACATGTTATTTTTACAGCCATAATGCAGTTTCTTGATATCAATAATGTATTGTTTTCTAACCAGCATGGATTTCGTAGGAATCGATCATGCACAACACAGCTTTTCGAGTTAGTAACCGATATTCACAGTAATCTTAACTTACGAAAACAAACAGACGCTCTCTTTATAGACTTTTCGAAAGCTTTCGACCGTGTGCCACACTACAGACTTATAGTAAAATTACAAAACTTAAAAATTAATGCAACTGTAGTTAATTGGATAAAAACTTTTCTCACGACTAGAACCCAATCCGTACGTCTAGGTGAAACATCTTCACAATCCTTACCAGTTATTTCAGGCGTACCACAGGGTACTGTACTGGGCCCATTGCTCTTCCTTATTTATATAAATGATATCGGTTATCGCCTGAGAAGCTGTGTTCGTCTGTTTGCTGACGATCTTGTTGTTTATCACGCTATTTCCAGTGAAGATGATTGCCGAACATTACAAGAAGACCTATCCCTAATTGAAACCTGGTGTGCCGAGTGGCTTATGTCCATTAATCATAATAAATGTAAATGTGTATCTTTTTCTAAATCCCGTAATCCATTAGATTACACCTATCAACTTGCATTCCAGCCCATTGAAAAGGTTTCATCGTTTAAATACCTTGGCGTGCACTTAAGCTCTGACCTTTCATGGAGAACTCATATTGAACACATAACTTCCAGTGCTAATAAAACTTTAGGTTTTCTAAGACGCCATCTTAGTCAAGCTTCACCGAAAATCAAACAGCTGTCGTATTGCACCCTTGTTAGATCCAAGATGGAATACGCTTCTACCATTTGGAACCCCCATCAGGCTTACCTGTCCGACATGTTAGAATCAATCCAAAACCGCGCAACTAGATTCATTCTTGCTGACTACTCACCCACGAGCATCTCTGCCCTTAAGGCTTCTTTATCACTACCTCTCCTTAATACTAGACGCACCGTAGATAGATTATCCTTTTTCCATAACCTGTTTTACAAGCCCTGGACTGATCATGAATTCTTCTCTTCAGCCAGCCATGTCTCCCTACGCCGTGATCATTGCCAGAAGATAGAAATGCCATTTGCCAGAACCAACATTTTAAAAAACTCTCCCCTTTTTTTGTGTATACGGGATTGGAATGCGCTACCTGAGTCCATTGTAACAATTACAGATCATACCTTGTTTTTAGCAGAACTTACTAAGCATATGATTGTATAATGAAGATATTGCACTGTAAAATAACAGATGTTCTTTCAACCTATTTGTCCCTACATTTGATTTCAACCCTTGAAGTGTTATATTGTGTTTTATGTTACCCCCCTTATGTAATGCCCCCAGGGGCCTTTAAGGTATAATAAATGAAATGAAATGAAATGAAATGAAAAACATAATTTGTCGTGCGTAGCGCCGGTCCGGTTCGCGTGGCCACCTTAAATGTTCGAGGTGTAAGATCTCGAAGAAAACAACATCAACCTCTTCAGCTCTTGTGTCACCAACAGATGGACATCCTCGCTTTACAAAAAACCTTGATTTCAACAGAGCAAGAAACCGAATTGCATGGGAAGCTTTCATGACTGATTTTGAAATTTGCGTAAGTCATGGGCGCCGTATCTCAGCTTTATGTTTTTAGTTTCTGAAGAAAGACAGAGCTTTTTCGTTCATTTCCTTGGCCATTGATGTGGAGGGGCGCTCTCTTTTGTGCGTCCTACAATATGATGATAAGGATTGGAGGTTCCTGTGTGTTTATGCCCCTAATGCAGTGTCGGCTAAGAACATTTTTTTTCTCATTTGTATCCCTTTATTTGACTACAAAAAGACATCTTGTCCTTCTAGGCGACTTCAACTGTGTGTGTACGAATCGAAATTGTTCGCAACCAAGGTCTAGATATCATTCGACCGCAACCAAACTAGAATCATTAATTATTGAGCAAAACCCAATATGGAGATATATATTAATATATATATATATATGAACAAATATGTGCAGATGAATAAACCATACTTAATCCAATGAATCAAAGAATCAAAGTTTTCAGGAACCCGCCGAAAGCCAAAAATTGGCGGAGCCAGGCGGAGCTACGCTCTAGCAGCAGCACAGCAAGGCGACCAAGATATCCCGAAGCTACGATCAGGATCTAGCAACCTTGATCTTCGTGACGTGTTACTGCCAGGCTGCGACACAACAATAATTTCTGACATGTCCACGGGATCCCCCCGACCGGTGTTACATCCAACGTTTCGGCGATCCATTTTCAATTCACTGCACAACCTTCCTCATCCCGGCATTCGGGCGACCCAACACCTCATCGCCTAACGCTTCGTTTGGCAAGGGATGAACATTGATGTGCGTAAATTGGCTCGCACGTATTTGCATTTTCAGCTGTCTGAGATTCATCGACATACCTTTGCACCTTTCGCCACAATACAGACACCCACCGCTCGCTTTGACAACATCCACTTGGACATCGTCGGTTCTTTGCTACCATCTGACGGAGCCATCTACATGCTCACTTGCATAGATAGATTTACCCCCTGGCCGAAGTGTTCCCTATCATGGATATCCGCGCGGTAACCATTGCCAAGACAGTCGCCAGTGGTTGGATTTCACGATTTGGCGTTTCGTCATCTATTTCCACCGACAGAGGCGCACAATTCGAATCTCATTTGGTTAACGAGATCATGACTGCTATCGGGACCTCCCGAATTCGAACAGCAGCGTACCATCCCGCTGCTAAAGGCCTGGTGAAAAGATTTCATCGTACCCTAAAGGCCGCACTAAGAGCACACAACGACCCGAACAACTGGAGCACACTTCTTCGCATTGTGCTTCTAGGCCTACGCACAACACTCACGCCAGAGTTGGGATGCACTGCCACAGACCTAGTCCACGGGCAGTCACTTCACCTCCCAGGAGAAATGTTCCTGACGTCTCCTACTTCTACCATGCCCGATCCATTCAGCTATGCCACCCAGCTTCGACAAGTTATGCGAAACCTGCGTGCCGCATCAAAAAGGCATCACCACCGTCATGCGACGTACAGGAAGCCACAACAACAACGTTACAATGGCCCTTTCAAGGTCCTCAGAAGGCGCGACAAGTACTTCCTTCTGAAATTGAACTGGCGCATGACACCATCTGCGTCGACCGCCTGAACCCTGCTCACATTGAACCGTCGTCCGCATCCAGCCTACACCGTCAACATTGGCCCCGTTCATGCCAGCCGTCGGCATCATACTTACGAGCCAACGAGCGTCAGAATCATCGCTCTGTCTCTTGGGCACAACATCGCCCTAGCGACTACTTTACCGCTCATTCACACTGGAAGCGGATCTGCGTTCGCAAAGCGGTTGCGAGCGCGGTTATATAAAGATCCAGTGCAATCTTTACACTGAAAACCAATTTTGGATTTCGGCGGGTTCCTGAAAACTTTGATTCTTTGATTCATTGGATTAAGTATGGTTCATTCATCTGCACATATTTGTTCATATCCTCCTCGGAGACCACGTACGATGACGTGAAGTGCCCGTGATATATATATATATATTGATTAACCAAATATGAAGATATATATTACACACACTTTCAAAACTTAACACATGCTCGCCTTGATAGGATATATGTTTGCGGTGAATTGTTCGCTCAAATTAGTGACTATACTGTGAAACCAATATTCTTTCCTGATCACTGCCTGGTATGAATTTGCACCGGGAGAAAAAGCGGTTATCCTTTCTTCCCGGATGGGGTTTGTGGAAATTTCAAGTAAATCTCCTTTACAAAGGTGGGTTCACTGAACGAATTTCTTGTGTGTTGTCATCTGTTTTGCACCTCCCCACACCTACCATACTTTCAAAATGGGATATGTTTAAACAGAACGTCAAGAACTGGGACCATCGTATATTCGAGTATCATGGAGTTTGAACGGAAGAATGATCAACGAAAAATATTTAACATCCTGGCAACCTGATGCGAACTTGAGTATTTTAGCCCTAGGACTTACACGGAGGAAATTAACATTGCGGGGGTCAAGAAAGACGTCCGTCGATGCAAATCAACAAACTGATCTCTATAACAGCGATAAAAGTGATAAGAACATAAAAAGATGGCTCCGCTGAGGCCACCCTGCTGCACCGTCGAACGCTGCCAGGCTCGTGCTGTTCTGTTCGAGCTCCGAGCTCAATGCCGTTGGTGCTGCTCGTGCCGCGCGCTTAAAATGTCATTAGCTCCTGACGTTGCGTGAGCCACCGCTCTAAGTCTCGCGCTTTGGCGCTACAAGGGCTCCCCCCTAACCGATCATTCACTCTGGAAGCGGATCCGCGTTTTCAAAGCGGCTGCGAACGCGGTTGTATAAAGATGTAGTACAATTCCACCCGCACTTGATGTCATCGAGTGCGCGTCCGATTGCAGTGGATCTTTATAACTCCGCGCTCGCAACCGCTTTGCGAACGCGGATCCGCTTCCAGTGTGAATGAGCGGTAAAGTAGTCGCTAGGGCGATGTGGTGCCCAAGAGACAGAGCGATGATTCTGACGCTCGTTGGCTCGTAAGTATGATGCCGACGGCTGGCATGAACGGGGCCAATGTTGACGGTGTAGGCTGGATGCGGACGACGGTTCAATGTGAGCAGGGTTCAGGCGGTCGACGCAGATGGTGTCATGCGCCAGTTCAATTTCAGAACGAAGTACTTGTCGCACCTTCTGAGGACCTTCAAAGGGCCATTGTAACGTTGTTGTTGAGGCTTCCTGTACGTCGCATGACGGTCGTGATGCCTTTTTGATGTGGCACGCAGGTTTCGCATAACTTCTCGAAGCTGGGTGGCATAGCTGAAGGGATCGGGCATGGTAGAAGTAGGAGACGTCAGGAACATTTCTCCTGGGAGGTGAAGTGACTGCCCGTGGACTAGGTCTGTGGCAGTGCATCCCAACTCTGGCGTGAGTGTTGTGCGTAGGCCTAGAAGCACAATGCGAAGAAGTGTGCTCCAGTTGTTCGGGTCGTTGTGTGCTCTTAGTGCGGCCTTTAGGGTACGATGAAATCTTTTCACCAGGCCTTTAGCAGCGGGATGGTACGCTGCTGTTCGAATTCGGGAGGTCCCGATAGCAGTCATGATCTCGTTAACCAAATGAGATTCGAATTGTGCGCCTCTGTCGGTGGAAATAGATGACGGAACGCCAAATCGTGAAATCCAACCACTGGCGACTGTCTTCGCAATGGTTACCGCGCGGATATCCATGATAGGGAACACTTCGGCCAGGGGGTAAATCTATCTATGCAAGTGAGCATGTAGATGGCTCCGTCGGATGGTGGCAAAGAACCGACGATGTCCAAGTGGATGTTGTCAAAGCGAGCGGTGGGTGTCTGTATTGTGGCGAAAGGTGCAAAGGTATGTCGATGAATCTCAGACAGCTGAAAATGCGAACACGTGCGAGCCAATTTACGCACATCAATGTTCATCCCTTGCCAAACAAAGCGTTAGGCGATGAGGTGTTGGGTCGCCCGAATGCCGGGTTGAGGAAGGTTGTGCAGTGAATTGAAAATGGATCGCCGAAACGTTGGATGTAACACCGCTCGGGGGGATATCGTGGACATGTCAGAAATTATTGTTGTGTCGCAGCCTGGCAGTAACACGTCACGAAGATCAAGGTTGCTAGATGTTGATCGTAGCTTCGGGATATCTTGGTCGCCTTGCTGTGCTGCTGCTAGAGCGGCGAAATTCGCAGCGATGGGAATGGCGTTGCAGCAACGTATCCGTGACGACGCATCAGCAACCGAGTTATCTGAGCCTTTTATGTGGCGGATGTCACTTGTGAACTCCGCAATAAATTAAAGGTGCCGACTCTCTCAAGGAGAGAGACGGTTGCTGGTCGTTTGAAGTGCGCAAGTTATCGGCTTATGGTCCGTGAGGCTGTGAGACTGCCGACCCTCTAAATAATTCCGAAAATGTTTGATGGTGAGGTATATGCCTTGTAGTTCTCGTCCAAAAAGTGCTGTACCGGAACTCGACTGGCGCCAACTTCTTAGAAAAGAAGCCAAGGGGCTGCCAGTTTCCGTCAGCAAACTGTTGCAGTACTCCTCCTTCAGCGACGTCCGAGGCATGCGTCATGACAGAGAGAGATGTACCAGCGAGCGCGGGCGCCAACATTGCGGCTTCTGCGAGTGATGACTTGATGGTTAGGAATGCCTCCGCTGCCTCTGGATACCATGGTGGAGGTGTGGTGCTGCGCTGAGTTCCCCTTAGGAGATCAGTCAGGGGTGTGAGGACAGTGGCGCAATGCGGCAGAAAACGGCGATAGAATTTCACGAGGTCAAGGAACCCGCAAAGCTTCCTGCATACTGTAGGCGTTGGAAAGTTTTTGACTGCGTTGACTTTAGATGGAAGAGGGCGAACACCCTTCGAGTCTACTCTGTGGCTAAGAAAAACGCCGAACTCGCACTTGGCCTTGTTGACGATGAGCCCGTTTTTCGCCATGCGCTGGAAAAGGATCTCCAGGTGTTGGAGATGTTACTCGACGTTAGCGCTGGACACCAGAATATCGTCGACATAGAGAAAACAAAAGGTAAGCTTACGGGTGACGCTGTCGACGAACCGTTGAAATGTCTGGGCCGCCTTACGAAGGCTGAAAGGCATCCTCACATACTCGAAAAGTCCAAAAGGTGTTGTGATGGCTGTTTTCGGTGTGGTCACTTGGTTCCACGGGGATCTAATGGTACGCTTTGACCATATAAATTTTTGGAAAGATGGTTGCTCGTTCAGGGACGCCGAGAAATCTGCCTGTCTGGAACGGTGGAGTTGTTCAGTGCGCGATAGTCCCCGCAGGGTCACCAATCAAAAGGGGTTTCTTTTACAGCATACGGAGGGGTGATGCCCATGAACTGGACGATAGCCTCATGATGCCGTGTTCAAGCATGCGCTCGGACTCGGCTTTCGCTATCTTGAAGCGTTCGTCCAAGAGGCGTCGTGGAGGAGCATGAGTGGGAGGCCCGGACGTTACGATGTGGCACGTCGGGCGTTACCAGTTGCAGAACGTTGGCGGGATGTGTGAGTGACGGGAACCGTTGGAGTAGGTCTTCAAACTTTGTAGTGGTTGTAATGCAGCTTTGTGGAAGCGGTGAGATAAATGCTATGCCTTGGACAGCTAGGTGAGTCGTGGACTCTACAAGGCGTAACCGTTGCATGTCCAGTAGCATGTTATAGTTGCGGAGAACATCTGCTCCAAGGATCGGGGCTGTCACGTGGGCAACTAGGAAAATTCATCTGAGTGGTCTACTCAAACCGATGTCAACGGTGAGAGCTCGTTCACCATACGTCGCAATGGCGGACTTGTTTGCGGCCTGCAAGGTGACGTTGGCGCGTTGGCACTTCGTTGACATCGACGTCACGGGTAGGACGCTTACTGCGGCGCCGACTAAGAACAGAAGACCAGTATTCTTGTCTAGTATAAAAAAGAGACGGCTGGCTTGGGAACCGGCACCACTCGCCGCCTCTAGTGGTGGGTTTAGTGGTTTTCCGAGGCTGCGCAAAGCGGAACGCATTTCTTTGCTTTCATGCCGTAAGTGCGATGGTACCAGCACGCACCTCGAGAGGGCGAGGGGTGTTGAGTCCTACGCTGTCGGGAAGATGGCCTTGGTCGTTGGACTGCTGGAATGCGATCGGTGAGAGCGACGATCTGTGTAGAGAGTCGTCCAATCTCCCGGTGGAACTGCTCGCGAAGGTTGTTGACGTCAGATGGAGGTGTCAACGCTTCGGCCGAAGAAGTCGTGGGAAGCGATAGTCCGGACTGATTTTGGACCTGTGCGATGGTGGGCACTGCAACTTCCATGACAGAGTCCACGACCTTTGCCAGATCCTCGAGGTTGAGTCCAGCGGCAGCGGCCAGAACCATGCGGACACCTGTCGGGAGCCGTTGCTGAAAAAGTTCCCGCAGGAGCGCTACATCGAATGTCGGCGCCTTCTCGCCTAAAAAGTTGCTGAAGGCGCCGCAGCAGTTGTGTTGGCTTGCAGTCGCCCAGCTCCTCTGAAGTGAGGAGTTGTTGTAGTCCGCGTTGTACCGACGACGTGGTCCTCTGTATCAGCTCCGGCTTGAGGCTGTTGTAAGGGGAGTCTACCGGCGGTGTCAGGACCAGATCCTGAATTTCCGCTGCCATGTTCGGCGGAAGCGTTGCAAGAACTTGGTGGAACTTCTGGGTTTGTGATGTTATCCGGACCCTGAGGAACTGGCTCTTTACCGGGGCGAACCAGATCTGAGGGTCCGCTGACTGGAACTGAGGCTGTCAGAGGTGCAAAGCTGAAAGCCAACCAGTGGCGGAGTGGCGGGTTCACCAGACTGCGCCATGACGACTGGAAGCGGTTGATGAGCTTGGCGCAGCAGTGTAAGGGCTTCAGAGGTTTGGCGTTCGTCAGGTCACCGATTTGTGGAGTTCAGGAAAGACGTCCGTCTATGCAAATCAACAAACTGATATTTATAACCGCTATAAAGCTGAAAAGAACATAAAACCGGGCTCCGCTGAGACCACCCTGCTGCACTGTCAACGCTGCCAGGCTTGTGCTGCTCTGTTCGAGCTCGGAGCTCGGTCCCGTCGGTGCTGCTCGTGCCGAGCGCTTAAAAGGTCATTAGCTTCTGACGTTGCGTGAGCCACCACTCTAAGTCTCGCGCTTTGGCGGTACAATATAACCAAAGTACAGTTACAACGATTTGCCACCCGCGGAGCTGGCCAAGTAGGCAGCGCGGCCGTGGCCTAACGATTATCGCGCTATCCCTCCACGCAGAAAGCCAGGGTTTCGATTCCTGGCCGCGGGTTCCCATTCTTGCTGACTCTAATGTGATGTTCTGGTAAATTCGAGAACCGTGTTGGGGCAAATTCGAGGTTAGAATGTTCAACACGGCGAAGCTTCTACGCTGATTGTTGCAGACGCCCGCGCGAAGCCCTCGCGTGTACAAAAGGGACTCTGCATGGCAAACCGGAGCCAGTCTCGCCCGAGCGTTCGACTCTGCTGTTACGCCGACTTCGACGCCCGTGACGCTCTGCTGTTATCTTATGTTTTATTTTTATTTTGGGCACAAGTTCGCCCCATTAAAAGTTTCAGTTTCTTCGGTTATTCCTAGTTTGTCACATCGTCCATCGTGACAATATGATGCTGACAGGTATCGAGGAGCAGTTGTTTGTTCACGAACCGAACAGTTTACGCTCAATGAATCCCTAACGCGATGATATGATGAGAGAAGATATGCCCTGTCAAAACAAATTCTAGCAATTGATAACGAAGTCACCTCTGTGTTTGATAAACCTGTAACTCCGAACGTATTCCTAGACCACTACAAGAAGCTTTTTGGCAAAGTAATGTCAGAGGGGGAACAAGATGTGTGAAAGAATTACTGTTCAAATTACGAGTCCTTTCAGAAGAAGAAAAAACTTTGATTGAATGAGCGTTGACCGTTGAAGCCCGATATGCCATAAACTCGCTTCGGATGAATAAGACACCTCGTCGCTACGGACTCAGGGCAGAATTCTATAAGAAATTTATTGAATGTTTAGCTCCAATGCTGCTTGATGTCTTCCACGTACTATGAAAAGAAAAAATACTTCCACACACTTTTTATTAAGGTCACACGGTCTTAATAGCTGAAAGTACAGATGAAGAAGTGCTGAAAAAGACTGAGAGCTACAGACCAATACCCTTATGTAATGTAGACTAACGATGTTTGCGAAAATACTCACAGAAAGACTTGCGAAAAATTGCGAGGTGCTTTATCATTTGACCGAGAGAATTACACGGCAAAATCAAAAGAAATATTAAGTAGATTACAAAATTCAAGGTTCAAGCTCTCAATGTTTTTGCTGCAATTCAAAATCTGACACTAATATGAATACACTACCCTCCTTTTCTGACAAAATAAGCTGCAAGACTCAATCTGTAAATCTTCTACACCTGCAGTTCTCACAAGCTTTAGAATCTCCCGATCTATCCAAGAGTTCAATGGATCTGCCCCAATCTTCACATTCCGCCGTAGTCGAAGCCAACGCCTCTTAACACATCGAAAGAAACACCAAAACACCATGGACGGGTTGCTGCAGTTCGATTAGCCCCGAGAAGTTCGCGTGGCGCCCCCTTACGTCAAACTGGGGTGACGTCACGGCGAGGAGAGAATTTTTCCCCGACTCGCCCCGGTCGCCCTGGGGAGGCTCTGACGACGCTAGCTGTCGGCGCGCTCGTTCCTATTTAATTTTTTTCGCGTGTTTTTTGTATGAAGTGTAAACTTTTATATGTGCCCTTATTGAGTTATGGCCTGTAGCTACAGGCGAAACTTCAACCAACATTTTAAGCATGGCTAACAGGGCAGGCAACGCATGAATCGCAGCTGGTATATGAAAATAAAGCCTGGCCACTATTGCAGGAGCATCACTATAGATTTGCATCTCGCACAATAAATGCTGCTGATGGTCTGAATGAATTGGCAGGTTATGTATACTATTTTGTTTTTGTATCTCTGTTTTTAAACAAGATCGCCAAAGCAGAAAAGCTGCATGCTGCTCGAGCAACATGCTAAATACAGTCTGCGCCATGGGGAGAGAATCACAAGTAAGGCAGTTCAAATGCAGGGGAAAAGTAAAAAAAAAAAAAAATCAAACAAACAAGGAACATTTATTATATACATTGCTCGCATTTGACCTTTGCTGGATTCGGATAGTATTTCAATGGACTACACGGATGGTATCTGTGGACTTGTTTATATCAACTCTCAAGTAATGTATAACAAACGTATGCGAAGGTGTCTAGCTCGTTATTAATCCCTTAAGCCCTAAAATTTAGATTTTACTTAAATCGAATTGTGCTGAAGCTAAAATACCAGAAGCCTTTCTCACGCAGACTGTTGCCCTTCACAGGTTCCACATTTTCTGCTACTAGTGCTGCATCTATCACTGGACAGACGTTCAAATGCTTGCTTTTACTCCTGTATTCCTCTGTTGTCAGAGAATCCGGCTGTAGGGAGTTTGGAGGCTGAGGAAGCTTTTGGAGACCTGCAGCAGTGTCTCTTTTAATTGGAAATGACAATTCAGACTAAACGGTGTATTTTCCGAATAGCGAAGGCTGGAATAAAAATGTCATAAAAAAGTATAAACATTGCAAAATACGGCACTATCACTGTGCATACTTTGGGCAGTTCGATACATATGATAAAGGCAACTGGGGGCAATTCGGCCGTTTGTGCTGCTACCATACAAACTAATTTCCAGTAATCGTGCATCCTCTAAGAAATATGCCTTCATACGTGTATAAGTTGTATAATTAATTCACGAAGAGGCTACATTTATGTAAAACAACATGATTCCACGAGCACTTCAAAAATAATCAGACACAGGGCCTTTAAAACATCTGCGAACCAGCGCATGCAGAGTGGCAGCGTAAAGTCGGGGTCGCGAGCTAATTTGCCGACCACCCAAAGGCCCATGATATAAATGCCACTTGAAATGCCTTGAAAGCGGGATGTAATATCGTCCTAAATCAGTGGTCGGCAACGAGCGGCCCGCGGGCCGGATCCGGCCCGCGGGCCGCTCGTTGCGAGGCAGTATCATACGGCCCCTAACCCCTAGCGCCCCCCCTCCCCCTCCCCCCCCCCCCCCCCCCTCCCCGCGCTCAGCTAAAAAAGAAGAAAAAAATATAAAGTTTTTTAATTCGATGCCCGTCGCCTGCCTTCACAAATGACTGACGAAAACCTCCACAATGTTTTGCGACTCACAGTTGGTAGCTTGAATGTGGATGTCCGTAGTTTGTCGAGCGCAGTTCAACACCAGAAATCTCACTGAAAGGAGTCTCTAGGTTTTCGTGGAAATGTATCTCATGTCGTGTGTCGTGAAATAAAGAAACTGTTCATTTTCGACTTATGTACCTCAGTGTGAGTTCGTGCAAGTTTTCTTCTTTTTTTTAAATTTTATCCAACCACCCCCCCCCCCCTCCCACGTTGCTTGCCGTCCGGCCCGTTCCACCTTAGCTTCACGGCGACTCGGCCCGCCGCGCCGAAAGGTTGCCGACCACTGTCCTAAATCATGAACATGCAAGGAGCATAATTCCAGCGTCTGAAACACTTGCGCCACCGATCCCTCGCAAAATTGCCTTGTGTCGGGTGGACAGACGGGGAGGCTCATCGGCAGATTTGTAACCCAATTTAAAGGTAAAAGAGACAAGCAGGCTTATGAAGTGTACGGAAGCACGTCAATATCGGCCTAACTCAACGTCTTGTACACCGGGTAAACGAAGTCCAGCTCCTCGAAGAGCTTGCCGCACCCAACGCCAAACCAGGAAACCGGTGCTGGGAAGCGAGCCGATGCGACATCGCGGAGCGGAATCATTCCCCTGACGTCACGGTACACCTCACCCAATCGGGGCGCGGCGACCGCAGCGACGCTTGTGTTCGCTCTCGGGGCCAATTGTCTGCTGCATTACGGTGCTCTTCAACCGTTCCGCAGGAGCGGGAATGACAGAGTTTGGTGATCGGGTTTCTGTTAATGTGATTTCACAAGGAACCGTATGATGGCCACGACAGCCAACGAGCTGAAAATAGAGAGTTATAGTAGACCGTTTTCATCTTCCGCTCCGCTCTGAGGGTGCCAAACTGCGCATGCGCGGCCCGCTTCGCCGGAATGGAAAGCGGAGGTTCAAAAACGCGTTTTAGTAGAGCGTTTTTCTTCAGCGTAAGAGCGTTTAGAGCGGGTTTGAAAAATTTGCTTGCGTAGCCCCACAGTGGACGTTTATAGTACTAGTAAGACGAAAAAACCTAAGCGTTAACACCAAGAGAGTAAAAGGGAGCGTGATTGTAGAGGTAGTAAAAACGAAGGCTACAATAATGAACACAAAAGAGTAGGCACACACCTGAAGAAATATTAAGCTATAAAATATAAATATAATCGTTCCACCTTGTGTGCGAGTGAAGCCGAAGGTATAAGCATGAGCATGTTGCTCTAAACGGTACTTGCACTGCATGAGCGCGCGTGCTTATCAAGGACGCTGAAAGGCCGGCACTCGCTCTTGTAGCTTCTGCTCCACTCGAATTAAAACTGAAACAGATTCACTTATCCGAAGTAGAAAAATAAGAGAAAAGGACGAAGTTTGCGCATTGCGAGTATATCTTTTGCGTAGTACGAGTACAGTGTTGCTCAACGCTAGCAAGGCATGTGCACGATGAATCCCCGCTGTTCTCAAGGAAAGAAACTTCTACTAACGATAATAAGCTGGCGAGACATCGAATCTATGATTCGTATTCCTCGTGCCATCAAGCGTCGAAGCTTCCTTTCCGAACGCGGTTTGCTGGATATTTCCAACGTAGAAAAGAAACCCTTTAGGAAGCTATCATGGTTAAAGAAGGAACTGGCTGTTCTGCATGCGGGCCTCCAAATACCAGCACCCGACAAATCAGCGCAGGGTGTTGCTAATCTGGCGAGACGCTTTGCATGGTTCTTCCTCGACTGGCCTATCCCAACCGTCTGTTCGTACTTGGATGAGCGTTTGGACGGAAGTTGTCGGTGTTCTTCAGTTCTGTGAACCTCATCGTGGATGACGTCAACGAGAGGTTCGGCCACCTGCTCGCTGACATGAACAAACATAGGTGGTTGACCCTGGCGAAACTAGAGCTGTGCTCACAGGTGAGACCCTGCATGGTTTGTGTAAATTTCGCGTTTCCATTGTTTCTAGCACAGCTGCTCTGTCTGGTGAAAAGTTATTTTTTCTATACGCCAAAGGTGTACATGGGCAGTGTCAGGACAGGTCACGACGAGCGTGTTCGTAATCTATGAGTTTTAGTAGGCCACTTTTATGAGCCCTCTTTGCTCTACTTTACGCTCTGCGAGAAGCATCGTCCCCACCGCGCATGCGTGGCCCGCTCTGAGTTGGAGCGTATAGTTAGCGGAGTGAGCGTGCGCTCCGCTTCACAAGTTGTAGAGCGGACTACCCTCAGCGTCCTTAGCGTGATCGCTTAGATCTCAAGATGGCTGCACTCACTCAATACGCGTCGATGTTTTTGACCGTGACCTCAGCTTGAAAGAAGTCGAATCAAGAAGTAAAGCGTACGCCCCGCGCGTAAAAAGTAAACCATTCGATTTGAGCTCTATGTAACACAAAACAGCATAATCAAACGAAGTGAACGAGTATCACTTTGCAACCAGCACGGCGTCGGTAAAGTCGTCGCGTTTTGTGGACGTCCTATGGCTATGCAGTCAGATGTACGGGTGCGCGTGCTTGAACGCCGATTATATCTGTGCATGCGCCCTCCTGTCGAAAATGCCACTGAAAGCTGACCACGAGCATAGCGCTCGCAAGCTGCACCAAAGAAACCATTCCTCTCAGCTTTATTTATTCACACTCGCTCGCAGCTCTTGAATTGTTTAACTTTCCTCAAGAAATGTTTGCATTGGATTTCCTTGGTAGATTTAGAAAATAATAGAAACTTGAATGCAGCCTTTTTAAAAGTGCAACCCATGGTGCCGCTAGTCTTCGAGGCCGCCTTATTCTGGCCAGGTGTCTAGGGAGCAAGAGAGCTACGTCATTGGTTGTCGCGGATGCGAGTGTAAATGTATTAGACACGAATGCTGCGTCAATACTGAATATGAAATGGGTCCTAGTCACAAGGCTCGCACTAAAAGCGATGCCCAAAATGTGGCGGCCGAATATGTTACCCGGTGAATATGTTACCCGGTGGTCTTTCGACCGAATAACGGTCGAAAGAATATTCCATGTCAATTTTTTTCTGGTGAAAACCAGACAGGCATAAACAATGCAAAATTAAGCAAACACAACCCCGAACTTCTAAGCAATAGTGGTAGATTAGAACAGTTTTCAGAAGTTTCGTTTAGAATTCCGGCGTAGCGAGCCTCGCATGCACAGTTTGACGGCCTCAAACCTTGGCAGAATTAAGGAACAACTATATATATATATATATTAATTTACGATACCCAGTTTTTTACAACCCCACAATGGAAATATGCTTTATCTTAGAGGAGTAACAAGTCCCATATCACATGTTTTGGTAGTGTTTAAATACTGCCGTGTTGTAAGAGTGTTTTTCTTTGTCTTTTTTATTAGGCCGTCAAGGACAAGGGAACACCCCTGAACAACTATTGGGGTTTTGTTGACCGCACAGCATGCCCATATGCCGTCCATCAAAAAAATTAGAAGAAGACCGCAAAAGGGTGCTCCTCGTGAAGCACCAGGCAGTGATGTGCGCAGACGGCATAATTTGACGGCTGGACGAAACCTACAAAGACCATGGGCATTTTTTGTTCGTTTAATATTAAAATGCATAAAATTATCACAGTAAATCATGTTGAAGCTTTTGTACTGAGCGAAATACCTCTCCAACTGGGCTGAAAGGCATCTAGAAATATTTTAATAGAAACCGTTTACTAACGACTCCCATTTTACTTCTCAGATGTGCGTGTGAATATTGCATCTAACCAAATTACAGTGTTACTGTGGAATTCAGCAGTGTAAAAGTAGACTATGTTGCGTGGCCTTCTATTGCAAGAAAAGACCGTAGCACAAGTGAGGCAGAAACTGGGTAGGAGCTTAAGCTGAAAAACGCACTTTCATAAACACACAAAAGAAATAAAAAGAAGTGTATAGTCAAGCAAAATGGTTTCATGTCACCTCCCAAGGCAGATACATACACTGCGCTCCACTGTTAATACGGACACAAAAAAAAATCGCTTTTATTTGAAGTTTATTTCTTTGACAGCTATTGAAAAAGCTGAAAATTTGTCGCTCAGATTAGTGCCCCGAACGAGCGCTTTATTCCACACCAAGAGGCAAACGTCAGCCCCTCGAATTTAAGGGGAAAAATGAAAACAGGATATTGAATGCTCCCGCTAACGGTGTCGCGCAGTGGACATAAACACCAAAGCACCATATCACAAACCGAAGCATACGAAGAAGAAAAGACTCATTTCATTGGGGAAAAAAAAGTAGAGATATAAATGGAGCACTCGCCTTCGCTAATTTTCACTGTCTTGCTGCCTGAAGTAACCAAACAAAATATCTGTCCGTTTGCCGACTGCTTTAGTCTTTGGTCTTTAACCTTCAATTTTTGGCTCTGGAGAGCCGCGGCACCGCGGAAAGCAGCAGCCCGTACCACCGAGGCCCGCGGTGCCGCGTCTAGGGAACATGGCAATGTGATGAGTATATACGTGCAAGATGACGACGACATGGGTTGTTGGTATTGGGGAGGGTGGTAGTCCGATTCGCAGAAGTCCAGACTTCGTGGAGGCGGGTTGGGCGGGTGAGTAGCGAGCTATGAGGATCTTGCACGCCGTTCGATCAGTGCATGAAGGAGCACCAGGAACATAATGGCGCTATTGCTCACTGGGGTCCACTGGGGTCAAAGAATCATGCTCCAAGGAGGTAGTACAGCCGAAGTAGAAGCTGACGCCTCCGAGGAACCGAGGCCCAGGACTCAGATTGAGGCACCGCCGTCGCCCGGTGTGTCATCCTCTCAACGTCGTCGTCGTCATCTCGCATAGAAAAATCGAGCCCGCTGGCTTAGACAAGGCAGCACCTGTTCCCACCGTTCAGGGGCCGTGAAAGGATTGCGGCCAGCGATTTCTCGAAGCAACCAGAGGCTCTTGACCACAGTGAAACGTTTTCTGGGGGACGCCTTTTCAAACAAAGTCTGCGCAGCTTCTTAGTGCAGCGAGGTTCATAAGGGTCAAGCGCGCTCCCAAGCATGATTTCAAATAGCGAGCACCCACATTTCCAGAAAAGAACCATCTAGTGAACCTTTACTGAGAGTGGAACGTACTTTTTTTAAAATGGCGACGATAGCGGAGCTCACGCTCCACGCTCAAATCCCAGAGCGGGTCGCGCATGCGCGATGGCGACTCCGCTTTCCATAGAGCGGAGCGGGAAACCGAAAACGGTTAACTAAAACTCTCTAATATCTGCAAAGTGTTTTCCGTAAAGATATCGCTTTAGGAGAGAGAAAACCAAATTGCTATAACGAGCTTGGTACCCAAGTCAGCAGTATGAGAACTTTGCGCGCTAACCAGTGCGCTACTGGGTGCGTTTTAATTTTGTTTACATTTTACTACCGGGTGTTTTTCAGCATTGTTTGGAAAAAATACAAAAACTTGTATACACCTTTTGAAAACTGTTTGTCTCGGAGTGTTGCAGAAAGTGCTCCCATGAAGTTTTCTTCCTACGGATGCCGTTTACTCTCTTGACAAAAGACTTCGCCTAGAGCCAGGGCATTTTTAATCAACAGTTACATTTCACACAACACATTTCCAATTGTTAATGAAATTTAGCCCATTTTCAATCGCATTTAAAAAAAAAAAAATCTTCCTTATTCTTGGGGCTTCAAAATTCACGAATAACATTTAAAGAGTTCCCCAAATATTTAGGTGAAAGGCTGTGTTGGGGATCAGTTGCCAGGAAATAAAAAAGTAAATATAAATGAGTAATGAACTCAATAAATATTTCCAGATCAACGTCGAAATACAAAATTGAAAGTTTGAGTAAAAGAAAAGAGAGTCTCTAAGAAGGATAAAAAGATATACGTGTTTTTGAAAAGCAATTATTAATATAATTTTGACCTTACACAGTGATCGGGAACCTGAAAATTCCCAACAAATACATGAACGCACATAGGAACATTTCGATGTTCCCTCAGGGTAAAAGACTAATGAGAATGATAGAACTGCCGCTGACGATATGCAACGGATACGACACAAGACGCTACGCGCAGAGCGCACGGGAACGCAAAGAAATTGTTACGTACGTAGTTACACAGATATGAAGCAGGGGCCTAACAGTAATGATGTTGATGATGACAATGTCCAATACATAAGATGACAACATGACCTGCCGTTTACGCGGTTAGTAAGCTTTGCGTTACCGTCTTTTCACGAGCGCTTTTTTTTACGAGTGTAGCAGCGGTCCTGCTGAAAGCGAGCCGCGGGCTGGGCTTCATTAGAAGTACTGCGGCCACCCACGCGACGGTTGGAACACCTCTGCAGGACGAATTTGGCCCGCTGGTTGGAGTTTGAAGAGCCGTGGCATTTAAGCTGCAATAAAGAGTTAATGCTCGAAGTCGCTTTCATGACAGTAAGCTAATTTAAATTTATTTGAGAACAAGAGACTGGTTTTTCCATTGAATATGTTTGAAAGGTACCACTGCCAACTGATAGATCGCACAAGTCGACATTGGACGTGAAAGTTCGGATTGATAGCCCCTTGAAGAAGTATCCTTTATTTTCGAAACACAAGCTGTCGGGGCAGTTATATTTTTTATCTAAATATATGAATTGGAAACAATTATTTTCCGTGCATGTGTTCGGATGTCATAACCTGAAATGTTGTTTTGGTAACGGGGTATTCCTCCGGCCATGACACCTTAGAATAGATCGCGAAGTCCATCTCCAGTGATTGTTTTTATACGAAGGGACACCACGCAGTGTTGTTTTCTTCTTATCACTACAATGTGAATAATATTTACACCTCTATCCCATTTCACATTGTCCGACCACAGCCTGCGCGACTATCCGAAGGAGCAAAAGCCTAAAGTAAATAGTCTCTGCTTTTTTGGTCTCCCTCTCCACTACAGGCAATGGTTATCTCTTGCGTAATGTCAATCACTGATTGGCGACATTATGTTCCTAGAATTTATATTACAAACAGATCTTCCGCTTCACTGTAATATTTTAAGGCTGTCCACTCGGGTTTTAAGTGTAGAGACGTAGAAAAAGAGACTCGAAACAGCATCGTCTCGCACACAGCCGGTTTCCTGCACAACCGATCGACGAACAATGCACACTCGCAAAATGATGAAAATAAGAAACACAGCTTGGCACATCCGTGTTTTTGTATCTTGCATCACCGCTGCACAAAACTTTAAAGTCAAATTCGGGGGTTTTCGGGGCAAACCTACGTCGGGCGTCTGGCACGCCCCAGCGGAGGACTGAGGATTAATTTGGACCACCTGGGGATCTTTTGACGTGCAACCGAAAGCTCGGTTAGACGGCGCCTCCTCCGCAATAAGCCTCCGTCAGCTTGCGGGCACCTCGGCCGGGATTGGAACTAGCCACACGCGGATCCGTGGGCCAGCGCTCTCGATTCGAAGCCACCTTGGCGGCGCCTCACCGCTGCAACAAAGTGCGAAGTGTAATGGTACGAAGGGTTTATTGAGATGTGAATTCCAATAACAATGGATTCCTACAAGAAGTAAATGTACAATTCCATAGGAGCGACGGAGCGCACCCTAAAACCTAACAAGAAATACACGCATTTTTTTATCTAAGCTGTTTATGGTTTTTCTTTCGTAGAGTTTCCATATGCGTTTTAAAAAAGACTACGCTCACACAGGCGAATGCGCCTCGCACCCAGACATTCCCCGCATAAAAGATTCGAAGTAAATAACCAAAATAAAGCGTTGACGAACGCGCGTGCAAGATGCTATTTGTTTTAGACTTTCGCTTTAGAACAGTTAGTGTTGCAGACACAGGCACGTGCGGCGCGTCGAACACCATTCCCGGCATTCTCCTTGATGCTCGGTAAATTTAGAGAAAGGTCTGTTCAGTACATTAGTTATCAAATATAGGCACCATTTTTAACATCAGTAGACTCTCTGGTAGAGAGTAAAGTTTTCTCAAAACTTTGCCGCTGTGCGACCCGTGTCGGCCATGCCTACGCTCGCACCGCCCTCTCGTTGTCGTCGCTCCAAGCCACTTGCTTGCCTAGTTTCCTTTCCTTCCATCTTCCGGGGTGGCGGTCCCCAGGTGCGTGTCTACTTTCCGCTGGGTGGCGGTCCCGTCGCGCGTCTTAAGTATTCTCCGGCTCCTCGGGGCGGTGTTAGACGTCCATACGAAATAATGACCACCACTTAAGACATCAATGAATGTGTGTGCGTACCTTTAGTCACGCTGACCACCGATCAAGAGAATAGATATCTTCGAACCTTTCTTAAAAATTCCGTCTCACGCCTGTGTCGTGTGTTAAACAGATTCGCTGGTTATCCCCCTTCACAGAGTGGAATGGCTTCTGATTTTTTTTTATTCTCACTCACGTGATCAGTGGTGCACATATGTTTTATGCATGTTTACTTTATACAGAATGAAACGTTTTTAAGAAACTGAACCTTAAGATTATCTATCTATATTTATCTTTATATTTAAAAAAAATTTTGAAATTTCCAAAAATTGATTGTTCTGGCACTTTTGTGTTTGAAGCATCCTACGAAGTTAATTATAAGTAAACCGTTTTATGCCCCCGGTATTTAAATTTAACCCGCGAAAGAGCCATATCAAAACGATTGATATAGGTTCATGCGTGAGAGTCCCTTTTCGACGACGGCGTTCGTCACCGCTGTCTCGGAAAACAAGGAGATCGAGATGACAAGGGGAAAAGATTGACCTCTGAAATTTAGTTCAGGGATCAAACTATTCACCCGGGAAGGGTTCAAGAGGGTCACGCGGGCATATTCCATTCAGCAGGTCAGCCGGTCATCGGCAGACGGTCTTGGCCAAGGGCCGCCCAAGCAACGGTGCGCCGAGTCGGTGTTGCTGCTAGGCCTACTATATTCTCCCGAGCTCGCTTGGTCGGTAGAATCGTGGCCGTTGTAGCTCTTCTCGGGTGTTTGTGGATCCTGCGTTCTTGATCGCTGTGATCTGTTTTAAGTACTCTCTCCTCTTTCTTGCTGGTTGAAGTCGGGACGCACGAGAGGAGCACGTAGAAAAATAAATGTCCGTTGGCCGGCGCTACCAAGTAGCTGAGCGACGCTTTCGGCCATGTTGATTTGATGGTAAAAAGTGCCTAAGACAGCTGCCACAGCTGCGGAGCTGTCGTAGGATTCTGTCGTAACCTGCGCTAAAGTCACGACAATTTCGTTTTGAGATTACGGGTTTTCTCTCACATATGGCTCAAATATCGAACATTGGGAAACTCTTTCAGATGAACCGAATGAGTGGAGAAGGCGAAACGAATATTTCTCACATGACCAGCTGCGAACAGCGCTAAAAGACGTTGGACCGGGACGAGGAAGGACACAGACAGAGCGCTGTCTGTATGTTTCTTAAAATTGATGTTACTTTTGCGTAATTTATTTGCGAACATTTCAACAGCAAAGTTTCCTGATGACTTGGATTATTCGCACTCTTCACTGTTTTCGTTCGTTGGCAAAATAAAGCTAAATTGCAAACAGGCCCCAGCACCTACGCCGCCCCCCCCCCCCCCCACACACACACACGGAGCTAAACCTAACGCAGGCAGCACATAAACGTGAAGAAAACGACGAAAGAACGTCGAATACGCGTGTGACGTGACGTCGTACAACGTCGAAGGTCCGGACGCTACCTTCCTTGGACGTCGATGAAACCTTTACATGTGCGCGAGAAAAGGTGCACAGAAGGTTGACAAACCGTTTCCAAACACGTTTGCCATACGTCACAGGCACGTCTCAATGGGCCGTTGCGTCTTCCCTCGACGTTTATGATACGTGTGTTTTCGACATCCGGACTAACAACGACATTCATAGATCTTCGAGAAACCATTCCAAATTACGTTCCCTAGGCGTCGTGGAGAAGACGCTGTGTGCACACCCCCCCCCCCCCCCGCACTAAAAAAAAAAAAAACGTTTTGAGTATTATTGCGAAGGCAAGTTGCTCTCATGCAAGTACGAAATAAGTAACTAAAACACAGGTTTGGTACGAACTGTTTTTTTTAGTATTTTCAGACACGAAATGCAGTACGGAGCGCCGCCAAAAGACGTCCCTGGATGTGCCAGCCTGAAGTATATAAAACAAAGTCAGGTGAAGAAATGAACAAGGGTCTATGCCACGCTGCGCGGAATGTTCCACCACTTACCTTGCTCTTCTGATTAATCCGCTGACGGGCGTGCTTTACCCACCCCATCGCACATCGCTGGTACTCTTGCTGCGAGCACGGGAATGGTTTCAGAAGTGGGATCTCGTCCACTGGGCATTCATGACTGGGATCGTTGGAGGCGTCTGAAGGGAGTTGATGGAAGACTGGACTTTACGCGCCATTATCTGCACTGCCCCTTCTTTTCTGAGAGGCGTCATTTATATCCTCACAGGCACCTTGATCCAAGCAGTAATACGATTCAACGTGTGAAGCGTCATGGCCTTGAAAAAGGTCCGCGAGCCGTAACTGAACACGACGGGGTTTTTGGCGATCACCAACTTTTTAATAGGGGCGACTCAGTCTGGACAGCCTTATAGAGAAATCGAATCGCAGCACTTCCATTGTATGCAGACTCAAAACAAATCACGGCGACAAACAGCCTGCCTCGTAGGCCCCGTAGACGGCACTGCCGGTGCTAGTGACTGACTTTAGGAAAAAGCTGGACCGGGTGATACGCAGAGCTGTTCTCTCTGGGCCAACATAGAATTCAGTGAATTATATTGGGAAAAAATATACGTGCCCCCGTAATTAACGCTTTTCGATTGTTCCTCGCCACTATCTTCCCCTACATTTCTCTCTCGCCCTCTTGCCGATTTTCCTGACACATCGCATGGGGCTCTATTGAGATGTTACTCGCATCTCTTCTGCCTGCCTTTCCCCCTCTCTCTTGCGTGGCGTTGGCGCCGGCTGTTAATTTTTCTTTTTTTGCCGACCCGGAGGTGCGGGTTGGACTTGAACGCTATTTGGACCATCATATTTAGACCATCATTCAAAACTTGGCATCACGAGTGCCAATCTACTAAAATTGTTAACAGTATCTACCGGATTTAGTCATTGCCGGGCATTTTATTTTTTGGAGTAGTGTTCCGAAATGCGCAAGTGCGCAGCGAAATTGTGCTCCTATATAGTGCTTGCCGGCATGCGATTTTTGTTTGGGTACATCATCAGTGCCAAAGAAAGCAAGATCTGTTTGACAGTCACGTAGCAAGACTGGGCCTCGATCTACTGAAAACGCTAATGTCCTGGAAGTTGGTGTTGTGGATGAACTGTGATCTTGAAGTGAATTTCGTGGTTCTGCGTAAGTCAGCATGGGCAATACAACACGAAAATAAATTGCTTAACATTAAAACAATGCCAGGTGGTCGCGGAGCAGTATGGATGCTCCTAGGAAATGATGCATGCCTGAAGTCACCTGTAGAGGGGATAGTGTAGCGACGTGCCCGTGGCGACGCGCCCGTGGCGACGAGCTCGTGGCGACGAGCCCGTGCGACGCTTGCACAAAACAAGAATGGAAACAATTCAATCCGTCTTAAACGCCATGGGCTTGACTTCGCAAATTAAAATTGTAACAATCGTTTACCAATCCATAAGCAAATCCAGCACATGTAAAAAGAAGGATATTCCTAACATGCCTTCATATTATTTTTTTCGTCAGTGTATATCCAGTTTTGTATATGCCCTCCCTAGCGTAATCTCATTTGTAACTAATAGTATCTTGAAATAAAAAGATTAATTTATAAATAAACAATTTACTCAAGCTCTCAAAAACTCAGGTTTGCTTGCGGCTTTTGAGCAGTGTAACCTTGACGACAGCTGTCATTAAGCGTTTAAGAGTGAACTCGTATTATACGTGATTCTGCGCCTGGAGATGGAACTGCAAAAGCTAAAAAAAAACGCAAAACAAAGGTCGTGCCATGACATCGCCAGGTCGTCAATGACAGGACAAAAATCGAACATAATATAAATATGCCCTCAGCACTGAACAAAACGTGAGTGGTCGACGTTGGCAGTAAGTCCTGTATGACGTTTACGGCAGTTAGGTGTGAACGCGACTTTGGTGGAACGTCACTGACGGGACAGTAATGTAACGTCACTATGGATTTTATTGTAACGTCGAAGAAACGTGAATGTTGGACGCAGCTAAACGTCTTGTCTTGACGTCGTGGCGAAGATGACGACGTAGAAGTGAAAACATGACGTCGCCAGGACGTCATGGACAGGACGATAATAAAACGACATTTATGACCTTCACTTCAACATCAAAGAAAGGTGAGCGTTGGACGTTGCCTGAACGTCGTGCGTCGACGTCATGGGAACGTTGGCGACGTTTGAGTTGAAATACAACGTCGTCACAACGTCACTGATTGGACTCTTATGAAATGTGACATAAGGACGTCACCTCAACATCGAAAAAACGTGATCGAAGTCATGCGGGACGTCACGGACGTCAGTGGCATTTGCTCGTCGTTTCCACGACGTTTTGTTCTGCCTGGGAAGCTTGGGCTTGGCGCGGCATGGGCTCACTGAGCACCGCGGCCTCTTCGCCAACCCACCCTGTACTCCTTCAACTTTCCGAAGCTCACCATGGCCGAGGAATCGCACACAACCCTTCTGAAACTAACGAAGACGCATCGGTGATTTTCGCCGAACATCGGTACACAAAACCGGCATTGCAGAGTCGGCCGACGGTTAAGCACAACCGCCGATGTGCTGCGGACACGACCCGACACCTGAAGACCAAGAAGACACCCCCTCGCAGAAATCGAGTCCAAAGGTGCAAATCTACCCCGCGCTTAACTCAACCACCACGATGACCTTTTTCCGGGACACGGGAAAGGCACGCACAGCCAGACGTGGGCGGGCGAACTCGCATGGCTCGGGGACCGTGGTGACGCCATTCACCAAACCCTCCTTTAACAGGTGCACCCTGTGGGGAATTCTACAAGGAATCATAATCAAATGAAAATCAGAGATAAAGATCCACCACTCATAGCAGGCTACCACAGACCCGCCAAAACAGCAAAAGCAGCCTAGAAAATGAGCAACTAGGGTGCCTTTACAGTCGTTCTCTCTTGTTATATGGGAGTCATTTACATTATTGGTATATTGTTGTGTACGAGTAATTTTATTGTATTTTTTTTTGCACTCGGTCCTCTAAACAAACCACAGTCAAAACGATTTAAAAAATCGCAAACCATTTTTTAAAGATCGCACTTTTTCCCCATAATCTGCAAAGAAACCAAAGCGACTGCTGTAGCAGAGTCGCGCCATGCGGGGGGAATGGTGCCGTCCCGTACCTGAGGACGGAGGTGCGACGTGGTTAGTTCTCATAGTGATGCGTGAAGTACATCGTCAAGCGGACGTTTCTAAAACCGTTCAATATTACGCGTAGCAACTGGCCCTAGTCAAACTGGGATTTCGCCTAACGCGAGGAATGTTTGGAGACCACTGCTTCGAGCAACCGCCAGGAAGATGTTCCCTTCGTCGCGCCATTTTTGGCGGGACGCTAGGGCTGCCATCTTCGCGGCACGGCCTGTGGGAAGTGCCGAATTCCCTTGCGGCATGAGGGGAGAGAAAAAGGGTTTTCCTATGGCGGCGTCGGCAACCAACGAGCTCCGAATTTCTACGGTGTCGCGTGTACAGAAATCACTTGAGTAGAAAGAAAACAAACTGCCCTAACGAGCTTCGCACCCAAGTCAGCAGTATGGGAAACCGACGCGCTAACGAGTTCGCTACTAGGGAATTTTTAATTTTTGTTATGTTTTACAATTGGGGGTGTTTGAGCACTGCTTGGCAAAAACTGCAATGTGCTCCCATAAAGGTTTCTTCCTACGAATGCCGTTTACTCTCCTGAAGAAAGAGCTCCTCTATATCTTGGGCGTTCTTAATCAACAATTACTTTTCCCACGACTGAATTCCAAATTCAATTGAAGTTAAACACAATTTCAGTCGCATTTGAAAAAGAAAGACGTTCTTTATTCTTGAGCCCTCTTTTTGCACGAATACCGTTTAAGGGGTCTCCACATATGGCTGAAAAACTGGATCGGGGATCTCTTGAGAGGAAATAAATAAGTAAATATAAATGAGAAATGAACTTCATAAATAATTCAAGATCAGCGATGAAAGGAAAAGAAAAAAAATGAAAGAGTAAAATAAAAAGAGACTCTAAGGATGATGAGAAGACATTTTATTTTAAAAATCAATATTTATTTAATAGATATCAAATAGATGACTTAGATTTACCTAATAGATAAATATTGCTTTTCAAAATAAAATATGTCTTTTCATCATCCTTAGAGACCCTTTTTGTTTTACTCGTAACCTTCTTTTTTATTGTATTTAGACGCTGATCTAGGATTATTTATTTAGTTTGTTTGTGAAATATATTTATATATTTTTTTCTAGGCAACAGATCCCTCACACAGCAATTCAGAACCAGAAAATTCACAAGGCATAAATCAAAGCGCATATAAAATTTTTCATTTCCAATCAGGGCAGACGTCAAATGAAAATGACAGAACTGACGCTGACGATGTGCAAAGGATACCACATAAGACACTACGCGCAATGTGCATGGAAGAAAGTAAACATATTGTAACATTCATAGTTACACAGATATGAAAGAAGGGAGTAAGAATTGTGATGATGGTGATGGCAATCTGCAATAAATAATATGACGAGGGAACACGCCTTATTGATAGGCAGATTTCTCTCGATTTGTCTGGTATCGTCGTTTACGCGGTTAGTAAGCTTTGCGACGCCGTCTCTTTACGCGCGCTTATTATTGCCCCGGTAGCAGCGGTCCTGCTGGAAGCGAGCCGCGGGCTGGGCTTCATTGGATGTACTGCGGCCACCCACGGGCCGGTTGGAAGACCTCAGCGGGTCGAATTTGGCCCACTGGCCGCAGTGTGAAGACTCCTGGCGTTTAAGCTACAATAAAGAGTTTATGCTGGAAGTCACTTTCCTAACGGTAATCTAATTTAAATTCCTTTGAAAATAACACACTGCATTCCCTCTTAAAAGCTTTTTGAAAGAGGCCACTGGCTAGTGATAGATGGCGTAAGTCGATATTAGACGTGGAAGTTGGGATTGATAGCCCCTTGAAAAATGATCCTTTATTTCGGAAACCCAAGCTGTCGTGGTAGCTGTATTTTTGAGCTAAATGAAGGAAATGGAAACAATTATTATATGTGCATGTCTTCAGCTGTCATAACTTGAAGCGTTTTTTTTTGGTAACGGGATATTCCTCCGGCCATGAGGCCCAGGAATAGATCGCGAAGTCCACCTCCAGTGATTGTTTTTATACGAATGGTAAACACAACGTATTATTTTGTGTCTGAACTACGATGTGAATATTATTTGCAGCTCTGTTCAATTACAGATTGCCCGACCACAGCCAACGAGGCTCTCCGATGGAGCAACGCCTAAAGTAAATAGTCATGGCTGTTGTCATTCTTTGTGTCCAGAAGGAAGCTCAGTGTCACTATGGTGCCCGGAACACGTCTTGTACTAATGTGTTTACCGCGTACAAACTAGCGGTCACTTGATTTCCGCCTCATGACGTCATGCAAGTGTCTTGCTGTCGAGTCGGGACCCTGCAGACGTCCCGACAGCGGTGGCGGATGTGGCAGTCGCCTGTTCTGCTGCAGGTCGCTGTGTGGCAGCCCACGGAAGCTTCGGCAGCCAGAAGTTGGGACGCCGTGACGACAGCGACACTCGCGTTCGCTTGTGCAACTCGCAGCTTCTCGTTAGCATTTCTGTGACCAACCGCTAGGATCGCGACATGCAGCAGCATGACGCTTTGGCTTCTGTGACGTCATTTGTTGCCACTTGGGGACCACTTTTTATGTATGGGCAGTAGAGACCGCTAAACACACCAGTCGAAGACGCGCTCGAGGCGCCATAGTCTCACGGCGCATTGAGTACGCATGATTATTTTAGCTGGTACACGCACATAGATAACCAGCATCATGAGGATACACTTGTGGTGCTACATAATAGGCCGCGGCGGATCGTAGCCTTGAGCGAGGCTTCACTTAATATGAAACTGAGAATAACTAACGACTAAGGACGCCCAGCTAGGTATCATGCTTTTGCTTACCAACTTCTAGTCGACTTCAAAAAATTTTAATTAAATAAACATCTTTATCAGTGTGCGATAGTATATTTTGTGTATGTAGTGTCATTTCTCCCTCTCCACTAAAGGCAATGGTTACTTCACGCCTAATGTCAATCACTGATTGGCGACAATATGTTCCTACAATTTATATTACAAACAGATTTTACGTTTCGCTGTAGTATTTTAAGGCTGTCCACTCGGGTTTTAAGTGTAGAGACGTGGAAAAGAGACGGTCGAAACAACATGTTCTCATACACATCCGGTTTCCTGCACAACCGTTCAACAAACAATGCACACTCGTAAAAATAACGAAAATAAGAAGAAATCCTTGGCACATCCGTGTTTTTGTATCTTGCCTCACCGCTGCAACGAAGATCGAAGTGTTATTGTACGCAGAGTTTATTGGGATGTGAATTCCAATAACAATGCATTCCTACAGGAAGTAAATCTACAATGCTATAGGAGCGACGGAGCGCGCCCTAAAACCTAACAAAAAATACATGAATTTTTTTAGCGAAGCAGTTTATGGTTTGTGTTTCGTAGAGTTTCCACATGCGTCAACGAAACCCCTACGCTCGCTCAGGCGAACGCGCTTCGCGCGCACAGCTTGCCCGCATAAAATATTCGAAGTAAATAACTAAAATAAAGCGTTGACGAACGCGCCTGCAAGATACTATTTGTTTTAGACTTTTGCTTTAGAACAGTTATTGCTGCAGACGCAAGCACGTGCGGCGCGTCGAACACCATTCCCGGCATTCTCCTTGATGCTTGGGTAATTTAGAGATAGGACTGTTTCGTACATTTGTTATCAAATATAGGCACCATTTTTAAGATCAGTAGACTCTCAGGTAGATAGTAAAGTTTTCTCAAAGATTTGCCGAACTAGAGTACTACTGCTTGCCCCGTCTTTCAGCTTTTTTTTTTATTTGTTCCTAATAACAGACAGGTAGTGGCTGGGCAACAGCGTCGAACTATTTGCCGAACTAGAGTACTACTACAGTGGCTTAAAGGGGTTAGTGTAGTTACCGCGTAGCCTCCACCATGCATCGGGAACGGCCGCTCCTTGGAAGACGGTGTAGGTGGCGCTTCGATCCGCAGCTTCGTTAGGGTGCCTCCATCGGCCGGCTGATAGAGGCGCCCTAACAGGCTTCATAACTAATATAAATACCTCAAAAACAATTATTTGTTTCCAGTGGACTTCCAAGGACATGGTTTGTGTTCGTAGGTGAATAAAAATGTGAAACTAGGAGACGACAGTGTAGTCGACAGCTGCGAATCGGCCGGAGCTGGCCGGAGCCAAGCTGGCCAAGCGACCAAGCCGTTCATAGCCGGAACGATGGTGCTGCAAGCGCCAGCGCCACCCGCGGCCGTCTTCCAACGCTGTGCCGCTTCTCCGGTTTCGTTCGTTACACTACCCCTTTAAGCCACTGTAGTACTACGTCTTCATGAACTGCGATCGCCATATCGGGGAAAGCAGAAACATAAAAATGAAGAAACACGCACTATTTTTTTTTTTTTCTAATTCGCTGTAGTTACTGAACGAATCAACTTATATCAATAGTTTTGATATGATTCTGTTGCGGGTTAAATTTCAAGACACGGGGCGGAAAAGCTTAGAATTAACTTCGTAGCATGTCTGCAAACGCAAAAATGTCAAAACAATTGGAAATTTCACAATTTTGTTTAATATAAAAAAATTATAGGTAGGTATTCCCTCCATAATCCCTCCGTCGGTTCAGTACTCACTTTACGTGGATGATTTACAAATTTCAGTTTCTTCCTGTAACCTCCCTATTGAAAAAGGCCAATATGAACTCGGCTTATTGGAAATATTGTATTCCAATGAAGATGATGGAAACCAATAAAAACTTATTGTTATCCGATTAACCCAATACGCACGATGGGAATTCATATCGGAGCACAATATCCCGATATAGTATGCGGTTATTGGTATACAATAGGATATTGGAGCACAATATCCCGATATAACTTGCGGTTATTGGTATACAACACGATATCGGAGCACAATACCCCGATATACTACACGGTTATTGGAATAGAATACGACATCGCGTGCATATTGGTGACCGACATGGACATACTGTACGGCCACACGATATACAAATATTGGTCGTCGATCATGGGACCAAAGGAGAATACAATATGATATCGCGTGCATATATCTCAGAACGCGGGTACCAAGTTACCAACATGCATTACGTTGGCATATCCACACGGCAATACGCGAAAAATATATTGGGTGTGGATACACACATAACATAAACGTTCTGCGTTGCGAACACATTAACATTGATCGACAGTGCAAGTATGTACAGCTGTTAGTACGGCACACAGTACACACAGCCTCGCGCGCTTGAAACTAGACAACCACCAAACCATTCAGAATAACTAGCCGGAACACCCGCCGCGACCTACCTTTTAATGAGAAAGCCCAATAACGACGTGCTCATTGGAGTGACCGTTTTCCAACAAATGTTTATTGCAGTTGTAATGCAACAAAAGTTGATCGCCAAACGATAAACCCAACGTACCGGGATACAATTCGATGTTGCAACACACCATCGCAATACAACAAGAAATTATCGGTGTTGGGACACGACCAACACATCGAATACGATATCAATACGAAGTTACCGACGGTGAGAAATACAACATCATGACACGATATACTAGTTACCGGTGTTGGGACCGAAATCGAACGCTATACGTGACAATGTCGGTTCGCACGATAAAATAATGAGGGCGAATAGGTTTGACAGGTCACGTGCATGTAGTTGCTTCTTACGCGCACATTTATCGATATTGACCCACCTTTCTGGGTAATCCTAAGTGGTACACAAAATCCACGACGACATGCGAGCACATTTCACCCACCACTTTTCGTCGCCTGTTTCGCGAGATTCACACACTGTCCAAAAAACGACGTGAAAAATACGTGCACTTGCGCCATCAAACGATACGTTACAGCCTCGTTTCTCGAGAAGACAGTTTCCATCGCCAACACGCGCGCGCGCGCGCGCGCAAGCAGTTTGGACCACAGTTCGGACTTCGAACTGTTCGAACTTCGAAGGGAGCGAGGCTGGCTGGCCCGGCGCGATGCCGGCGTCGCCGGCGTGCTGGCGAGCCGCCAAGACGAGCATGCGCAGTGCGCAGCGCGCAGCGGGCGGGCGTCGGTTGCGCCACTGTCACCACTGTGTCTGTGTCAACGACTGTGTGTTGCGCGACCCGGCCAGCCTGGCCAGCCGGCGTGATTGGCGTTCGTCGCACTCTGTACTCGTAGGCATCGAGCGAAACCTACACACTTTCAATTGCTTCGAAAGGTACGTATACACGACTCTATTACTTGCAGCATTGAGTGCTTAATTTTTTGGCGTACGCGGATCAAAGTAAACACCGAAGGACAGAAAGGATACGTGAAGTTTTTAAATCGAGGCCTTTTTGAACGCCTCTGTCCCCTGTTGAAAGCACCTAGCTGTGCTCTGTTGCAGGCGTCATTTCGACTGCGTGTGCTCCAATGTAACGTCAGTCACTGTTCACACTCGGCTAGCTTTTCCAGTTTGTTATCTCATGTGCGAAATAGACATAGAAACCAGCGCCGCGTCTCTTTCGGATACTCAGCCTCCAGCCCCCTTCCTTCCGGCGTGCTTTCTGCCGCGCCCGTTCGGCGCATTGGATTCGCGGGCGCGTCAGGCTCGTTCGAAGAGACGTCTGAAGCTGACGCTGAGCTGACGAGTCGCCGAAGTGTACCGGAGCTTCTCTTTAGGAAAGTCGCAATCGACGCTCGGCGGCTCGGCTCTGAGCTCGTACTTTTCTCCTCCCGGGTATACCATGAGTGCCGATGAACGAATTTGAAAAAGCGCTAGCGAGTGACTTTGTGACGCCGCCCAACTGTCCTTCTATCAACGGCGCAGTGCAAATGATGTACAGAAAAAAACAAAGCAAAAAAAAAGCGTTTTTTATATTTTGTTGGCCATGTTTCACCTCAACACGGGTCCCTATCATTTCGTCGAAACTCGTTTCGTGGAATTACGTTTCGTGGACAACTTTTCGTGGACACACGTTTCATGGACACACGTTTCGTCGACAGTCTGACGTTTCATCGACAATCGTTTTGTCGACAGCACCACCGTAAAACGTTTCGTCGACAAACTTTTTTTTTTTTTTTGCGGTCTCGAAAGGAATGCCGGAAACTTAAGGTACATGTAAAATAATTTAATTATGAATTTGTTCTTGAGTGAGGGCGATGAAAAGGACATGCTGGATCGCGAAAGGAACGGGGTAGCAGTACGAAGAGAACGAAGTGCGCAACGATATAGCCTCAACGAATACCGAATGACGCAATACATACCGAACGCCTCAACGGATCAGAACGTTTCTCAACAATGTAAATATTGTGCATAAACCCCTTTATTCCTTCTCTTAACGCTATTTAACAGTACATGCGCTTGTAACAGATGAAAAAGACGATGCCTAGCGCAGTCGCTCCCCAAGGTGAGCAACTGCGCTCTCGCTCTCATCCGTGTCAGATGGAATAAGCAAGAGCGCGCAGGACTTCGCGCGCGGCCTATTCGGATATTTGCAAGTTCCGATGCCCGTTTATGGAACCCAAAGTTACTGGAAGAGGAAAAGCGGTGGAGAAAAATATGCGTAGGCACAAAGCAAAACTTCGATCCAATGGTGGGTTGCGGAAAAGTGCGTAAACACTGCTTTTTTTTTGTTTTCTTCATCTTGGTTATTTTTAAACAAAAATACAGCTTGCAGCCTTTATTGCAACATCACAACCCTAATACTTCAATGGAAATTAAGCGTGTTCATTACCCTCAATTATTCAAAACGAAAAGTGATGCAGTGTTTTACTGGCTACTGCGGCTTATACGCGAAAAAAACTGTTTATTTAGTCTCACTAGTTTCATCGTCATGTATCCTTAAGGGCCGATTAAAAAGGACCTTATACAATAAGGGGGCTGTAAACAATGTCAAATAAAAATAAATAACAAAAGCACGAAAACCAATAACACTCGCACTACCGGGAGCGCGCTGCCCGCAAGTAAACCTAAAAAAAAAAAAAAAAAAAAAACTACATTGCAATGCAAAAAATAAATAAATAAACAAATAAACACGATAATTGGTTACGGATAAAGAAAACAGTACACCAAGTTTAGTCGTATTACACAATGTAAACCATAGTTGATATCGAATGTGCATCTTAATGCATTATATAGCAGGGTTGGGCAGTATCGCGATAGATAGTATCGCGATAGTATTTTAGAAATACATTTCGTATCTGTATTTCTGTATCGCGATACATTTTTTGCACCAGTATCTGTATTCCTGTATCGAAATACATTTTAAATGATCCTTTGCATCGCGATACAATCAAGATGAAGTGTATTTCGTTACATTTCTTGAGAAATACCCCCCCCCCCCCCCCCCCCGAAAAAAAAAAAAAGAAACAAGTTTGAACCAATTTTTTTTTTTCTTTTACTTCTAAGGGCACCAGAGTCAAGGAGATGCTGGGGTATTGTTACTATGCTGACCAATTAGTTCCTTTTGATTCTACAAACTATTTTTCTATTAGTCCTCTTCTCTCTTCTGAGAAGTGTTGCGTAGTGGGAAACTCGAACCAGGTGGCGTGCCAGGAGTGGAGTCAGAGCATCTTCTGCCGCAGGTCTTTTTTAGGTAGGGATTTCTTGAGTCATTTTTTCCTGGCATCCAATGCTGCTGCTAACCGTCTCTCTCGCCTTAGCGTACAGAGTACACCCTGCCGGCAAAGCTGAGTCACATTCCGTTGCAGCACGAGCCAGGCGGTGACTGACTTGAAATAGTAGGAAGACTCATGCTGTGAAGTTCAACACATATCCGAATGCGTTTGCGGCTGCGCCCGTAATACTGCACGGCTCAAGGGTACGTCATCAGCCCACGTGGGCGTGACCCGCTGCTCTGGTGATCCAAAACCCAGAAGGAGGCCAGAAGTGGCATCGCTGTGCAATCCCAGACTACGTACTCCCGCGACTAGTCTCGAGACCGCCGTTTCTTGGACAGCTCGCACCTGTGCCGGCAATATCAGCTCGTAATCCACGAGGATTACGAGCTGATATTGCAGTCCTCAAGTTTTGCTAGGCAAAACTTGAGAACTGGAATCCGTGCGTCGGTGGCGGAGGGTCGGTAGTAAGGACCTTTAGAACAGGGACGCTACCGTATCGTTTTTTCAACTGTAAAACAGAAGATAAGACATGTATTCCAAGATTCTTCAGGTGGTCCACTATACTCAAAAATTCCAAACGACACTGCATGCACGATCTTCAGCTAGGTAGCCTACAACGAAAGTGCGCATTGTCCTTTCATACAGCAGCGTGGTAAAGTTTCATGTTCAAGGCCACACCTACAGATAAAGAATTCTAGTTCATTCCGCCGTGACATAATGTGATCAATGTTGACAGGATTCCCTCGTCAGACAGACAGGATGTCATGGAAGGGACCGCGGTCAGCAATTGTTGGAACGTTTTTTTGGGCCCATTGAAGACTCCTCGTCGTCCGAAACCACTACCTTCAAGGCAAAGTACCAAGCCTACGGGAACGTAATTTCGGGATCGAAAACATCCATTTCAAACTTCAAGCTTCATCTCAGTTGGCGTCTCCAAAAATTTGAAAAATGTATTTCAGTATCAGTATTTCTGTATTTGTATTTCTGCCCTCCCTAAAATGTATAGGTTGTTTGCACATGACGTCAATCCGCCATTTTGTTGTTAGTTTGTTTTTTCAAACAAATTTACTACATTGAAAGATTACATCGTAACCGGTTGAAATGATGTCAGCGGTGCTCTACGCATTTGAGAAGGCATGCAAATCCTTGAAATGCTCGAGTTTGGCACACGCCACACAGATCGCAACAACAAAATGGTGGACGAAATTACGTCAGTGAAAACACCCTATTCCTGTATTTGTATTTCCAAATACATTTTGTCTCTTTTTAAAATGTATTTCCGATACGTATCGCGATACATTTTTACAGATGTATCTTAGTAAGAGTATTTTAGCTACAATTTCAAAGTGTCCCAGTATTTGTATTTCCAAATACATTTTTGAGTATTTCTGCCCATCTCGAGCAGCCGAAGGCCTTGGAGGCGGTAGTACCGCTAGATGAAATCTGTCGGTAACAGCCACACGCGACATTAAATTGCTATTTTATCGATGCCAGCAGACAGATACCTGGGCCAAGTTCGTAGCTTTTCTCATAAAAGAGCGGCTTCCAAATCTAATGTTCTTTGGTCACATATTGGCTTATCTGCATGCAAAATTTCAGTACAGGCATAACATATGGAGAACTATTGTGTTATTCATTATCCAGAAGCTAAATATGCTAAAGACTAAAAATCGTATGCGGTCTGGTAAGTACAGTACGTTGAATACGCAGTGCTTGGAGGAGAAAACAACCGTGTTTTATCACCGTAAAGTAAACCACGCGTAGGAAAATGCTCAGTCTCCTTCAAAGTTTATTGCTACCGGCTAAGACCAGATGCCAATTAGCTTGAAAACCGATTTTATGCCATTTTCAACGGTAGGAAGGCTGTGTGCACCGCAAACAGGCCTCGTTTATTCTTTAAAATTTTCTTTAACAGCTTCAGTGTTTTGACGTGTGGACTATCTATGCTATGTTCAGGTGGCTCTTGAGTGTTCTGCCAAAAGACGCGACGCGCGGAAAGATACGCTTGCTCTGGAAATGACCCAGCCACTTTTTTAAAACAGTCGGAGTGCCGGCGGCCAGCCCGCGAAGGGTTGCGTTCGATGACGTAGAGACACCTCGATCACGTATACTGCCGAAAGCGTAGCCCTCAAGAGCTGCGCATATTGTTGAATGTTTTAAAAATCTAATTTGAGAAAGGACACTGGGGGGGGGGGGGGGGGGGGGGGTGTCGATAACAAAACTTCCCGGCTTTGACAACGCTTCCCCAAAGGTTCGGGCAAAGACACGAGCGAAACCATTAGAATCGTAAGTTCCGAAATCAGTGCAATCGGCGAGCTCCACCCCCCCCCCCCCCCCCCCAAAAAAAAAAAAAAAAAAGCGATAGTTTAAGTTGGTGAGGCAAAATGGCTGCGCACTGGTTCGCCCTACTTGGCCCAGTCGGCCATCTTTCATCCATCCATCCATCCATCCATCCAACACAAGGCCGCGCGAGGAGGCGCAGCTGGCGGAGCTTGCAGAGCGAGCTGTCGACGAAACGTCGCAACATCTGTCGATGAAACGAGCACCCGCTCGTTTCCACGAAACGATCTGTCGATGAAAGATCGCAGTGTCGACGAAACGATTTGTCCATGAAACGTCGTTCGACGAACTGATTGCCACCGCCCCCAGCGCCCCATAGCAGGCGCCGTCCGAAACTCCGCGCATGCGTCGTGTGGCGTACTCGCTCTTCCCGCCTGCAAGCACACCCTCGCTTTGTCGTCTGCTATAGGCACAGAGCAGACGACGCCGCAGCGCTCGCCAATTTTCGCTGAACATGGTTCAGCGAACCACCGCGTATGTGGGTTGATTCCCTGACTCCGCTGGCTAAGGATAATCATCGTATACTAAATGTAACATCACGGTAGATTAAATTTTTTTATGAGACAAACTTGCAGTTATCATCTGTTTCACTTTAGGTCTAAGTGCTGCAGACGCTACGAGACGATATGACCCACCAAGCAGCGACAAAAGCACTTTTTGCACTTTACTGGGTCCCCCGGGGATGCACTCCGTGACCTTGCACCTTTGCCGCTATTTGATTGGCTCTGTCGTTTTGAAGCGTACGCTGCGGTCGGACTTAAGGTGAAATGGAGTATAACAGTCTATTTCTGTATCACACCTGCTACGCTCATACTGATTTGCGAACGCATATCGGTAAAAATGCTGTTTCTGACAAAGCAAAAAAAAATCTTAAACAGGGGTTATGCCCTAATGACTCTGCAATCTGCCCCAATACAAATCGCCGGTTGAAAATGAGTTTGAGACCAGTTCGCTATAGCGAGGGTACCAGACGAGCAGCACTGTAGCATCGCCTCCTCTGCGCCTAGCAGACGGTAAAGCGAGGGTGTGCTCGCAAAAGGGAAGAGCGAGTCCGCCGCACGGCGCATGCGCGGAGTTTCGGACGGCGCCTGCTATGGGGCGCTGGGGGTACGGGACGGCCGCCGCTGCCGTGTTATAGCTAACAGTGTCCACGATAGTACGTCGGTTGACTCATTATTGTGCCTAGATTGTAACGGAACCTTTTTGGTGTGATCTTATTCTGATATCGTTATATCTCGCCTTTTCAACTTGGCTGCACACCTCTAGACGACATTCTACACATTGCACTCCTTGTCGACATGTCGCTGGTGCTTGAGACTAATTGGAAGTCACTGTTTGCTCACTCCTTGGTGCACACATTTTATCTTCAACATCAGTTATCTGAAGGAGGCTCCATGAAACCCTGGAATTTGTTTAGAGGTACCTCCACATACTGTGTTAGAGTGCTGTTTTGTGCGTTGTAGGTTCGCACAAAACCAAATTGCACCTTGTAATATACCCTTTGACTGTTTACTACAATTAAATGTGCAATGAAACATTGGCCACGAGAGGTGACTCGGCCAACGTGGGCAACAAATTCCTTACATAGTTTTCTCCATGGGTCATTTTGGATGTTGACAAATTTTCTTGTGAATAATGAGTGTTATGCACATATGTTTCTTCTACTTTTCAGACAGGTACTTCAGTTAGATAAACCCCAGCAAAAGCAGCAAGAGAGTCTCGTAGGGTCACACCAAGGATAACGGCATTCCTGCTCGAGTCCCGGGTCTTCTCACCGAACTTCACTGAGCATAATGGTACATTCCCTTTCCTTAACTTTGTGGGAGCCAAGGGTGAAAGACGACGCAGAGGGCACGTGACAGGCGGTCGGCGGAGAAAGAAGTCACGAGCTGGCGCGAGACAGTGCGTGCTGAGCGAGGCTGGAGCTGGGCAGGAACATCAGAGCCGGGCTGCCTGGCTTGGAGCGGTCCACCAGCGAGGTTCAGACCGGACCGGTAGAAGCGGCGAGTCCTGGCCATCTAGCCTAGGCCACGACGATCCCAGGGTGGTTCCGCAGCGAGACTCGGGCAGTGATAGCCCGGGACAGCCAGCCTACGCAGCGCTGGCATGGGAAGGACGATCCGCAGGCCTGGACACTGACTCTGACTGTGAGCTCTGATCGACGGACGACAACACGGGTCGGCGTGCCTGGACTGCTGGCTCTGAACGACGGGCAACCGTGAGGTAGTAAACTTATTCGCTGTCTTCTCGGTGCTGTATGTCACTCCCTGGGTGACGGGTGGAGCGCATACCGATTGGGCGGTGATTATTAGTAGCTAAGCGAACTCCATAAAGAAACCAGTATTAAAATGGCACATCCAACGTGAGGCTCATTCGGTATGCCTCTGCTTCTAGTCGTCCCCAGGGAGTCGTAGGGATTCGTTGAGCGGGTTGTTCACTAACGCTAACGATGCCCGTTGAGACAAATATGTTGGAAGTTTGGCGACTTGTCTCACGGCAGACCTCAGCAGGTGTCTCCTCGAATCAAGTACCTAAAGGGCTCGAAGAACGAGGTTGAATACATGCTTTCTCGGGTACCCTAGAATAGTGGTTGCCAGGAGACGGGGAGCGCGGTTAAGATGTAAGAAAGTCGTCTCCAGAGGCAGAGGAGAGTCACGGCATGTTCGCTGGAAGGCAGGATAACGAGTGGCAGGAGGGGAAACAGCCAGGACTCATTGCAGATTTAGGATTTAGGCTTGGGGTGATGCGGTAGGCAAGTAAGCGCTTGTCGAGGCCTGGAGTGCAGATGGGTTTTTGACAGTGGGTGTTGGAAAGATTGCGGAAATGGCAGTTGACACCGGGAACACTGGCAGACGAGATTGTCAGCGGGTGTCGGGTAAACTGGCGGAAATTGCGGTTGGCACCTGGAACGCTGGCAGGCGAGTTAATGAGCACTATGATTTGTAACTGCTGGGCCAAGACGGCTAGTTTCTTCGCGTCAGTCCAACAGTCGACAAAAGGCGGAGGGACGACTCTCCCTTGAGGGGGGTCGTTCCAAGAAAGCTACGAATTGATTTAGATGATTCTTTCTCGACTTCACTCTGGCCGGTCGTGGCACTGACAGCAAGACTTTTAATAAGTTATGTCGCGTCATGGCCTGGCCGGGGATGCGGCGGTAGACATTTAGGTGGCTTGTAGCTGTCCAGCTTGCCTTGAGGTGTGAACGGTTGAAGCGGGCTTGCTCGCTGAGCGTGAACGGTGGAAGCAAGCCTAAGGCCCACTTCAGACAGGGCAATTTCCCCCAGCAACTTAACGTCGCAACACCAGCAACACAGGCCGCCTGCGTTCAGACGCTGCAACCAAATTGCTACGACATGCCATCATCATCATGAAATTTGATTTTTCTTGCACTATATAGACGCACAACTACGTGCTAAAAACATGTTTTTATATCTTTGACTGGCATTAATACTCACTCATGTTTCTGAAAAAGTTTATTTCCAAAAACGATCCATTTGAAACCAGGACCAAGTCTTCAGCTGTCATCCTCACCACCACAGGGGTGTCACGTGAAAATATTGCGTGTCTGTTTTAAGCCGAACCTGATCTCAGAAATTCGTGCTGATCTGGGAAAACCTAGGGAATTACCCGCCAGCAACCTCAAAATTGCTAGAAAAGTTGCCCCATCTGAAGCGGGTGTTCGGGAACTGAAATCAAGGGCAGTGGAGCTCTGGGTTCAAACCCACCTGGAGACGTTTCTTTTCTTTTTGCCTTTTTCTTAGTATACAGTATATATATATTTATATTTATAAATAATACTTTTTTTAATTTTTAACGTATACACGCATAATTTACACACTAATTCACATTCAGAAGTGCTTTTATTCACACACTGTGGCTCCCTAGTGCTTGCAATAGCTTCTTGCTAAGCTATTGCAAGCTCTGCAAAGGGAGGCCCCGCAGGGGGCACCTGTGAAAGGCAGGTGTTTGGAGAGTGGCGTCTCCACGGACCCCGAGCCATGCGGGTTCGCCCGCCCACGTCTGACTGTGCGTGGCTTTCCCGTGTCTGGGGAAAAGGGCATCCTGGTGGTTGAGCTGAGCCCGGGGCAGGGTTGGACCCTTCGGGGCCCCCCGGGCGAGGCAATACACCACTTCGGCCCCCGCTTCTCATAGACGGGAGTCCTGGTAAGGCCCGGCCAGGATGATTCAGTCTAGTCGCCTTTTCTTCTACTATCCCCTCCGATCTTTCGCTTTTACCTTTCCTGTTTCTTTCACTTCCTTCTCATTTCTTTTGCTCCTTTTTCACCCCTCTTTGGCGGCAAGGGCTAACCTTGGGTGGCAATAGACCTCTGTCTTGACCCACACTTGGGTATAGTTTCCCGGCAGCACTGTTAGCGTAACGTCTCCAGCCAAGCCCTTCTTGTTATGGTGCGTTACCTAACCCCTTGTTGGGCTCGGTGGTGGGTGGTGCACCGCGGATTCCGAACACTCTTTGCCCTTTTATGGCGCCCCACCCCTCCAAACCCCGTTCAGGGCACGCCCTTAAAAGGCGCTGCCCCGAACAAAAAACCATCGACAAAGAATATGAAGCAGAACCGTTCAATAAGTTTTTCATCGTTCATTCGCTGGATGAACAAAGACCTGTTTCCAAGCTGTCACCTTTTATTGTAGCAAAGGTGCTAGAAAACCTTGTAGGGTTTTCCTACAAGGCTAAAAAACAGCACACTGGAGACCTTCTCGTGGAAGTGAATACAAAAAAACAAAGTGACGCACTTCTTAAACTGACTACCATCGTTGACGTGAAGGTGTCGGTGAGTCCTCATCGCACACTAAATACTGTCCGTGGAGTCCTCTCTGAGGACGACTTCTTGCACACAAGTGAGGAAGAACTCCTCGAGGGACTCCAGGGTGCCGGTGTCGTCGCCGTGAAACGCATTATGTTTAGGAAAGATGGCGAACAAATTCCTTCGAGACATGTTATCCTGACGTTTGAAAGACATACCCTCCCCGAGACAGTCAAGCCAGGATACTTGAACTGCCGCATTCGCCCGTACGTCCCCAACCCCCAGCGGTGCTTCCGTTGCCAGCGTTTTGGTCATGGAACACGCAGCTGTCGAGGGAAGGAGACGTGTGCGAAGTGCGGTAGTCAAGGTCACGTTTCCGATACTTGCGAGGCGGCTGCGGCCCTCTGCGCTAACTGCGGTGGACCACATCCTGCTTATTATCGTGCATGTCCCTCTTGGAAGCTAGAAAAGGAAATTCTTACCATCAAAGTTAAAGAAAACATATCATACCCAGAAGCCAAGAAGCGGTTGTCCTTTTTGTCAAAGGGGAGTTTTGCCGAGGTGGTGCGCAGGGGCCCTGCACCACGCTCGGAGTCAAGGGCCACCCAGGTCTCTCCCGAGATCTTGGCGGCCGACTGCAGGGCCCCAGCTCCCCGACAGGAGCAGCGGCTGCTTCCTCCAGCCCCTGGTGGTAGCAAGCGTGCTGCTCCTCCTTCCAGGGACAGGCCGGCAGCAGCCGCGCCTGCCCCCTCTCCTAGGTCGCCCCCTGGGGAGACGGAGCGAGTTTCTCGCTCTTGCTCGCTAGAGAGGGCCCCCCTACCGAAGGAGCAGCATGGTGCCCATGCAGCTCCTGTGAAAGGAGGGGACCAGACGAGCTCAGACGACCCGTCGCCCAGTTCGTCTGCAACCCCCCCAGCCGGTCGTGGTCGGGGTTTGCCCCCCCGCACACCTGGCCGGACAAGTGCTGTTCTAAAAACAACGGACACCTCTCAGGAGGTGGAGATGTCAACAGATGCTGACAATCTGTCCACTCCTGGGTCCGACCAGGACAATATGGAGTGGGAAACGCCCTCCAGTAAACATAAAAAGAATAAGAAGCCTGTTGTCCCACCCAAATGATGATCCCAATGTCTTCCACCTAGTTTATGTTGACTTTACGGTCTTAATTATTTTACTAAGTTTATTTTTAACTTTTATATTTACATACCTTTTATAGATGACTAAGTTACATTTTATGCAATGGAACTGTCGCGGTATTTTAAGAAATATTGATGATGTCAACTATTTTATGGATCAGCTACGACCCATCGCTCTCGCCTTGCAAGAAACCCATCTTAACACAAATTCTTTTAATATTTTAAGACGTCATCAGGTTTTTAGAAAAGATCGCCCCTCTTCCACCCCTTCTGGTGGTGTTGCAGTGGTCGTACAGAGGGGAGTTGCTTGTTCTCAAGTCCCCCTCTGCACGCCCCTGGAAGCTGTTGCAGTACGTCTCCTTCTAGACCGCCTTGTAACAATTGTTTCCTTATACTTGCCACCTAATGCTCCTTTAAACCTTCAAGAGCTTCAGGGACTTATAGGACAGCTCCCACAACCGTTTTTAATTTTGGGGGATTTTAACGCTCATCATCCTATGTGGGGTAGTACCCGTCAAGACTCCCGTGGTGGTGTGATTGAACGTCTTTTATTGTCTTCGGGGTTATGCCTTCTTAATGGGAGAGAGCCAACGTTTTTTAGTGCGGCACACAACTCATTTACATCCATCGATCTTTCTATTGCTTCACCTTCATTGCTTCCTTGCTTTTCCTGGAAGGTTCTTCATAACCCTTTTGGAAGTGATCACTATCCAGTTGTTTTAGAGAGTACCGTTCCATTGCCTAATCTTTTAAAGAGGGTCCCTAGGTGGAAATTAGACAAGGCAGACTGGGCGCTTTTTAATCTTCACTCCACTTTAGATCCTTCGCTTCTTTCGTCTATGTCCCCTGAGAACGCTACACTTTATGTTACTGAGCAGATACTAAAGGCTGCTCAGCAGTCCATTCCACAAACATCTGGTAATATACCCAAGAAATGTAAACCTTGGTGGAATAAGGAGTGTGCGACAACCCGGGCGGACCAAAATAGGGCATGGGGCCGATTTCGTAGATACCCCACTCCAAGCAACCTTGTTGAATTCAAGCGACGAAAGGCCAAGGCTCGTTGGACTAGGAAGCAGGCAAAGCGGAAGTCATGGATGAAGTATCTCTCTTCTTTAACCAGCTTTGTCCCAGCTAAAGAGGCCTGGGACCGATACCGGAAAGTAAATGGGGATTACAGGTGCTTTGCCATTCCAACATTTAATGCTCCTTCTTCATCACTAAAAGATATTGGTAACATACTCGGGGAACATTTTTATAATTCGTCTAGTTCGGCCAACTACAGTGTTACCTTCAGACAGTTAAAAGCTCGTGCAGAACGACAAAAGCTTCTCATATCAGGAGAAAATTCAGCATCCTATAACCAACCATTTACGAGATGCGAGCTTGAGATGGCTCTTAATGTGACAAAGCTCTCGGCCCCTGGTCCTGATGGAATTCATTATGAAATGCTGCACCGCCTTTCTCCGGAGTCCCTTGAAAATCTTCTCCTGTTTTTTAATCTTTTGTGGGAAAAGGCATGTTTCCCTCAGGCTTGGAAACATGCACATATCATCCCCCTCCTAAAGCCTAACAAAGACCCCTCACAACCATCAAGCTACCGCCCAATTACACTGACAAGCTGCCTTGGGAAAACATATGAAAGGCTTATAAACAGGCGACTGGTCTACATGTTAGAAAGCCAGAGGGTCTTTGATAAAAATCAATGTGGATTCCGCCAAGGTCGATCTACCCTTGACCACTTAGTTCGCCTAGAAACTGTGATACGTGAAGCATTTGTAAACAGGCAGCACTGTGTTGCAGTTTTTTTCGACTTAGAAAGGGCATATGACACAGCATGGAGGTATGGGATTCTCCGAAACCTGTATGCCTGTAATATTCGTGGCCGTATGCTGCGAAGCATAAAGGAATATCTGACAGACAGGACTTTCCAAGTTCGTCTCGGCTCAGCCCTATCTGATTCCTTTGTTCAAGAAAATGGAGTCCCCCAAGGGGGTGTTTTAAGTGTGACTTTGTTTTTGCTAACAATGAATTCACTCGCACAACTGCTGCCACCCTCTATATCATATTCTCTTTATGCTGATGATATACAGATTTCATCATCGTCTTGTAACCTTTCTAGTTGTGAGCGCCAGTTGCAGTTAGCCATAAACAAACTGTCCAAGTGGGCCGACGAAAATGGGTTCAAGTTCTCTGCTTCAAAAACAGTCTGTGTCCCTTTTTCTCTGCGACGCGGGCTGTCTTTGGATCCATCCCTGGAATTGAATGGAACTCTTATACCTGTTAAGAAGGAGCACAAATTTCTTGGTGTAATATTTGATAGAAAGCTTAATTTTATTTCCCACCTTAAAGCGCTCAAGCAAAAATGCCTTCAGTCAACAAACCTTCTGAAAGTTTTATCTCACAAGTCTTGGGGGTCTGATAGAAAATGTATCCTACAGCTATACAATGCCCTTGTACGATCCCGTCTTGACTATGGTGCAGTAGTGTATGGATCGGCTCGGCCCTCTGCCCTTAAGATGTTGGACTCGGTTCATCATCTTGGCTTGCGACTGGCAACAGGAGCTTTCCGGACATCCCCCGTCCTTAGTTTGTATGCAGAATCCAATGAGCTGTCCCTGAACAAACGACGTACATATCTTAGTCTAACATATGCTTACAAGATTCTGGCCGATCCTCAGCATCCGACTTACTCTTCCCTCACAAGGTCAAGGTTCTATCGCCTTTTTGAAAATAAATCAAGCATTGTAAGACCGTTGAGCTTCCGCATTGAACATCTTCGCTCCTCGCTGCATCTTTCTCTGGACCAGGTCAGCCTTGTTCGGAAAGTGAACGGTATTCCACCTTGGAAAACACAGCGAGTTGAATCCGACTGGTCTCTCGCAAAGTTCAACAAGCATGGCATTTCCCATGCTGTAATTAAGCAAGAGTTTGGAGAACTGCAAAATAAGTATGATGGTTATCTTCATGTTTATACAGATGGTGCCAAGACTTCATCTTTCGTCGGTTGCGCCGTATACTCTGAAAGCTTCTCCAAGGTTCAACGACTTGATTGTATCGCCAGCATTTTTACTGCGGAGCTCTATGCGGTATCAGTGGCGATTGAATATATTATCAATAGTAAAATACTGAGGGCAGTCCTGTTTGTTGACTCTCAAAGTGTGATTCTTGCAGTTTGCTCTCTTAAAGATACTAAAAATATGCTTGTACAACAAATTCGATATAAACTTAACTCTGCTTTGCATGGGGGTCAAAATATAAAATTTTGTTGGGTGCCCAGTCATACTGGCATTGATGGCAATGAAGAAGCCGACAAACTTGCAGGGTCTGCCGGGAACCTTCCACAATCGCTCTCCTGTCTACCCTATCAAGATATTAAACCCTTGGTGAAGTCCTCAATTCTTCATTCTTGGCAATTGGAATGGGACATGGAGTGCGATAACAAGCTTCATGTTACCAAACCTACATTGGGAGTCTGGGAAAGTTCTTCATGCAAGAGCCGACTTCATGAAACGTTGTTGTGCCGCCTGAGAATTGGACACTCATTTATAACTCATAGGTATCTGCTTTCGGGAGAAGATCCACCTGTGTGTGATCAGTGTGGTGACAGGCTCACTGTTTTGCATATCTTGTGGCAGTGTCCCGGCCTTCAGTCCAAGCGCCACATTCATTTCCCTGAATTTTTCCAATATCATATCCCATTTCATCCTGCTCTCCTTGTGGGAGAGAATCCTCTAGTCTCTTTTGAACGGGTAATGGAATTTCTTAGCAGTATTGGCCTTTTACACCGACTCTAGCCTTTTGGTCAATCTTTTGTAAAACTTCTCCTTTAATACAATGGTCTTTACAATTAGTTTGGCGCAGATGGCCTCGTAGCTTTTGCGCCATTAACCCCCAAAATCTCTCTCTTGTTCTCTTGCGGGAGTTCGCAGAGCTAGAGAAGAAATATAGTGACTATCTCCACTTTTACACTGATGGCTCGAAAACATTGAATTGCGTAGGCTGTGCAGTTTATTCTCTCGCTTTCAGTGAAGCGAGGCAACTCAACCCTCTAGCAACTATCTTTACTGCTGAACTGTATGGTATCCTGATGGCTATTGAATATATTCTAGAAAATAACATTAACAAAGCAGTTCTGTTTGTTGATTCCCAAAGTGTTCTCTTAGCTATTTCATCTTTAGCAGACAGCAAGAACGCTCTTGTGCAACAGGTTCGTTTTCAGATAAACAAAGCTTTCCATCTAGGACAATTTATAAACTTCTGCTGGGTGCCCAGTCATGTGGGCATTCCCGGTAACGAGAATGCAGACCATCTTGCTCTTTCTGCAAAAAATTACACGGAAACGTCTTTTGGCCTGCCGCACCAAGACCTCAAGCCAGCCTTAAACAAGTCAATTATTAAGTTATGGCAACAGGATTGGGACACACAGATAGATAACAAACTTCACATTATTAAGCCCAACTTAGAAGTGTGGGAGAGTTCCTCCCATAAGGACCGCCGTTCGGAAGTTCTTTTATGCCGCTTGAGAATTGGTCATTCTCGATTGACTCACCTGCACTTGCTCTGCGGTGAAGATGTAAAGCTCTGTGAAAAGTGTGGGAAAATGTTAACTGTCTTTCACATCCTGTGGAATTGTAGATTTTTGGATCATCAACGTCGAAGATATTTTCCAGAACTTTTCAGAAACCACCTTCCATTTCATCCTTATTTTTTGCTTGGTGATAGACCTTTGGTACCATTTGCTCGCGTTTTAAGTTTCCTACATGCAATTGGCCTTTTGCACTTGATATAGATAAGTAAAGTTAGATGTAAATGCAAGGCTCCTTAAATTAACTTTCTTGGCGCAATATGGCCGTAGTCGCTCTTGCGCCATTAAACCCCAATCATCATCATGCAAAGGGAGGGGCATCTTCCCACCCTTTGCAGGCTGTAAAGCTGTGGCTTGCACAGCTCTAGCAGGTCGCACCTCGCACACTGGCTCCATCATCAAGCATAGGGGCTGCATGAGTCGCGCCACACCGTAAGGCTATATACGGTCGGGTCACAGCACCTGAGACCATTCGTCGCTGCATTCAGCTGTGGTATGGTGGCATGGTCAGGGCATGAAGCAGGGGTACAACTTGGAAATGCTCATCTTCATCACATTTGAAGCACATTTTTTTATTACTTTTGTGTCGAGTTGTCAGCATTTTAAGGGTGAGGAAGCAAGCAGCAGCGAGAGCAAGAAAAAAAATTGAAAGCCGCTCTTATTGAGAATTTATTACAAGCACTAGGAAGCCGTGGAGTATTCTTAAAACGCTTCTAAAGCTGAATTAGCGTATAAATTATGTGCTAGTGCCTCAAAAATAAAAAAAAACAAACAATTTAAGTATAATTAATAAGGATAAACATATACACAAGGAGGACTTCAATCAGAACAACACAGTCTGTAAATTTGAAATTTGACACCATAAACCGCTTGGCCACCACCCAATTTTATTTTTAGGTCGTTTATCGAGGTATATGAATTTCGTTTGCAGCTGTGGGCTGCAAGAGAGATAGCCTTAGTTTCATTTACTTTACTATTCCCACAAATATGGCAAGTGACCAAGAATAGAACGTCATTTGTCGGCCGAGGCACTGTGCTTGCATCAAGGCAAACTAGCCTGGCTTGGTAGGCTTATATTTTGTTTCATCACCCGTTTAGGATTCTGTTGTCGCTCATCAAAAGAAAAAAAAACTAAGTCTGACTTATTCTGGTGTGCAGGTACCCTTGGCAGCAAACTCTGCTAAATGGGGCAAAATATATATTATACATTTTTTAGCAAATATGCATTGTTTTAGCAAAATGAGCTACACTATTTGACTAAGGTGAAACAGAACGAGCCTTTCCACCTGGGTCTGTTTCCATCGTTCGCAGACACTATTTCCTGGTTTTTGTGGTTGGTATCAGACTTTTGTGTCTCTGACCGGCCAAAGCATCTGTGTTAGACTCAGACTGGTTTCTTTAGGATATGTGCAGGTATTCTTCGCAGCAAATGGCTGCCAATCATGAACACGAGTTTGTTCTCGGCCACCAAGAGCAAGTATTTTCAAGGTGAGCTATTGCCTGCCTATATTTTATTTATTTATTTATTTGGTGATACTGCCAGCATTCTGTGGAACGCCCAGGCAGGAGGTGTACAAAAACAATATTCAAAGACAAGCGGAAGTAGTACAAACAAGCAGACAGCGCCACTGCTCAACAAAGTGCGAGAGTAGTGCTTCAATAAAAGCATCTAGTGATCTCAAATCAAAACACTTTCAAGAAGCTTATTCCACTCACACGTGGTTCTAGGAAAAAAAGGATGCTTTGAACAAAGTGGTTCCACACAATGGTTCGACAAGTGTTAATTGGTGTTTGCCTCTCATGGGCCTTGTTTCGTTAAATGAAGTGTAATCACAGAGACGCAGTCGCAAATTACCCTGTATCATATTATAAAGAAACTTCAGCCGTCCTGTTTTTCTCTGGGTTGCCAAATCACTCAATCCCGATTTTGGGTACAAATCTGAAACTGATGACATAAAACCATAATGGTTGTACACAAACTGCAATGTTTTTTTTTTTGCACAGTCTGTAACATATTGATTGAGAGCTTTGTATGAGGGTCCCATACAATACATGCATATTCTAGCATTGGTCTTATGATGGTTTTATAAGCAGTCAGTTTAGTTTCAGGTGAACACAGGTTAATATTTCGTCTTAAAAACCAGAGCTTCCGCATTGCTTTACGAGCTATAAACTCAATATGTGCACTCCATGACAAATCAGAGGTAATTAAAGCTCCAAGGTATTGATATTGGTTAACAGTATCGAGTGGTACTCATTTGATAGAATATGTAAAAAAACAAAGGGTTGTTCTTCCGCGTCAAGGCCATTTGAACACACTTTTTAGAGTTTAGAACCATATTCCATTTTATGCACAATGCATGAACCAAAGATAGACATTAATTTAATTCTTCTTGATTAGACGGGTTGTTTACCTTAGCAAATAAAACACAATCGTCAGCAAAAAATCGGCTTTGTACATTGGGGTGGTGTATCTTTGAATCGTTAATAAAAATTAAAAACAAAAGTGGCCCAAGGACCGAGCCCAGGGGCTCGCCCGAGAAAACGGGTGACTCGGGGGGAAAAAACAGTCAACACTAACACACTGCGTTTAGTGTTTCATTCATTCCCCTTGGATGCCATTTCCTATGTGTAGTGGTCTTGCATTAGTATTTTTTGTCTCCCTTCTGCAAAAACACCCAAGTTTAATTAAGACCGGGTTCTTTCTTATACATGCAGGTCTTGGTGGCAAGCACCAGCCAATCACGGCCACAAGTTTGCTCTTTGCCGCTCGTCGCAAGTGTTTTCAAGGTGAGTGATTGATGCCTATCTGAGTTGTGTGTTTTATTCCTCACAGACACTCTATTTCCGGTCTTTATAGTGGTCTTGTGTCAGGCTTTTGTGTCTCTGTCTGGCCAAAGCATCTGTATTAGACTAAGACTGGGTTCTTTAGGATATGTGCAGGTATCCTTCGCAGCAAATGGCTGCCAATCGGAAACACGAGTTTGTTCTCGGCCACCAAGAGCAAGTATTTTCAAGGCGAGCTATTGCCCGCCTATATCAGTGATGTGATGGCTGCGCCAATTGCGCCAAACTGCACCAAGGGGCTAACCCTGCTACATTTTGTCAAAATATGGGTAATCTGCGCCGAGCCTGCGCCAAAGGGCCAATTTTGGTCGCCTTTCAAAACCGAAACTAAACTAAGTACCGTAACTGAGCATGCATGAGCTAGGCGGCACAAACGGCCGCCCGACACAAAATATCCTGCATTAATCGTCCATGGTTTTTTTTTTAATGGTCTTTTCCCGCCATGCCGTCTCTTCTTTCATGCTCTCGTCGCCTCGTAAGCAATAATCTCGTCTCGCGATTTTTTCTTTTTTTAACGATAGATGTTGGCGTGTGTGTGTGCTGCAACGCTAGCGTGCTGGGTACCAGCCATGACGTGGCGCTGTGAAACGAAACTATGTTTTGGCGCGGCGGGAGTTGCTTTTTGAGCTGAAGCTCTCGCTCCTGAAATCAACGGCCACACGACATTGCAGATATGGAGCTTCCTAAACTGAAACATAAGGACCGCCGCATGTTCATCAACATTCATGTTCTTGTTTAAAACATACGCTGCTACAAAAATCCCTCTCTAACTCAAAGACTGCTGTGTCGAAGTATTGATTGCCTAGGTTTCTCTTGGTGGGCTTTCTTTCGAGAGGGACCCCGGTACGTGCAAAATGTGTTCTGAAGAAAAGTTGAAGTGAGCTAAAGCAAAGAAGGGAATGTCCGCACGCTGAACCCGCAGAGAACGCTTGTTTGTCTCGAGTTCAGTCGTTGCACAAAGCGACCCTGGCTCGCGATGTCTTGCATCAATGCGCTCAGGTTCTTTTTTTCTGTGTTTAGCTCGTACCTCGCCTGCCGGCCTTGCAAGCACGCGGCGCTGGACTCTTTTTTGTCGCATGCTGGGCAGTTACATTTTGCATAGATTTTTGGCAACCAGTTGGGACGGAGCGGAGAGGCATGCTTTCGGTTTCGATTAAACAGCCGTTTCGCTCGCGCCACAAAGAACATGCACCTGCAAGCCTGCCGGAGTTGCCCTCACGTGCATGCGAACCAACGATGCGAACATAATTGCACGACAGAGGCACCCGGGACGCTTGCAATTTAGTGTTTTACATTTAATTACTTTTGACGAAAATCTGGCACGTCGGCAATCAGTAAAACGGTGGCAAGCGGTTTTTCGGAATTGCTTGGCAATGCCTACAGCACTGTACACTTGTGGGATATTGCAATGTCTCTTTGGAGACATTAAAATTGGACATTCAATACTACCCTAAGCTAAAGCAAAGCTTGCTCCAGCTTTGCAGAATGTTTCGAAAACCAAAAAGAAATGTGTCATGTCATTGGCATTTCAGTTACATCTTGAAAGACTCCCAGGTGGCCAAACTTGACCATAATTGGTTTATTTCGGCGAGCAAAATTCCCTTCGCGTGTCCAGCATTTAAAATAATATTTTTATTTTTATTAGAATATCTGCTTTAAAAGCTACTTCTGCTGCTCCAAAACACTGTTTTGGCTGCTCCGAAAGGTGCTCCAAAACGGCTTAGGCCAATCACATCACTGCTATATGAGTTTCAGCATTTGTCAAGGAGCGCAAAAATCAAAGCCCGGGGGTTGGCCATTGCAAAAATGTTGACTCGGAAGCGCATAGGGAGGAAGCTTTACAAAAGTATCCACCTGCCTCTACAAGTGAAACCGAAACTAAGAATGTGGGTTCCATTTGAAAAAAAAAATTGTCAGCCCGAATTAACTCAAGGCGGCACGGAGCAAACAAGCCACGGTACGAGTAGGCTTGGTTCAGGCTTTTGTAGGGGTGGTCGATGACTCGGTGTTTTCTAAAAAGTTGTCTTTTTCTAAAAGTGTGGTGGTCAAATATTCGGGGATGGGCATTGAGTCAGGATCTTAAGGTAAAAATTTCATCCACATGCCGGGATTCATGTGCCTTGTTCCCCTAGCGAGGGGGACAAGGCCTTTAAAATTTTAGGTTCGCAAAATTGGTGCGTCAGTATTGATGTCTCATTTTACATCAGGCCTCTCATTTTAAAACTCACTATAAATGACATGTCTAAAATTCGTTTGGGTGTACTTCCTTCCAGCAAGTATATGGTTCTGTCTCAAAAGGTCTAATCTGATGTTGACTGCACCTCAGGTCTCCACCGACAATTCATCAGGACGAGACCCAACCGGGACATTAGGGATGAGGGGCTTAAGCAAGGAAGGCTACATATACGACAGCTTCTTGCGGACAGGAACCGAAAATAGATAGACGGTGGATGTTTCATTTGCTATGCCTTTTGGCATGCACATTCTGTTTGTTATGATTGAAAATTCCTTCAGAGTTCAGTTTCAACTATTGTAAAAAACCGAGCATGCGCTCAGATCGCAGAAGCGCCTACCCTCTGATTCGAAACGATCCGCAAATAAGCAAAGGGCATACCAGACACCCATACACCTGTTTTGAGCCGTGCTCAAAATATTAAAAGAGCACATAAGCGCCAGGTGCTTTGGCGTCTTTGCCACAATGGCGCCGGTTGCAGAGCTGACAGACCTGTGACTGGCATAAGCCATGGCATGGCCTTTGGGAACCAGGGAATCGAGATTTAAAAAGTAGCACAGAAATTGGAGGCGGGTGGTGAAGGTGGGCAGAGTTAACAGAAAACAAGGATGAAGGAAGTTCGTCGCATGAGGCATCTATGTCCCGTGCATATAATTTTGAGTGTGCTGTAGTTGGCTACTCAAAAAAATTGTTACTTAAACGTAACTAATCGCAAATCTCTTGCAGTTTCCACGGCCCACAAGCCAGCAGGCGCCAGTTCATTCTTGTTCAAAGGTGAGGATTCTAGATTTTCTAGATTGCTCTGAAGCAGCAATACTGAAGCCAGACAAGCGGTACGGCATATTTAATTGACGGAGCCCAGAACGACTGGGGACGCTTTCACTGAAGCTTGTTTTGCTGCAATACACGATTGTATTGCAGCAAAACAAGCTTCAGTGAAAGCGTCCCCAGTCGTTCTGAGCTTCGTCAATTAAATATGCCGTATCGCTTGTCTGTCTAGCTTCAGTGTTGCTGTAGGCGACAAAACATGTGCCAAGTTTTGTCACAAGAGGCATATTATGTCACGCACATGTAATTTTGATTTTATCCGGCTTAGTGTGCTGTAGGTGGCTGGTCAAAGAAATTGGTACTTGGACGCAACTAATCGCAAATCTTTCTGGCAGTTTCCAAGGCCTAAGAGCCAGCAGGTCCCAGTTTGCTTTTCCTCAGAGGTGAGAATCCCAGATTCCCGAAGCAGGAATACTGAAGCCAGACGACCGGTACAGCATTTTTAATTGACGAAGCTCAGAACGACTGGGGGCTCCTTCATTGAAGCTTATTTTTCTGTAATACACGCGAGCGCAATTGACGTATGCCTAGTTACGTCGCAAGAGGTTATCTATGTCCCGCGCATGTAAGTTTTTTAATCTTTCCGACTTAGTGTACTTGAACGTGACAGCGCAGGAAAAATCGAACTCACACCAGACACTCAGGAAGACAAGCACCCGCGCTGAACTTACAACTCTTGTGTATTCGACTGCTTCATTTTTATCTTCAGCGTCTGGGTTGACTTTTCAGAACGTGATAAGTAGAAGAAGTAGCACGAAATACAAAGGAAAATTCTAAAGAGAAGGCAAAAGAACAGTAAAAGAGAAGACAAATGAAGAAACGGAAAAAATATCTAAACGAAACACTTTTCCAAATTGTCCCTCTACCTCATCGCTATCATTTAGATAGAAATTGGAGCTCTTTGGTCGACAGCGCTATAGAAGGACTACTTACACACTTGTCCTTCAGCTGTGCTATCCTTTCCGCTTCCATTGTTTCTCTAGTCAATGCGTCTCTACTCCTACCTATTGCAGAACAATTTTCAAAATGTGCTATACAGCCACAATCGCGACAATGGATTCCCAAGTGTCCAGCTACGACTCGGTGGGTGTTATAAAAATGCTCTCTTAAACGATCATTCAAACACGTTCCAGTCTGGCCTACATACTCTCTAACACATGAGAGTGGGACAAAATATACAACTCCTTCAGTACAATTTACAAAGCTCTTTTGGTGCTTTTTCGAACTACCAACTTCCCGGTGTGCCGATCCGTTTACCTTCCGGCACAGGCTTAGAAGCTTATTTGGTGCTGAAAAAGCAACATTAATGTTAATGCAGTTACCTATCTTTTTTAGACCGTGCGAAACTTTATGTATATATGGAACAACGGCCGTCCTTTTCTTTTCTGTATTGCGTTTAGGTCATTCACCCCATCTTATTCTCTTTAATAAATCCTCTGCCACGGCTGTAAGTAATGCACTAGGATATCCTGTTGACTTTAACATGGCGATTTGAGCATCAAAGCTAACCTTAATTGAATGAATACATGACTTATTGCTTTTCAGACCGCGTCAGGATTTTTGCAAGGTGGTTTCCTTGAACTGCTCACCGTATATTTTAAATCTATGTTTGCATGTTGGGAGGGTAACACCTTTCTCCAAAAAGCAGGGGTATGCATTGGTTCATGCATAGTACCAGTTTTGAGTAACCTTTACCTTGCGCATCGGGGCCGGATCCTTTCACGTAGCTTAGATGCTTCTTCTGTTGTGAAGGTGTTTCGCTTTGTAGATGATTTTTTGATTGTGCTAGATTGTGCAGCTAAGGACTTTCAAATATTAGTCTCTAATGTTCTTTCCTGTTCTAAATCCTGTATAGATCCACCAGAAATCACTCATGAGCTCTCCACAGAAGGTTCCTTACGGTTTTTGGACCTCAGATTAATTTTTTCGGAGCATCATGTATGTTGGTCATACAAACCGAGAGGGAAGAAACCTCTTAATTTTCAGTCAGCACATTCCAAGCTTGTTAAGCGAGGCATTGTTAAATTATGTCTCACCAGTGTGCTTAATAAGTCTTGTATTCATTCACTTAAGGTTAGCTTTGATGCTCAAATCGCCAGGTTAAAGTCAACAGGATATCCTAGTGCATTACTGACAGCCGTTGCAGAGGATTTATTAAAGAGAATAAGATGGGGTGAACGACCTAAACGCAATACAGAAAAGAAAAGGATGGCCATTGTTCCATATATACATAAAGTTTAGCACGGTTTAAAAAAGATAGGTAACTGCATTAACATTAATGTTGCTTTTTCAGCACCAAATAAGCTTCTAAGCCTGTGCAGGAAGGTAAATGACGGCACACCGGGAAGTTGGTTGTTTGAAAAAGCACCAAAAGAGCTTTGTAAATTGTACTGAAGGAGTCGTATATTCTGTCCCACTCTCATGTGGTAGAGAGTTAGACTGGAAGGTGTTTGAATGATCGTTTAAGAGAGCATTTTTATAACACCCACCGAGTCATAGCTGGACACTTGGGAATCCATTGTCGCGATTGTGGCTGTATAGCACATTTTGAAAATTGTTCTGTAATAGGTAGGAGTAGAGACGCATTGACTAGAGAAATAATGGAAGCGGAAAGGATAGCACAGCTGAAGGACAAGTGTGTAAGTAGTCCTTCTATAGCGCTGTCGACCAAAGAGCTCCAATTTCTATCTAAATGATAGCGATGAGGGAGAGGGACAATTTGGAAAAGTGTTTCGTTTAGATATTTTTTCCGTTTCTTCATTTGTCTTCTCTTTTACTGTTCTTTTGCCTTCTCTTTAGAATTTTTTTTTGTATTTCGTGCTACTTCTTCTACTTATCACGTTCTGAAAAGTCAACCCAGACGTTGAAGAGAAAAATGAAGCAGTCGAATACACAAGAGTTGTAAGTTCAGCGCGTGTGCTTGTCTTCCTGAGTGTCTGGTGTGAGAATAATTTTGCTGCGCTGTCACCGCCAAGTATGGTTCACCAACTCGCCCAAGCTTCCATCCTATCGACTTAGTGTACTTTACGGGGCTACTCAATGTAATTGCTACTTGAACGCAACTAATCGCAAATCTCTCTCCCAGTTTGTCCCAGTTTCCACGGCCTACAAGCAAGCAAGCACTATTTCGTTTTTCCTCAAAGGTGAGCATTCCAGATACTTTAATTAGGTGCCCGGTGTAAGATAATACTCTTCAGGTTAGGACAGCGCGCTCTTGGCCACGGCCCGATGAAGTTCGCCCTTCACACTCTCTCACTTTGGTTTCAAGCAACGCCAGCAGGTGACTCGTCGACCCGTGGGCACGTTCAAGACGGCTCGTGCCGCCTTATGTACCACACGCGCAGAGCTCCAGCGAGGTTGTCACACGTGCAGAAAGACCATGGTGTACCGGGGTGTCATGACAACGAGATAATGATTTTTTGCTGTCACACAGTTCCGCCGTTTGGCCGCCGGTGACACTGTCAGTCGCGGGGACGGTGGCAGCCGAATGACGCAGTCTTTCAGATGCCCGTCGAACGAACACTATTTGATTCCTCGCGCCGCGCGTTCAGCCCCGGCGTGTCCTCACCTAAAGAGTGTATCTTTCACCGTGGTTAGGTGCAAAGCAGGAACTGTAAAGCCAGACGAGCCGATAGGTTTATTTAATTGACGGAGCTCAGAATGATCCGTGGCAGTGGAATGGAGGCTTATTTTTCCACAATCAAACGCAGGCATAATTTTGAATCTATCCGGCTTAGTGAAGGATTGCTACTTGTTGCGAACTAATCACAAATTTTTATTTTGCAGTTTCTATGTGGCCACAGCTAGAGTGCCTTCATACACGCGCGCTTTTGCTTGAGTGGTGACATCTCAGCCATTTTTCCGCCCAATCGTTTTTTTATGCACTTTGAAGTGCGCGAAATAAGGTGTCACTCAGCTCGAGCGCGTAGCTTTGGCTAATGCATAGACGCCATTTTACCGCCTGAATCACGCACCAAGTCCGCGAGAGCGTAACGCGCTGGCACATTCAGGGCAACAATGGATGTCTTCACCCTGAGACAGACAGACATGTAGGAACCCTAGCCACAGCTAGCAGGTGCTGCTTTCATTAAAAGGTGAGGATTTCACATTCTGTTTTCAAACAGCAAGTTTTTGAATGAGGGTCCTAAACAATTAACTTTCTTTTGCAGTAAATGCCAGATCCCCCAGTTCAGGAATATGTTAAATATATTTGGTATGGATAAGCCCAGTGTTTTGCTTCTTTATTCATAATTTGACAACAACAACACTTTTTATTTTATCACTCAGAAATACACATCAGAAGAGACTGCGTTGCAAAGAAATGTTGTGCTGAACGTCATATTCCAACTCGCATTTAGTTTTATTGGTAGCCGATATAATATATTGGATTCCAATATCCATAATACGCTAAGTATATTGGAATCGTAAACCCTTATTGGATCCCCATACGACACATGGGGATCCAATAAGCGTTTATACGGTATTGGATTCCAATATTTTCAGCGTATTATGGATATTGGAATCCCATAACAAATCCTTATTGTAATACAATACAATACATGTCATGTTTTCCAATACACTGTCTATATTGTATCGCAATACAATAAAAAGATATTGTTTACCAATATCCATAATACGCTGTTTATATTGGGGTTTTCCAATTGGGCTGTCAGTCTGTGAACCCAGGGTTCAGCAAGGCATCGAGAAGCTTACTGAGTGGGCTGACAGTAATGGGTTTAAGTACTCTCCTGAAAAGACTGCATGTGTTTGCTTCACCCGCAAACGTGGAATCCTTCTTGAACCATCCCTAATAATCTACAATAGTAATGTTAGTGTCCACCTCAGCACAAATGTTTCGGTCTTACGTTTGATAGTAAACTGAATTTTAATGCTCATGTAAAAAGCCTGACACTGAAAGCTCACAACTCTCTCTATATCCTTAAAGTTCTCTCTCACCGGTTTTGGGGCTCGGATCGATTGTGCCTCCTGCGAATCTATCGCTGTTTGGTGCGCTCACGATTGGACTATGGCTGCTTTGTTTATGGGTCTGCCAGGCAATCTGTGCTCAAGATGTTGTATCCCGTTCATCACCTTGGGCTTCGTTTGGCTACGGGTGCGTTTCGTACGTCCCCTGTGCCCAGTTTGTATGCAGAGGCTAATGAGTGTTGCCTCGAAAGACGCAGATTCACATTGGGCATGATGTACTCTCTTCGCATCCGATCTGTCCTCCAGCACTCCACTCGAGAAGTTCTTCAAGAAACACGCTCGGAACGACTTTTTCTCGCAAAACCTAGCGTGATCCCTCCATTCAGTATGCGATTGAAAACCTTGGCCGAGTCTGTCGGATTAGACGTGGCATCCCAGGTAATCGAATCCCCTGGCATCATAGCACCTTGGGAGCACCCTGACATACACTGCAACCTGTCTCTTGCACAGTATAACAAGAAAAGCACTCCAAGTTCGGTGCTTCTGCAGGACTTTCATGAACTTGGTCAATTGTATGACGATTATACAAAGTTCTATACAGATGGAACAAAATCTAAGACCTTTGTTGGGTGCTCTGTCATTGGCTCTTCAGTGCAAGTTGTAAGGCGGATAAATACTGCTGCTACCATTCTCACAGCGGAGCTGTATGGTTTCCTGTTGGCTACGGAACACATAGCCCGTCACACTATACCTCTTGCAGTGGTTTTCACTGACTCTCTTAGTGCCTTGCGAGCCATCTCTTCACTTCTGCCTACAAGGAACGCCCTTGTTGTTGAAGTTCAGAAGAAAATTATTGTGGCAGCTAGAAAGCATTGCACCATTGTCTTTTGTTGGATTCCCAGCCATGTTGGTATCCCAGGCACTGAGGCAGCCGACCGTGCTGCGCGCACATGCGTTAGCAGAGAGTTAGATATTAAAAGGATCCCTTACGAGGACTATCGCACTTTTGTAAAGTCTCGCATACGAGCACAATGGCAAGTCGAGTGGAATGAGGAGATCTACAACAAGCTGCATCTCGTTAAGCCAGACCTGGAAGATGGGCGAGCGCCCGGCACCAGGAACGCTTTTATGAAATAGTACTGTGTCGCTTGCGCATTGGCCACACTCATCTGACTCATGGCTACCTGCTCCATGGAGCATGCCCCTTTGCGTGAACAGTGTGACAAACCTCTAAGTGTTCTCCATGTTCTAATTGAGTGCCCTTTCTATGACCGGGAACGCCGATCTCACTTCGCACACTTATACAGAAAGCACATTCCCTGACACCCAATGCTGTTATTGGGTGATGAACCATTCGTAACTTACAAGCAGGTTTTTATGTTTTTAGAAGCTATTGGTCTTCTACATCGACTGTGAACTTCAAAGCTTTTCACTCATGTCCATTTTTGTTTGTGACATTATCCGATTCACGTCTTATTCCTTTACTTTTAACCCTGACCACTAGAGTCCTTTCTTCTCGCTTACCCTCAATGCAATAGTTTCCCTCTTTGGCGCTCTTTGGCCTTAGCAGCCCTTGCGCCATAAAAACCCAATCCAATTCAAACCCTATGAGCGATTCTTAATCACCTTTCTGGGAAGGTATACTGGGAAGGTAAAGCCAAGGGCAATTTTTTCCTTATCTCTTCTGTTCTGCGAGACTGACCTGTTTGCCGTTTCCTGAAGCAATGACCCGGCTGCGTGTGAGAAGTGTGAGACAGCCACTCTTCGTCATATGATATTTTTCAGGCTGACCAAGTATGCTGTTTCACACTTTTACATTAGACACATAAAAATTTGCTTTACACCCCACCAACAGATAGCCTGAGTGCACACGCCATTAGTAAACAAATGTGAAGAATTCAGGCCATAATAACCAACTCTGGTCAATAAAAGTCAACTTTCAGTCAAATAAGACTCTACATGGAATGAATCTGACCATGGCTCGTGGAACCTCCCTTTCTTTCTTTTTTTTCTTTTCGAGATTACAAATAGCGCGCAGCGTGTGGGGGCTCATTTGCGCCAATTTTCAGCTGCTAACCGACTCAACCAGATTTGTGCGAGTGGCGCGAGCCGGTCCGCGGACTCAGACATGCTTTTTATTTAAAAAAATACACACCTGAAATGTGTTGCGCCGAACATTCTCCCTCTTGCGCGCGTATGCTGTCGGGTGAGGATTACAGTGCAGCGTGAACCGTGCATGTGAGCGCGCGGCCATCCCACCGCGCCCATCCCGAGTTCGCCGATATTGCAACGGCCTCTGCGCTGTGCGGTCGTGCGGGTGGCACTTGTAGTTGCTCTGAGATAGGGTGCCTGAAATTAGATTGCGAGAGTGTGGAGGTATCCGTTTTTGTATTAAGGGCCAGTTAGCACTAAAATAAAATAACCGAGCTCTAAGATGTTATTATTCAACGGAGTCGCGTGCGTAAGAGAACACAACTCGAAGGCTTTGCTTTTTTCCGGTTGATCGCACGCGACCTCTGCATTCGCGGTTATAACAATTGCTGGTTTTGGCTGTCTGTACTTGCAGGATAGCTTCCGCACGATATTCCGAAAGAGTAAGATTAAAAGTTTGATTACCTTTTATCTCCAGTGGCTTACAAGTATCACTCGTACTTTGCGCGAGCGACTGCAAATTAGTTTCGCATTTTTCGCTCAGTTCTACACTTTGAATGAAGATGTAGATCCTTACGCAGATATGGCTCTCTTTGAAGTGTTTGAAGGGGCACAGAACGACTTATTTGCAAATTGTTGAAGGCGCGCGACCGTCGGTTGCTAAAATGTACGTTGGACGGAATTATGTTCACTAATAATTTTTACCAATTTTTCCTTTGCCTGTTTCAACACAGGACACGGTCGATTTTGTAGGCAAATTTAGGTGGACTGAAACTACGGGTTAAATAACTTTTCTTCGAAAGTTACAATAAAAAAAAATTGCTTTCTCTGTGTAGTCCACAAAAATCGCTGCGCTCAAATAAGATATTAGGTTAGCGTTGTGCGAGGGGTGCTTCGCACGCTGACTCGCGATAGCAACATTTGTGCATGTGTTCCGATGAAACCTTTGAAATCGCGCTTCTGATTTCTATAGTACGCCCACTTTCCCAATGTTCGTTAATTACAGGACATAAATATATTCGTTTTGAACCACAATTTTCTTCATTGTTTACACTTATGATCAATATTGTTAACTATTTTGAAGATCACCACTCATCGTGAGTACCCATTTGAAACGCGAAGCGAGCTACAAAGGCTTTTTTAGGTTGTTTCAAATGACGGACTATTTCACTGCGTTGCATACTTCCGCGTCAACATCTGTCGAGACAACTCCTATGTTATTGCGTCCATCAATTCAATATACCTCCCGCATTTTTGGAACAAATGCCACCATGTTTTGTATACTCGGTGAGAATGCGAGAGAACAGTGCTCGATAACTAGTTCTGATGGATATTTCCTTTATTTCGAGTGCCGTGTCCTTGCTCTGAGCTTTCGCTAAAATTCCAGAGTATAGTCGAACTTGGCGCAATAACAACTGTAATTCAAGAAAGAAGTGAATGAGGAAAGAACAAAATACAAGTTTTCACGTTGTTTTGTAAGTATTATGAAAAGGATGTCGTCGGATATTTTTACTTGTGTGACGTGTTGACACGTGAAACTTTGCATCATCTACATATAATGCTTAAGTTCGTATAAAATGTAGTCAAGTCGGCTAAACCTATGTAATCAATTGAGAATATTTCAGACGGAAACGAAACTTCATTCCTTCTTTAGTAACGTTTACAACTCAGAGGGTGACCTTGCAAAACTTGGGGCGCGACGTAGAATCAAGTGACAGGTCCTGGCTAGACAACAGCGGCGAACTTGCTGCCGAACTACAGTACTACGTCCTCATGAAGTGCGAGCGACATCTCGGGGAAAGCAGAAACAAAAAAATTAAGAAACAAGCACCAACTTTTTGTTTTTTTCTAATTCGCTGTAGTTACTGAACGAGCAACCTATATATATCGTTTCGATATGAATCTTTCGCGGGTTAGATTTAAAGATACGGGGCATAAAACGGTTTACTGATAATTAACTTCGTAGGATGCTTCAAACGCAAAAGTGCCAGAACAATCGATTTTGGGAAATTTCACAATTTTGTTAAATATAAAAATAAATATAGATAGGTGTTATTAAGGTTCAGTTTCTTAAAAACGTGTCATTCTGTATAAAGTAAAAATGTATAAAACATATGTGCTCCACTGATCACGTGAGTGAGAATAAAAAAAATCAGGAGCCATTCCACTTCGTGAAGGGGGATAACCAGCGAAGCTCTTTAGCACACGACACAGACGTGACACAGGATTTTGAGCTTAGGTTCGAACATATTTATTGTCTTGATCGTTGGCCAGCGTGACTAAAAGTACCCACACACATTCATTGATGTCTTAAGTGACGGTCATTATTTCGCATGGACGTCTAACACCGCCCCGAGGAGCCGGAGGAAACTAGACACGCGCTCGGGGACCGCCACTTTGGAAGGGCGGAACAAAAGGAAACTCGACAAGCAAGCGGCTTGGAACGACGACAAAGAGAGGGCGGTGTGAGCGTACACATGGCCGACGCGGGCCGCACAGCGGTAAATCTTTGAGAAAACTTTACTGTCTACCTGAGAGTCTACTCATCTTAAAAAGATGCCTATATTTCATAACTAATGTACTGAACAGACCTATCTCTAAACTACCCAAGCATCAAGCTGAATGCCGGGAATGGTGTTCTACGCGCCGCACGTGCCTGTTTCTGTATCACTAACTGTTCTAAAGCGAAGGTCTAAAACAAATAGCATCTTGCACGCGCGTTCGTCAACGCTTTTTCTCTTTTTGTTTTGGTTATTCGTTTCGAATCTTTTATGCGGGGAGGCTGTGGGCGCGAGGCGCATTCGCCTGGTGAGCGTAGTGTTTTGTTGACGCATATGGAAACACTACGAAACACAAACCATAAACAGCTTCGATAAAAAAAATGCGTGTATTTTTTGTTAGGTTCTAGGGTGGGCTCCGTCGCTCCCATGGCATTGTACACTCCCTTCTTTTAGGAATCTATTGTTATTGGAATTCACATCTCAATAAACCCTGCGTACCATTACACGTCGCGCTTTGTTGCAGCGGTGAGGCGCCGCCAACGTGGCTTCAAGGCGAGAGCGCTGGCCCAAGGATCCCCATGTGGCGGGTTCCAATCCCACACTCTAAGGAAAAAAGGGAGTCAGGTGGAGTCAAACAGGTTTTTGACTCTCCTTAAAATCTTAGCAGCATCGTTTGACTCCAGTTTTCAGCCAAAGGGAGTCCAAAGCGGTTTAGACTCCTTTAACGCACTGGAGTCATATGAGTATGCTTGAACGCCTGGAGTCAGCTGACCCCCTGCGGCCAAGGGGGGGTCACCTGAGCCTCTAAAATTGGTGGAGTCACCGTGACTGTGACAGAGTCTCGCCACTGGAGTCAAACGAGCACCTTTGCATCGGAGGGCGTCCAAAGCAGTTTGGATTCCCTCAGCACAAGGCAGTCAAATGGGTCTACTTAAGTGCTCCCAAGCTTTAGTTTTTTTTTCTTTTTTTCTCGACTGCTTTATTTAGATGTTGATATACTAATCAGATTTTTGAATTTTAACCGGGTCATATCAAAAATATTTATTCATTAAAAGATATGAAGCGGCGTAGTTATAAGCGCAGAACTTGCCAACGGGGAACATGTAAAATACGCAAACATATTAGCTTGATTCGAAAACCCCGAGACTGCAAGTAACGGCACACATACTCTAAAGTACCAAAGCCTTTTGAGTGTGTGTGTCGTTACCTGCAGTCTCGGGGTTTTTGAATTATGTTTCATGTACACCAGCTCGTTTGCGCCCGTACTTTTATTACATATTTTCGTTGTTACATCAGTGGGTGCGTTGCTTTTAGCCATATGCCGGTTGATGATTTGATTAAAACTGATATATTCGCAAATAAAGCTCTTTTATACGGGGATGCGACCTTCGCTATGTGTTTTTAAGGTCAGGGGACATTAGGGGGGGGGGGGGGAATGGCGGTCATTATGAAGTGAATAATAAACTACAATTTGGTAAATAATATTTTAGTTGGTGGCTTTACGGATCATTTTTCAATAACATTTTTAAAGACAGTCACCGTGGAAGACTAAAGGAATGCACGCCTCTGGCATTTGTCCCCACAATTGAGCGAAATACGTCAAGTAAATGCAGTCCTCCCAGAAAGTCCCACGTTAATTTTAGCTGTGCATGTCAATATTCTAACAGCGTGCGAACTTCAAGCGAATAAATTCACAGAGTTTCCTACCACAAAAAAAGAAAAACAGAGTGCTGCATATATAGTTTTCACATTGGGGGGATCGGTGGCCGAGTGGTCTAGCGCACACCAGCTCGAAGCACGTGGAGCGAAAGATCGCGCTGCAGAACCCAGGGATCCTGGGTTCGAGCCCCACCCCTGCCCGTTTCAATCTGGATGAGCATCGTACCGGCGTGCGGTCGTGTATCACTACTGCGTGGTGCACGTTAAAGACCCCAGGCTAGCGGCTGTACCGCACTGGCTAAATTTCTCATCTACAGCTGGGAGACTCGTCGCCCCTGTGAGGCAGACCAAGTTCTAGGCTGTATAAACACACACACAACCCAATTTTTTTTTTCACATTCGGGAACGTAAAAATAAGAAACGGTTCAAGTGAACTTGTACAACTATTGCACGTAACCGGTCAGTCCCATACAAGGACACGAAAATAGAACTTTTCTTGCTATTTCGGAGCACTTCTTGAGAATGCAGTAGAGAGTGGCCAAAATTGTGGACGAAAATTTCCAATCTGGTGGTGTATTTTGTAATTCTGTGAATTGCTTTAAAAGATGTAGGCTGTCTTCAAGATTGCATTTGCATAATGGTCTTTCAAGCCACTAATTAAAAATGCTAATCAACGAAGTTTAAGTAACTTTCGAACAAACTATGATAATTGTTCGCTTCTCCATTGTTCGTCGAGCTCACGAATCCCGTAATGAAGACCGCATCGACGTAGCAGGGAGCGCCCTTGTAGAAGAGTCCGATTCCACTTTAAAAAAATAATATATATATATATATATATATATATATATATATATATATATTCTTACGAAGAGGAAGGAAACAAAGACGGGCAATCAGACAGGGAAAAAGGAAGAAGTGCCCAATCACCGGATCCCTCAAGTTCGAAGCACCCACCTCATCCTTCTCCTACAACCTTCCTTAATCGTCTGTAAATAAAGCCACCGTAACAGTCTTTGGTGGAGGTGCGGATCGGCTCCGACCTGGACACACGAAGCAGACGTCGCCAACCTCCCACCGACATGACTTCCAGTTCCGAAACACCACCCGAAGGCGCTCAAGCTCCGCCGCAGCCTTCACTGGTTATCGCCAAACCGCGAGATCCTGGCCTTTTCACCGGCACAGGAGATTAGGAGGTTGAAGACTGGATAGACCTCTATGAAAGAGTAAGTGTCCACAACCGCTGGGATGGCACTATCATGCTGGCGAATGTCATATTCTACTTGCGTGATACCGCCCGAACATGGTTTGAAATGCATGAAGAGGAACTAACGTCGTGGGACCTCTGCAAAGCCAAGCTCCAGGACCTCTTCGGACGTCCAACCGGTCGCAAGCTCTCGGCCAAGCGAAAGCTGGCATCCAGAGTCCAAACATCGACCGAGTCATATGTGACCTACATCCAGGACGTCCTATCTCTGTGCAGGAAAGCTAACCCCGAAATGCCAGAAATCGAACGGATGGAACACATCCTCAAAGGCATCGCAGATGATGCCTTCCAGCTACTTGTCATTAAGGATTGCTCGACTGTCGACGACGTCCTGAAAGAGTGCCGCAGGTTCGAAGCTGCAAAGACTCGCAGGATAGCGCTCAAATTCTACCGTTTGCCAAACACCCCGGCAACATCATCTTGTGAAGACTCTGATACTAACACAGAGCGCGTCACGAAAATCGTCCGCCGAGAACTGGAGGCGATGATGCCCGCTGACGGTGTTTCCCCGTCTCCCCGCTCATCGACTAGCGAGTTATCCATCGCCGCCGTTAAAACTGTCGTTAGGCAAGAAATAGAGAAGTTCGGCGGCTCGCCGCGTCCAAGTCTTCGACCAGCATTTGATCAACAGGCACAGACACCCCAATGCTGCGCCTGTGAATCTTCAACTGCGACGCCATCCTTCAGACCGTACCACCGACGTGATCCCGCCACGTGGAGGACCCCCGACAACCGACCCATTTGTTTACTTGCGGTATGGCTGGTCACGTCGCCCGCTACTGTCGAAATCGCTGGAACAACCGACAACCAAACAACCGGACGTTTCTACCCACCAATGACGGTCGTTATTACAATAGAAACTTCGCTTCACCCTCTGATGACTACCCAAGTCAAGATGCAACATTCTATCGCTCATCGCGGAACCCTCGCCCTCAGTCCCCTCGTCGCCGCCAATCATTGTCCCCACTCGTTCGCTGCCCCGTTTCGCCGTCCCATGATCTTCGACCCTCGGAAAACTGAACCATGCAGCTTCAGGAGGTGAGGCTGCATCACAGTTTATAGACGAAAATCCTCTACAGAATATCGTCGCTACATCTCATAATCGACTCATGGTTCATATTGACGGTATTAGCGCATTACCCCTTGTCGACACTGGACCCGCAATTTCCATAATGCGCGAAGACCTCCGACGACGCTTACGAAAAGTACTGACGCCACCTGACACGAAAACGCTCCGCGGTGCAGCTGGCGGCATTATTTCACCTCATGGCATGTGCGGCGCTCGCATAATTGTTAACAACAAGGCTACCTTCATCCTTTTTACAGTCCTTATAACCTGTCCCCACGAGATCATCCTCAGCTGGGACTTTCTCTCCTCACATTCGGCCCTCATCTACTGTGCCAAAGGCGAGATTGAGCTCGATACCAGTGAGTCCTGCGACGTTTCTGATTCGGTTGTGTTCAGATTATGTTGTCTTGAGACATCACGCATTCCTCCCTTGTCTGCTGCCGCCATAAATGTCACAACGACCCACTCGATCGAAGACGGTGACTAAATTATCACACCGAATATGAGCATCTTGCTTGAAAGGCAAGTTGCATTTCCACACTGCGTCGCAACTATCCAAAGTGGTGCCACAGATTTATGGGTAGTCAATATTGGTCAGAGTCATCAAATATTACCGAAAGGTAGGACTATTGCGCGAAGTTTCCCTACAATCAATTGTGTCGTCGCAGCCATTTCCGAGGAACAATCAGAAAGCACCGTCGCAACGCAACTATCGAGCCCTGCCTTGGCCAGCATTACAACCATGATTGATCTGACTTTGGACGAGGATAAGATCCATCAACTTCACGACCTACTTTCCAAGTACCACACAATCTTTGACTTTCCAAGTCGTCCTCTTGGCCAGACAAATGCAGTTACTCACCGAATCGACACCGGTACTGAACCTCCAATACACCACCGTCCTTTCCGAGTATCACCGAGCGAACGCCGCGCTATCCAACATGAAGTTATAAGATGCTGTCACAAAACGTTGTCCAGTCCTCGTCAAGTCCTTGGTCCTCTCCTGTCTTCTTAGTAAAAAAGAAGGACGGATCATGGCGCTTCTGCGTCGATTACCGCAAATTAAACAAGATAACAAAAAAAGATGTGTACCCTCTGCCCCGTATCGACGATACTCTCGATTGCATATATGGCGATGAATATTTTTCCTTCATTGACCTACGCTCGGGGTATTAGCAGATCAGCGTCGACGAATCGGACCGCGAGAAAACTGCGTTCATCACACCTGATGGACTCTTCGAATTCAAGGTGATGCCCTTTGGCCTTTGCAATGCGCCAGCCACGTTCGAAAGAATGATGGATCGTCTCCTCAAAGGCCTAAAATGGGTAACGTGCTTATGCTACCTCGATGATGTAATCATTTTCTCTGACTCATTCTCCAAGCACCTCGAACGTGTGCAGCAAGTTCTTGAAGTTTTTCAACAATCTGGACTACAACTCAACTCATCAAAATGTCGGTTCGGAAGTCAGCAAATTAAAGTCCTGGGACATCTCGTCGACAAAAATGGTATCCTCCCAGACCCAGAAAAAATTCAGGCAGTCAAAGATTTTCCCAAACCTCAAGCAACGAAAGACGTTAGGAGCTTTTTGGGGCTTTGCTCCTACTTTCGCCGCTTCATTCGAGACTTTGCACACATCGCGCTACCACTGTCCTCTCTCCTCAAGAAGAATCAACTTTTCGAATGGCACCATCAACACCACTCGTCGTTCGGATATTTCAAGGCTGCTTTGACATCAAGCCCCATTCTTGGACATTTCGACGACACGGCACCCACCAAAATTCGAGCCGATGCCAGTGGTCACGGCATCGGAGCTGTTCTTGCGCAACATCAACTTGGTACAGAACGAGTAATTGCCTACGCCAGCTGCCTCCTTTCGCCAGCTGCCTCCTTTCGCCAGCTGAACGTAATTACACCATCTCTGAGAGGGAATGCTTGGCTGTGGTATGGTCAATTTGTAAATTTCGGCCATACCTCTTTGGGTGTCCCTTTCGTGTCATAACTGATCACCACGCGCTCTGCTGGCTGTCGTCCTTGAAAGATCCCATTGGCCGCCTTGGCCGCTGGTCGCTTCGACTTCAAGAATACGACTTTACCATCGTATACAAATCCGGAAAAATGCACCAAGATGCTGACTATTCTTCCCGCTACCCAGTGAGCCCAGTCGATTCCTCAGATCACACTGAACTGCCTGTCCTTCCAATCTCAGACCTCCTCAACCTTGCCCAGGAACAACGCCATGACCCAGCTATTCGAGCTCACATTGAACATCTAACGTCAAACCTAAACCAGCCACCCTCAGGACTCTTTCGCATTCGAAACGACATCCTATACCGGCAAAATTTCAGACCAGATGGATTACCGTGGCTTGTAGTTGTTCCTAAACACCTAAGGATAACTATTCTCAACGAACTGCACGACGTCCCTTCATCAGGTCATCTCGGTCTGCTTCGCACCTAAAAAAGGTTAAGGAACGTTTTTATTGGCCTGGCATGTATCAAACTGTTAAGAAATATGTCTCCTCATGCGACCCTTGTCAACGTCGAAAGAAACTGCATACTCCACCATCAGGACTCCTTCAACCACTGCACCTTCCGCTCAGCCCATTCCAGCGACTCGGAGTTGATTTTCTAGGACCATTTCCTATGTCACGCACTGACAACTGCTGGATCGCAGTTGCAATAGACCACACCACTCGTTATGCGATCACCCGCGCCCTTCCAACGAGTACTGCTGTTGACCTAGCCAATTTCATATTGGAGGGCGTCATATTAAAGTACAGAGCTCCCCGAGAACTTCTCAGCGATCGTGGACGTTCTTTCCTCTCGCGCGTAATCTCAGAAATCTTGCAATCCTGCTCCGTACGCCATCAAGTCACCACCGCTTATCATACACAAACAAATGTATTGACCGAGCGATTGAACAGGACATTATCCGACATGCTGTCTATGTACGTCTCGTCCGATCACAGCAATTGGGACGCCGCCTTACCCTATATCACTTTTGCATATAATTCTTCACGCCACGACACAACGGGTTTTACCCCATTTTATCTACTCTTTGGCCGTGAACCTCCCTTAATGATTGATTCTCTCCTTCAACTTCAACCAGACGCTTCGCTAACAGCATTCGCATCCGATGCAGTAAGTCGAGCCGAAGACGCCCGCCAATTAGCTCGTCTACGCACACTCGATTCTCAAGAGCGCCAGTGCACTCGGTATGACAGTTCCCACCAGCATGTTAGTTTTTCTCCCGGAGATCTTGTCCTTCTTTGGACACCGCAGCGCCATGTCGGATTGGCCGACAAGCTACAACATCGTTACATTGGACCCTACCGGATCTGCTACAAATCTAGTGACGTCACCTATGTAATAGAACCCCTCCATCAACAAAAACGACGAACGCCGCAAACAACAAGACACAGTGCACGTGCTCCGTCTAAAGCCATACATCGCACCGTTGGCCCCGTAGCTCAACGACGAGACGTCGTTTTCTTACCGAGGGGGGTAATCTTACGAAGAGGAAGGAAACAAAGACGGGCAATCAGGCAGGGAAAAAGGAAGAAGTGCCCAATCGCCGGATCCCTCAAGTTCGAAGCACCCACCTCATCCTTCTCCTACAACAATCCTTAATCGTCTGTAAATAAAGCATCTTTCACCGTAACAATATATATATATATATATTACATGGCATATGGCTACCAGTGTGCTGATGACTTCCTGACACAAAAGAATTACAAATGCAACGAAAACAAGAAATGAACCTTTGCTTGTTTTAATGTTGAGAATGAAGAGAGAACGCGGCATCCTTTCTCACTCGAAAAAAAAAAAAACAAAAAAAAAACAAAAAAAAACGAGGACCAGCCGCGTCTGAAAGAAAAAAAAAACAACTAATAAAATCAATATTAGAATAATATTAGAAAAAATATAACAAAAGATATCGCGTGAAGAGTGGTTTCGAATCTCCGAATTATCAAGAAAACCAAAGCTGATACTTATCTGTGAAGGAAATCGGTCCCTAATCCCCATCACCCTGGCGCCAATTTTCATGGTGCTCTAAGCAATATGGGAATATAATGGTGGAGTGGAGGGATAAGATGAATGTGATTGCCGACGAGTGGTGGTCTTGAAGTATGAACTCAAAAAAGACTTCCAGCACGGTGGTCAAAATTTGTTTATATAACGAAAGACGGACGTCACGGACGACACACATAACGAACAAGAGAGAAATAATTATACATGATATGAAACATTCTTCTTGCAAACTCTGCTGCCACTCATCTCCTTTCTCTCTCTTCTTAACTCGAAGTTTTCTCCTCAATCTCTAACTCGAATTCCCAAAAATCTCTCGTCTTCCTTGTTCCTTCTTCCCGTCCCTCAACTCTCTCCCTCTCTCTTTCTTTTTCCACTTAGCTCGAAACCTCCGCACATTTTTTTTTTTTTTCGTTCAAATATTGCTTTTAGATGGCACAGAGTCGTGAAGGCGCCTTCGCCCATCCGGGCAAGCGCTCCCCTCTTTCTCCCCGGGAGGTCCCTCCGTCCGAATACGGGTCCACATTCGTCCCGCGGTGTCCACAAAGGCCACTGTTTCGCGACATTCAGATGATACAAAGGCTCTTGCCTACAGTGCCGCAAACAAGAGAGGAGACGAGACAAAGATGGGAATGCCGGCTTTTTCTGCCGGAGGCGCGCGCTCTTTTTGCACCAAAACGAGTGTCCCTTTCCTCACACGCTGCACTGGCGGGGTGGTGGTAGTGCTGGTGTCCTCGGATTTGTTTCTTCTGAAAGAAGTATGGCAGCCGAGTAGCGCATAACCTGCCTCGTTTATCGCGGCTTATCCGGAAAAACCTCTCGGTGTCTGGGTAGTTCAGAGTCAAGGATCTGAGGACGGCGCTCCAAGCTCATCCGGATTTCGGCGACATTGGGGACTACATCATTCTACAAGTGAGTAGCCGAACTGCCTACTTTTCGTCCACTTGTTTCACCGTACTGTATGTGCAGATGTTATGGCTTGTGAGTTATTTTCTTGATTGTCTTTTTTAGCTCAATGCATATTATAGGAGGACGGTCAAATTAAAATTTTCTTGCTCGTATCGTTACTTTTGCGTTGTCAGTCGTCGGCTTTTGAGCAAACGGTGGGGCAGTATGATATATACATTTGTTAAGGAATAATTTGAAAATATCCGGTCGTAAACCTTTGGTGCGTCGGATGCTTTCCAAATATTCAATTAAACGCACCGTTTTATAGAAGGACGTTCCATAGAAACATGAATGTTTCGAGACTTTTATATTGCTATTTGCTTTATGAGGAATCTTGGCGCCTTCTCAAAAATATTACCTTTCTACGCACAGGACTTTTGCATGGCAATGATAAGTCCTTGAATGTATCGCCCATTCCTTTTCTGTGTTTATAAACTTACACACGCACCAAGATGAAATGGCTTGTGCGCGTAGCGGTGAATCGTAATTGACACCTTCTTACAGCCTAAAATCGATTTTCATCTTTGCTGCTACATGAGCATGTGCCATTCAACTCCATAAAACATTTCTCCACCGCGATACGCGCGTACCTGTACTTATCTGAGGTACACGGCGATTACCTAATTGTAGGCACGTGGCCAGGGGGGAGGCCCACGGGCCCGGGCCCCCTCCGAAATCTTCCATTTTGCTGAGACCTCCTCTCCCCCTCCCTCTCATACAGTACGATTTTGCTCCGGGGGGGGGGGGGGAGGCGCCCTCCCCCTCCCCCCCGGGGAAACAAAATTCTGGCTACGTGCCTGCCTAACTGACAGTATTTTTTTTTTTCATACCAATGGCCTGGCCTAAAAAGGGCCCTAATATTTCCTAGTAAAGTAAGAAACAAGATAAGTAAGTAACAAGATATAGCCACGCGTCTTGTTGAAACGTCAACCCGCGCATGTGCACAGTCCGAATAATTTACCCCCGCAGGTCTTGAGCAGAAGAAGGGTTGACCGTGTGTCGTATTTTGCGAGGTCTTCAAGAATTACCTTGACTAGGGTCCAGTATCTTGAAAATAGTTCGCTCTTGAATATAAGAATTGCTGACAACCTCTGTCGTTCCCAGTTCAGCTATATGCTTACGTAGCTAAAAGTGCGGCGTGTCGTCTATCTTGCTTTCCTGGCGTTTCTTCTTTTTTTTTCTCTAGGGTAGCTTAGCGAAACTTGCGTGATTCAAGTATAGTAAAAATAGATAGGCGATTTCGGTAGAGCCAGATATTTTAGTTTTGCGCTCTACCAAAAATATTTTTTTAAATAATCTTACGTTACTCAAACGCGGTCCTTATCTTGAAGCCTCGGTATTTACGATCTCGTTCAAAAGAGACTTCACTATTTTCTGCAGAACGTGATACAGTATGCAGTAGTAGTGCCGTTAGATTTAATAACAATGCCTCAATATCCCATTTTATCATTCATTGACTACTTTTTAAAGTGATAACCCAAGCGGCACAAGAATATTAGCCGAGTATCTACACAATATTGCCGCGCGCAGACTTGCAGAGGGTTCTCGTTTGTTCTTGCTGCGAACATAACTTCTATCGTTTTTGTTGTTCTAGAAAGTGCGTGTTCATTCTCGCCCCAACCGCGCCACGCTCGAACGTTCCCCGCCGAATCTTCGAGATAGTGACTCATTCTAGATAAGAGGCCGCCCGCGACCTTGTCGAGTCAGTCTCGCCTCTGCGCTCGATCCTGCGGTTTCGCCGACATCGACGCCCGCGACGCTCTGCTGTTTTGTTTTGTACCCTTTTATTTTTGGCACAAGTTCGCCACATTAAACGTTTATTTCTTCTTGTTCATTTTCTGTTTTCTTTTGGTCACCACCCGTGACATTTTGGTGGAGGTGCGGGGTACCGCATGCCTGTGCAGCGTTCCCCTCCAAGATCCCGCAGTGCAAGTCCGGTACCAAGCCCAGTGAGAAGACCACTCCCCGCGGAACCCGAAACTCGGACCAGCCGGCGCATCAAGGGAGAGGATCCTGAATACCGTTTGCTACTGGACAAGCCCAAGCCGAAGAAGACGACGATGGCCGACCAGGCGCAGGCCCTGGCTGCTCCTGCCGTCGTATACCTGCCCGTCGCACCCAAAACTCCGACGCCGTTCCACGGAGACGCACACGAGGACATCGAGGACTGGCTGCAACACTATGAACGGGTGGCCCGCCATAACGGGTGGTCAGCCGAGCACTGCTTGCAGAACCTTCACTTTTCGATGGAAGGAACTGCGAGGCACTGGTTGGAAAACCACGAGGCTTCTTTGACGTCGTGGGAGGTGTGCAAGCAAGAATTGAAGAAGACGTTTGCCTGCCAACACCGACGTGAGAGGGCCGAAGATCTCCTGCGAACAAGGACCCAAGACCTACATGAGAGCGTCACCAGCTTCGTTGAGGATGTTCTCCGCCTGAGCGCCCGCGCCGATCCTCAGGCTACCGAGGAGAAGCTGCACCACTTGATGAGGGGTGTGAAAAGTGAGATATTCGGCGGCCTCATTCGCAATCCCCCGACAACCGTCGACGGGTTCGTCACGGAGGAGACGAATATGGAACGGGCCCTACAAGCACGCGCCAGACACTACCAGCGACACCCCGGTGTAACCACTCTGGCGACATCCGGATCCGACCTTGGCACCACCCTCCCCGGCATCCGTGAAATTATCCGTGAAGTCGTCCAGGAGGAACTCAAGAAGCTCCTGCCCGCTGCAGTACGCCCGGCCTCACTCTCCATCACCGAGGTTGTGCGGGAAGAAGTCCAGAGAACCTTCCAGAAAGAGGCTCCCGTCGTCGTGGCAGCCCCCGAGGAGCCCACGTTGACTTACGCCACAGTGGCTGGACGGCCACCGCCTCCTCCTCGTCGCACCTATGTCGCGCCGCCCCGACGTCAGTCTCCTGCGCCGCAGCACGACCGACACCACGACGACCAGGTCCAGTACGCCTGCCCGGAGCCTCGCGCACCCCGCAAGACCGACGTGTGGCGAACGCCCGACCGACGCCCTCTGTGCTTCCATTGCGGGGAAGCGGACCACACCTACCGCCGATGCCCATACCGACGACTCGGGCTTCGCGGGTTCCACCCGAACGACCCGCGACCCCGTTATGGTGAACGCCCCCGGGAAATCGATGAGTACCTGCGACGACCTCAGTCCCCCGAGCCCGCGTTCCGCCGAGAGTTCCGGTCACCTTCGCCACGACGTCCAGCTTCGCCGATGCACCGACCCCGACGTAAAAGCTTGTCGCCCCCCTCGCTCCACGCCGGGGAAAATAGGCGCGGCAAATCCCTGGAGGTGGAGTTGCCGAAGACGACCGACGCCAAGATCCTCCACGAACGTCGGAGGGCCCCCACTCGAACGCTACCAGAGACCGAAACGACGCCCCTGCAGCGGTGTTCAATAACCTGAATGTCGTCATTGACGGCTACGACGCATCAGCACTCGTGGACACCGGAGCAGACTACTCGGTCTTGAGTGGAAGGCTCTCCCGCCGCCTTCGCAAAGTCATGACGCCGTGGGATGGACCCCAAATACGAACCGCAGGAGGACATCTCATCACGCCCGTCGGAAGGTGCACTGCTCGCGTCGAGATTCACGGCGAGACGTGTCCGGTAAAGTTCGTCGTTCTGCAAGACTGTTCGAGGGACGTTATTCTCGGAATGGACTTTCTCTGCGAGTATGGCGCCGTCATCGACCTCGGAACAAACCGGCTGACGCTACGAAAACCTGCTCCACCAGCGGAGGAACCCCAAGCGACGTCACCCACGGTCCGAGTCCTCGCAAACCACGTAAACCTACCACCGCGGTCGAGTGTTTTCGTACTTGTCGGGATCGATGAAGCTTCCTCTGGCGAAGGTCTTCTCGAGGGAAGCCTCCAATTGCTCCTGGGAAGAGGCATAGGCGTCGCAAGGGGAGTAGCTGAACTTCAGGATGGGCGGACTGTGGCCCTCGTGACGAACTTCCGAAACGAAACGCAACACCTCACGAAAGGTGCAGCCGTGGGCCACGTCGAGAAACTCCAGTCCCGCCGAAATCACCGCGATTACTGACGAATCCTCGCCGCCCCAGCAAGACAGTACGTCGCCAACACAGCTCGACATTGACCCTAAGCTTCCGGACCCTAAACGGCGTCAGCTGGTTAACCTCCTCGCCGAATACCGTGACTGCTTTGCGACGTCGTCGAAGGTGCGCCAGACCGCGGTTGCCAAGCACCGCATCGTTACCGAGGACGACGCGCGCCCTGTGCATCGATCGCCGTACAGAGTCTCCGCTAAGGAAAGGGAGGTGATCCATCAGCAAGTTCAAGAGATGCTGAATGACGACATAATCCAACCTTCAAGCAGTCCATGGGCCTCTCCAGTCGTGCTGGTTAAGAAGAAGGACGGAACTCTTCGGTTCTGCGTGGACTACCCGCAGCTCAACACGGTTACGAAGAAAGACGTCTACCCACTCCCCCGCATCGACGACACTCTAGACCGGCTGCGCCACTCTCGCTACTTTTCATCGATGGACCTGAAGAGCGGCTACTGGCAAATCGAGGTCGACGAACGGGACCGAGAGAAGACAGCCTTTGTCACACCGGATGGGCTGTACGAGGTTAAGGTGATGCCCTTCGGACTATGCACGGCGCCAGCAACTTTCCAGCGTGTCATGGACACCGTACTGGCAGGACTGAAGTGGCAGAGGTGTCTCGTCTACCTCGACGACGTCGTTGTGTTTTCCGGCGACTTCGACGAGCACTTGCGACGGCTCCGAGCTGTTCTCCACGCCATACGGACCGCCGGACTCACCCTCAAGCCGTCAAAGTGTCGGTTCGCCTATGACGAACTGAAGTTCCTAGGTCACGTGGTTAGTAACGAAGGCGTTCGTCCAGACCCAGAGAAGACTCGCGCCGTCGCAGCATTTCCAGCACCAAGAGACAAGAAGGCCGTGCGAAGGTTCCTTGGGCTATGTGCCTACTATCGGCGCTTCGTTCGAGATTTCGCAAAACTTTGCGCACCGCTCACAAACCTCACGAAGGACTCCGAGAAGTTCGAATGGGCCGAGGAGCAGCAGCAGGCATTCGACGAGCTGAAGCGACGACTGCAGACTCCTCCGGTCCTTGGACATTTCGACCAGGATGCGGAAAAAGAGATTCACACGGACGCAAGTAACGCAGGACTTGGCGCGGTACTGGTTCAAGTACAAGAGGGCACCGAACGAGTCATCGCCTACGCAAGTCGGACATTGTTCAAGGCGGAGCGAAATTACTCCACGACTGAAAAAGAATGCCTTGCGGTCGTCTGGGCGATCACGAAGTTTCGTCCGTACTTATACGGAAGCCCGTTCCGCGTAGTCACGGACCACCATTCGCTCTGCTGGCTTGGGAACATCAAGGACCCGTCAGGACGCCTTGCGCGATGGAGTCTCCGACTACAAGAGTTCAACATGACCGTAGTCTACAAGTCAGGCCGGAAGCACAGCGACGCCGACTGCCTGTCCAGAGCTCCCATCGAAACACCTTCCGACAGCAGCGACGACGATAACGACGAGTGTTTCCTGGGCGCAGTGAACACCGACGACATGGCCCGACGTCAACGAGACGATCCTGAGCTGCGCGCACTAATAGAGCACCTGGAAGGGCGTGGGAGTGGCATACCACGTGTTTTTTTACGAGCCCTGCCGACCTTCGCCATTAGACAAGGAGTTCTCTACAAAGAGAACTTCGGCAACAGCAACTCGATGTGGCTGCTGGTAATCCCGACCAAACTTCGAGAGGATATCTTCCAAGCCTGTCACGACGACCCGACGTCCGAACACCTCGGTAACAGCCGGACACTGGCCCGTATTCGTGAAAAGTATTACTGGCCCAAGCTCCCCAAAACGGTCCACCTATACACACGATCATGCCATGAATGCCAGCGACGAAAGAAACCTCCAACGAGGCCGGCCGGACTCCTGCAGTCAATTCCTCCGCCAACGGCACCCTTCCAACAGATCGGAATGGATCTACTTGGTCCTTTTCCACCGTCGACGTCGGGAAATCGCTGGATCATCGTCGCCACAGATTATCTCACGCGGTACGCCGAAACGAAAGCCCTTCCTTCCGGAACTGCTGTGGGAGTTGCCAAGTTTTTCATTGAATCCATCGTCCTCCGGCACGGCGCTCCCGAAGTCCTGATCTCAGACCGTGGATCCTCGTTCATGGCCCAACTGACACAAGAAGTCCTTCGTCTCAGCCACACCAGCCATCGTCGCACCACGGCGTACCACTCTCAGGCCAACGGGCTGACGGAAAGACTCAACAAGACCATCGCCGACATGATTTCCATGTACGTCGACGTGGAGCACAAGACATGGGACGAGGTGTTGCCGTACGTCACCTTTGCCTACAATACGGCCGTGCAAGAAACCACCGGGGTTACACCCTTTCAACTGGTTCATGGTCGCAAAGTGACGACAATGCTGGATGCAATGTTACCCCACGAGCCGGCTGTCGACGGAAGCGACGACGCCCAGGTGGTTGCCCAACGGGCAGAAGAAGTCCGTCAGCTCGCCAGACTCCGAATTCAAGCCCAACAACGTATCGACACTGGCCGCTACAACCTTCGTCGCCGGGACGTCCACTTCCAGCCGGGAGACAGGGTGTGGGTCTGGACACCGATCCGCCGCCGTGGTCTCAGCGAGAAACTCCTGAAGCGCTACTTTGGACCCTACAAAGTGCTTCGTCGACTCGGGGATCTGAACTACGAGGTGATGCCCGATGGAACACGGACTTCATCACGCCGCCCTCCAAGACCAGAAGTCGTCCACGTCGTGCGCATGAAGCCGTACTACGCTCGATAGGACTGTGGACCTTATGTGTTCCAAATGACTTTTTAGTTTACCGTTATTTCTGTTTGCTTTGTTTTCGGTTTGTGCTGCATCGGGTGTGATGATGATGCTAGCGGCGCCATGCATCCGTGGCGCGAGAATAAAGACAAGAAGTGTCTGGCATCTCGAGCTGCCTGCACACGCACGCTGAGAACGATGATGTTCATTTCTTCCTGCCCCCCGATTACTCGGGAAAGCTTATAACAAATTGGCGACGAGGGTAAAACCTGTATTATCTCCCTACGGCAAGCATTAGCCGTGTTCAGCTCCACCATGCCGAAGTACGGGACCCTGGAAGTCTTTGACGGGGAACCAGCGGACTGGTTAGAGTACATGGAACGCACCGCGCTGTTCTTCGAGGCCAACAGCATTCCTACTGCAAAAAGAAGGTCAGTTTTTCTGACGTCCTCTGGTGCTAAAACGTACTCCATTCTGCGGAGCATTCTGACCCCCCAGGCTCCTAACGAAGTGAGCATAGAGGAGATTTTTGGCGCTCTCAGCAACCACTTCACCCCAAAACCCTCTGTGGTAGTCACCCGTTGCAAGTTGAACAGCCGATTTCGACACACGGGAGAATCGGTGAGCGACTATGTTGCCGCACTCAAGAAACTAACCGAGCACTGCGAGTACGGAACATTCCTGAATGACATGCTTCGCGACAGACTTGTCTGCGGCATCAATGACTCCACAATGCAGACACGGTTGCTTGAAGAGCCCAATCTCACGTTCGAGTCTGCGATACAGCTTCTACTAGCGATGGAAACTGCGAAGAACGATTCAAACTTGCTAATGAAACAAGGAAAATGTCAAGTGGCGTCCGAAGCTATCAACGTGGCCAAAGAAGCTTCATCGAAAAGCATCACTTGCTATCGTTGTGGAGGGCCTCATTATGCGTCTGTGTGCAAGCACTCGAAAACAAAGTGCAACGCATGCCACAAGACGGGACACCTTGCCAGTGTGTGCAAATCAAAGAAGCAGCAAGGCCAATCCAACAATTCCGGACAGAAGAAAAACGCTCACAAGCGTCCTGTCTATGCTGTTGACAATCCCGAACAGTCGTCCACGAGTCAGCCACCCGTGACGTACAACATGTGGTCACTGAAATCCTCCACATCATCACCTCCATATGTTACTACTTTGGAAGTGGCGGGGAAACCACTTCGGCTAGAAGTGGATACCGGAGCCAGCGTCTCCATCATCGGACAAAGAACTTTCGTAGAAGAATTTCCAGAGCTTCAATGTGAACCTTCGGATGTCATCCTAAGAAGCTATCGCGGTGACCTTTCTAAGGTTCAGGGAAAGGTTGTCGTACCTGTTCGATTTCTAAACAAAGAAGCAACGCTTCCTTTGTATGTCGCACGTGACCAGACTCCTACACTCCTTGGAAGAGATTGGATCAACGCCCTTGGAATAAGTTTGGCTGATGTGAAAGAAGTTACCGCTGCATCCAGCATGGAAGCAATTCTGAAAAATCACAAAGAAGTTTTTTCCGACGGACTAGGTACGCTGAAAGGCGTGAAAGCTAAGATCACCATCCAAGAGGGAGCGCGGCCCAAGTTCTTCAAGCCTCGCACGATTCCGTTTGCGTTACAGGACAAGGTTGCTCAAGAACTGCAACGACTTCAACGCGATGGAATTATCCGTCCTGTGAGAACATCCGAATGAGCGGCACCGATCGTACCTGTTCTAAAGCATGACGGCCGAGTGCGGATCTGCGGTGATTTCAAGGTTACTGTAAATCCTGCAACCATTCTCGAGAAGTACCCGGTACCCAGATTGGAAGATCTGTGGGCCAAACTTTCAGGAGGCGTCAAGTTTACCAAACTGGACCTGAAGGACGCATACCAACAGGTGGAGCTCGAGCCTGAGAGTCAGAAGATTGTCACCATCAACACTCCAAAAGGACTTTTTCAATATACCACACTACCATTTGGAGTATCCTCGGCTCCTGCAATCTTCCAGAGAGAAATGGAAAACCTACTGCAGGATATGCAACACGTCGTCGTATACTTTGACGATATTCTCGTGACTGGACTCAATGACAAAGACCACCTAAAAAATCTTGAACAAGTGCTGCAGCGTCTAGAGGACGCAGGTCTCAAGCTCAAGCTAGAAAAAATGAAAGCCGCTTACAACTCCCTGTAACGCCGAATTAGAGCGCAGCTCTTGAGGAGGAGGAGGGAAGGGCACTGGGGGGGGTTAAACTAACCAGGGGGGGGTCACGTTACCTTGGGGGTCACGTGACCCCCAATGCCGATGATGTCATCACTGACGTCACTGATGACGTCATCAGTGACGATGACGATGCGGGTACCGATGACGTCATTAGTAACGTCGCTGATGACTTCACCAGTGATGATGACGATGACGATGCGAATGTCGGTGACGTCATCAGTGACGTCGCTGATGACGTCATCAGTGATGATGACGTTGACGATGCGGATGCCGGTGACGACATCAGTGACGTCACTGATGATGTCATCAGTGATGATGACGATGACAATGCGGATGTCGGTGACGTCATCAGTGATGATGACGATGACGATGTGGATGCCGGTGACGTCATCAGTGATGATGACGATGACGATGTGGATGCCGGTGATGTCATCAGTGATGATGACGATGACGATGTGGATGCCGGTGACGTCATCAGTGATGATGACGATGCGGATGCCGGTGACGTCATCAGTGATGATGATGATGACGATGTGGATGCCGGTGACGTCATCAGTGATGATGACGATGACGATGTGGATGCCGGTGACGTCATCAGTGATGATGACGATGACGATGCGGATGCCGGTGACGTCATCAGTGATGACGATGACGATGTGGATGCCGGTGACGTCATCAGTGATGATGACGATGACGATGTGGATGCCGGTGACGTCATCAGTGATGATGACGATGACGATGTGGATGCCGGTGACGTCATCAGTGACGATGACGTCATCGGGGGGTCACGCGACATCGGCGAGGGTCACGTGACCTCGAGGAAGGGGCCACGTGACCTCAGGGGAGTCACGTGACTTCGGGGGTCACGTGACCCCCCACGAGGTCACGTGACCTTGGTGGGGGGCTCGCGCGGTGCATTATGGGACATTTCCCATGATGCACCGCGCGGTTACGCCGACGCCGACGGCGACGGCGACGCCGACGGCGACGCTGCTCAAGCCGGAAACGGGCCCCTAAGAGCTGCGCTCTAAAATGCACATTTATGGCCCTCGAAGAGGAATACCTTGGGCATGTGATTGAAGCTGGAGGACTGAAGCCAACGCCACGCAAGGTAGAAGCTGTCCTAAATGCGCCTCGACCAGTTGACCTCAAGCAGCTTCAAAGCTACCTTGGACTCGTCAACTATTACCGGTGTTTCCTTCCCAACTTGTCCTCAGTACTTCAACCGTTGTACCACCTGCTCGCTGCGAATACATCATGGCGATGGGGGCAACAAGAGGAGAAGTCTTTTCACAAGAGCAAAGAGCTCTTGACATCTGCAGCAGTACTTCAACACTTTGATCCTAACAAAGAGATCATCCTCAGCTGTGACGCATCTCCTTACGGACCCGGCGCTGTTCTTGCCCATCGAGATTCAAGGGACAAGAACGTCCCATAGCCCTCGCCTCGAGAAGCCTCCTACCAGCTGAGCGAAATTACAGTCAGCTTGATAAGGAAGCCTTGGCACTCGTTTTCGGATTGACGAAGTTTCATCAGTACCTTTGGGGTAACCAGTTTGAAGCCGTCACTGACCATAAACCTCTCCTTGGACTTCTGGGCCTTGACAAGGCCATTCCAGAGAGAGGATCACCTCGAGTCATACGTTGGGCAATTACACTAGCAGCGTACAAGTACAAGCTGGTCTACTGACCCGGCCCGAGCATAGGTAACGCCGATGCGCTGAGTCGCTTACCGTTACCAGTGGACAACTTCCAACTTCCGCGGCCAGCTGATGTACTCATGTTGGAAGCGGCGTCCCCTGCTGTTCTCTCCGCCGCAGTCGTTGCACAGCATACCTCGACTGACCCAGTGTTGTCACGAGTGAGACAAGCACTGTGGTCCGGTAGCGATCTCCCAGGAGGACCACAGTGGTCGCCTTTTCGAACAAAGCTGACAGAACGCAGCGTCCAAGAAGACTGTTTACTGTGGGGATCAAGAGTGATCATCCCAGTCAGGTTACAAGAGCAAGTACTTCAATTACTGCACGAAAGCCATCCAGGAGTGGAGAAGATGAAGTCCATTGCACGAAGTCACGTCTGGTGGGATGGGCTAGACCACAGTATCACGGCAAAGCGGCAAAGATTGTCGTGAATGCCAAAACACATCACCGTTCCGACCGGAAAGTACAGTCAACCCCGTGGCCTTTTCCAGAACGGCCATGGTCTCGCTTACATGTTGACTTTGGTGGTCCATTTCAAGGACGTTATTTCCTGGTATTGGTCGACGCATACTCGAAGTGGGTTGAGGTCATACCGGTATCGTCACCCTCTGCTGATGCTACGATCAAATGCCTTCGGAACATCTTTTCGACACACGGTGTACCAGATATTGTCGTTTCGGATAACGGTCCGGCCTTCGTAAGCGACAAGTACAGCGAATTCCTGAGCCGCAATGGGATCCGACGTATGCTGATTCCCCCTTACCACCCAGCATCAAACGGAGCTGCGGAACGCGTCGTGCAGACCGTGAAAGGAATGCTGAAGAAAGCGTCATCTGGAGATTTTCAGACCAAGATTGACAGGATGCTTCTGACATACAGAACTACAAAGCATTCACTAACAGGTCATAGTCCAGCTGAGCTGCTAATGGGCAGAAAGCTAAAGACAGCCTTAGACCTCCTACATCCGGACATGCGGAGTGAAGTACTCTGGAAGCAGCTGAAGCAAAAGTTACGCTGTGACCAAGGAGCACGCAAAGGCCCTCTTCCTCAGCATGGTCAAAAAGTGTTTGCCCGAAATTTCAGGTCAGGGCCTTCATGGCTTCCTGGAATTGTAATACAACCATCGAGTTCATCATCTGTGCAAGTGGAACTGAAAGATGGGACTCGTTGGAACCGTCATGGTGACCATCTTCGAGAACGTCGTCGTCCACCTGAGACACCCTACAGAGAGCACGGGGCAACCGACTCCTCAGCTGAACGAGACGGGTCAACCGAATCTTCCGGGAACGAAGATCATCATGGACCAACAACAGCACACCATGACATAGGACCTCCTCGAACTCGAGAAGTTTCATGCCAGACGTTGCCAACCGTTCAGACTCCGAGTAGTCACCAAAAGCTACGCTCTACTCCCGTAGATCGTTACAAGCCTTAGGCCATAGTGACCCGAACTTTGACGTCTAGGTTTTGAGACAGTATTGTTGTTCCTTCGTATAAAAAGGGGAGGAGTGTGATGATGATGCTAGCGGCGCCATGCATCCGTGGCGCGAGAATAAAGACAAGAAGTGTGTGGCATCTCGAGCTGCCTGCACACGCACGCTGAGAACGATGGTGTTCATTTCTTCCTGTCCCCCGATTACTCGGGAAAGCTTATAACATCGGGACGATGCGCTTTTAAAGGGGGGGATAATGCCGCGCGCAGACTTGCAGAGGGTTCTCGTTTGTTCTTGCTGCGAAGATAACTTCTATCGTTTTTGTTGTTCAAGAAAGTGCGTGTTCATTCTCGCCCCAACCGCGCTACGCTCGAACGTTCCCCGCCGAATCCTGGAGATAGTGACTCATTCTAGATAAAAGGCCGCCCGCGACCTTTTCGAGTCAGTCTCGCCTCTGCGCTCGATCCTGCGGTTTCGCCGACATCGACGCCCGCGACGCTCTGCTGTTTTGTTTTGTACCCTTTTATTTTTGGCACAAGTTCGCCACATTAAACGTTTATTTCTTCTTGTTCATTTTCTGTTTTCTTTTGGTCACCACCCGTGACAATATTGTTGGCGAATACTCCGAATATACGGTTCTTCCCATCCACACGATGTCCAGACGATATTGTTTCAAAAGCGGGGCAGTACCAGCACAATATCACTGGAGTACTGCCATCGTCGGCTGTGTACCCACCGTACGTACAGTATATATATAAAGTACTAGCAGCGTCGGCTGGGTGCACGCCGGATATCGCGTGTTAATCCAAGGTCAATCGAGTCGTCGGAGTACCCGCCGAATATAGCCCGTATATACATAGAGTAATTGGAGCGTCGGCTGAGTATCCACTCGGCATCGCGTATGTCAATGGTGCTGGCGTGTCGCCTGAGCAACTGCTGTATATCCCGCATATATCAATAGAGTACTTAGAGCGTCGGCTGAGTATCCGCCGGGCATCGCGTACGTCAATCGAGTACTGGCAGTGTCGTCTGAGCACCCGCCAGATATTGCAAGTATGTCTACAGAGTACTTGGAGCGTCGGCGATACAGTTTATTGCAACTCAAGATGGTTCGGCGAGGGTAAGACGGGCCAGAAAGGAGGAAGCAGACGGAATGGTGGAGAAGAGAGGGGGAAACCTCCTTCGTCTTTAGCGTTCCGTCTGCTTCCTCCTCCCCGGTCCGTCTTACTCTCGCCCTACCTTCTTAAGTTGCAACGGACTATAGATACCACCCAATTTATGTGCGACAAATATATCTTCATTTGCTCACGTCACCATTACGCTTCGGGCTTTTTTGGCACCTTGATTATACACACATGCAGATGCATTGCGAACACCGCAAGCATCAGCTGAACATATACGTTGACCGCATACACATACAGGGCATATACAAACATCAGCCCAACAGCACACTAACCAATACCGCCTAGAAATAGGGCCATAGCACTCTTCTCGTGACGTCACAACAAAAGGCCATCGGGGGCGCGTGTCGAAGCGAGGGCAACGCGCGTTGATCGACCGTCGTAGCGCGCTTTTAGTTACATACGCATGTCTTATTAGCTAAAATGAATGCTGCACATAGCAATGGGTAAAGAAAACATTTTATTACACGGGCAAAAAATTACACCGCTAAATAATCTGTACGTAATGGCACGAGGTACGCGTATAAGACGTCTACAGAAAAACTTGATTGTTTTAAGTTGAAAAGATTGAGTCACACAATTATCGCTGTAGGAATATATGTGTTGTACACAAATACTTCGACAAAATGGTGAGACACGAAGTGATTGGACACAGCAAAACAGATCACAATTAAAAATCAGGTGACGTAGTCCACGCGGACACGGCTAAACAAGTGCCACTTACGATGATGTAAGTGACTGTTCTCGCGTGCAGTCACTGAATCATTGCATTATACCCCGGCCACACGACAAAATGAATGCAATGTCGATAGAATGACATTATGGGGTCGACAAATCAACCTGCGACGCTCGTATAATCAAATCACTCAAGACCGCGAACTGATTAAATCTCATATCATTGAATGAAGACACGTTAACTTTTCCGTGTGGCAGGGGTACTAAGGCAACAAAGTAACATTAGTACAAATAAACACATAAGAACCAACAACGCACTTTCAATGAACACCAACTTGTTGATCACGTTCCAATAGAAACTGGAATATTACCACACATATTTGCAAATGTCGACTCAACAGCACGCGGATAACGACGAAGAAGAAAATGCCATTCCATCACGAGATTAACAAAAAATCGACTGCAGCATTTTACTCGCGTCCTACATGATCAAGAAAACCTGTAAATAAGTTGTAACTAACCTGTCTATCGTATCCATACGCCCCGCTCTATCCGCCACGAAAACATTTGAACACGAATTTCAAGAAGACTCTCTGTCGAGAAAGGGGTCTATCAATAATGACCAGTGTCATCGTTGACTAGTTGCCACACATGTCACTCAAACCGTAGCAGGACTTGTTTCGCGAATCCACGTAAGTGGCGCGCAGTATCAAGCGAACATACAAAAAAACTTTCCTAGACTGCGGTGACGACGAAAAAACTGCGGGAAGGAGGAAACAAGTCCCAAACCAACCAAACACGAGAGCGCCAAGCGCCGATACTGGCGCGTTGGGAACCTAACACAAAAGAAGACAGTTCAAGTTAGTCAGCGTGCAGGCGAAACTTGTAAACAACACGCGATCAGGAGAAGAGAAGCCCGTCCAATATTGTGTGACGACCCCGTAAGGTCTTGAACCACAAAGCCACCGGGCTTTGTCGCGACCGTGAATGGACCCAAGCCAGCGATTACAACGAAGAGGCAAGATGTTCAAGAATCCTTCATGCAACCAAACATACAAGACACTCACAGTACACTACAATAAAAATGGCGCAGCAAAGTTCATGGAAAAGTCTTTACGCGCTAAAGTCTTGTGGCTGACTCACAGTTCGGTGATTGTTGTCTGCGGGGGAGCTTGGCAAGCACTCGCAGATCTAGTTGTCTTGGAGAAGCCGTGTCGAGTTCGCACGGCGTTGGAAATCAGCCTTTTCTCAACATCCCCTTTGTCCGTCGATGTCTGGCTGCCTCTAGGCCGTCCCGTCCCGTCCGAGGAAACATCTGCTTCCTGGTCTCCGCACCGTCCCGTACGCCCAGCCCCTGGCCCCGTTCTTCCTTCATTTTTGTTCCCCTCCGGGGTCGTCCATTTCCACCGCAGCAAAGGTGTGGAGAACTTGACACCTTTCCAGTCGGAGGCTCTGCCGGAATGTCCTTCGCCTGTTTCCATTTGCTTGGGCTACGTGGTCGTCCTCTTGCTCGTGGTGAGGGGGAGGAGGCCAGCAGATTGTCACTTACAAAAAGGGGGCGAGGGGGCGCATTCTCCGAAGCATGTCGCGATCGCCCGTTGCATCTCGCTTGTTGAAACACACGCACACACGTACACACACACACACACACACACACACACACACGCACATACACACACGCACACGCACACACGCACGCACGCACGCACGCACGCTCGCATGCACGCACGCACACCCACACACACACACACACACCTAACCGGATCTTGCTTTGGGCCCGAGCGCCCTATTTCGAAGGATTAACCAAAGGCGGGTACGTCACAACTCTCTCTCTCCCTCTCCCATTCCAAGTTTTCTTTCCAAGTCGCCTGCGAGTCTGGTCACGTGAGGCTACGTATAGTTCCGGAATTCCTTGAACTAAAAAGGTTGGGTTCACTCTACCTCTTACTATGACTCCTCTCTCACTCGTGTCGTCTGTCTCTCTCCTCTCTCTTTCGAACTTAGCTTTTTGGGAGAAATAAAAATAAAAATATTCGTGTCAATCGTGGTTACCCGGTTTGCGTCGGAGCAATATAATATATATTCTGTTGACATCGGCCGTGTCAAAATGATCCCGGCTTTCTTTCAATATCATATTCGAACCGGCCGAAAATGCCTAATACTGCGCAGTTATTGCCGATTCAGAAACGGTATTCAGGAAAAAACCTGGCTCGTGTACCATATTGATCCTAGTTGTGTCGCCGCGATATAACAAATATTCCGTCAACATCGACAGAGTCAAAATGGTACCGGCACAATTTTCCCGATACAACGAAAAAATCGGCACTACTCCCACGACTTTCTCGACCTGAGGCGAATATCGCCCCAATATTGTGTGCTGCCTGGGAATGTTTCTACTTCTCAGTTGCAAAAACCAGACTTAAGTTGTTTTTTCTTACGTTGACTTTATGTAGCCAAAAAATAATGTCACTCTACATTCTCGTTGCGCATATGACTTAAAGGTTTATCAGTGTTTACAAAACTGTGTTGATAATTTTTTTTTCAGATCATTACCCAGCTGCACTACTGATGAGCCTACTCTGCCATGGTCAAAAATCGAACCTAGAGCTGTATCTCCCAACTGGTGAGTGATAGTATATAGCTATGTTAGAGAACTATAAATGGCTTGGGAAGTATGAAAATCAGCGACAAGGCATGAGTTTGCGCCTACTGCCACAAAAGAGACGCAAGATGATTTTAGTGACACTCATTTGGCTGTTCCTCATGATGCCTTGTTTTTGTTGATTTATGAAGGGTATCAGTGGGGCTCTTACAAATCACAAAAACTGTTAGCGTAAAGAAGAGACTGCTAGTTTTTTCTATATTTTTTACGTTTGAAAGGTTGTTGTCAAAACTAATAGTGCTATATGCAAAACATAAATATTAGCTTCTCTTTATTCTGGTAAACGTCTGAGCACGGAATGTGCCTTGCATTCATCTTCCCTTTTTCAGGCATATGTTATCGGTTGTCTTGCGTGGTCAAGAAGTGCTATGGTCTTTTCGGATGTGTTGCTATAACAATGCACACTCAACTGCCTGTTTTTTTTTTTTAGTTACAAAGATAATTTAAAGTTGGTTACTTTGAGTGCCCAATGTGCTGCGTATTGACCGGTGCTCAGCACGCACCTCTTGCAAACGTCGATTTGCGCCTTTCATTTATTTATTCTCAGTGCTTTATGGGCCATGCACTGGTCGAGGTTTGGCACGCACTGCCCGCACGTGCCAATCTGGCGGTGCCGGAAGCGCGCGCCGATCGGCACTTTTCAACCACAAATGCCTGATATTGCTTGGGCATGCGTTTAGTGGCTTTACCTGCAATGACGCTTGATCTCTCAATCACTCGCTTACTCAACCGAATTTGTTTTAATAACGCGCAACCCTTTAACACATCCTGTGTTAAAAGGATCCATGCCATCCGTGTTGTGCAGTACATTTAAGGATCTCCTTCTTCTGGACATGCATAAAAAAACTCTAACATTATTTAGCTCCATAGATTTAGGTGTTTCAGCATTGTTTTGAAGATGTGATTCCTAATGCCACTGCAACCTGTTTCTCTGCAATTGAAAAAAAAGATGAATATTTATATTATTATTTTTATAGCTGCGATTTAGAACGATCAAGGTTTTACCGGTAGTTGTTTTCGCTGGTACATTTGGCCGTGGGCAAAATTTATTATATCTTCTCTTTAAGCCTTACTTACTGAAGCTTGGATAATTTTTATTTCAGCTCCTAGAGTAGACTGTCTATAATTCAGGCAATTCATCACCTCTTGTATCTCATGGCATTTTCCGCACAATAAAACACTTCCGGCTGTTAACTCTGTTTTGTGTCCTAATCCTGTTTCAGTTAAAACGTGCTTAGTTCATTGTTACGTAAAAAATGCTATACTTTTCAGAACCCAGAGAAGATATCTGATTGCCCGGACATCACGTACACTGGGGACCATCCTGCGTCATCTAGCTGCGCAAGAATGAAGTTTAAGAGCTTGACACCTCAAGCTTTGGACAACCCAGAGGCCGTTGAGTTGGTGTTTTTTGCCCATTCAACACAAATTCCGTTTATGTTGAAGCCATTCCTATTCTCAGTAACGACAGCTCCAATGGCATCTCGTGTTTAGCTTGACTTTCTTTTCCTCCTTCTTTCTTATTAAAAGGCGAAGGCCTTGTGCGCTGAAAACTAGATTGCTAGAGCTGACGTGAACTTCCGCTATTTTTTTTTTCGTTTTTTTTTCTACTATGAAATAACACCATTGTAGGAACTAATTTTATATTGTTGCGTGAAGTTTATTATTTTATTGTTTTTCTTCGAGTCTAAGGAGATGGCGGTGTGCAGACTAGTTTGCTGTGTTTGTGTGAACACTGTTAGGTTTTGTTTTCTTCACATATAAGGCGAAGTTAATGTGCAAACTTGTTTGATATGTTGATGTTAACGCTGTTATTTTTTCCTTTGGTATAACACTGTAAGCTATATTTGTACGGTTCGCGTGAATTCTATTATTTTTAGTAAATGGTTAGGGAATTAGTAATCTAGTCTACTTGTGTCCATGTTACTCTGTCAGTATTTTTAAGTGTGTGTGTTTGCTTTATTTTTTGCATGTTGCGGGTTTGCTTGTCACGGAATCTTGAGCAGTTGACAAATAAATGAATGTTAATAAGAACCTTCTGGTGCGGTTCAGTGTTTCGTACTCTAACACAAGAAAGTCTTCTATAACTAGGGGTGATGATTTAATTCCCGTTTGAGTAGTATACAATGCTTATCAAAATATAAGCAAATTCGCATGAGACTCTAAGGCGAAGGGAAAAAAAGAGATCCAGTGATTTTCCTAACAGGAGACACGTGAAAGTCAAAACAGAATGCATCGACTCATTTCCAAGGGTCACATTATTCTAGCAAAAAAAGAATCCAATAATTCTGATAAGGGAGTCGTCCGACTTCACTGTGCATTGGAATCGGGTGACTCTCATGAAGGGGTCCAGCGAATCTAGCAAAACCGGAGTCCTCTGATTCTACCTGAAAGAATTCACTGACTCTTATAGGGGGTTCACATGATTCTAGCAAAAAAGAATCCAGTGACTCCAATAAGAGGGGTCATCTGACTCCACCAAATACTGGAATATGGTGACTCTTCTGGAGGGGTCGCGTGATTCTAGCAAGACAGGAGTCCCCTGATTCCACCCCAGAGAATCCACTGACTCTCGTGAGACAGAGTCGCCTGACTCCAGGCAGTAAAAGGGTCACATGACGCCACTAGCTGATAGATTCATCAGATTCCAGTGGAGAAAGAGTCCAATGACTCCACTGAGCGCCGGCGTCACTTGACGCTTTTAAAGGTGACACCAGAGGGACAACCCTGGACTCCCCTAAAGGGAGTCACTGTGACTCTCCTTTTTTTTAGAGTGCAGCCGAGGTGCCCGCAATCTGACGGAGGCTTATTGCGGAGAAGGCGCCGTGTAACCGAGCTTTCGGTTGCACGTCAAAAGATCCCCAAGTGGTCCAATTTAATGCTCAGTCCTCCGCTGGGGCGTGCCAGATGCCCGACGTAGGTTTGGCACAAAAAACCTCCAAATTTGACTTTGACGTTTTGGGCAGCGGTGAGGCAAGATACAAAAACACGGATGTGCCATGTTTTGTTTCTTCTATTCATCATTTTGCGAGTGTGCACTGTTCGTAGATCGGTTGTGCAGGAAACCGGCTGTGTGTGAGAAGATGTTGATTCGAGTCTCTTTTTCCACGCTTCTACACTTAAAACCCGAGTGGACAGCCTTAAAATATTACAGTGAAGCGTAAGATCTGTTTGTAATATAAATTCTAGGAACATAATGTCGACAATCAGTGATTGACATTAGGCGAGAAGTAACCATTGCCTGTAGTGGAGAGGGAGACGACAAAAGCCAAGACTATTTACTTTAGGCTCTTGCTCCTTCGGATAGTCGCGCAGGCTGTGGTCGAACAATGTGAAATGGAATAGAGCTGTATATATTATTCACATTGTAGTGCTAAGAAGAAAACAACACTGCGTGGTGTCCCTTCGTATAAAAACAATCACTGGAGATGGACTTCGTGATCGATTCGATCGTGTCATGGCCGGAGGAATATCACGTTACCAAAACAACATTTCAAGTTATGACAGCCGAACACATGCTCGGAAAATAATTGTTTCCAATTCATTTATTGAGATAACAAATATAACTACCCCGACAGCTTGTGTTTCGAAAATAAAGGTTAATATTTCAAGGGTCTATCAATCCGAACTTTCACGTCCAATGTCGACTTGTGCGATCTATCAGTAGGCAGTGGTACCTTTCAAACATATTCAAGGGGAAAACCAGTGTCTTATTCTCAAATAAATTAAAATTAGCTTACTGTTATGAAAGCGACTTCGAGCATTAACTCTTTATTGTAGCTTTAATGCCACGCGTCTTCAAAATCCAGCCAGCAGGCCAAATTGGTCCTGCAGAGGTGTTTCAAGCGTCGCGTGGGTGGCCGCGGTACTTCCAATGAAGCCCAGCCCGCGGCTCGCTTTCAGCAGGCCTGCTGCTACCCTCGTAAAAATAAGCGCGCGTGGAGAGACGGTATCGCAAAGCTTACTAACCGCGTAAACGGCAGGTCATCTTGTCATGTTATGTATTGGACGCTGTCATCATGAACATCACTATTGTTAGGCTCCTGTTTCATATCTGTGTAAGTATGTACGTAACAATTTCTTTGCTTTCTCGTGCGCTCTGCGCGTAGCGTCTTGTGTCGTATCCGTTGCATATCGTCAGCGGCAGTTCTATCATTCTCATTAGTCTTCTACTCTGAGCAAACATCCCAAAGTTCCTATGTGCGTTCATGTTTTTTTTGGGAATTTTAAGATTCCCAATTACTGTGTAAGGTCAAAATTAGATTAATAATTGCTTTTCAGAAACACGTATGTCTTTTTATTATTCTTAGAGCCTCTCTTCTTTTTTTTACTCTAATTTTCAAATTTGTATTTAGACGTTGATCTGAAAATATTTACTCAGTTCATTACTCATTTGTATTTACTTTTTTATTTCCTTTCAACTGATCCCCAACCCAGCCTTTCACTTAAAAAATTGGGGAACCCTTTAAACGGTATTCGTGAATTTTGAAGGCCCAAGAATAAAGAAGGTTTAAGGTGGGCTAAATTTCAATCACAATTGGAAATGTGTTGTGGGAAAAGTAAGTGTTGATTAAGAATGCCCGGGCTCTAGGTGAATTCTTTTGTCAGGAGAGTAAACGGCATCCGTAGAAAGAAAACTTCATGGGAGCACTTTTTCCAACAGTCCGACACAAACGGTTTTCAAAAGCTGTATGGAGGTTTTTGTAGTTTTGCCAAACAATGCTAAAAAACACTCGGTAGTAAAATATAAAAAAAATTAAAACGTACCCAGTAGTGCACTGGTTAGCGCGTAAATTTCCTATTCTGTTGACTTGGGTATGAAGCTGGTTATAGCAATTTGGTTTTCTTTCTCCCAAAGCGATATCTGTACGGGAAACACTTTGCAGTTATTTCGAGCTCGTTGGCTGTGGTGGCCGCCATACGATTCCTTGTGAAATCACAGTAACAGAAACCCGATCACCAAACTCTGTCATTCCCGCTCCTGCGCAACGGTTGAAGAGCACCGTAATGCAGCAGATAATAGAATTGCAGCAACCCGTCCAGGGTGCTTTGGTGTTCCTGACATACTAATTAAAAAGTTAGAGCACTATGGCATCCGAGGATTTGGACTTAAACTTTTTAAATCATATTTGGAATATCGTACGCAGTTTCTCAGCATAAATAATTATAATTCAGCAACCAAAAGAATTGTGACTGGAGTCCCCCAGGGGAGTGTACTTGGGCCGCTGTTGTTTATAATATTTATAAATGATATCGAACAATGTGCACCAAACGTCAGGTTCTTTTTATATGCAGATGATACCACTCTTTTTATTAAAGGTCTAACAACTTCTGAGATCGAAAGTACGGCGGCAGTTGTTCTTGAAGATCTATACTTATGGGCGCAACTTAATGGACTAAACATAAACACAGCAAAACTAAATGCGTATTGTTTAGAACAAGGAACCGTAAAATATCGTTGCCTTTAAATATCACGATGATTTCATCTCCCTTAAAAATTGCAAAATCTGTTTAAATTCTTCGTTTCATTTTTACCGAATCACTCTCTTGGACAGAACACGTTGAGTATAAACACCGGAAAGTTTGCAAAGCCATAGAAATAATATCTAAAACTCGTTTGATGTTTCCCGCGCGAGTGAAGTTGCTCTTGTATTACTCTCTGATCTACTCACATTACGTGTACTGTCACCTGGTCTGGGGAACCACAACGAAACAAAACTTAACAACACTGCCACTAACACAGAAGAAAGTATTTCGCATAATTCAAAATGGTTTTTTTGCATTCTTCTGAGGAGCTTTTTCGTAAACATAAAGCTGTGACAATTAATCATTTGTACAATTATCGTTTGATGGGAGTCTACAATACAACAGTAAAACAAAATAACAACTTTTTTCTTTCTGTACTGTCGGGCTTGGAGAGTACAACCCAGACGTATGAAACTAGACACAGTGAGGGCTGGTATGTTACTACTTCCCGCACGAACTATGCACTAACTTCTTTAAAACATTGTCTACCGTCACTTTTAAATGAGCTCGAAGGTGAAAATATTGACATCACTAAAAAATCAAAAGGTATGCTACGCGAAATGCTATTTGAAAACAGTGTTAACGACTTTTTTTTAAGATAATCGATACAATAACGTGTAGTACTTTGTTTTTTGCTTGTCCTGTTTGAAATGTTTCTGCTGCTTTGCTACACGGAGTAGGGCCTCGTCAAGCTGCAAGCCACGCAGCTTTTTGCCCTATCTCCCTCGTTTGTAAATAAAGAAAAACAAATTATTATTATTATTATTAAAGCGGCGCTTGGGAGCATTCTAATGTGTCCTATTTATTGCCGTAACTCATTTCATGTGCTCTATGCCTTTCAGGAATTTCAAGTTACGTTCATGTGCAGGTTATTTTAGTACTAAAAATGTGATAAAAGGCAGTGAATCTTAGATGACAGGAGTGTGTGGGGACAAGCCTACAGATGTCTCCTCTAGAAGAGTGCTGCGGGGAAGAAGCCCCTAACATGCGAAAACATTGACGCTCTGACAGGTGGGTATTTCTGATCAACCTGGAAGGGCAGATGATCTGTTGGTACTGTGCTTTGCTTAGCTGTGCATATAATGTGTTTATAGTGTAATATAGCTTACTGCGATTTTAGATATTTTTATGAACCTCTTGTTGACTTTGCCTTGTGCAGCACATATTACTGTCAGAGGCGCTATGAGGTGAGACAGGGTGGGGCGTAACGCTTGTTTTGCACAATGCGAATGAGGCCACGAGGTTCGATCTACAGTCAAACCTGAGGATAGCAAACCCGGTTAACTCATACTATTTGTGAGCGAACCAGTGGCTGCAATAAAAATGCCTAGCGAAAAAGGCGGTTACGCTGAACGAAAATCCCAAAGTCGCCCAATAGATCGAACTGCCAAGAGCGCTGTCTAGGTCGTTAATCTGGCTTTCCCCCAAAGTAAGTACCTCCTTTGGGGCAAAACCAGCTTGCATGAAAGCTGTCTTTTTTGTGTGTGTGTGGGGAAGGGGAGGGGAGAGGGGGGGCAATCGCGTCAAGCACCAGAAAAACACACAAAAAGATGTCTTTTGCAGAGGGAGCGAGGAAAGAGTGAGCCGGTGAAACCTTAAAAAACGATGAAGCGGCAACTGAATAGCTGCGGTAAGCGTCCCTTATGACGTACAAACGCCCCTTCGAGAGTAAACTACTTTTCTAAATGTGGCGCGCTTGTTGTTATCAAATTCATTAAAACTTTTGTGTAGAGTTACCCGCTATATCAAACAGGTCGACGGTTTTTGGTGAGTTAAATCTAATCGGGTTTTACTGTATTATGTTGCCCACAGGTAGGAGAAAGCTGATTGAACGCGGGAAGGCGGCCGAGTGATACATTTCTTCTGATTATCAGGCTGGACACGACATAACTTCCTTGTTTACTGTTGTAGTTGTGATTTTGTTATTTTAAGGTTTTTATGAATAGAGTTCGTATCGTTGCTTTATTTTATGCACTGTAGGTTCTATCACGCCATACCAACTTGGCCCTAGCCATCACCTTAGCCATCCGGGTGTGCTCTCAAAAACGGCATGGAAGAAAAGAGCCATGGACTGCCTGTTTGCATGGGAATGTGCGCCAGTGGTGCATGTTGGGAATAAAATAAAATAGTAATTTTCATTGTGCTTGTCTTTGTAGTTTTGTTTTATGGCAGAATGAACACCTAAACATTTGAAAAATTGGTGCTCCTTTTGCCGAATTAGCTAGCTGTTGTCATCAGCAGTCCTTTCTGCGTCTAAATTATACCGAACATGCATGACGAGGTCATCCCAGAAGATACTAGATCGACCAGGTCACATCAGAACACACTTGCAGGGTCATGCCATTACACCAGAACATTCCACTACACCACAACACGCCAAGACACCAAAACACGTCACAACACCAGAACATGTCAATACGCCATAACACCAAGACAGACCTGTGTCTGAATTTCCGCTCTGGTATAGACGTCAGAAACGCACCCGACCCGGTCTGGTGGATTTTTCAATAGGGATCAGTCGGTAGAAATTCTGCTGGAGTATATTAATTTCAATAAAATTCCGCAAAATCTCAAATATATTTTTGGGCGTATGTTTCAATCGCTTCTCAACCGCCCAGATATACATGGTATATAAAAAATGCGACGTGCTTTATCATTACATCGAGGGAATTAGGCAACACAATCAAGAAAAATGTGAAAGTAGATTACAAAATTTGTGGTTCAAGCTCTCAGTTATTTTGATGCAATTCAAAATCTGACACCAATATGAATACAATACGCACCTTTTTTGACAAAATAAGCTGCAATATTCAATCTGTAAATCTGCTACACCTGCGGTTCCCAGAATCTTCATAATCTCCCGATCAATCGAAGAGTTTGTTGGAGTGGAGGCTCGGTAAATAACACTCTACATATTTATGTACAATATTTACACTGGCTTTTTGACTAGCTCATCGGGGGCCCTTCGCCGAATCCCAGATTCCGCGCAGCTCGTGGCCTAGGCACATCGTGTCCCTGGCTCGTGCCTGTCCCGTGAGCTTGGCGCCGTTCAAGAGCTGGATCGCTGCCGCTAGCTGCCGGTACAGGTTCAAAGAATACGCCCCAATCTTCACATTAAGTCCTAGTCGGAGTCAACGCTTCTTCACATATTGAAAGGAACACCCAAAAATCATGGCCGGGTTTCTGCTGCATTGCGGTGCTCTTCAATCGTTGCACAGGAGCAAGAATGACAGAGTTTCGTGGTGGGGTCTCTATTAATGTGATTTTAGAAGTAATCGTATGACGGCGACGACAGTCAATGTGCTGGAAATATCTGCAAAGTGTTTCCCGTAAAACTATCGCTTTAGAAGAAAGAAAAGCAATTGCTATAACGAGCTTTGCACCTAAGTGAGGAGTATGGGAAATCGACGCGCTAACCATTGCGCTATTGAGGATTTTTTTATTTTATTTTACTACCGGGATTTTTTTCCAGAATTGTTCGGAAAAACTACAAAAACTTGCATATACCTTTTGAAAACCTTTGTGTTGGACTGTTGCTAAATGTGCTCCCATGAAATTTTCTGCCTACGGATGCGGTTTACTCTCCTGACTAAAGAATTCGGCCATAGCCCGGGCATTCTTAATCAACACTTACATTTCCCACAACTCCTTCCAATTGCGATTGAAATTTAGCTCACTTTGAATCGCATCGGAAAAACCCTTCTTTATTTTTTGGCCTTCAATTTTTCAATAATGCCATTTAAAGGGTTCTCCAAATATTAAGGAGAGAGGCTGGATCGGGGATCAGTTGCCAGGAAATTAAAAAAAAGTCAATATAAATGAGAAATGAAGCTAATAAATAATTCTAAATCAGCCTTTAAATACAAAATTGAAAGTTAGAGTAAAACAAAAGAGAGACTCTAAGAAGCATGAAAAGACATACGTTATATTAAAAGGCAATATTTAATCTAATTTTGTCCTTACAGTAATTGGGAACCTGAAAATTTGCTAGGAATAAATCAAAGCACGTAGGAACTTTGCCATGTTCACTCAGAGCAGAAGACTAATGAGAATGATAGAACTGCCGCTGACGATATGCAATGGATACAACACAATTCGCTACGCGCAAATTGCGCGGGAAAGCAAAGCAATTGTTAGGTACGTAGTTACACAGACATGAAACAGGGCCTAAGAATAGTGATGTTGGTGATGACAATGTCCAATAAATAAGATGACGAGGGAACATGCCGTTTACGCTGTTAGTAAGCTTTGCGACACCGTCTCTTTACACGCGCCTATGTTTGCCCCGGTAATGGGTTATCCACACGAAGGAGAAATCCGCCACTTTCCTCCGCAGAGCGTGCATCACGTGAGACCTACGTCATCCTTTTTTGACGCCTCGCGGCACCGTTTTTCTCCGTGGCGGAGGCACGGAGGCTTCGTGCTGTCAGCACGAAAGCTCCCCTGGTGCACACGGCGGATCCGGGGACGGAGTTTCCCGGGTTGTTGACGTCACGACATCCGTCCGCGGAGTTCTCCTTCATGCGGATACATGAAGGAGAACTCCGCGGTGTATCGTGTGGATACAGGTGTATCCACACGACGGACCAAATTGCTGTTTTAGTCCGCGGGCGGCGCATCACGTGACCTTACGTCACCGGTTTTCGAGGTCTGCCGGCGGTCCGCGGCCCTCGCTTCTGAGAAATGCAAGCGACTTTTCTCACCGGATCCCTGCGGCGGACCGCTGCGTTTTTAGTATAATTAACGCGCTAAGTCTGGCAACAAGCTGACTTTTGTTGTTTGGATTGGAATCCAAATCCAAAGTCGTTTTCTTTTGGTGCCGACTGTTGAAGACGAACAAGACAAACCTCTTGTTCTGCGACGATGCAACTTTTTACTTCGTCGCGCTCATGCATGGAGCAATTCCCCGCTCTGTGGGACAATAATTGCGACGACTACTCAAATAATCATCTAAAGATGTCCCTGTGGCAAAACATCTTGGCCCAAGGCGGGCCGGAAGCTGTAGAAACTGCTCCTCGCCGACGCATAGAAGCCGGCGGTACTCGTCGGGGTCCGAAACCAACAGCTCCGAAAAGAGTTGACTATGCAGACCACGATCTTCCCTGCACATGCAGGGCTTCATGCAGCACGCCCTTTTCGGTTTACTTAAGTCCTCCTCGTCCTCAATAGTCAACGCCAGGACCACAGCGGCCAAACGTCTCTTTCGTTCAACCTCTATGTTGGCTCCTCACAAATAGCCTCAAAGCAGCTCGCTGCATGCGTTTGGCGGAGCTGTGAGGTCGAGGGTTAGACCGGCCCGTTTACTTTGTCGTCTGCTCTTTTGGTCCACCGTGTGGATGCTCATTGCAGCCGGGCACCCCGCGGGCCGCGCATCACGTGATCAATCGGTCCGCGGCCCAGTCCGTCGTGTAGATACACCTGTAGCAGTGGGCCTGCTGAATGCGAGCCGCGGGCTGGGCTTCATTGGATGTACTGCGGCCACCCATGGGCCGGTTGGAAGACCTCTGTGGACCGCATTTGGCCCACTGGTGGGAGTTTGGAGACCCGTACGTTGCGTTTAAACTACAATAAAGACTTAATTTTCGAAGTGGCTTTCATAGCAGTAAGCTCATTTAAATTTATTTCAAAATAAGATACTGGTTTTCCCCTTGAAAGTTTTTGAAAGAGATCACTGCCTACTAATAGATGGAGCAAGTCCACATTGGACGTGAAAGTTGGGATTGACAGCCCTTAAAAAATGATCCTTTATTTTCGAAACCCAAACTGTCGGGGTAGTTATATTTTTGACCTAAATAAAAGAATCGGGTGCAATTATTTTGCGAGCATCTGTTCAGCTGTCATAACTTAAACGTTTTGTTTATTTTTCTTTATAGCGGGATATTTCTCTGGCCATGACAACTTAGAATAGATCGCGAAGTCAATCTCGACCCAGGCACCACATCAATGTTGTGCCTGCATTGTACCAACAATGGCAAAACTGGCTCCAGAGGTTGGTCAGAGATCGGCATTCTGGCCAAGTGCAACTTCTTCCATTGTTGGCCCAGCCGTTAGCACCAAGGTTAGGCCATCGTTCCACCAAAGTTCCAGCCATCATTGGCACCAAGGTTGGGCCATCGTTCAACCAATGCTCCAGTCATCATTGGCACCAACGATTGTGCCGTCGCTCAACCAATGTTCCAGCCATCATCGGCACCAACGTTAGGCCATCGTTCAACCAATGTTCCAGCCATCATTGGCCCCGATGTAAGGCCATCCTTTAACCAACTTTCGAGCCATCATTAGCACCTTAGTTGGGCCTTCGTTGAACCAATATTTCAGCCATCATTGGAATGCACACTATGTCATTGGCTACGCCAATTTTGGCTTTCACACTCTTTCAATGGATATGCCATCACTGGCATACAAGTTCATTCATTGAATAGACCGATATTGGCAGTCGAGCTAATTCATTGGCATATCCCAAAGTTAATGCCATATATCTTTAATGCTGGCTATGCAATGATGGCATTGCGTTTATATCCTGGTTATTCCAACATTGGGTTTTAAGAACCCCTGGCCTGTTTTGTATTAGTAGCCCACTGCAAGAAAAGCATTCTGGCCACAAATGCCAAGGTCCTCCGGTGCGTTGCCTATGCAGAATTTTATCTGGCGAGCAAATGACTAATTCAAGATCAATTAATACTTTTTTCGGAACTTTTAATTAAATAGACTAGGAAGGAGGTTCAGCGGGGAGCCTATGCCTGGTTCTGGGGAGGGTCCTGGGGAGGATCCTGGGGCGAGTCCTGGGGCTGGAGAGCCATCAAGGCTTCCGAACGCCGCTTCCTACCGCCTCCCCTGTCGCAAAAACCCTGGCAGCCACTTCAGCGTTATTTTTTAAGCTGTCAATTCTTCAATTTTTATCTTCGCACTAATGGCATCTACGAAAAGATCAGAAGGTCGAAGATCAACACTTTGAAACCCATATTGATGTTAGTAAAGCACACTCTCAAGCAGCACATTGTGAATAGGCCAAGGCTCTACATAAGTTTATTTGTTTACCTATAGCATCGCAATGTTCTGAAAAACTTGTCTCACAATGGACTAAAAGTTCTTCCGCAACCTCAACCAAGTCGTCGCGAAGTCAAGGAAGGCTGGCCACCATTAGTTTTTTTAACTATGTAACTGAATATATCATGCACAAGCAAATTAACAGACGCGATCAAGCCACGAAAGGAAGTGCTGGCTCACTTGCTCTAGCAGAAGCCTAGCCGCGGCATCCTTCCGCTGACAAATGCTTGCTGAAATGAATTGCTCTCGAGCTTGCATCTGGCACTCCTCTGAATTATTCGTTATCTCTGAATGTGTATCGTCTGGAAGGTTGGATATCTGAAACCTATTTAAAATGTCCCATACTAAATTAACCTATATAATACACGAAGGAAACGTGTAAAGAAAAAGTACTCGCGCATTTGATTGTAAACAGGCACGAAAACAGACGCAAAATATTCCCAGGCAGCACAAGGTGTTGGGACAATATTGGAAGAGCATTGGCAAAAGAAGGTCCAATGATGGTCCACTTTAGCCAATCTGCACCCAATATTGTCTATGCCATTATATAGCATCTTCAGTGACGGCCCAGCTTCTCCAATGACCAACCAATATTGGAAGCACATTGGCATAAAATGGACAATGTTGGCCTGTCAGTTCCATTGGGTCGCGAATATTGGATGAACACTGGTATAAAATGGGCAATCTTGGCCTATCAGTTGCATTGGCTTGTGAATATTGGATGAATAGTGGCGTAAACCGGACAATGTTGGCCTGTCAGTTCCATTGGCTCGCGAATATTGGATGAACACTGGTATAAAATGGGCAATTTTGGCCTGTCAGTTCCATTGGCTTCCGAATATTCGATGAATACTGGCGCAAACCGGACAATGTTACCCTTTTAGTACCCTTGGCTTGCTAACATTGGATGAACACTGGAATAAAATGGTCAACGTTGGCCTGTCCGTGCCGTTGGCATTCCAATATTTGATGGGGACTGAAAATGGACACTGTTGGCTTCTCTGCAACATTGGCTTGCCAATGTTGGATAAACACGAGCTTATAATGGTTACTGTTGTCTTGTTAGTACCATTCGCTCATCGTCATTTCAAAAACACAGTGGCATATAATGGTCAAAGTGTGTTAGTCTCACAACACCATTGGCTTAATAGTGGAAGCATGTTGAAATAGGCTGGTTTTGGCAAATTTCGTTTTACCTCAACAAGTTGAAATTGCTCGAGCGATTGTCAATTTAATGTTATTTTTTCAAAGCGCGATTCAAGTGCTTTTCTGCAAAGTAAACAATACAATAACAACGTACAGAACTTAATGGCGATGTTTTGCTCCTTCACTGTGCATACTAAGGAGTCGCGAGCGATATGGGCTCATCAGGTCCGCCCACTGGGAAAAAAAAAGAAGAAGAATTGATGTGCGCGTTATAGTCCCCATAATAGATTTTTATGTTGACTTTATGATCTCGACAGAAAAGCTTCATACTCTAACTACGGGCTTGTGGGCTGCACCTCGTGTCAGGTGAAGAACTTCTTTGCGATTGATTGAAACAGGACATTCTGAAATGTGGTTGTACAATGACGGCTCTTTACGGCACTACTGGTGCTACAATAAGAGCCCTAATGCCTCCTACATGGCGCCAAGGCACTGATAGCAGACGACAATGTTGGTTTGATATGGAGTCTAGCTCCTTTTTTCCGCATTTGTTTTATCACTGTCTCTTTTCAATTTTGACATTAGGCTCCGAGCTGATTTCAGAGCTTCGTGTCTGTCAGTCCTTCTCCGTCCTCTTGCTGTAGAGTTTATCATGTCTGAGCAATCTCTTCTACATTGGTTTTTGGAAACCCGGATAACAAATACCAGCAGAGAGAAACGAAAGAATTCGAGAGAGAGAAGTATGCAGGGGAGGGGTCGCGCCGACGGCCTCGGAACTAACGTCCCTGAACGGCTTCCCCTCCCATTTTCCCCACGCCGTCACTAATCTCTCCTTTGTGGGTGAAGAGGACTCGACCTTGAGGGAGGAGGACACTGCGCATTCCTAAGCTGACAGTGCCGGGGAAGCTACGCGCCGGCCGGACCAGTCATCACCTGCACCGCTCCCTGCGCGTGGTTACGGGAGAGAGTGTGACCACGTGAATAAAAATAAACCTGAGATTGGTTCACCGAGCTTCTTAGCTTCCTCTGCACTCTCAGCTTAGGGGTGATGGAGTCTAGACAGCGAAACACACGCACACACGCACACACAAGCACACAGAAAGTGGGATCTCGAGCACCAAGGCCACACGATAAGGCAACGACTGGAAGGCGGTGGGGACGGTGGTTCTAGAGTTTCGATCACCAGCAGCGCATTTCGTCTTAGTGCCAAGTGCGATCTTCAACATGCGGATTGCCAAGATTCATGGATATTCTTTCGGCAGCGCCTACATACCGGTGATCTTCCTTTGTTGTGGGCATACATGTGACCACTAGCTTCGACGGACCAAAGACACGACGGACCGCTTTCTCTTCCATGTGAGTGACAAGGAGAGGTCCTCTTGACCATTGGGGATGGGTATTCTTGCTACGCAATGTACGTTTTGTCACTTTCCGATGAGTTTGAACCGTGTCGGACTCTGTGCCAGGGATCTCCGACGAGTTCAACGCGGAATCCACAGCGATCGGCCCGAAAGGCCCTGTGCAGCGCTATTTGTAGTGCTTTTTATTCTAATAGACCGTGAGAGGCGTTCTGATTGGTTATTTCTGTGCTCAAAGTTTTTTTTATTTCATTTTTCTTGTTAAAATACGGCTGTCATTTTGGCGGCAGATGTGTGCTGCAGTAAAAATTCCTTCAGGTATGTCCAAAGCCGAATACTACAAAGCGTTGAGTAGTGCTTATTTGACAAGGTTCGGCTTGTTGGGGGCAAGTTGAGTGTCAGCTATGTCACCGCGCTCTGCGAGTGTAATTGCCACTAATTGTCTTTACATGGCAAGCTATTTTATATGCGTGATTTTTTTTAATTCTTGATTGATTTAATCATGAAATTTTGTTGAACTGTCATGTTCTTACGTGTAGAAATATCGGTGTGAACTTAGATGGCGAGATTATAATTCTTAAAACTTCTTATAGCTAAATGAAAGGTTAAGGGACGCCATGATGTTGCAAGATTAGAGCTAAGCAATTGATAAAATAACCTTCGTACTATTCGAATATTTTTTTTAAATATCACTCTAAATATCTGAATCTAGATCGATCGAGCTTTGAATAAGGACAAGTCGGACGAACAAAACAATAGGAAGCGCCTGGGCCGTCTTGCTAGAAACCGCGTCTCAGCCGAGACGGGGGAAGAGAAAGCACTGTCAAAGCCAGCGTACGAGCTGAACGGCACTCAAACCTCGACTCAAGACGCTCGCGCGTTCCAGCCTTTACAGTGCTTTCTTTCACCCAGTCTGAGCTGAGACACTGATTTCAGCAAGCTGGCCCCGGTGTCTTTCCTGCGCATCTATTTATTTTAGAAGGCAGTACTAAGTTTTTTATATACTAAATAATGAAAAATAATTCACTGGAAAAGAAAGTTTATCATATAAAAAAGTAAACATAAAAAAGTCGGTAGGCTTTTCCGAGATTTTATACTTGAAGAGCAACTGAACCGATTAATTGAATATTTAATTAAAGGGCAGCGATTACTAATGAAGCTCTGTTTTATTTTGATATTCATTATTGACAGGCGTAAGAGAACTGAGAGCCTCTAAAACCCTTCACCTGAATCCAACCCCCGCTTCTGTCTCTTTCAGAATCCTGTGGTCATGCCCCTGTGTGGTATCCCCTTCCTTGCCCAGCCCTCTGCCCTGTCCACTACCTAGCCTGCCGCCGACCCTGCCACCAAGTCTGCCCAGGCCCCCGTGGTTGCACAATGTTTAAAATATATTTATTCGATCTAAATAAATTATGAACTGTCAAACGTTATGAACAATTCATTTGCATGCTTTAATGATTTCTAACGTGCCCAAATATGGTCAAATTGCCGCATTTATTAGATTTTAGCATAAGAAAGAAAATGGTGCTTCAGGAAAAAGGGAAAGATACTTGCTTCGTTCTCTGCACTGTTTTTGTGACACTGGTTAGAACACTGGCTGAAAAATAGCATCTAATAATGTCATAGACAATAGATGCAAAAATTTGCCAGCGTATTAAACTGGATGCCAATATTAGAATAGCCGATATTTAAGGCAATGTGGAAGAGCCAGTGTGTAAGGCGTTGGATGCCAATCTTGGTTCAGCCAACGGTGAAACTTCTATGCCAATATTGGATAAAAAAAGCGGAAACACGTTGGTCTAACGTGGGCTAGAACGTTGGCAAACCAGTGGTCCAACATTGGCATCAATGTTGGACCACCATTGGATCGGGTAGCGTTTTCGAAAATGCCAACGTCAGACCAATATTGGAACCATTTTTTGCCAACATTGTGCCAACGGGGTTCCAACAATGGTGTGCTGCCTGGGTTCTCTTCAAATTTCGTAGAAGTTTATTATGCACAGCATGTTCCGTAGAGAAGTTTAAACGTGCAAGCGATCTGAGAACTGTAAAGAGGTACTGTTAAGCTTTTATACCACTGAAAAGATTGCAAAGCAAACAGAACCGGGGTAATTCTAGGCCATACTGTCTGTTCTCCCAGCAGCTGGAACCCCGAAATTCTCCTGACATACGCCTCTCACTGGCAGTGGCAAGCAGTTCATCGAATGACGTTTCATTGGCAGATCGTTTTATTGACACGCTGTTTCATCAGCAGATTGTTTCACAAAATAATTTGGTTAGCTTTTTTTTTTCCTTTCTGGTACCAAGTTACCCCAAATTCTCGCGGCAAATGGCATGTAGGGCGGGACGTGTGGGTTAACAGTCCTGTACTGAGCCGTTGCAGAACGTCGCCGCGAAGCTGCGGGTGTGCCGGCCCGTGTCACACCCACAAAAAAAGGAAGTGGATATTCTGAAGCCGAAACAATATCCCGGGGAAACAAATGCCGGCAGTTACCCCCTATTGGGTCTCGTATAAATCTAATTGTGAAAACAACTACTTGAAGCTGTAGAGTGACTCCCTGGTAAGGTGTCCGTCTTTTATGCGGGGGGACTCTGGTTTAATCGTCAGAGTGGGATAACTTTTTTTTCTAGGAATATGGCGATACCCCACGGCATCTGTTTTTTACGATTAACACTAAAAAAATTAATGCTGTCCACGAAACTCCACTCAATTAAATCATAGCACACTTCCTCTTGGGGGGTGAATGGAGAACAGCGATGCTTGGGCCGCCGACGGGCCGCTGGGAAACGGCGTGCAAAGGTGGGACATTTGGGTTGATATTTTTCTAATGAGCAGCAGCAGACTGCGATACACGGGCCGTCCAAAACTGGCGGAGTTTGTTTTCCCCGGGCTATGTCCTCCATTCACCCCCGGAAAGGGCACAGTCACATACCATTTAATTCAACGAAGATTCGTCCAAAACAATCGTTTTTTTTTTCAGTGTTAAGCATAAAAAACATGCTGTAAATATCGTCAAGAGCTTAAACAAGTGTTCTAGAAAGAAATGAGACCACACTGGTGCATTGAATCAGTGTCCCGCCGTGTGTGAGACAGACACCTTATCGGTGAGCTGCTCTACAGCTTCAGATAGCCGTTTTCACAATTCGTTTTATACGAGACCCAATAGGGGAAAACTGCCGGCATTCTTTTCCGGGCTGCCGGCAGAATATCCACTTTCGCGAAAAAAAGTTCCCCGTAGCCTGCGATTCGCCTGGCGAGTGTCGGTGATATGTTAGTGTCTACGAAACGCGTCCATGAAACGTGTATTCATGAAAAGTTGTCTATGAAACGTGTTTCCACGAACAGCCGGGAGAACAAGAAAGTTAGTATTCTACCGGGCGTTGCATGATTTCAGGCAGCTAATGGGAGGCGATTCTCAGTAGAATTTCGGAAAAATTATTGCGCCGGCTGCCGGGAGAAAAGACACTGCGTAATTCTATAGATAATCTGGAAGAGTACCCGAAGAACAGCGGTCACTCTTTGCGAACAAGTGGGTTACAGTGCACTTACCAAAAAACTAGCGGTCTTGAAAGATCGCTTGTTGCCGACATACGTCTAGGACTTTTCAAACTCTGAGCCACACTGGCCGCAGCTAACAGTTCCGTCAGGGCTAGGGAAAGTAATGTTGGTAGGGGGAAGCAGAGGGTTGCTGGAGAGGTGAGGAGGAAACATTCCCCTCCCTCCAGCATTTCGCCTGCATCCTGCTTCTTCAGGATCCCCAGGCGGGTGCGCCCACAAAAGGCTCATCTTCGAGGGTCATCCGAACAATGAGCATAGCGAGAGGATTTGTTTGTGAATAATTTTGTGAGTTCGTCTCAAAGTTGATAGTGCAGTGGATGCTATGTGAGTAGTCTACCAAGCAGTGCCCTTCAGGTAGGTGCCGTGCTTGGCCTTGTAACCCGCTTGGAGACTATAGTCACGTGACCGCAACCGGAGACACGCATGGCCTAAAATACGCATAGTGTCTACTCTGCTGTCAATACCGAGTGAACAGGACAGCAGCACGCAGGCTACTCGGCGACAACTTTTCTTGGCAGTGCAGTGGAAGGCACAGGCCCGCGCTCCCTCTGCCATTTTGAGCGTTGAATAAAGCTGTGCGCAGACTCTCCTCCTTTCCACTACATTGTCAAGAAAAGTTCTCGCCGAGAGAGTTTTTGGAGTCCCAAAGGAACTGCACTTCCCAAATGTTAAACAAAAATGGGAGGTATGACGACGATATATGTTTTACGCCGTAAAACCCACACTTAAACTAAAATGCAAACATAGCCCCGTCTTCTTTCTGCACACGACATCCCCAAATAAACTGAAATTACGAAGAAAGAAATATTACTCAGAAAAAGGCCGTGCCATATATTTCGCAGCACGCTGATAACATATTTTTTTTTCGCGAAAGTTGTGTGCATGTAACAAAAACTATACCATTTCTTAAACCATGTATTCATTAATGAAACACGGATGCAGATTCCCAAAGCTGAAGATAAAAAAAAAACGCGAATCTAACAAAACGATAACAACAAATGGAGGGGTTCAGGGCTCGAAAGTGCTAACGACTTATCGTATTGCAGAGTAATAAAAAAAGAAATAGATCTGCAATAGCGTCTGCGTATTTGTGGAATTTGCAGAACAGTGAGATAGGACGTCCCTAAAGTGGCCCGAAATTCACGATTAAGCAGTTAAAGATTTCTTTCGGGTGTTAAAAATAATTTTTAATATACATTTCGTCGTTCTCGACGTGGGCGTCGACGGACATAGCGCCGCTGCTTGCGTTTCTGTCAAGGTGAGAACTAATTTTTACAAGTTGTAACGACACTATATCGCGCTATCGACTCGTATATTTGGCCCGCATGCAGCCTTGAGCGAGCTGTTTCGAATGTCGGTACAAGACAGCAACGGCGTAGCCATCGCGGCATGAGAACCGACTGGGCCTCAATCTGGCCGACCGCGCTCGCTCTGCTGAAATATGAGCGTGGGAATTTCGAGCACCGTTAGCTCACTGGTGTTACAAGAGGCTGCTTTGTCGTTGAGACTTTGCAAAGGACTGCGGAGCCCTTCTAGTGCTTGGCGCATCTCTCGCGCAGCATCGTAACCTTTTTGGCGCCTGATAGGCCAACAGAGTCGCGAAATACGTAGACCGTTGCGACGATGCGTGATGTTGAAAAATAAACAGAGAAAATTTATCTCGCAGGCTTTTCCAGTTTCAGATCTGGCGATTTGAGACATAAATGCTGTAAATGTCTTGGAGGGATCAACTTGTTGACAGTAGTTTTGCGTTCATTCGGCTCGCACTCTACACTAATGAACTGATCTTTTGATTTTCGAGGGTTGAACTTTTCTAGAGAGCTTCGCGAGAACGCCAGTCGTTCTACACCAGCTCGGAGCACGTGGAGCGAAAGCTCGCGCTGCAGAACCCAGGGACCCTGGGCTCAATCGCCACCCCTGCTCGTTTCAATCTGGATGAGCACCGTACTGGTGTGCGGTCGTATATCACTACTGCACGTTAAACACCCCAGGCTAGCGGTTGTACTGCATTGACTAAATTGCTCATCTACAGCGAGTTACTCGTGGCAACTTTGAAATGGCTGACCAACTATATGCTCTATGAATATCCCCACAACCCCAATTATTAAGACAAGCTAAAACTGCGTGTGGCAGAAGCTTTTGCTGTATGACCCCAAGCTGCAATACGGGAGGTGGAAAGCCTTGGTAGGTAGGAAAGATCGCATGTTCTAGCTTTACTGAAAAATATACCGGTTAAAGTTTATAGTTAATTAAAGACATAGTTAAAATGGGGAGATTGTTGGCTGTACCATATGGTTGTGCAGGAAAATATATCGTGTTTGTTCGGATGTTAGTGGACGTTAAAGACCCTAGGCTAGCAGGGGTACTGCACTGGCTACATTTCTCACCTACAGCTGAGACACTTGATGCCCGCTGAGCCTAAATTCTGGCTGCCTAAACACACACACACACAACATAATTATTTTAGGGCTACAAAGTGATGTGACTGATAACTGTGTATATATTGCATAACATGGCAGATGAGAAATATAGTGCAACTAAATTATGACGAGGGGATCCAGCCAGGAAGAGGAAGGGCGAACCAACCGGGAGCGAGCAGCTAGTGGCAAGGGTTGAACAACCGAGTCTGGCGTGTTCCGTGCAAGTCGACTCCGACGATCATCCAGATGAGTGTTTGAGCGACAACCAGACAAACTCTGTAATGACCCGAGGTCCTTGCGGGAATTCTCGGCAGCGACCCAGGGCACCTGAAGACGAAAAGCTGGAATGATAATTCACCCGCAGGAGCAACTCTTGGTAGTGACTTGAAGGGACCCACCCAACTATTTTCACTTCTGGCAGGTGCCCGAGGCATGGCCATTTTAAGATTGGTCGGTGCCCGCAAGACGTTGAATCCAGGACCTGGATTCGACGACCAAGCAAATGAAGAACTTCGCCAGAGCTTCGGGAGGGTGACAAGACCCGGAAAATAAGTTTACAGAAACTAAGTAGGATTCGAGTTTATTTGCACATTTGTATATATTCTTACCGATTTCTAAATATACTTTCTTTAATCCTACAACGGTCCAGCAAACTCTTTTTTTTTCATTTGATACGGTGACTAGAAGACATTGTTTATGTTGAGAGACTGCGTCATGACTGTGAAGGCCTAGGTAAGGCCTAGGTTGGTTGAAATATTCAAACAAGGTTGCACTGTTTGAGGAGGTATTGAGTCAACCCGCATTATTCTAGAAACAAATTTTGAGTTGCAGATTATGTGATACTTTACAAGTGCATGACAAAGCTTCAATAAGCGTCCCTAAAGTGTGACTATCTTATATTTCGCATATAACCGTGTTAAGGTCCTTCGCAAGCGAACCTGTGCTACTCCGCGGTACTCCTGCCAGTCAAATTTGGCGTTGCAGTCTCCCGCGGTGTGGAACCCTTCTGATATGTCTCGGAGTTGAGCGAGGTTGGCTGCTATCATAGGCAGTTTCCCGGATGTGCGCTACTCGCTGCCCAGCACCAGTCTAAACAACTGTTTTTGTGGGACTGGTTCAGCTGGTCTGGCATTGTACGTACTTTTCGAACACGACATTTAACGTTATAAATGCAAACAAGTCTATCGTCTTTTCTCCAGCTAGGCTTAAAGGCTTCCCTAGTTCGGCGTACAATACAAACAGTATCGCCTACATCAAACTGGCACTGGCATGCTTGAGTACGGCGTCTTTCATTGCACGGAGATGCTCAAGACTATAAAAACACAATGACATGAACTAGAAACCACAAACCTTTGGAAGTGTGCGAGATAAAACCCGCGCGCACATCAGCGTAAACACGTCCGTCCGCGTCGTCTCGGCCGTGCAATCGCATCTTTGGACGTAATTTAACGCTAGCGAAACGAGTTTTGTTCCTAATTAAAAGCATCGCCAACTATTTTAACCATTATTACACCCCGCGCAAGTGCCTATTACAGCAAATTTGTAACTAAAACAAAACATAAATAGAAAGGGGCTGCTGCCGCTAAAGGAAACAGCCAGTGACGTCATAGTCACCTGGACCAATAGGAGCTGACATGCTTTTGTTTTGTTTCTTTTTGTTTTTTCCTTAGCTCCACCCCCCTGTAATGGGTAGGATTTCGAAATACGCGATCGAGAGCCACACGAAGCGCGAGTGCGATACCTCCTAGCCGCTGTCGACAGAGGGTGTCGGAGCGATTCGTTGTCGCTCACGGAAAGTGGGCGTTGTGTTCAACAAAGACAGCATGCCAGTGTTTGTAAAGCTATCACTTTTTTATAAACGCTTCTGATGCGATGAAAATCCGACCGGCATTAAGCAGGCCTAGCGAGACTCCGGCGACAATCTTGGCAGCTCAGCCTCCAGCGGTTTCGGCCTTACTCGTATTACTTGCAGTGCTGGCGCTTTGACATAGAGATCTTTGCAAAGTTTTTGCGCCTACAGTAGACACCAAATGCGCGTGTGAGCCGTATGCTCTCGCTCCGGCGAGAAGCCGCGTACGGATCGCCAAGCCTTTTAATCGTATCGCCTGTCGCATACTGGCCGCCATATTGTTTTTAGGGCGTTAGCAGTTACTCGATTTTATTCACCTCCGGCGGCTAAAACCCTCACACGAATAAAGGCGACAGCCAGAAGAGGAACCATTTACACGAATAAGGGTATTAAATATTTAACTGTGTGGTAAATACGCCAAAAACGCAGGGAGAAAGAAAGAAGCCTTGGTAGATCTGATCTAGTTTGACACATGGTGGAAAAAACCTCGAGACCGTGGGTAAACGACACAACACTGAAAACTCTCAAGAGACTTTTTAGTGTTCTGTCGTTTACCTGCAGTCTCGGGATTTTTTCAACCATCTGCAATGTACACCAGCTCGTTTGCGCCCTTAAATTTTGTGCACTACTTTGACACCTCGTCACAACTTTGTTGTATATCTAAGGCCATGGAGTAATCGTGGTCGTTACGAATAAGCATATAGTACATATAGAGACAACTACTGCATTTACAATCGGGCAGAGCCGTATATGTAGAGAGTTTGGCCATTCGTTGGGAAGTATAGGAGACAAATGAGGAGGCGCATTGGCCGAAAGCGGGCTGGGCGTGTCCCAGGGCGTCTTTACAAATTGGAATGTGGCCATCTAGAAGCCGGAAAGAATACCGTGGCGGTGGTCGCGAAAAGCAAGCCTAATAAGTCCGCCAGAGTAACTCTCGGTGACTGAAAATATGGTGCACGTGATGTTTCAATCACGGTCATTAAAAAATCCCGGTGGAAGAGTGCTGCTAGCGGAACGATCGACATAATCCGCACGCCAAGCGCCGAGGGACGGAAATCTGCCGTCCAAGCGGCCGTCCAAGTGGTCACACTCTGTCCGAGCAAAACAGAGTCGAGCGGCACATTTCTTTCTTACATCTTTCTGCATGATCATGATCGAAACAACACGAGCTCTCTATTCTCAACCATGGAGGGCTACCACTTTTACGTGGTTATTAACACCATATACCAATATATACATTTGATTGAAACAGTTTCTCCCTATACCACCGCCAGGATATTCTTTTATGCTTCTTGTTGGCCAAGAGAGCATGTCAAGCCCACTTTCAACGTCTCTTGCACGCCCTGGCTCTGCCCGCGCCTTCCATTGACCAAACGTTCTGTATACATGGCTCGTAATCAGGGTAATTCCGGTATTGGCAGACTGCAGCGTTCGGCTGGCTCGCTTGCTCGCCTCGGTCAGTTTGAACTTGCTTCTACCTCATCGTTTTGCGTACCTACTCTTGGACTCTATAAAAACGCCCTTCCCCCCCCCCCCCCCCCTCCAAACATCACGACACGTCATTGTTTCTAAGGTGTACAAAAACTGGCTGCGAAAACCACAATTGTTGGTTGTCTATGAATTGCAGTAGCATTCGTCATGAGGCTCACGACGCAGCTCACTGTGAATACAACAATGCAAATTTTGACTGAACACTTTATTTTACGGCTGGTTTAGGATTGAATCATTGACGTCAGCGTGACTGCAGTGCGCAACTTGGAAATTGAGCGATTGCTTCGCCTTTGTGTAAAGGTTGTCGGCACCCTGGCTGCTTCCCAGCCCAGTTGCCCGTCTGCGAGGCAAAGGTGCCGAACTTATCTCGCGTGCGGCGACGTCACGCAAGCCATGCGCGCATCGGATGCGCCGCCTTGATAAGGCAGATCACAGACGGCGCACGGGGAATCGCTGCCTGGACTCAGGCGCCTCTGGTAACCATGTTAATCGTCTCGTCCATCTCCCATTAGATGTAGTTGCTTGTTGTTGAAACCGTTGGCTCTGTGTTATTCCTCCGGGTCGGGTATGCAGCAAGGCAAGCCGACAACAAGGTTTAAGCTTTCGTCTCTGTGTGATCGCTTAATGATCAAGCTGTTTGCCGACCATCATTGCAACCTCGTGTGCCTTTCTTGTCCTGTCTATCTGTAATCCTTTAATGTTGAATCTGGTGCCACCAAAAACTACGCTTCAGAGTAAGGGTACTTGTCCATATTGTGGCTTAAAATCATGGCTGCCAATTTTCTAAAGCTTTGTCTGAAATCCCAGAAAACGTATTTCTGTCCTCCTCAAATGTTTTAACAGCTCGTGACAAAGCAAAGAAATATTACAGGAGCTTCCTCACACCGAATGTAATGCTAAGGAAGCCGCACTTTTCAATCACGAAAATCGGCAGTTGCGTCTGCTGTGCACAAGCACCAAGATTGTGGCGGCCTCATCAATGCAGAGGTAGAGTGGTCGGGGAAGGGAGTGCCGATACTCTAAGCGCTGCTCATTTAGTGGCTCTAGTTTAAGCTGTTTCACCACCATCGTACACCATGCACCAGCTAGCTCAACTGAAACCGATAATTGCCTCTTAGCTTGGGTGAAAATGTGAATGTGTGCATACTACCGCTTGTCTAGGCTTGTCATCCTCGACGTTGTCCTGTAGAACGACGTCCAGGAAGACGTCGTGGAGAACCTCTAGGGCGATCTCAAGGACGACCTTTAAGACCACCTGAAGGACGCCGTCTAGGACGACATCAAGGACAACGTCTAGCACGGCGTCAAGGACGACGTCTAGTACGACATCTAGGACAACCTCTCGGGCGATCTCAAGGACGATGACTGAAACGACCTCTGGGACGACCTCTGGGCCGATCTCAAGGACGACCTCGAGGACGACCTGTAGAACGACGCGCAGCGCCTGCGAATACGGATGTGCTGCCTATGCGGAAAGCAGCGCCGCCACGAGGCGCCTCCGCATATGGCGGCTCACGCGCGCGCCGCTCATAGGCACAGCGCTTCAAGATCAAAGATCGTATCGCGAAAACCGGATGACGTAGCTACAGAATGCTATCACATTAAAAATGATGCATGGCATGATAATTATCACCTCGTTTTGTAAGAAATTGTAAGAAAATCTTTATTGGCTACAGTTCTGTTTTTTTATCATATTACAAAAACCGAGTTTTTCGTTGAAGTATTTGGCATCGGCCTGGATACTTGACTGCTTCATGACTCGTAGGCGCATACTCCTCGGATGCATATCTGAAAAACAATGCATCGATTTAACTTGCACAACTTAATTATTCACGTTTATGTTCACAATGACCGGCTTTAATTCTAAGCTGGACAGACAAATGTAATGCTTAGCTTCTTACTTTTTTTGTTTGTGCATAATTTATATCCTCTCATGGGGAGGTTTGATCTCTGTATTTCATGTTCATTTTTTGCTGAATTATTCGATGCAGAACGAGCCACTCCTTTAATATATTATTGATATTTTTAGGCGTACTAAGACAACTCGGGCATCGCTGGCTTTACGCCAGTTGCGTGGTCCAAATCGTCTGCCTGCCAAAATATCCGCTAAATTTCTTAAGTTTAATTTGCTCCTACTATTACCATCGGCCAAGTCTTCCTCTAAGTCTAACCTACCGTCTTTCTTCCGGAAAATCCTACTTCCTTTTTGGCAATTATCGTGTTATGTCTTGGAATCGTTCTGAGCGTACATTGTTTATAAAAGAAGCTCTAATCTGCTAATTCGAGCAGTCGCCCATAGGTTAATTGCTTACCCATGATGCGAATGCACCTTTTTAATGCTAAATTTATTTCAATGCGGGCGAGGTTAAGATTTCTGTCACGTCACCGAATCCGTACCATATGCAGTTGTCTCCTAATTTTTGCGGGCTAGCAACTCGTGAGTTTAAGGTTGGACAGTTTCCTGATACATATCAATTTGGAGAGTATTCTTCTACTACGTTTTATATTTGTATTTCTGCGTCGCGGTACAATGTGTCCATCTCTATTTTCTATGTCTTCATTAAAATACATATTCGGATGTATTCCTGGTATCATGATACTATGAATTTCCGACCGTTGCCCTATAAACAGATGCTCAAGCAAAGCCTAGGGTCTTAAACTAGACCTTCAAGCAGACCGCCTTACGCACGTTCACCAATCGTTTCGTTTCGCTCCACTCCGAAAAAAAAAAAAGAAATTAAAAATGAGGGAATTCAAGGCTCTGATATTCTCCGTTGTTGAGCTCAGCGCACGCAGCGTAGCCCAAATTGTAGACCTTTGATTAGCCGGCGAGCTGGAACTCGATATCTGTGGCCAATCAGTAGCTGTGTGCTCTGCGCTACGCAGTGTTTGCTACGCTCGACGTCGGAGTATAACAGAGCCTTTAGGAGACCTTACTCTAGAGCTCTGTTTGCTATAGAAGAAACTCGTCTCGTCACTTCATAGTATGAATTAAGCCCGCGCCCGCTGCTTTCCGCGGTGTACGTTTTACTTAGAGAGTTTTAGCAGATCGTACACAGTCGAGAGCGGGTCCAGCAGAGCTCTAGCGTTCGATCAACTATAATTTGTTCACCCTTAAGCGGAGACGAGAAGCTCCGCCTTCAGCATAAGCTCGGTGGCTTTCGCAGTTCTTTGGTTGCGCGGGCCTGCGCATTCATACTTGCTTTAGCAAGGGCATAAAGCTCACACTGAGGGCGGACCTTCTAGCGTCAACTTGAGGGTGAACGGAATATAAGATTCCGTAAAATAGAGATTTAGTAGATCGAACGCTGTGGAAAGCGGGAATGCTTCGACGAAAGGGCATGAGCTCCCGCGATAAGAGTGTAGTACCTCTATATTCCGTACACCCTTAAGCTGAGACGGTAGGCAATACCACAACCACGAGAGCTCGAGGTCGCTGCTTTGAAGCCTTCTTCCGGAGAAGGAACACTCGCGCTATAAATGCATGTATCAAAGCCAGGAGCGGGGTCTACCTCTCACTTGTACTTTCGGCTACAGTCTCAGCTTAATTGCGAACGGAGTATAGAATGCAGTCTTCTAAAAGTACCTAATCTCAGGTTCGAGCTTCCGCCAAGCCTCGTTGGAACCGTCAGGGGTTATCCAGACGACCCCTTCCCGCTCCCAGCGTCGACCGCCGCACCGACGCGTCCGAATTCAACTAGCGTTGCCAGGTTAAATTCAGCAGTCGGTATTCGCATTATGGTGTCAGCTGTTTCTGGCTTCAGACTGTACCTTAATGTGTGAATTCACTCAGCTGACACTTCGTTGCAATGGTTACGCTGACCATAGCAGACGAACTTAATGATGCGAAGGACACGGTGGGGTGGCCAGGTGAGGTGCGTGCAGAGTCTTTCGCCGAGCTTTGCAAGGGCGCAGCGTGAACAAAAATAGTTAAAAAAATGACGTAACGCGCATGGCTGACTTTTTATCCTCTAATATCTTGACCAGTTTTACACAAGAAGAAAGAAAAAAACAAACAAAGAAACGTGTTTTTTCTTGCAGAGAAAGGGTAAAAGCACAGGCGAGATGGTGAAGAACTTCCATCGTAAACCGGAGACACGGAAAAATAAAAAAAACGGACAAAACAACAACAAGTCTCAAACACAGCTTCTAGTTTATTTGAACACCTCCGCTCTTATACATACACCACAACCCTCCTCTGCAAAGGTCGAAACACCTCCTCTCCACTCCATCAACGACAGCTCAAACTGAACCAATGACACATGCTACCTCCCTTCCTTTCATACCAACCAAAACTGACCCAGACGACCTCCTTTCAAATCCATGATAACAGTCACTCAAACAACAAACCCTCCTAACGTTGAAAACAACCCTCCCCCCCCCCCCCCCCCCAAAAAAAAAAAAGTTACTTTTTTTTTGCATTTTGGAAAAAAAAATGCTTTCAACCGGAACGTGGGGCTGAATAACCGATGTGCCCACTTTTCAGCCTTTCAATCGCTTGCCTTGGTTCTACTTCTATAGTAACTTTTGACATTACTTGAATATTTATGTATGCTATGACTCCGTGAGTTATTTTGGTAAAGGATCGAAAGGCATGTGACGGCAAAAGGGCTCTGGGACGTTGCATTTTCACGTACTTCCCTCCGGCATTCCGTTTGGCCCACTGCAGTCAATCATTTGACTCTTCATCGTGTTTTGACGAAAATACCTTTAAACATACCATCTACACTCGCTAACCTCAGACAGATGTGGATATAAGCAATTCATGTTTGTAAAACCCCTGCGAGACGAACTGTACCTCAAAATGCTTGGCAAACCCAGCAGGAGAGTAATTGCTATTTTAAGCACATGCTTTAAAACGTTTACACGGAATCTGTTCAGGGGCTTGGATCACCGTAGAAGGCGGGAATAAAAGCTATCGAAACCGCCACAAAAACATGATGGACGAAATTCAGGAGAAATTAACTTTCTCCTGAGATTAAATCGCCTATTTTTTTTTTTATAATTATTATCTCCTGAAATGACAACAAAGATGCAAAGAAATGTTGATAGGAGAGAAAGCAATCCCGAACATCACCTGACGAGAATCGAACCCAAGACACGAAAATTTCAAACCATATACACTCAACCATCGCGCCGAGAAGAGACTTCTGAAAGCGAATCCGTCACGTCGCTACAACTTTTTTTTTTTTTGTTTATTGATTTTGCCACAACAATACAGACTCATAAGAGGTGCTACGTGAAGAAAGGCTCCTCATCTCTCACGCGCTGGGAAGAAAGAACATTGGAGCTCAGTTCCGTCTTCCTCGGCGTCTGGCTTCCCGCCCGGCGACTTTGCCACGCGCTATTTGAGCCATTGTTTGTTATTATTGCAAAGGACAGACCGCATAGGGCAATTTACAATAGGAATGCACTGCAGGTTCTTGCAGGGCGGCAAGCCAAGAGTTGGAAAAGTGTGAGTAATCGCGTGACAATATCACATGACAGTCTCGCGTGATTTGATGTCACGGAAAGTTTTCAAAAAAGCCGCAGAAGTGTGGGGAAGCTAGCAAATCCAACGTGTTCTGGGATACCGACTTCACCCGTAGGATCAAGGTAAATCAAGCATATCCGTTTCTAGTAGGAATTTAGGCATTCGCATGCAGCGACAAATGCGCTATAGCATGAGGGGCATGCTTCGTGTAGTACTTGACAAAAATGATGGTGCATGTCTCAGCTAAGATATGAAGACGCCGAGTTTATTTTCGTTCCAATTAACTTTACACTTTCCGTGGCATACGACATAGACATTAAGACGAACTTCGCTTCAGGGTGACCAGATGGAACCCCAAAGTTTCATGGCCGTGATTAAAATTCTGGATTTAATGGTAGGGCATAAAAGAAATGAAGTTTGGGCTTCTGACTCACCCCGCCAACATTGCTGCATGGTTCTCTGTTTGTTAGCTGTAGTAAAGAAGACCCTCCACCATGTCTCAAGACAGGACCGAGGTAGCAGAAAACGGAGCAGTGAGATAAGTGAACTGAAAGCTAGAAAGAAAAATGTTCTTTAGCTTACAAAGGACACAATATATGAAATCGAATGTTTAGTGTTTCTTAAATTGTTGTTTTTTATACTCACAATATCCCTCGTGTAGTGATGGTGGTAACAAAGCTCCTTCAATTTTTCAAAGAATTCTCCTTTATTCCCCACGAAGCTTGGAAGGTCTTCCGCTTTCACCGCACCGTTTACCACGTCAGCTGGAACAACAATGGTAAAGCTGTCTTGTGCATTTAATAAGAATTACGCCTCAGAACCACGGTAGTCAATCATAATCAGTGGTGAGAACATTATCGGCTGAATCGAGTGGTATACTAAGCACATTTCCAATCTGCATAGGTATTTGACGACGGTAGCAAATATATCGTGTTTGAAACGCCGAAAAGGCTTGCTTGCTATCCACTTTTTCGTCCGTTGTCTCCGGCTTTTTTATTTTTTTTTTGAGTCTATCCTCGTTCTAGAGTCGGCCGTAAAAATCGGCGACTGCGCGTAGCAATATAGACCTTTCATCGAAGGCCTATTTCTCCCGTGGATTTGATTTCGTAAAATTGCAGGGCGTATATCCCTTTCTGTAAAGGATAGAGCCTAAAAACTTCCCAGGGTCAACGGTGGACGGCGATGCAAACGACCGAGTCGAGTGGCGGGGTGCTTTGGCGCGCGAATTGATGGATGCATCGGAAGCAGCGTGAAAGATGCAGCCGAGCAGGTAAAGAAAGCAGACGACATGCTGAGGACATCCGTCGGTACTAAGTGCGCCATCGTTATGCAACCATGTTTTTTTTTTTTTGTTTTTTTTTTTACTTGAAGTTTTGAGATCATTGCTCGAATTTATTTTTAAATCAATGGTGCATTACAAAGAGATTACGTTCATTTCAATACACCCCGGTATTCGCCGGCAGTCTGAATATGTATTTTTAAAGCAATCCGGAACCAGAGCCGTTTATGTAGAACTTGGTCATTATGTGGTGAGAATGGGGCGAAAATAAGGGAACGCCTTTGGCTGAAATTGTTTCAGTGACTTTGGTGTGATGATTGACAGCTTTTGTGACCAACCACAAGCCACAAATATTCTCTTAGTGGAGGCAATGAGCTTAACAAATACCCTCCAATCACAATTTCCAGCTAAGGATGTATTCAAGTATTTTAATTAGGCACGCCAGACATGAATTCGCGACTCTTCGTAACTGAAAGGGCAACGCACGTAGCTGTGTCGTCGCGGCGACACTCAGAACTCACTCAAATTTTTATTTTAATTGCTGTAAGAAACGTTCATTTACATATTTACAAACTGACTGGCGCGCAGGCCACACCGAGAGATTCTACATTATGCTTATCTAAACGTGGATGCGGGGCGTCCCTAGTATGACCCAGCTCTACTCACTATGAAAAACCTATGTTGCCATCGTCGCAGGAATTCCTGCTCTCCAAGAGTCCACAGTTCATTCTCTCAGTAGTCCAATATCTACTCGTGCAACATGGGAAGTATTGGGAACATGGGTATCAAACGGGGACGCTGAATCTTGGCCCTACATCTGTACTTCCACAGGACTCGGCGTACTAGTACTACAACCAGTTTCTCAAAGCGATTGTGTGTACACCTTTGGAAATGGGTGCACATCTCAAACAGTTTAGACACAAGAGTGACGAACGTACACGCGACTACGCAAGTGGTGAAAACATGCTTATTTGTCTCTGGCCAAGTACAGTGGGGAAGATGCCTGTCGCGGTAACGCCATAATGTTACAACCTATCCCTGGTGGAGAGCATTCCATACTCATGCTTCCAGCCAGTGTCGGCAGCGTCGGCTGGTACGTCTGCGGTAAACATGGGATCCCAAATTACGTGGGAACTTCTTGTTTGGTGTAGGAAAAATAGGTCGGCCGCACAAAGTGTTTCTCACATTAACGACGCGGAACTCTCCTGAACGTATACAGTGGGACACTTTTCAGTCAACCGAAGCTATTATCGCGCCGACAGAAACATAATAAAAAGAGGGAGTCTCCCCGGCAGGACACAGGTCGCCAAGCACCTGGTCGCGTGCGACGTCACAGGTGCCGTCAGACGTGACGTCACAAGGGTAAGTTTAGCGGAAACATTTTCCGCCAGGATTAGGGGAAAAATTTCCCCGCCAAATTTAGCGGCAATATTAACGTTGCGCATGACGTCACACGTAACGTCATGCGACGTCACACGTAACGTCACGTGATGTCATACATTACGCGTTTCCTATAATTATGTCATACGTGACGTCACACGTGACGGTAACGTCGTGACATTACCCTCGTGACCCTCACGAGGGTCACGATGGTAGCCCTCGTGATCCTCGGGAAGGCAACCTACGTGACTTTCGTGAGGGTAACCCTCGTGGCCTTCGTGAGGGTAGTCCTCGTAACCCTCGTGAGGGTAACACTCCGAGACTCTTGTGAGTGTAACCCTCGTGACCCTTGTGACCCTAGTGAGGTTAAGCCTCACTGATCTCTATAACAACAGACCGATCTCACCAGCCTGTTTGGCCACGCCACCGCTGCCGCAATGAATCGAGCGAACTTTAGTCTTTCTGCATGTGCGACAACCTCGCTGGAGCTCTGGGCGTGTTTAGCGCGAGACAGCACGAGCCTTGTCTTGCACTGCTGCTTGTCTCCTGCGAACTAAAGTTATGGCGGCGTAACGCATGCGCCGAACGCTTGGTGTGATCGGTCTATTGCTGGATCGCGTTTGCCCGCTCCGCGAATGAACCCACTGGCGGCAATCTTTTTGGTAGAGTTATACCTCTAGCCAAGGTACAGCTGCTGCAGCCAGTATCATCCATCCATGGCACACAGCGTTGTGGCAGTTGTGGTGGCAGGCTGATATCAGAATAGCGTGGGTGATAATTCGTGCTTGATTAAAATTGTTTGACAAAACATATTTTTGAAACCCGGCATGAACGGTAGCCGGATCTTTGAGGAGCCGGTGAAAGTTTCACGAAATCACGGCACCGAGGAAATGCAGCACAGCACGCATGAAAATTCGCATCGAAAGAAGCGTCAAAAGCAGACGCCGGTACGGTGTCTGCTGTCAATGCGTGCTGCGCTGCTTTCCCCCGGTGTTGCGCTTTGGTAGAACTTTTGCCGGGTCCTCAAAGATGAGCCTACCATTCACGCCGTGTTTCAAGAATCTGCTTCGTCGAACAACTTCAATCAGGCACGAAATATCACCCACGGTACAGTGTACTAGATCCACGGCTATTTTGTGGCAGCCTGCCGCCGCAGCCGCCATTGCGTTGTCCGCCATATTACTATGATGGCTAGAGATAATATAACTCTATAACAAGATGGCCGACCGTAGCCGTATTCCCGTCTATAGGCGGAGCTGTTCAAGCGCGATCCAGCGTATAGACATAGAGATCACTGGTAAGCCTTGTAAGCCTCGTGATGGTAACCCTTAAAAACCTCACAAGGGTAACCGTCGTGACGTTACACGTGACGTCACGTGTGACGTGATTATGGGAAACGTCCTATAATGCAACGCGCGGTTACACCCAAACCGACGCCGACGCCGTCGCTCAAGCACGAAACAAGCGCCTAAGAGCTGCGCTATAAAACGGACAGCCGAACAGTAACTTTCAATTGATATGACGGTGAAGTGTTGCTTTATGCTATTTGATGTGTCCCGTATGTACAGGCCTTTGGACTACGTCGAAATTCAGTAGCACTGCTTGTCTTCTATGAAGGATTCTTTATATAACCCCAGCCAAACGTCGTTCTCTTCCCTCCGGTGTACTCATTGTATTGCGGTTTCTGTTCAGACTATGGGCAGGAGATTCAACTGTCGCGTCCCTACCGGCTGAGCGCAACACTGCGCACGACGAGCCAATACCATCAAGTATAATTTGTCTATTTTTCATGCAACGTTTCGTAAAATAAAAACACATTTCTAGATATATATTTCTTAAACAGGGCCACGGAGTGTATTTCTCCCTAAAAGCGAAGAGTCGCGTACTTGTGTTTAAGGAATGTGCGAAGTGAAAATCGAGATAAATTTTGTCTACGCTGACATGTTTCCAAGAACACCCAAACAAAGGAAGAAAAATAAAGTATTTACCACACTGATAGGCCAGCACAAAGAGCAGAAATACGCAAGCGAGTCGAGCCATATCCTCTGTATCTCGTTCTGAAGAGGAAAAAACGATATCAACAGTAAGAAAATCAGTAGAAAAACAAATATTCGGTCAATAATTTACAATTTCCGTTTAAAGTATTGGTAGCATTGGTACAGGTGGTATTGTTTTGTGTCGGTGTGTGTGCGTGTCTATGCGTGAACCTGTGTAACAAATTGCAAAGTTAGCACAGTTGGGTAGGCTGTTGCATCAGTGTTTCTAGTACAGTCGCTGCACGTTGAACAGTTTATGGTAACATCGAAGGTGTCTTCGCGTTTTTCGTTCCTCTCTCTTGTTGGCCCAAAATAGAGAAGCGTTTAAGCGTGATCCAAAAAAAAAATATTGCCCGCTCAGCTTGGCTTCAGTCAAATTTGTGCATAATTATCTCGGTCGATTCCGTAAGGTATTTTATTTTAAATCATAGGTATTGCTAGCGGCACTCAGTACGTTGTTTCACGGTGCGGCAACACCAAGTTTGAAGCTTTTGCCAAAACTTTCTTATGCAATGTGTAAGTCAAAGAGAGGAGAAAAAAACGCGTCGCGAGTGAGTAAACCCGTCTGGAAGGAAACTCCGCATTCGCAGCAGTTCTGCGGACCGAAGTGGACGATGTATGGGCCGAGATTTCTTTATTCGTTGGAACTTGGAACCAGCGCCGTCACTAAGGTACGCGGCACCCGAGGCGGTAGCACACCGCGACCCCTCCACCCCCCTCCCCCTTTTTTCTCTATCATTCACCTTCCTAAAAATATAATATTTAGTCCGGGACTACTCTATAATAGGTAGTTTTAGAATAACGTACGCAATTTTAGCGTAGGCTAGAGCTAACTTTAGCGCTTGGGTTAGCACACTCTTCGCAAGAGTGTTTTAGAATAGAGTTTCTCCACTGCGACGCAAAAGCCCAAGTGTCTCGCGGTCGCAACGCCACCAAGATACACTAAATCATTTTAATAAAAAAATCCAAGCTCTTTGATTCAGAGTAACGTATTAAATTTGTTTAGATATAAGAATGCGACGGGAGCGGTAGACCGATCGTGTCCGCTTGCGTTGCCTCTGAATGAGGGGTATCGTGTACTGACTTTCGCCGCCTTCGCCGAGAAACGTTCTCGCGTCGCAAGCAGCAACTTGCCGGCGATCGTTGCTCACCTTGCCGAGTCTTGCGAACCGTCTGAGACGCGCAACTCACGTATAGTGCAATGTCGGCCTGCCTTAAAGCGCAGTCACGAGGATGCTGCCTATGTCGCGCTCTCGACGCCGCCAAAGCGGCCGGAGTCACGGTCAGGACAGAGCCGCAATTTTTTAACTGTGCTATTCTTGTTTTTAGCCAACTTCTTCATCACCAATCCTTCTTAAAGGAGCGCAAAGACTCTGAGCTCGCACGCAACAACTGAAAAATAGCATAGGCTAATATAGCACAAGCAACGTGCAAATCGCACGTAGCGTTCGGCTCATGCGCAATGGCGACAACGCTATTTTTTAATACTTTCATTGTATGGTGAAGCCCGTTTATCGTATTTTTAACTTAGAACTTAATTTTGGGGGATGACGTATAACGTAAATCAGTAGACACAAAATCGAGATGCAAAAATATTATGGTTAATTAAAAAAATATAATCGAATGTTCCGGCTACAACAGGGCTCCCTCACGGGTGGCAGCACACACTCATTGGCTGATCTACACTCTGTTCACCAATGAGCTGAGACTACGGTGGAAGCTACGTGACCGTCGGACCAATCAGCCACCTGCCTCTAGTCACATGCCCCGGCCTTTTTCCCCGCGTGGGTCTGCGCGAAAGCCTGTTGACGTGGCGAAAAAGGGGTGCATGACTGGTCCAACAAGAACCAGTCTAGCGACCCGCAACATATAATTGCTCGACGGCTTTTGGATCGCTAGCAAACAATTATTTGAGAGCTACGCTTTAATAATGCCAGTATTTTGCTTTTGAGTGGCCGATGCGCACCAGCACGAAAAAAAAAAGAACTAAAAGGGAAGTTTTATAATTTCCATGAAAAGAGTGACGCCACCAGCGTCACCGAGCTTAGATGATCGCAGCTAAAAAAACGGTGCTCGACTACTTTGATATACTACTGACAGATGTCGCTACGTAAGAAACGAGAGGCTGATGCAACTCGACCGACTGTCTCCCCGTATAGCGACAGGTGGCAGGCAACCTGGCCATTGGAGCACGTAGAAAGCAAGGTAACACAAAACGGTTGGAAAGAAAAGTTAAATTTTTAGGCAAGCGAGTCAAAGCACCAAAAAATATTACATTACAGAAACTCGCGTCGCATCGAGGAAAGCGTAATAAACACTTTCGTTAGACTGTTCGCTAGGGCCAAGACTCGACTCGTCGCCCCCGTAGGGTAGCTCGGTGCGTATCTTCAGCTCTTGGGGGCCCATTGACGAGGCTTTCCGTTCACGAAGTAGTTGAACGACTTTTATGTACTAACTCGTTTACATGTATATGGGCAAGGTGACTCGAACAGGTAGTAGTTTAAGATGCGCCCACAATGCCTAGAGACATTCGTTATTTCTTTGAGGAGTAATCGGTAATTATTTTCATCAAGGCGATCAGGAAGCCGAGTAAATCCAGTGTAAGTAAATTCTGAACGTGCCATGTGTTTCCTCGGCATTTAAACTTTTAAAGTACGCGCTACTCCCCATTGCGGGTCCTCAAAAATATGTAAAAACCATGGTCAACCAGAAGCAATCTACTAATCCGCAAGTTTGGCCATGTGTGTTTTTGTTTACCACTGAACACTTTGTATATCGAAACTAACACCACATTAATAAAGAACGCAGGTTAATCACTATAACATGTAAAAATAGCATTCAGTTATCCTAAATATATATATATATATAAATGACATCTTCAAGTTGTGGGGAGCGGAGGCGGTCGCATATAAGTAAAAAAAAGCCACCGAGGTCCAAACAAACTTGGATAGTTTAATCGGGCGTTTCGGAGGGGGACCCTCCTTCTTCAAGCGTGACATCAAAGTTAATAGGGTTACCTGGTGGCCGAGATTCTCACTCGGAGAGGGAGAGGAGAAAGCTGTACATCAGAGGGGACGACAGAAGGCACAACATAACAACGCAAATGCCCCAAAAAGACACGGCAACAGCAATTATATTTGAAGTTAAGATTTACGACAGGCGGAACACAACGGTGTCCCCAGCCCCGAAAAACCTCCCCCGATGGCGGAACCGCGAAGGCAGGGCCCCAAGGGCAAGAAGCCACACGCGGCCGGCAGAGCGAGTCATCTGGAGCCGACACCCGTTCGCCCCGCCACAGGCGAGTCGCGCACACTTGGTCCAATGCCCGTCCGACTCCGACACCGGACCAGAAGCGCCAAAGGGCGCCGCTCACAATACATCTGCTAGACAAAGAGCGAGAGGGGAGCCGAGAGGGGGGGGGGGGGGGATCGGAAGGGGCGGCAATTTGGCCGTTCACATGAGCTGTACGCTACTCGGTCTCCCCGGGCTCCCATTAATGCCACACTTGACCGCGTCAAATTCGTATAGACCTTTTCATCCTCCCCCGCATGGGCGCTGCCATCTTGGAATCACGTGACGCGGCAGCCATTTGGTTGCTTGAAGTTGCTGCTCCGCTCTCCCCTCCGCGCCTTGGCGAATGTATTGTATTCGTGTTTTTCATCGCGTTTCACCGCGCTTGCTTGCCTTACTTCGGACACTGTTGTCCGATACGTCTACTCGACGACTCCTGAGGTTTGTTTACTAATAGTGGAGGAAGATTCTCAGTAAGAAGCGCGCATGTTTGCATCGCGCATCTAGGATCGCAAGGCGTGAAGAATACTCAGCACAAGGAGACTATTTGTATTCCCTGAAAGTATAGTTTTTTTTTATTCATATTATATTGAAAACAGTTTCTTTTGTTTATGTGAGGAAACTCGCGGAGAAGATAGACAACGAACGTTGAACTTGTATTTTATCTGAGGCTAAAAGTAATGGTAGGTCAACACCAAGCGATTTGTTTGTTCATAATATCACACCTATATGCGCATGAGGTTCTCAATCTTTTTCTTTGCGACGTAGAAATACGGTTGGTCGGTTTACTTACGAAGTTTAAGAAATTGTATACCATGCTCGCTTCCATAAAGTGAATTTGTTCTAAGAAATAAATATTTGTAAACACAGGTCCGTGAAGTGGTGCCTAGCGCTAGAATTCAGCAAAACTTTCCGATGTATTTCTCCTCCTGCGCCCTTTAATTTTATTTAGCTAATATTACAGTAGAAAATGCCAGATTTAACTTGACGGGCCTGTCACTTATATCATATCCTGAGTAAGTGAGTGTTCATATAAAAAAAAAGTATTTCCTAGGACAAATATCGCGCAATGCTGCTTATGAGTACTAAAAAAACGAGGCCGAGACGATATTATTTTTATATCAATTATCCGCGTCATTACACGATACGTTTTTATTCTGCGAAGTTCACTAAAAGTTGGGTGCGCACGAAAACCAAACAGTGAGTTGTAAACTCGCGAGTTCATCTGTTCTGGTCGATACAGAACATTGCTAATCAAGCTGTCGATATGCTTCCCCCCTTTACATTCACATGTTACTATCTTGATTAGTGTGTTTTTCTGGAAACTGTTGTCATCGGGTAATGCCATACACGATGGTATTCTTCCCTGTACATTAGTCAGGCCTTTCGCAACCGACCATAATCAGATACATCAAAGGAGTTGGTAAAAAAAGCCCACAATTTAAGCTAAACAACACCTCGTAGTCACCAAAGTGGCTCAATACTACTGTTTCAGTGGCTGTGTGCTACCAGGAAAATAATCGTATCACCAAATTCAGCAAAAACAACGCAAAACAGCAACATACCCGCGTTCACCTTGAAACCGAAACCAACCAAATTGAAGCAACCTAATGGCGCCGAGTGCGTCAGCGCCCTCTGTCCGCCGGTGAGGCAACTACTAAAATGAAAAGGTCTATATGAGATGGACTTCCTTGAGCTCCGTTCGATGTTTGATCAAAAGCCGGATTGAAGCAGAATGACAGAGAGTTTGTCAAATGAGCGGTCAGTTTGTGCCAAGTGTTTAGAGAGTGGAAGACTGGGTAATTTAGTCCAATGGGATCGGTGGGTGTTAAATAATTTATTGAAGGCTGTCATGGTTTGTCCCACATACTGCATCTGACACACCCGACACTCAAGGACGTAGACAACGTCGGGAGTGCAGCTCGTAAGGTCCCCGTCAATATATATATATATATATATATATGTTAGCTCTTGGCGAATATGTTGGGGTCATGGAGGTAGGAAGCTTCTCTAGGCGACATAACGCCACCAGCGGTTAAGCCGGGGGAGACGTTTAGCTTGGAGGGATACTCCTTCAACGAGGACCAATACCTAAAGGTGCTATTGGACGAATTATGCGAAAAACAGAGCTGATTTGGAGCCTAAAGCTGATTTGGTTGTGTTTTGGTAACCCTTGGGGGCGTTCCGCCGACCGCGACCTTTAATTTCGGATTCACTTGGATTTTTCTCTCCAGGCTGACATGAGCCGGCCGGTATGTCGCTTCCCCTTATTCCTATGTCCATGGCTGGGATCCTCAAGGAAAGTGTGACGGAAAGCCACGAAAAAATGTGCGAAGTGTTTAGGATCCTACTAAAAAAAGAACTGTACAAAAAAAAAGGTAAATTGAAAGAAAATCAAAATTTTAAACGCGCTTTAGCAGGAATCGCACCACGACCTTACGATTGTGAGCTTGGCATTCTACCACAGTGCCATGTACATATCATAAACTTCACTGCCACACCCGGTTGCGGGTGAACGCAAAGCTAGCTCGGCTTTTCTTTACTGCGGTGAACTTTACTAACTGTACAAATACCAACGCCGATCGCAGGCGTTATGGCGTTCGGCGTTAGGGTTCGAACGGTTTTTTGAGAAGAACCAAGACACACATTTTGTGCACGCCATTTTATAAAAATACAACAGAGCATAAAATAAAATCACATGCTACCAAAAAAAAAACACACACAGACAACCTGCAATGACTTTTGTGAACCCCAATGAATGGCTCGGTAAAACGTTCTGTGTATACCGACGTTCTCTGCATAAATCAAGATAAATCAAGCTTTTTCCTATCCAGGTTAGTTCATAAAATTTGAACGAAATACGGTGTAGAGTAACTTACCAATAAAATGTTATCTTCGAAGCTCTGGGGTCTGCAGGTGTCAGATGTTTAGGACTTTGATTATGAGCCTTAAGGTTTCTGAGAAGATTTATATAGTGGTGACGGAAACAAGCACACAAAAACTGCATGGTGGAAAGGTTTATTGAACTTTTTTATTGTGCACATTCTTCGAGAATTTTCAAGAAGTAAAGTGCATGCTTCAACTGTTGGTGGAGGTCGCCGACTCACAATCGTCATAGATCAATTTTTTTCTTTTATTTTGTGTTTTGTATTCTTAGATGCCCTGAGAGCCGAAGTTTATGAAAATTCCTGCTTAACAATTGGCTAATTGTATGTTCGACAGTAAGTAAAATATAAGAATAAAGTTTGCGAGGTTGACGCACTAGTCCTAAACCCGGATCCTAATAGATTGTTCGGTAGAAGCAGCATAGCTTTGATAAAATTACATCAATCGTCCTGATATAGGTAAATTTACATAGCAATTAGTTAAATATACTTGTGTCTTACACTTTAGAGCTGGGCTCTTTCACTTGCAAGAAGCTTCGTGGCTAATATGACACGTATGCTTCGTTTCATATAAGCACTACCGTTGATGATTTTAGTCTTATCAACGATGATGGCGTGTGGCCCGAGGGGTGCTTGTTTATGCCTTTTTGGGGTCCGCTCGTAGATTCTGGATCTTCCGAGACTTGAGATAATACGCCATAACACAATGAATAGCACACAAATTTATTATCAGAATGTGCGTGGTTTGCGGACGAAGTCTAATATTTTTCCCATCAATTTTGGTATCAAATTTTGACATTTTATGTGTCACTGAAACTTGCCTAACCAGTTCTATATCTAGTTCTGAGTACTTCAATTCCGATTACCACGTTTTTAGATATGACCGGGATTCGACAGGTTCCTCCTCGACCCTCCGGGAAGGCGTACTTACGGCTCTACGGAAATCGTTATCGTACTTTCGGCGGTTTGACCTTGAGATACATGAATGCGTTTGGATTGGAGTTCGAGTCACGAACGGACCAAATCCGCTCATCGAGAACTATTACTTTGTGCTTATAATGCAATTAAATGCAAAGGTGCAACCAAGCTGGACAAGGATGACGAAAATAATCCCTGGAGAAGGGGAACAAGAGGGACAAAAAACAAACACAAATTTCCAAGCACAGCTAGGTGACTGGTGCGCGACCAAAAAAATCTGCCTGGTCCGGGTATCCAACCTGGGACATCTCTCCATTTCCAGTGGAGCGTTCTACCAACTGAGCTAACCAGGGGTTGAACATCAGTAGAGAAAACAGGTTTTCTTAGCTGCCAGCAGTCTAACAGCGAAGTAGGGGGTTAAAGAAAAAAACCTTTTTTTCTTCGCAGTTACCCTTTAAGAGAACATTGTAAGTTGTTTCCAAACGCAAGCGTCAAAGATAGTTTGTGTTTGACCAATTTCAATATTATGTAAATATAAGAAAAATATTGTAGATATGCATTTGTACAGTGTAATTTCTCAATAACTTGTCAACGTGATTAAAGTAAATAAAATCATAATCAGCAGGGGGCACCTTTTGTAGTGAGTGTTTGGTGAATGTCACCAATACGGACTTCGAGCTTCGCGGGTTCACCTATAGTCAGTGAATGTCCCCAGAGCACCAAGTTGCATTCAGTCCGCTTACAGGAAGTCAATTCTGCAGAATCCAGATCTGACTGGCTGGTTTAGCCCGTGGCGGAAGTTATCAGTCGGCCATTATGAGGATATGCCCAAAATAACAAAAAGCGTATATAAACATTTCACGTTACAACGGGTATACCGGGTAAGCACGAGTTTGAGCTCTGAGCCTCGATGAGTTCGAACCGAACGGAAGGTGCTTTGATTTCCTCTAGTTTTTCTGCTTTATATCATCTAGACGTTACTCTGTTTCGCCAAAGAAGATTGCCGGCTCGTTTGCTCGCCGTGGTTGCGCTGGTGCTGTGTTTCAAATTCTACGCTTCAGGCGCTAAGCCTAAGATTTGACTTCGATGTGTTTTAAGGGGAGAGATAAAGAGTGACAAAGAGAGATACGAGACGAGAAAGCAAGGAGCAAAACGCGCCAAACTTAAAGGAAATAAGTTAAGAAAAGAAAGAAAATCCAGTGTCGCTGCAGTCGAGGAAAGTCGATTGAAGAGATCGGACCAGAACGAACGGCTACGCTGTACGCTTCGAACGCACATGGCAGCGCCCAATTGGCGATGGGTTGGAGTGCGACGGCTGCGTCGAGACTCGGTTCTGAAACAAATTAAAATGTTAAAAGGCGCGAACTAAAAGAGGACGACATAAGACACACGTACGACAAGGACAAGCGCCAGAAGTGGAGCTTGGGAGTTTCGGTACTCGGGGAACATTCAGCGATTGTAGGTTCACCCACCCTTGCCTGGCTCTGCGTGGCCTGCAGATGACAGGGAAAAAGAACTTTATGATGGCTGTGCTGGGCAAAAGGAAGGTTTGAACCCTTCGTCCCCCTCCCCGGCAAGGCTATACTGGAGCTTCGCTTTCGCTTCTTGCGGAATGGTGTCCTGGTAAGGCCCGACCAGGATGATCCAGTCAGTCACGTTTCTTCTGATATCCCCTGTTGTCTTTCACTTTCCTCCTGTTCACTTCTTTCAATTTGTGCGTTCTTTTGGGGAGAGGACCAATTTTGTCTGGGTATGGATTTCCTTATTTAGAACAACACCTGGGCATGGTGTTTGGGCATGCGCTGGTAGAGTAGCATTCTTAGCAAAGGCTTTTTATGTTATGAGGTGTTTCCTCTTCCTTTGTGGGGCAGAATGGTGGGTGGCGCACCAGAGCCTCTGAAGTCCCAAGCAAACCAAAATATCCAATCCGCCTCTGAAAAGGGGTCTCACAGAAGCAATTACTCTATCAAGAAATTATAGATGGGCGGCCCCGCACGGGCCGCCCATCTTCACATTCACCTGGCGGTGTTGTAATTGTAGTGCAGGTTGGAGTGGGATCGCTCTAAGAAAAAAAGGAGGAGAAAGGTAGCAACAGCGACTGTTCCTCCTTGTTGCGGACAAGTTGCCACGTGAAGGGAGGAACAGCAGTTCAGATGAAAGGAGGAGGGCGCGTTCCTCCTTGTTCAGTTGGCGCAGGGGTAAAACATCGCGCTACTGACCAAGTGGTCAAAGGTTCGATCCCCAGAGAAGCTCTATTTTTTTTGTTTACTTTTATTTACCAAAAACACACATAAATCAACCCAGACCGATGAAAGGATAATAAAGTCGTTATTATTCACCGAGTCGTTTTCCTCCTTCTCCAGGCACACCGGAGAAAGCTTTCGCCCTCCCGACTCATCTTCTTTCGGTTTCGTTTTTCGAGCACATCGCGCACGTTGTTTAATAAATTAATGTTGAGTTGATTGAGCTTCAGCAGCAGTGAAGGTCGCCTGTAATTCCGTCTTCTAGTCCAAACGTGCAGAACCTTTCGGTTGCATTGACGTTTTTACCACTAATTTTATCAAACGAGCTAACGAAGCCGCTAGAAACACCGAAGTTCCGGAGCAGTGCCAGCAGCTCTACATACACTGGGTAAGACGGCCGTCTCCGATTTGCGGGACACATGGGACACACGCAGAACTACAGCAGCGAAACCACGAGGATCTGTGTCGACGTTTTAGACGTTATGGAAATCGTGGGAACTGCGTCCAAGGCAGGCGGCTTTTCGTGCCGGCTGCCTGGGTGCCTTCCGTGCTGAGTTCGGTTATGTTGTCCCGTGCCCAGTGCCAACCGGCGTTCAACGTGATTTTGTATTTCTGCACGTCAGCAACATCGTCAACGTGGTTCTGTATTTCAGCGTGTCAGCGACATCGTGATGGCAGTGTTGTGGGTTGTGAACAGGAGACTGGAATTATCGCCGATGTGACCGTGTGTTCCCGTATCAGTGGTGTAACAACAAGATGAGATGACGTAAACTGTCGGGCATTGATGCCGCCGGTCGGGCCGTGATCGGAGGGAGCGGCGTGTCGCAGGGTGACATTCCGCTTTACATTAAAGAGTTTAAAACCACTTGAGGGATTAGGTGCTGTCGTTCGACATGTGGATAGTCATGTTGGAACGCTGGTCTGAACTGTAAGCTCCTATCGTACAGTGGCCAATGTGACTGTCTGTCTCCGAAAGTGATTGCGCTCTGGGAAAAGACCGAACAGTATGAAAGTATGACTGAAAGTACGTATATTTACAATGGAAATTTGGCATAAAAAAATAAACAGCTAAAATCGAAAAAAAAACGCTATCCTTTATTTACTGTTTAAATATATTACGGTTCCTGTAGAAACTGCCCTCCAAGCGGCGCGCTGGGATCAGCGCTAGAAGTTTTCGAGCTCGCAACGGCGTAGCTCCGTACACTTCACAGTTGCCGCAAGTCGCGGCTTTGACTGCATTCAAGTTGATCGAAAAGCAATTTCTCTGCCCTTGAAGCATCACTTCCAGCTGAGTGAATATCCGCTCTACAAAGATTAATTCAAGACGGCAATTGCAGCCGTGAGCGAACAGCACGAATAGAAAAACAAACACTACAATATAAATGCTGGTTTCGAAGGGCCGTGCGGGAAAACAAACTCATGGCTTGGAACCACATTGGAGCGGCTCGATTTATTGGCTTTCAAATATTTACGGCAGTATCGAGCGTTTTCTTTTTAATAAGAGATTATTCCCCTGAGCCATTAAAAATAGTCTCAGATGTATGACATTGCTGTAAAAAAATGAACATGTTCGGAATATTTTTTATTGCTTAGGGAGTCACCGAAAAATTCCGTACGTTCAAAGCGACCAGTATAAAAGACGGAAACGCGGGGTACGGGAATTCTGATCGGGGTAGTGTGCTGTTGTATTGATGTTTGTATGTGCGATGCCTGTGTATACGCTCCATATATGTTCACCTGATGCTTGTAGTGTGCGTAACGTGTCTACATGTGTTAGAGATTCCCGAAGAGAAGGAAACGCAATTGTGGCGTAAGAAAATAAAAATATTTTTTTGTAAAACATGAATTGGGCGGTACCTAGCGCCACCTAGCCTAGCCACTTGCGATTACTCTGCTTGACCCTGCCATCTGGTGGCAAGCGATTTGAGAACCTTTTACGCTACGCGGCTACGCCATGATTTCGTGTTACCGTGCTTAGCTAAGCCAAGAGGTTGCTTCGGATTCGTTTTTTTTTTTTTTTTTTTTTTGAGAGCCGCTTTTGGTTTTGCGGGCGAATGATTTTTACTCCGTAGTGTGCGGTTGACGCAACGGTTGACGAAGGAATTGTGGCTCGAGGAATAGCAAAGGTGAGACATAAAGTGCGCGAACTGGGTATGGGTTGTCTCCGTTGAACATCGCAGTGCTGACGATGAGAAGACTGAGTGACTGCATGCTTTCGAAACGTAAGTTTCTTTACCTGCAGGGGTAAAAAAAACTTCGGAAATAAATACAGCTCGCGGAAAGCTCGTGTTACGTTTTTATTTGCTGCTCCTCTCGCTTCGCACAATAGACTTAGTATTCTCGTTAAGCCTTATCGAGCTCGATTTGCTCGATCCGTGGCCGCCATAATGAGATGCAGTCGACGGAGGAACTTTGCTCCCCTGCTTAAAGTACGGAAGTTTCTCCCTTTCTGAAGGAACATATGTGTCAAGAGCGTTCCTCCCTTTAGGGAGTACTATACTGACCTTTTTTTCTAAGAGTGTAAGCCGGAGTCCCTCTTAACACTCCTTTCGAGGCTGTGGCTACACAAAAATTCTTAGTGACCGTCTCATTATGGTTGTTTTTCTGTATCTCCCATCACACATTCCCAAAAACGTGCATGACATACTGAACATTTTAACTCAACTTTCACAGCCGTTATTAAATTTAGGTAAATCTAATGCTGATTACACCACGGGGAACAATGGACGAATTGATTCCTGTAGTGGGGTTATTGAGCGATCGCTACTGTTTTCAAATTTTTCTTCAAATAATAAATTTACAACATTTCTTATTGCTGCACACAGCTCTTTCAGCTGCATTAATCTTTCCATTTCATCACCATCATGGCTTCCTTGTCTTTATTGGAAGGTTTCAGATAATCCATTTGAGAGTGACAACTTCCCAGATATCTTAGAGAGCTTTGTTGACCCCTCCTGAGTTCAGAGACGTATGCATACTTGGAAACTACACAAAGCGGTCTGGGAACGGTTTAGCCAAATTTCTACGTTCAGGGCTTCACTATCTGGATTATGACCCCTGAGGAGGCTACGACGTGTGGTATTCAACAAATAATTAATGCCGCCGAGCAGTCTATGGCCCATACCTCCGGGGATTCACCAAAAAAACGCCAGCCGTGGTGGCACGAAGGCGTTCAGCCACCACTACGAAGGAAAATTGAGCCTGGAAAGCTTCCCGGTGGTAGACAACTGTGAGGACTAAGATTAACTTTAAAAAGCGCAAAGCTCAAGCCCGCTAGAGAAGAAAGCTGGCAAAGAAGACATCTTGAATTTGATATCTCTCCTCTGTGAGTACTTTTTCGTACGGTTAAAGAGGCTTGGGATTGTCTACGCCAACATCAAAGGCGACTACCGATGTTTTACCGTTCCTGCATAAAATGTGCATTGGGGTCTGTCAGAGATGTTACCAATGTTCTCGTTCATCGTTTCCACGGTGAGTTCAGGTCTAATAATTATAGTGCATATTTCTTACAATTTAAACTTCGCACAGGAAGTAGCCTTGCTCCAATGTTGGGTACTAAGTCGGTGCAATAGAACGCGCCCTTTGGAATGTGTGAGCTCAAACAAGCATATTATTTAATTGTCTGACAAAAACCCCGAGCCTGGAACGAGATGGGACGGACAAACCCAAGGTCTCGAACACAGCTGAAATTTATATGACAACAAAAGGGCTTATATAGGCATCAAATCCAACACAAAATGTTAGAGACGAGAGAAGGCGAGAGAGACAGAAATGGGGAATCTTGTGGCAAAAGCAGTACAGCAAAGCAAACTTTACAACAGAACTGAGAAGCAGTGACCTCAATTATACAACGCACAAAAAAGACAAACATTTTTCAACACTGTTTGCACTGGCAGTGCCTCCAAAATGACTAAAAGGAAGATGTTTCAAGGCTCACTGAAAACGTGCACTTTTCTGGCGAAGGCCGGAACTCTAGAAAAGGAAGGAGGCAAAAAACCAAATGACGAGGAACCGTACACAACGCAAACTGATATTGATAAAGCATTGAAATTTGGTAAAATCAACCAAAACCTCCTAGACCGCAACGAAACACCTGACCTTGTGCGCAAAGGCGCCGAATTTGTAGGAATTGACACTCATTCAGCCAGTTCACTGCTTTGTTCGTTGGAAGAGAAAAGCAGTCTGTTGCGACAGATATATTATAAAATGTAGTGAGTACACTGACGCTCCTATGGTCATCGTTCACGAATTTGAAAAACTAAAGGTGAAGCATGCTGATAATTTCCAGTTTTATATAAGGGGTGCTAAGCATCTATATTTTAACGGATGTTTTATGCGCTCAGAGAAGACATCTTCTATTGGTTTTAGCTAACCTTCATCGTCCAATATATTTTTCCATAATACATCCAAGATTCTTCCGCGTTTTCAAACGCCGATCCAGCACCGTGTGGTGCTGAATTGGCGATCGCCAATCCAGCACCACACGGTCTATTACCATGATCCCCAAAAATGTTCCATGGTGAACGCATTAATTTAATTGCCATTATCATTACTGGAGAGTTGTATGCGGTATCGATAGCAGAGGATGTGCATTAGGCTGAAGAGAATGAAAAGGTGGAATATATTTGTAGACTTGCAAAGTGTAATTACTGCAATTATCTCCCTGAACGACACCAAAAATACGTTCATAGCACTTGTGCGTGTCAAGATTAATAGAACATTGCAGAACTGATGCTACATTTCATTTTGTTGGGTTCCAAGTCACGTGAGTATATTAGGCAACAAGAAAGCTCACGGGCTCGTCTCATCCTCCAGGAATCTTCGGCATTAGACCTATCTCACCAGCCAGTTTGGCTACGCCACCGCTGCCGCTATGCATCGAGGGAGCTTTAGTCGATCTGCACGTGCGACAATTTCGCTGGAGCTCTGGGCGTGTGGAGCACAAGACAGTACAAACACTCTCGTGTTCTGCCGTTCGCCTTAAGTGTACGAAAGTTATGGCCGCGACACGCATGCGCCGAACGCGTGGTGAGATCTGTCTATTAGCTGCTCGATACCTTACCAGGACATCAGACGAGCCTTGAGGCCTTCAGTTTTCGAAAGGATCGCTGAGAAAATGGGACAGAGTTTTTTATAGTAATGTTCACTTCCCGAAGCCCATTTCTGAATTCGGGGAGAGTACCTCATTCGGGAATCGGTTCCACGAGGTCTTAATATGTGTCTTCTCACAGGCCATTCGGATATCACCCACGAACGCCTCCTCTGCTGGGAACATCCACCACGCTGTGCAGCCTGCGGACGTGTTATGTCCATCCTACAGAAATTATGGACTTGCTCTGGTCTTGAGTAAAAACGACGGTATTATTTTCTTGTCGTTTTTATATCCTATACTCGTTTTCCCTATTATTTTATCGGGAAACAACCCTGTCATCTCAATCTATTGCGTACTTAGTTGTATTGCTTGCACTGGCCATTTACACTGGATCTATTACCACACATATATGTCAGGTCACGGCATACTAAAATGATATATTATATTACGTGGTGCGCCCCACTTTGGCCTAAGTTGCTTTTTGCGCCATAAAACCTTCGATCATTATCATCGTCGAAATTTCAGAAAAAGATCTGTCCAACAGATATCACGTAGAAATTACAAGACAAATACTACATGTACTTTGAGTTTTCCGGATCGCGCTCCGTCGCTCCTAGGACATCGCGCATTCCTTTCTTGGAAGAGCGTATTGTTGCCGGCGTTCACGCGTCAACAAACACGTCAACAAAACGCAGCGCCGTATTGTATTTCGCATTTTGTTGCAGGCCTGAGGCAAGTTTCGCCGAACGTTCGCGGCAAGGGCATGTTTTTCTTTTTCATGTTCGTTCTTGTGCGAACATACATTGTTTGTCGTCCTGTTTTGCAATAAACCGACTGTGTATGAAATGATGTATTGAACGTTAATTTTTCTACATTTCTGTGCTTAAAACACGAGTGGTTTGGATTAAAATATTACACTAGAGTGTAAATGTCTTTCTAATATAAAGTTTAGTAAAAAATAGTACTGATACTCAGTGATTGAAATGAGGCGTGAAGTAACCATTACGTGTAGGGAAGAAGGTGACATGAGAGTAGATAAAAAAAATACACTATCGCACACTAACAAGAACGTTGATTTAATTCGTTTTTTTTTTAAGTTGACGATAAGTTGACGATCAGCAAAAGCATGTCACCTATAGGTAGGCGCCATTGGCATTTAAGATATTGTATCTTGCTTATTATGGCAATCCACGCTCAAGGCTATGATCCGCCCAAGCCTATTAAGCAGCACCAGAAGTGTATCGTCACGGCGATGGACGTCTTTGCGCTTTTACCGGCAAAAACAATTACGCATAAAAAATGCACCGTGAGACTGAGTAACTTTATTAAACACAAAGACTAGAGATGTTATAATGATGCGCTTCAGGGCGATGCTTCCCACATCACATAGTAGCGCTGGCTGGAATGGGAGAATGTGGATTGGAATACAGCTGTGAACATCATTAACATTGGAGTTTACTGGAGGCGGACTTTGCAATCTGTTCCAAGGTATCATGGCCGGGGCAATATCTAGTCTCCCGAACATCTTATTTCCGGTTTTGACAGCTCAATAAACGCATGCACGCGAGGGATTGTTTTGAATAATGGACTGTATTTAGCTCAAAAATAAAACTACCCCCACTGGTTGGGTTTCGAAAATAAAGTATTTTTTTTGAGGGGCTATCAATCCCAAGATATCACGGCCTATGCCCTTGCGCGATCTCTCTGTAGAACTATTTTCTCTTTTTAGAAAGAAATAAAAGATTACGTTACCACTATGAAATCGGATTCCAATATGAACTCTTTATTGTCACTTAGCAGTATTCCTGCAAAAAAAAAAAAAGAAGTAAGAAGAAAGTTTTTCTTTTTTCAGATCCGATTTTAATCCGTCTAACTTTCCAAAGGAAAAGACAGGAACGAGACGTGCTTTTTTGTCTTTTTTTACTCTCAGATAACTCCTGGAAAAATGTAAGTGTTGATTAAGAATTCCTGGGCTATAGCTGAGATCTTTATTCAGGTGAGTAAACGGCATTAGTAGAAAGAAGCTTTCCCAGGAGCACGACTTGTAACACACTAACACTAAAGGATCTAAGGGATTGTGCACGGGTCTGTTATTGTAGTCTTGCTGAGCAATGCTGAAAACCTTATAATACACAATAAAACCTAAAAACGTCCCCCGCAGCGCAGTTGTTAGCGCAGGACACCACACTGCTGATCTGGCTGTTCAACCAGTTTTTAATTTACTTTACTCTAGTTTAGCTAGAGCGGCACGGGAGAAATATACAAAAGCAATACTCGTACACTATACACTAAACAATCTAAATGACTGACAAAGCGCAAGAAAAAACGACCACTATTAAGGGAGCCTAGCAGATTAATTTCTAGGCTGCTTTTGCATATGCTGATATGAGTTGTCTCTGGTAGCCTGGTATAAGTGCTGCGTTTTGATCTCCAGTTGCAATCTCGTCACGATTCCTTCTAATATCACATTAATAGCGCCTCTCCGCCAAACTCGGTCGCTCGCGTCCAATCCCGAAAGATGAAGAGCACCGTACTGTAGCAAATAACGAAACTGCATCAGCCACCCCATAACCTTTTTATATACATTTCAGTACTTGAAAAAAGGTTTTTGCCCCAACTATAACTGGAATGGGAAGATGGGAGAGCATTGTTTGAACTCTTGGGTAGTTCGAAAAAAATTGAAGCTTGTAGGAACCGCAGTTGTAGCAAAAGTCCATATTTGCCAACACCAGAAGGTGTTGGCAAATTAACGGCACAAAATGTGAGAATAGGTAGTTTTAGAATATTGGCTCCTACACTTGGGGGCACCTAAGTCGTAGGGGGAAACGAGCTCAGCGACACTCGCGCTGTCGGCCCAGCACGACATGCTTGCTTTTCTCGCTTGCAGCGCCAATATGGTTGACACGCGAAATTAATGAATTGAAAAATATAAACACTTGTTATATTTGCGCCTAACAAACACTTGTTGTGCTTGCGTCAGAGATATATTTGGTAATTTAAAACCATATTTACCAGTTGATTAGTAATCAATAAATGTTTTAATAGAAGACCAAATAGTCTCCCTTTCGTCTTTTAGTCTTTTATTCTTTTCATGAGAACCTTTTCTCCCTCTCTCTTGTAGCTCACTTTTTGTACAGCACACCCGTTGTACTATGCACAAACATTCAGACGTGCTGCTTTCGAGCACGTGGCTCGAGTCAATTTTTTTCCTTGTGACATTTTGAGAGAATTGCTATACACCTTTTCGTCGAGGGCGCAGCCATCTTGAATTTCCTCAATTCTGGCAGAGGGTAAAACATAGTTTTGATCTCTCCACACCGCTGCAAAGTGATTACGAAAAATGCGTGATTGTCACACATTCCTGTTTTGCTTCACGTATATATTCTCGCATATTCCAGGTAGAAATGTGTTATTATTTTTTTGTCCAGCATACCAGATACGGAACGCACGTGACTGAGAACAACAGGAAACAGAAAACGTCTTCGTTCATCCTTAAGCTGAGCCTGCAGCAAATGCCGCAACCACAAGCGCAAGAGCTCGGGGTCGTTGATTTGAACAGTTCTTCCGCTGGTCGAGCGCTCGTGCTAGAAATGCACGTTTCAAAGACGGGAGCGCGGGCTAGCTCGCTCTTGTAGCTTTGCTATGGTCTCAGCTTAAGCGTGAACACAGTATAGACCATGCTGGGGGAGCCACTGAATGTCCCCGGAGTACCGAATTCCATTCAGTCCGCTTACCGGAAGTCAATCCCGCAGTAGCCAGTTCTGATTGACTGGTTTAGCTCGTGACGAAAGTTATCAGTCGGCCATCTTGAGGATTTGCCCCAAGCGAAAAAAAAAAAAGTATATAGGACGATTTCCGCGTTACCATGGCTCGCACGCGTGCTCTAGGCATCGATGAGTTAGGACTGAAAGGAAGGGGCGTTGATTTTCTCTCTATATATTTTTTTTTACTTCAAGTAGCCGCTAATGTGGTTCGTCGAAAAAGAATGCCAGGTCGTTTGCTCGCTCCGGTTGGGCTGGTACTGCGTTTCAAACTTTACGCCTCAGACGCTATATCCCAACACTCGACTGCGATGTGTTTCGAGGCGAGTGGGAAAGAGGAGACAACGAGGGACAAGTCACGCACCACTCGGAACGAAATAAGCAACTTTAATAAAAACAAACCTGTGTCACCACAGGCCAGGAACGTGGATTGAAGAGCTGATACGAGTGGGAATGCAACACTGTACGTGCTCCGCTTCGACGGCATAGGGCAGTGCCATAATAGGAATCGCGACTACTGCGCCCCTACTCGGCTCTGAAGCGAAGCGTGTGAGTTTCAGTACTCTGGGAACATTCAATGACTCTAGACCGTGCTTTGCGCATTCCTCTTCTGTGTCTTCGTCCATGTGCAAAGTCGCGTCAAGATAGCCAATGGGATTCCCAAGGCAATGCTATGTCAACGATTTCCGCTTCTCTTCAGGCTTAAGAGTGGACAGAATGAGAAGACGATCTAAACGGCAGGCGAGATGATCACTCATATCTTGTGATTTAAGCGAGGTAAGGCAAGCCGAAAGCCTGCTGCACCTTTCATTCCAAATGAACATGCCTATTAGTGCAGCGATCATGACGGATTTATTCTTTAGAGAGCGATGCAGGGCGGCGCCATGTTTGCCCTAGTGGCCTTAGGGACCGCACTATCCCAAAAAGCAGTTAGAATTCGACGCATGCACAGTGGTGAGCCTTTATTTTTAGGGGCCCCCGAGTGAAGGGACCACTTATTCTAAAACTCCGTAACAAGCTTGATAGGCTTTTGATTTGAAAGTACTTGTTTAATCTTCTCCACTCCCTCGGTGAGGGTGTCAGAGTTTGACGAAATAATTGTCTCGCGGCGTTGAGAATTCTAAGAAAAGCTGCGCTTGCCAGCTGGCTGGGAATCTCCCTAGCGTAAACACTGAGACCGAATAAAAAGGAGGGCCAGCAGAAGACAAAATATAATGCGCTGCTGGGTGTATTTACACGTCACCGTCAGTGAGAGCACACTCCTTTCAGAAATGGGGGGGGGGGGGGGGGGGGGGGTCGCCGTGCTCTTTGAGTGAGTTGATCAGGGTCGACTATCAAAAATCAAGAATCTGGAGCGCCCTTTGAAGCTCAGATAACTGAAGCGTCCTTTGAAGACAGGTATTTCTTTATCCTTGCCGTCCTATTCCAAGCTTGTTTGCCGTTCCCTGGTGCATTAACCCGGATGCATGTGGGAACTCTGAAAGAGCCACCGCAAAGTGAAACGGCATGGTGAATGCCGCAGGGTAAACTGATCTTTACGTTTTTAGTCCGTTTAAGACCGACTGCAGCCTACGCCACGACCTTATGGATCCAGGCTAAAGTCCCTTGATACTTCATTAAAAACTAACGACAACCAATACAAATGACACAGCAAATTACGCTAGAACGCAATGGCGGCATGCAGTTCAAACCTCTTCTGTGTGCCGCCATTCGCTTCCTAAAACCTGCACCTTCACGCAGTCGGCGCTTCAAGGAATATCGCTACTTGTAGGATGCTCTTATATATAGGAACTTAAATCCGAACTAAAGTCCCCCGATAAAAGCTTCCTACAAATAGCGGCATTCTTTGAAGCACCGACTGCGCGGCGGTGCAAGCATTAGGAAGCGAATGGCGGAGTACAGCAGAGGTTTGAACTGCATGCCGTCATTTCGTTCCACCGGAATTTGCTTCGTCTTTTGTATTCGCTGTCGTCACTTGTAAAAGAAGTACTACATCGTCTCACCCTACGATGGACTAGAGGCAAAAGCTACGGACCGCAATATCCAATCATGAGTCACTCAGAGGTTGCTTCGTATTTCGCATCGATGCACGTATCGGTGCCCGCTTCTGGGATCACTAATGGGGACGGTCGTACAGTGGCTCGAGAATCGAAGAGCACTGAGTGACACGTCAATTTTAAATTGCAAAGGAAGTCACGACATACAGGCTCATTGCAGCGTCGAAGCTATAGAAACGATGCAGCACTTTTCTGATTCGGAGCATTATTCGTCCACCCCTAATTAATGTTAAGCATGTCATAGTTCAGCGTGTAACGTGATTGGACCTGGCGGCCCGTGGCTTTGGCCTTCAGTCCATCGTAGAATGAGACAAGGTACAGGAATTGAAATCCAAACAAGTGATGGCGAGGTTGCATCGCCGCGGCGCTCATCAACTTTGTATTTTTCCTATCACCAATTGAACCGATCACCAACAGGAATGGCTCCCTCCGTGATACTGGGCTTTATTATTTTTTTTTCTGTGGGTGATGGGTTTATGCCAGTGAGAGAAACCCGCGGAGACAGCAAACGCCGTGACGATGCATTTTTGGTACTGCTTGATTGATTCCGTCTATCGATGGCGTGAAAAGGGACGCTTCAGATTTTGTGCGGTACGTTGTTGGGCTAGTTATTTCATCTTAGTAAAACATATAAAATAGCGCAAAAAAGAGAAGGACAAGAAGTATACAGGACAAGCGTTAACTTTCAACTAGTTTTACTCAGGAAAAGTAAGCATATACATACACACGACATCCAAAGCAGCTCCACACAAAAGTTGACTATTTTTGTGCACGATCATTCAAAAATTGAAAGTCATTACTATGAACTACAACAAAAGTGTCGCTGACACATGCCGTCCCACATTTTTGATGCCTTCAATAGCTCTCGAGCGACCGTCTATCGGCTTCCCCCCGGAATCCTTATCTGCTGAAGTCGCGGAACACAGCCACAGGTGTGCAATGTTTAGTCAAATGCGAGCCATATTTATTTTTTATTGATAACGCGTGCTCCCGTGCTCGGTCATTGGTGGCACCACTCCGTCTGGCCGATGTATACCTTAGCACAACTCAGTGGGAGTTCCTAGACCACACCTGCCACTGTGCAGTCCACGTAAGGGGTGACGTGTTTCTTATCACATGGCACTTTTGCTTTCCCATCAGAAATGCGGAAGCACAACACAGCAAACGTCTTTGGGACAGAGAACACAACGGGAACATTTGATTGAGCTCCTTCGTAGACGGTTAAGAGAGCTAATGCAACTTCATGCCTGTAGTCTACACTGCGAAAGTCTTGAGACCACCAGGCGGATGTTAGTTTTAAATGTAAGATTTCTAGACTGGATTTGGCTGGTTTCCCATTTTCGGTCTTGGTTTCTGTGGCGGAGACCGCCCTACGAAAAATAAAGGGGTTGAAAAGGAAGGTCCCTACGAGGCAGAGAAAAGAAATGCCAGAAGTTATTCCTTACATCCACAAGGTCGCCCACAATCTGAAGAAAGTTGCAAGCGAATACGATGTTCCCGTTGTGTTCTCTGCCCCAAAGAAGATGGCTGGGTTGTGCTCGCACATTTCTCATGAGAAAGCATTAGCGCCATGTCATAAGAAACCCGACACGCCCTTACGTAGACTGCACAGTGGGTGTGGTCTACGAAATACCACTGAGTTGTGGTAAGGTATACATAGGCCAGACGGAGCGATACATCAATGACCGAGCACGAGATCACGCATTATCAGTAAAAAAATAAATATGGCTCTCATTTACCTATACATTGGAACACTCTTGGCTGTGTTCTGCGACCTCCGCAAATAAGGATTCTGTCGAGAAGCCGAGAGACGGTAGCTCGAAAGCTATTGCACGCATTCTTTATATAAAAAGAAAAAGTGGGATGGTGGGTGTCAGCGACACTTCAATTGTACTTCATAGGACTGAATATCAGTCTTTGAATGATCGGGTACGAAATGAATAAACTTATATGTGGTGCTGCTTTGCCTGTCGTGCGTACATAAATGTTTGCTTTGCCTGAGTAAAACTAGCTGAAAGTTGGGGCCTGTCCTGTATACTTCTTGTCCTTTTTTTACGCTATTTTATATGTTTAGTTTGAAATTTCTTCGAGTGTCCAACTAATCACGCCACGGCAGAAAAAAATTTCTATGAACCGGACCTACGTCATTCGAAAATTGTATTTTTTCGAGCTGTAACTCCTTTATTTACGTTATCATGACTTACGTAAGCGTGATTTTCAATAAATAAATCAATAAATAAATAAATGAAACGACGCGCGTCATGGTTACACTTTATCGCAGGTGTTCGAATGGTTGTTTTTCTACGAGTGTGTTGCCGCCACCTGCTGTACAGATCTCATTGTTTTCTTCTGCGATGGAGCCCGCTTATTGTATTTTTGAGGTTGGTTGCGTACGGGTTTCTCATCTTTCTTGAAAGGCGACATAGAGCGAGTTGTGCGCGGTATTTTTTTCCTTCGAGAACTGCGGGAAATCAAATTATAGTAGTTATAAAAAAAATAAAATATTTTGAGATGTTTTAATTGAAATATGGAAACGCCAAAAAAGCACCAAATCACATCTGTCCTTAAAATTACAAGAACAGCTGATAATCCAGAGACGATTTGATCTTCATTTCTGTAACTGTATAAATTCAGATCAGAGCCCCAAATGAAACGTTCGCGAGGCTTCTTTCTTGGAAATCACAAACCTTATTTCGTTTCCTTCTCTCATCTGTACCAGGGCGCTTTCCAAGTATTTGGGTCGTGTGCACGGGCCCACAAGGCTAAAGAATCCCCTTCCCGTCAATCATTTTCTCAACACCCAGATTTGAAACACACGCACACACGCACACACGCACACACGCACACGCACGTACAACACACACACACAGACACACACACACACACACACAGGCGCGCGCGCACGCACGCACGACAGCACGCACGGATTAAACTTGTAAATAAAAATATTTCCGAATTTGAAGAAAAATAAACTCCGACATCACGGGACCGTACTGAAAAACAAAATTCCGTGTTTCCGTTTTGTTTTTTTTGTTTTTTTTCAAAGTTGGGTGTGTTTTTGCGTTTTTTCACAATTTCGGTGTTTACGGTGTCAGTTTTTGTAGTCAGAGTAAAAATCATCCGGGTTTATTAAGAGTAGAGAAAATACTACACGGCATGGAATTCTGCCTACCTTCAAGACCTCCGTGACCCGAATAATTTGAAACGTCCTCGGATATATAACATATTTCTTGTAGTAAAAGTGGAAGGAATGAGGAAACAATGAACGTTAATATTATAAATTATTTGGGAAATTAAAGGAAATTTCGGCAAAAATAGGGAAATTGTAGGCGTCCGCTAGGGAACTTCTGACTTTCTCTTTTGGCAGCCCGCCGCCCGACCATATCGTGACTCGGACTTTAGGAATGCCATTTTCCCCCTCATTAAAAAAGATGACATAAGTAATTAGTCTCGAACAATACCAGATGTCTCATGTCTGGACGGTAACGTGCGCGAATGCCTTTACAAAAGCCAAATTGGCAGCATGCCGTCAAAAGTCGAACATGCCTTGTGCTCGATCCTAAAACCCAGGATGTGAAGCTAAAATTGCTGGGGTTACCGAGTCACATTGAAAACCGTCAAATAGTTGAGGCACTAGAGACGTTCGGAAAAGTGATATTAATCCCACGTGAAAAGTAGAGGGTTCCAAAAATAAAGAACTTGCAGACCATGAACAGAGAAGTGACACTGTCGCTAAGGGGAAGGACTGTAGCCTTCAAATATGGAGGTTTGCATATTTGAAGGCTACAGTCCTTCCCCTTAGCGACAGTGTCACTTCTCTGCCTTGTGCTTGTACACAGTCGACCCCCGCTTTGTCTACGGTGCTACAAAATCGGGCACATCCGCCGGTACTGTCGTATACCATGATTCTCTCAATGCGGACGCTTCTGGCATACTACAGAGGACAGCGTCCTTACTTATGCAATATGTGTCGAGGAACGTTCTGAATCGGAGAACGTTCGACAGAAAACCTCATGGACCTCCGTGAGGTCGTTAAACCTACAGGCGAAATTTCTTCTCCCGTTCACTACGAGGAAAAAAATCGCCCTACACAGTCATCATGAGAGGCTGAGGCGCGACTCCAAGAGCCAGCTACACAATGAGTGAACACAACAGTTCCTGTGGCGATGGTGTGCTCGGGATCTTCCACGACGAGGGAAGCATCAGAGGACTTTCCACCTATTACTGTCAGCAGACGCTAGAGAAGAACCTTAAAGCGACAACGCCTTCCAGGGAAGACGGTCAGGGAACCACGACTGAGACTAGCATGGTTCTCGAAGACCCACGCAAGGAAGAAATGAGAGGTGACAGCTCTGTCCCACAGTCAGATCTTTTAGATCACAAACAGGCAGCCAAACGACATAAACCGTACGAGAAGAATGAAACAGGCTCTGCACCTGTCGGGGAAAATTCCCCAGCCCACAATTCCTCAAACATAAATTGTCGTGCGTAGCGCCCGTCCGGCTCGCTTAAATAATCGAATTTTAAGATCTCGAAGAAAACGACAACAACTTCTTCAGCTCTTGTGTCACCAACAGATGGACATCCTCGCTTTACAAGAAACCGTGATTTCAACAGAGCAAGAAACCGGAATTGCATAGGAAGCTTTCATAAGTGATTTTGAAATTTGCATAGGTCATGAGCGCCGTATTTCAGCGGGATGTTTTTAGTTTCTGAAGAAAGCCAGAGCTTTTTCGTCAATTTGCTTGACCATTGATATGGAGGGGCGCTCTCTTCTGTGCGTCCTACAATATGATGATAAGGATTGGAGGTTTCTGTGTGTTTATGCCCCTAATGCATTGTCGGCTAAGAACATTTTATTTTCATTTGTATCCCTTTATTTGACTACAAAAAGACATCTTGTCCTTCTTGGCGACTTCAACTATCTGTGTACCGATCGATGGTGTTCACAACCAACGTCTAGCAATCATTTGAGCGCAACTAAATCATTAATCATTGAGCAAAACCTAATAGGCATTGGTGATGCCAAATATATAGAGCTAAATTAGGCACACTTTCCAAACTCATTACATGCTTGCCTTGACAAAACTTATGCTTTCGTTGAATTGTTCGCTCAAATTAGTGACTATACTGTGAAACCAATATTCTTTCCTGATCACTCCCTGTTATGAATTTGCACCGAGGGAAAAAGCGGTCAACCTTTCGTCCCGAATGGGGTTTGTGGAAATTTGAAGTAAATCTCCTTAATGAAAAGGGATTCACTAAACGCATTTCTTGTGTGTTGTCAACTGTTCTGGACCTCCCCAAACTTACCGTATTTTCAAATTGGGATATATTTAAACAGAACGTCGAGAAGTGGGGCCGTTGTGTATTCGAGTATCCTGGAGTTTTAACGGAAGAATGATCGACGAAAATTATTTAACATCCTGGAAACCTTATACGAACTTGAATATTTTAGCCCCGGGACTTACAGGAGGAAATTGATATTGCGGGGGTCAGGAAAGTTGTCCAACGCTGCAAATCAACAAACTGTTCCTTATAACAGCGATAAAACTGATAAGAACGTAAAAAGATCGTCATCTTGTAAACCCTGAGATGGGGAACGATAAAAAAACGGACGAACACAACAAAATCTCAAACGCAGCTGAAGTTTTATTGATAGAAGCATACCAATAAATAGACTTTTACACAAAAGGAAAAGAGAAAGGGCAACAAAAACTCAAAAGCAAAAACAAGACGGCCAACGCGTTCACCCCAGACGGCCTAAGCCACTCCCCGGCTCCAACAAACCCCGGAAAGGGCGCCGACCACTCGAACAACAACAACCCCACAGTCACCACACATGGTGACCTCCAAATCGCTAAAGCCTAATCCCCAAATTTCTTACTCGAAGCAAACGCTTCCCGGTCCCCCCCCCCCCCCCCGCCTTTTTCAAGGTTTACAAAGCTCCCTTCAAACAAGCAAAAACTCTTTCATTCGATCAGTGATCACCAAGGACGGCTGGCTGACACAATTCCCCCGCTCGCGAATGCATAAAGTCTCCTGAATTAGCCTTCTAAACAATTCTTTTTCGTTACACAATACAGAAGTCTTTTCCCAAAGAAGGGAACAAAAATTACAAGAACTAACATGATTAACCAATTCAGAATTCTGCGCCAAATTTTTTACTCACCTTTTATGCTCCACAAGTCGGTCATTCAAACAACGGCCCGTCTGACCAACATAACACAATCCACAGTCAAAGGGGATCTTGTAGACTACCTCTGTGACACAGGAGACTGAGGGATCTCTGTGTTTTTTCCCGCAACATCGCTCACGTCTGAAGGAAAACGGAGTAAGCCTGTCTAAACGGAAGTCCGTCCTAAAAACTACATTAACGTTAAACTTCGCACCCAAGGCCTTTAGGCTATGAGAAAAACCATGAAAATAAGGAATTACAGCAAAAGCTCTACCTTGAACCCTCTCAGCGGTCACCGACGCGCGTACAAGCAGTCTACGTGCACTGGAAACGATAAAATCCAAACTATAACCCGCTGACAGTAGACGTTTGGTTTGAACGTCGAAAGCGTTACCAACACAATGAGAACAAGATTTTTTCAGTGCACTTCCAATCAATGATCTCACCACCCCCCCGTTTACCAGTTTAGAATGAGCACTCCATCTAGAAAGAACCTTCTTTACGGTTTCCCTACCATAAGACCAACAAAGCCCCCTTTATTAAATAGTTGCAAGTCCAAAAACTGTAACTTCCCATCTTTCGCTGATTCAGAGGTGAATTTTAATTCCGGTGCAGCGGTCAAAATAAAATCATGGATCTGAGTAGCAAAAAGCTGATTCGGAGCACAAACCAAAATATCATCAACAAACCTCCGAACCAGAAACCTTTCTCCATCCAAACAGCCAATAAAATATGTTATTTTCTTGTCAAGAGTGTTAAGATAAAACTCTGTCAACACGGGAGCCACCGCCGAACCGATGCATACACCTTTCCGCTGTATATAACTGTCACCATTAAAGTTAAGCACGTTTGCCCTCAGATAGCACGTCAGAAGCTCCAGTACCGCATCTACAGAAATACCCGCTTTGGCCTGAAAAGAGACCAAATTATTTTCTAAAAGTTCCCTAACCCTTTCCAGCAACAACACGCTATCTAAAGAATAATACAAATCTTTGATGTCCAGGGACATCAACGTGCACGAGCTGCGATGCAGGGGAGAAATGCCCTCAATTGATTCTTCCGAGTTCCTAAGGGCAATACTGCCCTCCAGAATGACATGGCCCAAACATCCCTGAAGGAAAACCGCAAGCGACTTCTGCCAAGAACCATTTTTGTTAATTACCACATGGAAGGGGAAATCTACTTTATGATCTTTTACTAAAAACTTTAAACCAAAAGAAGAGCGTGAAGCGCCCCTCACTCTGTTTAGCGTAGCCGTGATGTCCTCCTCTGCCAAAATCTTACACACATCCCGTTTTAGAACCGCAACATTTTCATCACTCTTTACAAATAACTCGGAAACAGCCACCAAAGCTTTCTCATTAAAAATACCATCCGAGAGCACTGCAAACAAGCCACTCTTGTCAGTCTGGAGCAGGGTCAAAGAGTTATCCTTCAACTCCCTTTTCAAAGTCGACACTCTCCTGAAATTTCTTTGCTCAACCGGGAAGGACGAATCTACCAGAACGCTCAGCTTGCTCAAGGAATGATTTACAAAAGTCGTTCTATCCTCTGGCGTAGGAATTTTAGTACCGATAGCATGCACAATGGAGCACAAATCAAACCGTGACGGTTTCACATCCAGGCAAAACTTTGGACCTTCATTTAAAATTGCCTGAGAAGTCTGAGACAGTACCACACTTTCAGGATTGAAAAAACGTTCCACAGAAGCCGATAAAGCTGACCTTTTCCTCGTCGAGTCTTGTTTCTTCAAGACCTCTCTTTTCTTGGCGGCCCACGAGGAACGAAAGCTTGCAAGCCGAAGAGAGTTCCAACCGTCGAACTCCACAGTACTGCGGAACCCCTCACCCAACACACCTTTCCACAACACATCAGCGAGCTCAAAGAGCTCACGAAGTTGCTGATCTGCCACATTCCGAGAGGCCTTTAGGATCCTCTTCTGGTGCCGCCAAGGGAGATTCCGCTGAGTGAAATAGCCGAAAAGGCTGGGATCCACAAACCTCTTCCTTAGGCAGAGCCCAAAGTAGCTCACATCCGTCTGGAGGTCACTCAGTCGCTGACCGATCTTGCACAGCGTTAAAAACGCCAAGGCTCGTTGAGAAGGTGGTGGAAGGTTTGACACAAAAGAAGGAGAAGGGAAGACGAAACCTGCTTCAGGTAGTAGAATTGTAAGCAGTGAGAGAGTGCAGGCGAGCTGGTAATCAATCGTCATCTTGTAAACCCTGAGATGGGGAACGATAAAAAAACGGACGAACACAACAAAATCTCAAACGCAGCTGAAGTTTTATTGATAGAAGCATACCAATAAATAGACTTTTACAGAAAAGGAAAAGAGAAAGGGCAACAAAAACTCAAAAACAGTTCGGCAGCGGTGCAGATTGTTACCAGTCGCTAATCTACTCTGTGTTCTTCCACAGTTTCCCGGCCTCGCGCTGCTTTTCTGCCTCGCAAGACATCGCCCCGTCATCCAACGGAAACATCGCCACGTGCCGAAGCGAAGGAAGACCAAGGCGCCGCTTGCGGCGAAATTCGTCCATATAAGCAGGCAGCACACCAACTCGGACCACAGTTCGGCAGCGGTGCAGACTGTTACCAGTCGCTAATCTACTCTGTGTTCTTCCACAGTTTCCCGGCCTCGCGCTGCTTTTCTGCCTCGCAAGACATCGCCCCGTCATCCAACGGAAACATCGCCACGTGCCGAAGCGAAGGAAAACCAAGGCGCCGCTGGCGGCGGAATTCGTCCATATAAGCAGGCAGCACACCAACTCGGACCACAGTTCGGCAGCGGTGCAGATTGTTACCAGTCGCTAATCTACTCTGTGTTCTTCCACAGTTTCCCGGCCTCGCGCTGCTTTTCTGCCTCGCAAGACATCGCCCCGTCATCCAACGGAAACATCGCCACGTGCCGAAGCGAAGGAAGACCAAGGCGCCGCTTGCGGCGAAATTCGTCCATATAAGCAGGCAGCACACCAACTCGGACCACAGTTCGGCAGCGGTGCAGATTGTTACCAGTCGCTAATCTACTCTGTGTTCTTCCACAGTTTCCCGGCCTCGCGCTGCTTTTCTGCCTCGCAAGACATCGCCCCGTCATCCAACGGAAACATCGCCACGTGCCGAAGCGAAGGAAAACCAAGGCGCCGCTGGCGGCGGAATTCGTCCATATAAGCAGGCACCACACCAACTCGGACCACAGTTCGGCAGCGGTGCAGATTGTTACCAGTCGCTAATCTACTCTGTGTTCTTCCACAGTTTCCCGGCCTCGCGCTGCTTTTCTGCCTCGCAAGACATCGCCCCGTCATCCAACGGAAACATCGTCACGTGCCGAAGCGAAGGAAGACCAAGGCGCCGCTTGCGGCGAAATTCGTCCATATAAGCAGGCAGCACACCAACTCGGACCACAGTTCGGCAGCGGTGCAGATTGTTACCAGTCGCTAATCTACTCTGTGTTCTTCCACAGTTTCCCGGCCTCGCGCTGCTTTTCTGCCTCGCACGACATCGCCCCGTCATCCAACGGAAACATCGCCACGTGCCGAAGCGAAGGAAGACCAAGGCGCCGCTTGCGGCGAAATTCGTTCATATAAGCAGGCAGCACACCAACTCGGACCACAGTTCGGCAGCGGTGCAGATTGTTACCAGTCGCTAATCTACTCTGTGTTCTTCCACAGTTTCCCGGCCTCACGCTGCTTTTCTGCCTCGCAAGACATCGCCCCGTCATCCAACGGAAACATCGCCACGTGCCGAAGCGAAGGAAGACCAAGGCGCCGCTTGCGGCGAAATTCGTCCATATAAGCAGGCAGCACACCAACTCGGACCACAGTTCGGCAGCGGTGCAGACTGTTACCAGTCGCTAATCTACTCTGTGTTCTTCCACAGTTTCCCGGCCTCGCGCTGCTTTTCTGCCTCGCAAGACATCGCCCCGTCATCCAACGGAAACATCGCCACGTGCCGAAGCGAAGGAAGACCAAGGCGCCGCTTGCGGCGAAATTCGTCCATATAAGCAGGCAGCACACCAACTCGGACCACAGTTCGGCAGCGGTGCAGACTGTTACCAGTCGCTAATCTACTCTGTGTTCTTCCACAGTTTCCCGGCCTCGCGCTGCTTTTCTGCCTCGCAAGACATCGCCCCGTCATCCAACGGAAACATCGCCACGTGCCGAAGCGAAGGAAGACCAAGGCGCCGCTTGCGGCGAAATTCGTCCATATAAGCAGGCAGCACACCAACTCGGACCACAGTTCGGCAGCGGTGCAGATTGTTACCAGTCGCTAATCTACTCTGTGTTCTTCCACAGTTTCCCGGCCTCGCGCTGCTTTTCTGCCTCGCAAGACATCGCCCCGTCATCCAACGGAAACATCGCCACGTGCCGAAGCGAAGGAAAACCAAGGCGCCGCTGGCGGCGGAATTCGTCCATATAAGCAGGCAGCACACCAACTCGGACCACAGTTCGGCAGCGGTGCAGATTGTTACCAGTCGCTAATCTACTCTGTGTTCTTCCACAGTTTCCCGGCCTCGCGCTGCTTTTCTGCCTCGCAAGACATCGCCCCGTCATCCAACGGAAACATCGCCACGTGCCGAAGCGAAGGAAGACCAAGGCGCCGCTTGCGGCGAAATTCGTCCATATAAGCAGGCAGCACACCAACTCGGACCACAGTTCGGCAGCGGTGCAGATTGTTACCAGCCGCTAATCTACTCTGTGTTCTTCCACAGTTTCCCGGCCTCGCGCTGCTTTTCTGCCTCGCAAGACATCGCCCCGTCATCCAACGGAAACATCGCCACGTGCCGAAGCGAAGGAAGACCAAGGCGCCGCTTGCGGCGGAATTCGTCCATATAAGCAGGCAGCACACGAACTCGGACCACAGTTCGGCAGCGGTGCAGATTGTTGCCAGTCGCTAATCTACTCTGTGTTCTTCCACAGTTTCCCGGCCTCGCGCTGCTTTTCTGCCTCGCAAGACATCGCCCCGTCATCCAACGGAAACATCGCCACGTGCCGAAGCGAAGGAAAACCAAGGCGCCGCTGGCGGCGGAATTCGTCCATATAAGCAGGCAGCACACCAACTCGGACCACAGTTCGGCAGCGGTGCAGATTGTTACCAGTCGCTAATCTACTCTGTGTTCTTCCACAGTTTCCCGGCCTCGCGCTGCTTTTCTGCCTCGCAAGACATCGCCCCGTCATCCAACGGAAACATCGCCACGTGCCGAAGCGAAGGAAGACCAAGGCGCCGCTTGCGGCGAAATTCGTCCATATAAGCAGGCAGCACACCAACTCGGACCACAGTTCGGCAGCGGTGCAGATTGTTACCAGTCGCTAATCTACTCTGTGTTCTTCCACAGTTTCCCGGCCTCGCGCTGCTTTTCTGCCTCGCAAGACATCGCCCCGTCATCCAACGGAAACATCGCCACGTGCCGAAGCGAAGGAAAACCAAGGCGCCGCTGGCGGCGGAATTCGTCCATATAAGCAGGCAGCACACCAACTCGGACCACAGTTCGGCAGCGGTGCAGATTGTTACCAGTCGCTAATCTACTCTGTGTTCTTCCACAGTTTCCCGGCCTCGCGCTGCTTTTCTGCCTCGCACGACATCGCCCCGTCATCCAACGGAAACATCGCCACGTGCCGAAGCGAAGGAAGACCAAGGCGCCGCTTGCGGCGAAATTCGTTCATATAAGCAGGCAGCACACCAACTCGGACCACAGTTCGGCAGCGGTGCAGATTGTTACCAGTCGCTAATCTACTCTGTGTTCTTCCACAGTTTCCCGGCCTCGCGCTGCTTTTCTGCCTCGCAAGACATCGCCCCGTCATCCAACGGAAACATCGCCACGTGCCGAAGCGAAGGAAGACCAAGGCGCCGCTTGCGGCGAAATTCGTCCATATAAGCAGGCAGCACACCAACTCGGACCACAGTTCGGCAGCGGTGCAGACTGTTACCAGTCGCTAATCTACTCTGTGTTCTTCCACAGTTTCCCGGCCTCGCGCTGCTTTTCTGCCTCGCAAGACATCGCCCCGTCATCCAACGGAAACATCGCCACGTGCCGAAGCGAAGGAAGACCAAGGCGCCGCTTGCGGCGAAATTCGTCCACATAAGCAGGCAGCACACCAACTCGGACCACAGTTCGGCAGCGGTGCAGACTGTTACCAGTCGCTAATCTACTCTGTGTTCTTCCACAGTTTCCCGGCCTCGCGCTGCTTTTCTGCCTCGCAAGACATCGCCCCGTCATCCAACGGAAACATCGCCACGTGCCGAAGCGAAGGAAGACCAAGGCGCCGCTTGCGGCGAAATTCGTCCATATAAGCAGGCAGCACACCAACTCGGACCACAGTTCGGCAGCGGTGCAGATAGTTACCAGTCGCTAATCTACTCTGTGTTCTTCCACAGTTTCCCGGCCTCGCGCTGCTTTTCTGCCTCGCAAGACATCGCCCCGTCATTCAACGGAAACATCGCCACGTGCCGAAGCGAAGGAAAACCAAGGCGCCGCTGGCGGCGGAATTCGGCCATATAAGCAGGCAGCACACCTACTCGGACCACAGTTCGGCAGCGGTGCAGATTGTTACCAGTCGCTAACCTACTCTGTGTTCTTCCACAGTTTCCCGGCCTCGCGCTGCTTTTCTGCCTCGCAAGACATCGCCCCGTCATCCAACGGAAACATCGCCACGTGCCGAAGCGAAGGAAAACCAAGGCGCCGCTGGCGGCGGAATTCGTCCATATAAGCAGGCAGCACACCAACTCGGACCACAGTTCGGCAGCGGTGCAGATTGTTACCAGTCGCTAATCTACTCTGTGTTCTTCCACAGTTTCCCGGCCTCGCGCTGCTTTCCTGCCTCGCAAGACATCGCCCCGTCATCCAACGGAAACATCGCCACGTGCCGAAGCGAAGGAAGACCAAGGCGCCGCTTGCGGCGAAATTCGTCCATATAAGCAGGCAGCACACCAACTCGGACCACAGTTCGGCAGCGGTGCAGATTGTTACCAGTCGCTAATCTACTCTGTGTTCTTCCACAGTTTCCCGGCCTCGCGCTGCTTTTCTGCCTCGCAAGACATCGCCCCGTCATCCAACGGAAACATCGCCACGTGCCGAAGCGAAGGAAGACCAAGGCGCCGCTTGCGGCGGAATTCGTCCATATAAGCAGGCAGCACACGAACTCGGACCACAGTTCGGCAGCGGTGCAGATTGTTGCCAGTCGCTAATCTACTCTGTGTTCTTCCACAGTTTCCCGGCCTCGCGCTGCTTTTCTGCCTCGCAAGACATCGCCCCGTCATCCAACGGAAACATCGCCACGTGCCGAAGCGAAGGAAAACCAAGGCGCCGCTGGCGGCGGAATTCGTCCATATAAGCAGGCAGCACACCAACTCGGACCACAGTTCGGCAGCGGTGCAGATTGTTACCAGTCACTAATCTACTCTGTGTTCTTCCACAGTTTCCCGGCCTCGCGCTGCTTTTCTGCCTCGCAAGACATCGCCCCGTCATCCAACGGAAACATCGCCACGTGCCGAAGCGAAGGAAGACCAAGGAGCCGCTTGCGGCGAAATTCGTCCATATAAGCAGGCAGCACACCAACTCGGACCACAGTTCGGCAGCGGTGCAGATTGTTACCAGTCGCTAATCTACTCTGTGTTCTTCCACAGTTTCCCGGCCTCGCGCTGCTTTTCTGCCTCGCAAGACATCGCCCCGTCATCCAACGGAAACATCGCCACGTGCCGAAGCGAAGGAAAACCAAGGCGCCGCTGGCGGCGGAATTCGTCCATATAAGCAGGCAGCACACCAACTCGGACCACAGTTCGGCAGCGGTGCAGATTGTTACCAGTCGCTAATCTACTCTGTGTTCTTCCACAGTTTCCCGGCCTCGCGCTGCTTTTCTGCCTCGCAAGACATCGCCCCGTCATCCAACGGAAACATCGTCACGTGCCGAAGCGAAGGAAGACCAAGGCGCCGATTGCGGCGAAATTCGTCCATATAAGCAGGCAGCACACCAACTCGGACCACAGTTCGGCAGCGGTGCAGATTGTTACCAGTCGCTAATCTACTCTGTGTTCTTCCACAGTTTCCCGGCCTCGCGCTGCTTTTCTGCCTCGCACGACATCGCCCCGTCATCCAACGGAAACATCGCCACGTGCCGAAGCGAAGGAAGACCAAGGCGCCGCTTGCGGCGAAATTCGTTCATATAAGCAGGCAGCACACCAACTCGGACCACAGTTCGGCAGCGGTGCAGATTGTTACCAGTCGCTAATCCACTCTGTGTTCTTCCACAGTTTCCCGGCCTCGCGCTGCTTTTCTGCCTCGCAAGACATCGCCCCGTCATCCAACGGAAACATCGCCACGTGCCGAAGCGAAGGAAGACCAAGGCGCCGCTTGCGGCGAAATTCGTCCATATAAGCAGGCAGCACACCAACTCGGACCACAGTTCGGCAGCGGTGCAGATTGTTACCAGTCGCTAATCTACTCTGTGTTCTTCCACAGTTTCCCGGCCTCGCGCTGCTTTTCTGCCTCGCAAGACATCGCCCCGTCATCCAACGGAAACATCGCCACGTGCCGAAGCGAAGGTAGAGTGCCTTCATACACACGCGCGCTTTTGCTTGAGTGGTGACATCTCGGCCATTTTTCCGCCCAATCGTTTTTTTATGCATTTGAAGTGCGCGCAAACCGGTGTCACTAAGCTCGAGCGCGTAGCTTTAACTAATGCATAGACGCCATTTTACCGCCCGAGTCACGCACCGAGTCCGCGAGAGCGTCACGCGCTGGAACATTCAGGGCAACAATGGATGTCTTCACCCTGAGACAGACAGACATGTAGGCACCCTAAGCGAAGGAAGACCAAGGCGCCGCTTGCGGCGAAATTCGTCCATATAAGCAGGCAGCGCACCAACTCGGACCACAGTTCGGCAGCGGTGCAGATTGTTACCAGTCGCTAATCTACTCTGTGTTCTTCCACAGTTTCCCGGCCTCGCGCTGCTTTTCTGCCTCGCAAGACATCGCCCCGTCATCCAACGGAAACATCGCCACGTGCCGAAGCGAAGGAAGACCAAGGCGCCGCTTGCGGCGAAATTCGTCCATATAAGCAGGCAGCACACCAACTCGGACCACAGTTCGGCAGCGGTGCAGATTGTTACCAGTCGCTAATCTACTCTGTGTTCTTCCACAGTTTCCCGGCCTCGCGCTGCTTTTCTGCCTCGCAAGACATCGCCCCGTCATCCAACGGAAACATCGCCACGTGCCGAAGCGAAGGAAGACCAAGGCGCCGCTTGCGGCGAAATTCGTCCATATAAGCAGGCAGCACACCAACTCGGACCACAGTTCGGCAGCGGTGCAGATTGTTACCAGTCGCTAATCTACTCTGTGTTCTTCCACAGTTTCCCGGCCTCGCGCTGCTTTTCTGCCTCGCAAGACATCGCCCCGTCATCCAACGGAAACATCGCCACGTGCCGAAGCGAAGGAAAACCAAGGCGCCGCTGGCGACGGAATTCGTCCATATAAGCAGGCAGCACACCAACTCGGACCACAGTTCGGCAGCGGTGCAGATTGTTACCAGTAGCTAATCTACTCTGTGTTCTTCCACAGTTTCCCGGCCTCGCGCTGCTTTTCTGCCTCGCAAGACATCGCCCCGTCATCCAACGGAAAGATCGCCACGTGCCGAAGCGAAGGAAAACCAAGGCGCCGCTGGCGGCGGAATTCGTCCATATAAGCAGGCAGCACACCAACTCGGACCACAGTTCGGCAGCGGTGCAGATTGTTACCAGTCGCTAATCTACTCTGTGTTCTTCCACAGTTTCCCGGCCTCGCGCTGCTTTTCTGCCTCGCAAGACATCGCCCCGTCATCCAACGGAAACATCGCCACGTGCCGAAGCGAAGGAAGACCAAGGCGCCGCTTGCGGCGGAATTCGTCCATATAAGCAGGCAGCACACCAACTCGGACCACAGTTCGGCAGCGGTGCAGATTGTTACCAGTCGCTAATCTACTCTGTGTTCTTCCACAGTTTCCCGGCCTCGCGCCACTTTTCTGCCTCGCAAGACATCGCCCCGTCATCCAACGGAAACATCGCCACGTGCCGAAGCGAAGGAAAACCAAGGCGCCGCTGGCGGCGGAATTCGTCCGTATAAGCAGGCAGCACACCAACTCGGACCACAGTTCGGCAGCGGTGCAGATTGTTACCAGTCGCTAATCTACTCTGTGTTCTTCCACAGTTTCCCGGCCTCGCGCTGCTTTTCTGCCTCGCAAGACATCGCCCCGTCATCCAACGGAAACATCGCCACGTGCCGAAGCGAAGGAAGACCAAGGCGCCGCTTGTGGCGGAATTCGTCCATATAAGCAGGCAGCACACCAACTCGGACCACAGTTCGGCAGCGGTGCAGATTGTTACCAGTCGCTAATCTACTCTGTGTTCTTCCACAGTTTCCCGGCCTCGCGCTGCTTTTCTGCCTCGCAAGACATCGCCCCGTCATCCAACGGAAACATCGCCACGTGCCGAAGCGAAGGAAAACCAAGGCGCCGCTGGCGGCGGAATTCGTCCATATAAGCAGGCAGCACACCAACTCGGACCACAGTTCGGCAGCGGTGCAGATTGTAACCAGTCGCTAATCTACTCTGTGTTCTTCCACAGTTTCCCGGCCTCGCGCTGCTTTTCTGCCTCGCAAGACATCGCCCCGTCATCCAACGGAAACATCGCCACGTGCCGAAGCGAAGGAAGACCAAGGCGCCGCTTGCGGCGGAATTCGTCCATATAAGCAGGCAGCACACCAACTCGGACCACAGTTCGGCAGCGGTGCAGATTGTTACCAGTCGCTAATCTACTCTGTGTTCTTCCACAGTTTCCCGGCCTCGCGCTGCTTTTCTGCCTCGCAAGACATCGCCCCGTCATCCAACGGAAACATCGCCACGTGCCGAAGCGAAGGAAGACCAAGGCGCCGCTTGCGGCGAAATTCGTCCATATAAGCAGGCAGCACACCAACTCGGACCACAGTTCGGCAGCGGTGTAGATTGTTACCAGTCGCTAATCTACTCTGTGTTCTTCCACAGTTTCCCGGCCTCGCGCTGCTTTTCTGCCTCGCAAGACATCGCCCCGTCATCCAACGGAAACATCGCCACGTGCCGAAGCGAAGGAAAACCAAGGCGCCGCTGGCGGCGGAATTCGTCCATATAAGCAGGCAGCACACCAACTCGGACCACAGTTCGGCAGCGGTGCAGATTGTTACCAGTCGCTAATCTACTCTGTGTTCTTCCACAGTTTCCCGGCCTCGCGCTGCTTTTCTGCCTCGCAAGACATCGCCCCGTCATCCAACGGAAACATCGCCACGTGCCGAAGCGAAGGAAAACCAAGGCGCCGCTGGCGGCGGAATTCGTCCATATAAGCAGGCAGCACACCAACTCGGACCACAGTTCGGCAGCGGTGCAGATTGTTACCAGTCGCTAATCTACTCCGTGTTCTTCCACAGTTTCCCGGCCTCGCGCTGCTTTTCTGCCTCGCAAGACATCGCCCCGTCATCCAACGGAAACATCGCCACGTGCCGAAGCGAAGGAAGACCAAGGCGCCGCTTGCGGCGGAATTCGTCCATATAAGCAGGCAGCACACCAACTCGGACCACAGTTCGGCAGCGGTGCAGATTGTTACCAGTCGCTAATCTACTCTGTGATCTTCCACAGTTTCCCGGCCTCGCGCTGCTTTTCTGCCTCGCAAGACATCGCCCCGTCATCCAACGGAAACATCGCCACGTGCCGAAGCGAAGGAAAACCAAGGCGCCGCTGGCGGCGGAATTCGTCCATATAAGCAGGCAGCACACCAACTCGGACCACAGTTCGGCAGCGGTGCAGATTGTTACCAGTCGCTAATCTACTCTGTGTTCTTCTACAGTTTCCCGGCCTCGCGCTGCTTTTCTGCCTCGCAAGACATCGCCCCGTCATCCAACGGAAACATCGCCACGTGCCGAAGCGAAGGAAGACCAAGGCGCCGCTGGCGGCGGAATTCGTCCATATAAGCAGGCAGCACACCAACTCGGACCACAGTTCGGCAGCGGTGCAGATTGTTACCAGTCGCTAATCTACTCTGTGTTCTTCCACAGTTTCCCGGCCTCGCGCTGCTTTTCTGCCTCGCAAGACATCGCCCCGTCATCCAACGGAAACATCGCCACGTGCCGAAGCGAAGGAAGACCAAGGCGCCGCTTGCGGCGAAATTCGTCCATATAAGCAGGCAGCACACCAACTCGGACCACAGTTCGGCAGCGGTGCAGATTGTTACCAGTCGCTAATCTACTCTGTGTTCTTCCACAGTTTCCCGGCCTCGCGCTGCTTTTCTGCCTCGCAAGACATCGCCCCGTCATCCAACGGAAACATCGCCACGTGCCGAAGCGAAGGAAAACCAAGGCGCCGCTGGCGGCGGAATTCGTCCATATAAGCAGGCAGCACACCAACTCGGACCACAGTTCGGCAGCGGTGCAGATTGTTACCAGTCGCTAATCTACTCTGTGTTCTTCCACAGTTTCCCGGCCTCGCGCTGCTTTTCTGCCTCGCAAGACATCGCCCCGTCATCCAACGGAAACATCGCCACGTGCCGAAGCGAAGGAAGACCAAGGCGCCGCTTGCGGCGGAATTCGTCCATATAAGCAGGCAGCACACCAACTCGGACCACAGTTCGGCAGCGGTGCAGATTGTTACCAGTCGCTAATCTACTCTGTGTTCTTCCACAGTTTCCCGGCCTCGCGCTGCTTTTCTGCCTCGCAAGACATCGCCCCGTCATCCAACGGAAACATCGCCACGTGCCGAAGCGAAGGAAGACCAAGGCGCCGCTTGCGGCGAAATTCGTCCATATAAGCAGGCAGCACACCAACTCGGACCACAGTTCGGCAGCGGTGCAGATTGTTACCAGTCGCTAATCTACTCTGTGTTCTTCCACAGTTTCCCGGCCTCGCGCTGCTTTCTGCCTCGCAAGACATCGCCCCGTCATCCAACGGAAACATCGCCACGTGCCGAAGCGAAGGAAGACCAAGGCGCCGCTTGCGGCGGAATTCGTCCATATAGGCAGGCAGCACACCAACTCGGACCACAGTTCGGCAGCGGTGCAGATTGTTACCAGTCGCTAATCTACTCTGTGTTCTTCCACAGTTTCCCGGCCTCGCGCTGCTTTTCTGCCTCGCAAGACATCGCCCCGTCATCCAACGGAAACATCGCCACGTGCCGAAGGGAAGGAAGACCAAGGCGCCGCTTGCGGCGAAATTCGTCCATATAAGCAGGCAGCACACCAACTCGGACCACAGTTCGGCAGCGGTGCAGATTGTTACCAGTCGCTAATCTACTCTGTGTTCTTCCACAGTTTCCCGGCCTCGCGCTGCTTTCTGCCTCGCAAGACATCGCCCCGTCATCCAACGGAAACATCGCCACGTGCCGAAGCGAAGGAAGACCAAGGCGCCGCTTGCGGCGGAATTCGTCCATATAGGCAGGCAGCACACCAACTCGGACCACAGTTCGGCAGCGGTGCAGATTGTTACCAGTCGCTAATCTACTCTGTGTTCTTCCACAGTTTCCCGGCCTCGCGCTGCTTTTCTTCCTCGCAAGACATCGCCCCGTCATCCAACGGAAACATCGCCACGTGCCGAAGCGAAGGAAGACCAAGGCGCCGCTTGCGGCGAAATTCGTCCATATAAGCAGGCAGCACACCAACTCGGACCACAGTTCGGCAGCGGTGCAGATTGTTACCAGTCGCTAATCTACTCTGTGTTCTTCCACAGTTTCCCGGCCTCGCGCTGCTTTTTTGCCTCGCAAGACATCGCCCCGTCATCCAACGGAAACATCGCCACGTGCCGAACCGAAGGAAAACCAAGGCGCCGCTGGCGGCGGAATTCGTCCATATAAGCAGGCAGCACACCAACTCGGACCACAGTTCGGCAGCGGTGCAGATTGTTACCAGTCGCTAATCTACTCTGTGTTCTTCCACAGTTTCCCGGCCTCGCGCTGCTTTTCTGCCTCGCAAGACATCGCCCCGTCATCCAACGGAAACAACGCCACGTGCCGAAGCGAAGGAAGACCAAGGCGCCGCTTGCGGCGGAATTCGTCCATATAAGCAGGCAGCACACCAACTCGGACCACAGTTCGGCAGCGGTGCAGATTGTTACCAGTCGCTAATCTACTCTGTGTTCTTCCACAGTTTCCCGGCCTCGCGCTGCTTTTCTGCCTCGCAAGACATCGCCCCGTCATCCAACGGAAACATCGCCACGTGCCGAAGCGAAGGAAAACCAAGGCGCCGCTGGCGGCGGAATTCGTCCATATAAGCAGGCAGCACACCAACTCGGACCACAGTTCGGCAGCGGTGCAGATTGTTACCAGTCGCTAATCTACTCTGTGTTCTTCCACAGTTTCCCGGCCTCGCGCTGCTTTTCTGCCTCGCAAGACATCGCCCCGTCATCCAACGGAAACATCGCCGCGTGCCGAAGCGAAGGAAGACCAAGGCGCCGCTTGCGGCGGAATTCGTCCATAGAAGCAGGCAGCACACCAACTCGGACCACAGTTCGGCAGCGGTGCAGATTGTTACCAGTCGCTAATCTACTCTGTGTTCTTCCACAGTTTCCCGGCCTCGCGCTGCTTTTCTGCCTCGCAAGACATCGCCCCGTCATCCAACGGAAACATCGCCACGTGCCGAAGCGAAGGAAAACCAAGGCGCCGCTGGCGGCGGAATTCGTCCATATAAGCAGGCAGCACACCAACTCGGACCACAGTTCGGCAGCGGTGCAGATTGTTACCAGTCGCTAATCTACTCTGTGTTCTTCCACAGTTTCCCGGCCTCGCGCTGCTTTTCTGCCTCGCAAGACATCGCCCCGTCATCCAACGGAAACATCGCCACGTGCCCAAGCGAAGGAAGACCAAGGCGCCGCTTTCGGCGAAATTCGTCCATATAAGCAGGCAGCACACCAACTCGGACCACAGTTCGGCAGCGGTGCAGATTGTTACCAGTCGCTAATCTACTCTGTGTTCTTCCACAGTTTCCCGGCCTCGCGCTGCTTTTCTGCCTCGCAAGGCATCGCCCCGTCATCCAACGGAAACATCGCCACGTGCCGAAGCGAAGGAAGACCAAGGCGCCGCTTGCGGCGGAATTCGTCCATATAAGCAGGCAGCACACCAACTCGGACCACAGTTCGGCAGCGGTGCAGATTGTTACCAGTCGCTAATCTACTCTGTGTTCTTCCACAGTTTCCCGGCCTCGCGCTGCTTTTCTGCCTCGCAAGACATCGCCCCGTCATCCAACGGAAACATCGCCACGTGCCGAAGCGAAGGAAGACCAAGGCGCCGCTTGCGGCGGAATTCGTCCATATAAGCAGGCAGCACACCAACTCGGACCACAGTTTGGCAGCGGTGCAGAGTGTTACCAGTCGCTAATCTACTCTGTGTTCTTCCACAGTTTCCCGGCCTCGCGCTGCTTTTCTGCGTCGCAAGACATCGCCCCGTCATCCAACGGAAACATCGCCACGTGCCGAAGCGAAGGAAGACCAAGGCGCAGCTTGCGGCGGAATTCGTCCATATAAGCAGGCAGCACACCAACTCGGACCACAGTTCGGCAGCGGTGCAGATTGTTACCAGTCGCTAATCTACTCTGTGTTCTTCCACAGTTTCCCGGCCTCGCGCTGCTTTTCTGCCTCGCAAGACATCGCCCCGTCATCCAACGGAAACATCGCCACGTGCCGAAGCGAAGGAAGACCAAGGCGCCGCTTGCGGCGAAATTCGTCCATATAAGCAGGCAGCACACCAACTCGGACCACAGTTCGGCAGCGGTGCAGATTGTTACCAGTCGCTAATCTACTCTGTGTTCTTCCACAGTTTCCCGGCCTCGCGCTGCTTTTCTGCCTCGCAAGACATCGCCCCGTCATCCAACGGAAACATCGCCACGTGCCGAAGCGAAGGAAAACCAAGGCGCCGCTGGCGGCGGAATTCGTCCATATAAGCAGGCAGCACACCAACTCGGACCACAGTTCGGCAGCGGTGCAGATTGTTACCAGTCGCTAATCTACTCTGTGTTCTTCCACAGTTTCCCGGCCTCGCGCTGCTTTTCTGCCTCGCAAGACATCGCCCCGTCATCCAACGGAAACATCGCCACGTGCCGAAGCGAAGGAAGACCAAGGCGCCGCTTGCGGCGGAATTCGTCCATATAGGCAGGCAGCACACCAACTCGGACCACAGTTCGGCAGCGGTGCAGATTGTTACCAGTCGCTAATCTACTCTGTGTTCTTCCACAGTTTCCCGGCCTGGCGCTGCTTTTCTGCCTCGCAAGACATCGCCCCGTCATCCAACGGAAACATCGCCACGTGCCGAAGCGAAGGAAGACCAAGGCGCCGCTTGCGGCGGAATTCGTCCATATAAGCAGGCAGCACACCAACTCGGACCACAGTTCGGCAGCGGTGCAGATTGTTACCAGTCGCTAATCTACTCTGTGTTCTTCCACAGTTTCCCGGCCTCGCGCTGCTTTTCTGCCTCGCAAGACATCGCCCCGTCATCCAACGGAAACATCGCCACGTGCCGAAGCGAAGGAAAACCAAGGCGCCGCTGGCGGCGGAATTCGTCCATATAAGCAGGCAGCACACCAACTCGGACCACAGTTCGGCAGCGGTGCAGATTGTTACCAGTCGCTAATCTACTCTGTGTTCTTCCACAGTTTCCCGGCCTCGCGCTGCTTTTCTGCCTCGCAAGACATCGCCCCGTCATCCAACGGAAACATCGCCACGTGCCGAAGCGAAGGAAGACCAAGGCGCCGCTTGCGGCGGAATTCGTCCATATAAGCAGGCAGCACACCAACTCGGACCACAGTTCGGCAGCGGTGCAGATTGTTACCAGTCGCTAATCTACTCTGTGTTCTTCCACAGTTTCCCGGCCTCGCGCTGCTTTTCTGCCTCGCAAGACATCGCCCCGTCATCCAACGGAAACATCGCCACGTGCCGAAGCGAAGGAAGACCAAGGCGCCGCTTGCGGCGAAATTCGTCCATATAAGCAGGCAGCACACCAACTCGGACCACAGTTCGGCAGCGGTGCAGATTGTTACCAGTCGCTAATCTACTCTGTGTTCTTCCACAGTTTCCCGGCCTCGCGCTGCTTTTCTGCCTCGCAAGACATCGCCCCGTCATCCAACGGAAACATCGCCACGTGCCGAAGCGAAGGAAGACCAAGGCGCCGCTTGCGGCGGAATTCGTCCATATAAGCAGGCAGCACACCAACTCGGACCACAGTTCGGCAGCGGTGCAGATTGTTACCAGTCGCTAATCTACTGTGTTCTTCCACAGTTTCCCGGCCTCGCGCTGCTTTTCTGCCTCGCAAGACATCGCCCCGTCATCCAACGGAAACATCGCCACGTGCCGAAGCGAAGGAAGACCAAGGCGCCGCTTGCGGCGGAATTCGTCCATATAAGCGGGCAGCACACCAACTCGGACCACAGTTTGGCAGCGGTGCAGATTGTTACCAGTCGCTAATCTACTCTGTGTTCTTCCACAGTTTCCCGGCCTCGCGCTGCTTTTCTGCCTCGCAAGACATCGCCCCGTCATCCAACGGAAACATCGCCACGTGCCGAAGCGAAGGAAGACCAAGGCGCAGCTTGCGGCGGAATTCGTCCATATAAGCAGGCAGCACACCGACTCGGACCACAATTCGGCAGCGGTGCAGATTGTTACCAGTCGCTAATCTACTCTGTGTTCTTCCACAGTTTCCCGGCCTCGCGCTGCTTTTCTGCCTCGCAAGACATCGCCCCGTCATCCAACGGAAACATCGCCACGTGCCGAAGCGAAGGAAAACCAAGGCGCCGCTTGCGGCGAAATTCGTCCATATAAGCAGGCAGCACACCAACTCGGACCACAGTTTGGCAGCGGTGCAGATTGTTACCAGTCGCTAATCTACTCTGTGTTCTTCCACAGTTTCCCGGCCTCGCGCTGCTTTTCTGCCTCGCAAGACATCGCCCCGTCATCCAACGGAAACATCGCCACGTGCCGAAGCGAAGGAAGACCAAGGCGCCGCTTGCGGCGAAATTCGTCCATATAAGCAGGCAGCACACCAACTCGGACCACAGTTCGGCAGCGGTGCAGATTGTTACCAGTCGCTAATCTACTCTGTGTTCTTCCACAGTTTCCCGGCCTCGCGCTGCTTTTCTGCCTCGCAAGACATCGCCCCGTCATCCAACGGAAACATCGCCACGTGCCGAAGCGAAGGAAAACCAAGGCGCCGCTGGCGGCGGAATTCGTCCATATAAGCAGGCAGCACACCAACTCGGACCACAGTTCGGCAGCGGTGCAGATTGTTACCAGTCGCTAATCTACTCTGTGTTCTTCCACAGTTTCCCGGCCTCGCGCTGCTTTTCTCCCTCGCAAGACATCGCCCCGTCATCCAACGGAAACATCGCCACGTGCCGAAGCGAAGGAAGACCAAGGCGCCGCTTGCGGCGGAATTCGTCCATATAGGCAGGCAGCACACCAACTCGGACCACAGTTCGGCAGCGGTGCAGATTGTTACCAGTCGCTAATCTACTCTGTGTTCTTCCACAGTTTCCCGGCCTCCCGCTGCTTTTCTGCCTCGCAAGACATCGCCCCGTCATCCAACGGAAACATCGCCACGTGCCGAAGCGAAGGAAAACCAAGGCGCCGCTGGCGGCGGAATTCGTCCATATAAGCAGGCAGCACACCAACTCGGACCACAGTTCGGCAGCGGTGCAGATTGTTACCAGTCGCTAATCTACTCTGTGTTCTTCCACAGTTTCCCGGCCTCGCGCTGCTTTTCTGCCTCGCAAGACATCGCCCCGTCATCCAACGGAAACATCGCCACGTGCCGAAGCGAAGGAAGACCAAGGCGCCGCTTGCGGCGGAATTCGTCCATATAACCAGGCAGCACACCAACTCGGACCACAGTTCGGCAGCGGTGCAGATTGTTACCAGTCGCTAATCTACTCTGTGTTCTTCCACAGTTTCCCGGCCTCGCGCTGCTTTTCTGCCTCGCAAGACATCGCCCCGTCATCCAACGGAAACATCGCCACGTGCCGAAGCGAAGGAAGACCAAGGCGCCGCTTGCGGCGGAATTCGTCCATATAAGCAGGCAGCACACCAACTCGGACCACAGTTCGGCAGCGGTGCAGATTGTTACCAGTCGCTAATCTACTCTGTGTTCTTCCACAGTTTCCCGGCCTCGCGCTGCTTTTCTGCCTCGCAAGACATCGCCCCGTCATCCAACGGAAACATCGCCACGTGCCGAAGCGAAGGAAGACCAAGGCGCCGCTTGCGGCGGAATTCGTCCATATAAGCAGGCAGCACACCAACTCGGACCACAGTTCGGCAGCGGTGCAGATTGTTACCAGTCGCTAATCTACTCTGTGTTCTTCCACAGTTTCCCGGCCTCGCGCTGCTTTTCTGCCTCGCAAGACATCGCCCCGTCATCCAACGGAAACATCGCCACGTGCCGAAGCGAAGGAAGACCAAGGCTCCCCTGGCGGCGGAATTCGTCCATATAAGCAGGCAGCACACCAACTCGGACCACAGTTCGGCAGCGGTGCAGATTGTTACCAGTCGCTAATCTACTCTGTGTTCTTCCACAGTTTCCCGGCCTCGCGCTGCTTTTCTGCCTCGCAAGACATCGCCCCGTCATCCAACGGAAACATCGCCACGTGCCGAAGCGAAGGAAAACCAAGGCGCCGCTGGCGGCGGAATTCGTCCATATAAGCAGGCAGCACACCAACTCGGACCACAGTTCGGCAGCGGTGCAGATTGTTACCAGTCGCTAATCTACTCTGTGTTCTTCCACAGTTTCCCGGCCTCGCGCTGCTTTTCTGCCTCGCAAGACATCGCCCCGTCATCCAACGGAAACATCGCCACGTGCCGAAGCGAAGGAAAACCAAGGCGCCGCTGGCGGCGGAATTCGTCCATATAAGCAGGCAGCACACCAACTCGGACCACAGTTCGGCAGCGGTGCAGATTGTTACCAGTCGCTAATCTACTCTGTGTTCTTCCACAGTTTCCCGGCCTCGCGCTGCTTTTCTGCCTCGCAAGACATCGCCCCGTCATCCAACGGAAACATCGCCACGTGCCGAAGCGAAGGAAGACCAAGGCGCCGCTTGCGGCGGAATTCGTCCATATAAGCAGGCAGCACACCAACTCGGACCACAGTTCGGCAGCGGTGCAGATTGTTACCAGTCGCTAATCTACTCTGTGTTCTTCCACAGTTTCCCGGCCTCGCGCTGCTTTTCTGCCTCGCAAGACATCGCCCCGTCATCCAACGGAAACATCGCCACGTGCCGAAGCGAAGGAAGACCAAGGCGCCGCTTGCGGCGGAATTCGTCCATATAAGCAGGCAGCACACCAACTCGGACCACAGTTCGGCAGCGGTGCAGATTGTTACCAGTCGCTAATCTACTCTGTGTTCTTCCACAGTTTCCCGGCCTCGCGCTGCTTTTCTGCCTCGCAAGACATCGCCCCGTCATCCAACGGAAACATCGCCACGTGCCGAAGCGAAGGAAGACCAAGGCGCCGCTTGCGGCGGAATTCGTCCATATAAGCAGGCAGCACACCAACTCGGACCACAGTTCGGCAGCGGTGCAGATTGTTACCAGTCGCTAATCTACTCTGTGTTCTTCCACAGTTTCCCGGCCTCGCGCTGCTTTTCTGCCTCGCAAGACATCGCCCCGTCATCCAACGGAAACATCGCCACGTGCCGAAGCGAAGGAAAACCAAGGCGCCGCTGGCGGCGGAATTCGTCCATATAAGCAGGCAGCACACCAACTCGGACCACAGTTCGGCAGCGGTGCAGATTGTTACCAGTCGCTAATCTACTCTGTGTTCTTCCACAGTTTCCCGGCCTCGCGCTGCTTTTCTGCCTCGCAAGACATCGCCCCGTCATCCAACGGAAACATCGCCACGTGCCGAAGCGAAGGAAGACCAAGGCGCCGCTTGCGGCGGAATTCGTCCATATAAGCAGGCAGCACACCAACTCGGACCACAGTTCGGCAGCGGTGCAGATTGTTACCAGTCGCTAATCTACTCTGTGTTCTTCCACAGTTTCCCGGCCTCGCGCTGCTTTTCTGCCTCGCAAGACATCGCCCCGTCATCCAACGGAAACATCGCCACGTGCCGAAGCGAAGGAAGACCAAGGCGCCGCTTGCGGCGGAATTCGTCCATATAAGCAGGCAGCACACCAACTCGGACCACAGTTCGGCAGCGGTGCAGATTGTTACCAGTCGCTAATCTACTCTGTGTTCTTCCACAGTTTCCCGGCCTCGCGCTGCTTTTCTGCCTCGCAAGACATCGCCCCGTCATCCAACGGAAACATCGCCACGTGCCGAAGCGAAGGAAGACCAAGGCGCCGCTTGCGGCGGAATTCGTCCATATAAGCAGGCAGCACACCAACTCGGACCACAGTTCGGCAGCGGTGCAGATTGTTACCAGTCGCTAATCTACTCTGTGTTCTTCCACAGTTTCCCGGCCTCGCGCTGCTTTTCTGCCTCGCAAGACATCGCCCCGTCATCCAACGGAAACATCGCCACGTGCCGAAGCGAAGGAAGACCAAGGCGCCGCTTGCGGCGAAATTTGTCCATATAAGCAGGCAGCACACCAACTCGGACCACAGTTCGGCAGCGGTGCAGATTGTTACCAGTGGCTAATCTACTCTGTGTTCTTCCACAGTTTCCCGGCCTCGCGCTGCTTTTCTGCCTCGCAAGACATCGCCCCGTCATCCAACGGAAACATCGCCACGTGCCGAAGCGAAGGAAGACCAAGGCGCGCTTGCGGCGAAATTCGTCCATATAAGCAGGCAGCACACCAACTCGGACCACAGTTCGGCAGCGGTGCAGATTGTTACCAGTCGCTAATTTACTCTGTGTTCTTCCACAGTTTCCCGGCCTCGCGCTGCTTTTCTGCCTCGCAAGACATCGCCCCGTCATCCAACGGAAACATCGCCACGTGCCGAAGCGAAGGAAGACCAAGGCGCCGCTTGCGGCGGAATTCGTCCATATAAGCAGGCAGCACACCAACTCGGACCACAGTTCGGCAGCGGTGCAGATTGTTACCAGTCGCTAATCTACTCTGTGTTCTTCCACAGTTTCCCGGCCTCGCGCTGCTTTTCTGCCTCGCAAGACATCGCCCCGTCATCCAACGGAAACATCGCCACGTGCCGAAGCGAAGGAAGACCAAGGCGCCGCTTGCGGCGGAATTCGTCCATATAAGCAGGCAGCACACCAACTCGGACCACAGTTCGGCAGCGGTGCAGATTGTTACCAGTCGCTAATCTACTCTGTGTTCTTCCACAGTTTCCCGGCCTCGCGCTGCTTTTCTGCCTCGCAAGACATCGCCCCGTCATCCAACGGAAACATCGCCACGTGCCGAAGCGAAGGAAGACCAAGGCGCCGCTTGCGGCGGAATTCGTCCATATAAGCAGGCAGCACACCAACTCGGACCACAGTTCGGCAGCGGTGCAGATTGTTACCAGTCGCTAATCTACTCTGTGTTCTTCCACAGTTTCCCGGCCTCGCGCTGCTTTTCTGCCTCGCAAGACATCGCCCCGTCATCCAACGGAAACATCGCCACGTGCCGAAGCGAAGGAAGACCAAGGCGCCGCTTGCGGCGGAATTCGTCCATATAAGCAGGCAGCACACCAACTCGGACCACAGTTCGGCAGCGGTGCAGATTGTTACCAGTCGCTAATCTACTCTGTGTTCTTCCACAGTTTCCCGGCCTCGCGCTGCTTTTCTGCCTCGCAAGACATCGCCCCGTCATCCAACGGAAACATCGCCACGTGCCGAAGCGAAGGAAAACCAAGGCGCCGCTGGCGGCGGAATTCGTCCATATAAGCAGGCAGCACACCAACTCGGACCACAGTTCGGCAGCGGTGCAGATTGTTACCAGTCGCTAATCTACTCTGTGTTCTTCCACAGTTTCCCGGCCTCGCGCTGCTTTTCTGCCTCGCAAGACATCGCCCCGTCATCCAACGGAAACATCGCCACGTGCCGAAGCGAAGGAAGACCAAGGCGCCGCTTGCGGCGGAATTCGTCCATATAAGCAGGCAGCACACCAACTCGGACCACAGTTCGGCAGCGGTGCAGATTGTTACCAGTCGCTAATCTACTCTGTGTTCTTCCACAGTTTCCCGGCCTCGCGCTGCTTTTCTGCCTCGCAAGACATCGCCCCGTCATCCAACGGAAACATCGCCACGTGCCGAAGCGAAGGAAGACCAAGGCGCCGCTTGCGGCGGAATTCGTCCATATAAGCAGGCAGCACACCAACTCGGACCACAGTTCGGCAGCGGTGCAGATTGTTACCAGTCGCTAATCTACTCTGTGTTCTTCCACAGTTTCCCGGCCTCGCGCTGCTTTTCTGCCTCGCAAGACATCGCCCCGTCATCCAACGGAAACATCGCCACGTGCCGAAGCGAAGGAAGACCAAGGCGCCGCTTGCGGCGGAATTCGTCCATATAAGCAGGCAGCACACCAACTCGGACCACAGTTCGGCAGCGGTGCAGATTGTTACCAGTCGCTAATCTACTCTGTGTTCTTCCACAGTTTCCCGGCCTCGCGCTGCTTTTCTGCCTCGCAAGACATCGCCCCGTCATCCAACGGAAACATCGCCACGTGCCGAAGCGAAGGAAGACCAAGGCGCCGCTTGCGGCGAAATTTGTCCATATAAGCAGGCAGCACACCAACTCGGACCACAGTTCGGCAGCGGTGCAGATTGTTACCAGTGGCTAATCTACTCTGTGTTCTTCCACAGTTTCCCGGCCTCGCGCTGCTTTTCTGCCTCGCAAGACATCGCCCCGTCATCCAACGGAAACATCGCCACGTGCCGAAGCGAAGGAAGACCAAGGCGCGCTTGCGGCGAAATTCGTCCATATAAGCAGGCAGCACACCAACTCGGACCACAGTTCGGCAGCGGTGCAGATTGTTACCAGTCGCTAATTTACTCTGTGTTCTTCCACAGTTTCCCGGCCTCGCGCTGCTTTTCTGCCTCGCAAGACATCGCCCCGTCATCCAACGGAAACATCGCCACGTGCCGAAGCGAAGGAAGACCAAGGCGCCGCTTGCGGCGGAATTCGTCCATATAAGCAGGCAGCACACCAACTCGGACCACAGTTCGGCAGCGGTGCAGATTGTTACCAGTCGCTAATCTACTCTGTGTTCTTCCACAGTTTCCCGGCCTCGCGCTGCTTTTCTGCCTCGCAAGACATCGCCCCGTCATCCAACGGAAACATCGCCACGTGCCGAAGCGAAGGAAGACCAAGGCGCCGCTTGCGGCGGAATTCGTCCATATAAGCAGGCAGCACACCAACTCGGACCACAGTTCGGCAGCGGTGCAGATTGTTACCAGTCGCTAATCTACTCTGTGTTCTTCCACAGTTTCCCGGCCTCGCGCTGCTTTTCTGCCTCGCAAGACATCGCCCCGTCATCCAACGGAAACATCGCCACGTGCCGAAGCGAAGGAAGACCAAGGCGCCGCTTGCGGCGGAATTCGTCCATATAAGCAGGCAGCACACCAACTCGGACCACAGTTCGGCAGCGGTGCAGATTGTTACCAGTCGCTAATCTACTCTGTGTTCTTCCACAGTTTCCCGGCCTCGCGCTGCTTTTCTGCCTCGCAAGACATCGCCCCGTCATCCAACGGAAACATCGCCACGTGCCGAAGCGAAGGAAGACCAAGGCGCCGCTTGCGGCGGAATTCGTCCATATAAGCAGGCAGCACACCAACTCGGACCACAGTTCGGCAGCGGTGCAGATTGTTACCAGTCGCTAATCTACTCTGTGTTCTTCCACAGTTTCCCGGCCTCGCGCTGCTTTTCTGCCTCGCAAGACATCGCCCCGTCATCCAACGGAAACATCGCCACGTGCCGAAGCGAAGGAAAACCAAGGCGCCGCTGGCGGCGGAATTCGTCCATATAAGCAGGCAGCACACCAACTCGGACCACAGTTCGGCAGCGGTGCAGATTGTTACCAGCCGCTAATCTACTCTGTGTTCTTCCACAGTTTCCCGGCGTCGCGCTGCTTTTCTGCCTCGCAAGACATCGCCCCGTCATCCAACGGAAACATCGCCACGTGCCGAAGCGAAGGAAGACCAAGGCGCCGCTTGCGGCGGAATTCGTCCATATAAGCAGGCAGCACACCAACTCGGACCACAGTTCGGCAGCGGTGCAGATTGTTACCAGTCGCTAATCTACTCTGTGTTCTTCCACAGTTTCCCGAACTCGCGCTGCTTTTCTGCCTCGCAAGACATCGCCCCGTCATCCAACGGAAACATCGCCACGTGCCGAAGCGAAGGAAAACCAAGGCGCCGCTGGCGGCGGAATTCGTCCATATAAGCAGGCAGCACACCAACTCGGACCACAGTTCGGCCGCGGTGCAGATTGTTACCAGTCGCTAATCTACTCTGTGTTCTTCCACAGTTTCCCGGCCTCGCGCTGCTTTTCTGCCTCGCAAGACATCGCCCCGTCATCCAACGGAAACATCGCCACGTGCCGAAGCGAAGGAAAACCAAGGCGCCGCTGGCGGCGGAATTCGTCCATATAAGCAGGCAGCACACCAACTCGGACCACAGTTCGGCAGCGGTGCAGATTGTTACCAGCCGCTAATCTACTCTGTGTTCTTCCACAGTTTCCCGGCGTCGCGCTGCTTTTCTGCCTCGCAAGACATCGCCCCGTCATTCAACGGAAACATCGCCACGTGCCGAAGCGAAGGAAGACCAAGGCGCCGCTTGCGGCGGAATTCGTCCATATAAGCAGGCAGCACACCAACTCGGACCACAGTTCGGCCGCGGTGCAGATTGTTACCAGTCGCTAATCTACTCTGTGTTCTTCCACAGTTTCCCGGCCTCGCGCTGCTTTTCTGCCTCGCAAGACATCGCCCCGTCATCCAACGGAAACATCGCCACGTGCCGAAGCGAAGGAAGACCAAGGCGCCGCTTGCGGCGGAATTCGTCCATATAAGCAGGCAGCACACCAACTCGGACCACAGTTCGGCAGCGGTGCAGATTGTTACCAGTCGCTAATCTACTCTGTGTTCTTCCACAGTTTCCCGAACTCGCGCTGCTTTTCTGCCTCGCAAGACATCGCCCCGTCATCCAACGGAAACATCGCCACGTGCCGAAGCGAAGGAAAACCAAGGCGCCGCTGGCGGCGGAATTCGTCCATATAAGCAGGCAGCACACCAACTCGGACCACAGTTCGGCAGCGGTGCAGATTGTTACCAGTCGCTAATCTACTCTGTGTTCTTCCACAGTTTCCCGGCCTCGCGCTGCTTTTCTGCCTCGCAAGACATCGCCCCGTCATCCAACGGAAACATCGCCACGTGCCGAAGCGAAGGAAGACCAAGGCGCCGCTTGCGGCGGAATTCGTCCATATAAGCAGGCAGCACACCAACTCGGACCACAGTTCGGCAGCGGTGCAGATTGTTACCAGTCGCTAATCTACTCTGTGTTCTTCCACAGTTTCCCGGCCTCGCGCTGCTTTTCTGCCTCGCAAGACATCGCCCCGTCATCCAACGGAAACATCGCCACGTGCCGAAGCGAAGGAAGACCAAGGCGCCGCTTGCGGCGGAATTCGTCCATATAAGCAGGCAGCACACCAACTCGGACCACAGTTCGGCAGCGGTGCAGATTGTTACCAGTCGCTAATCTACTCTGTGTTCTTCCACAGTTTCCCGGCCTCGCGCTGCTTTTCTGCCTCGCAAGACATCGCCCCGTCATCCAACGGAAACATCGCCACGTGCCGAAGCGAAGGAAAACCAAGGCGCCGCTTGCGGGGGAATTCGTCCATATAAGCAGGCAGCACACCAACTCGGACCACAGTTCGGCAGCGGTGCAGATTGTTACCAGTCGCTAATCTACTCTGTGTTCTTCCACAGTTTCCCGGCCTCGCGCTGCTTTTCTGCCTCGCAAGACATCGCCCCGTCATCCAACGGAAACATCGCCACGTGCCGAAGCGAAGGAAGACCAAGGCGCCGCTTGCGGCGGAATTCGTCCATATAAGCAGGCAGCACACCAACTCGGACCACAGTTCGGCAGCGGTGCAGATTGTTACCAGTCGCTAATCTACTCTGTGTTCTTCCACAGTTTCCCGGCCTCGCGCTGCTTTTCTGCCTCGCAAGACATCGCCCCGTCATCCAACGGAAACATCGCCACGTGCCGAAGCGAAGGAAGACCAAGGCGCCGCTTGCGGCGGAATTCGTCCATATAAGCAGGCAGCACACCAACTCGGACCACAGTTCGGCAGCGGTGCAGATTGTTACCAGTCGCTAATCTACTCTGTTTTCTTCCACAGTTTCCCGGCCTCGCGCTGCTTTTCTGCCTCGCAAGACATCGCCCCGTCATCCAACGGAAACATCGCCACGTGCCGAAGCGAAGGAAGACCAAGGCGCCGCTTGCGGCGGAATTCGTCCATATAAGCAGGCAGCACACCAACTCGGACCACAGTTCGGCAGCGGTGCAGATTGTTACCAGTCGCTAATCTACTCTGTGTTCTTCCACAGTTTCCCGGCCTCGCGCTGCTTTTCTGCCTCGCAAGACATCGCCCCGTCATCCAACGGAAACATCGCCACGTGCCGAAGCGAAGGAAGACCAAGGCGCCGCTTGCGGCGGAATTCGCCCATATAAGCAGGCAGCACACCAACTCGGACCACAGTTCGCCAGCGGTGCAGATTGTTACCAGTCGCTAATCTACTCTGTGTTCTTCCACAGTTTCCCGGCCTCGCGCTGCTTTTCTGCCTCGCAAGACATCGCCCCGTCATCCAACGGAAACATCGCCACGTGCCGAAGCGAAGGAAGACCAAGGCGCCGCTTGCGGCGGAATTCGTCCATATAAGCAGGCAGCACACCAACTCGGACCACAGTTCGGCAGCGGTGCAGATTGTTACCAGTCGCTAATCTACTCTGTGTTCTTCCACAGTTTCCCGGCCTCGCGCTGCTTTTCTGCCTCGCAAGACATCGCCCCGTCATCCAACGGAAACATCGCCACGTGCCGAAGCGAAGGAAAACCAAGGCGCCGCTGGCGGCGGAATTCGTCCATATAAGCAGGCAGCACACCAACTCGGACCACAGTTCGGCAGCGGTGCAGATTGTTACCAGTCGCTAATCTACTCTGTGTTCTTCCACAGTTTCCCGGCCTCGCGCTGCTTTTCTGCCTCGCAAGACATCGCCCCGTCATCCAACGGAAACATCGCCACGTGCCGAAGCGAAGGAAGACCAAGGCGCCGCTTGCGGCGAAATTCGTCCATATAAGCAGGCAGCACACCAACTCGGACCACAGTTCGGCAGCGGTGCAGATTGTTACCAGTCGCTAATCTACTCTGTGTTCTTCCACAGTTTCCCGGCCTCGCGCTGCTTTTCTGCCTCGCAAGACATCGCCCCGTCATCCAACGGAAACATCGCCACGTGCCGAAGCGAAGGAAAACCAAGGCGCCGCTGGCGGCGGAATTCGTCCATATAAGCAGGCAGCACACCAACTCGGACCACAGTTCGGCAGCGGTGCAGATTGTTACCAGTCGCTAATCTACTCTGTGTTCTTCCACAGTTTCCCGGCCTCGCGCTGCTTTTCTGCCTCGCAAGACATCGCCCCGTCATCCAACGGAAACATCGCCACGTGCCGAAGCGAAGGAAGACCAAGGCGCCGCTTGCGGCGGAATTCGTCCATATAAGCAGGCAGCACACCAACTCGGACCACAGTTCGGCAGCGGTGCAGATTGTTACCAGTCGCTAATCTACTCTGTGTTCTTCCACAGTTTCCCGGCCTCGCGCTGCTTTTCTGCCTCGCAAGACATCGCCCCGTCATCCAACGGAAACATCGCCACGTGCCGAAGCGAAGGAAGACCAAGGCGCCGCTTGCGGCGGAATTCGTCCATATAAGCAGGCAGCACACCAACTCGGACCACAGTTCGGCAGCGGTGCAGATTGTTACCAGTCGCTAATCTACTCTGTTTTCTTCCACAGTTTCCCGGCCTCGCGCTGCTTTTCTGCCTCGCAAGACATCGCCCCGTCATCCAACGGAAACATCGCCACGTGCCGAAGCGAAGGAAGACCTAGGCGCCGCTTGCGGCGGAATTCGTCCATATAAGCAGGCAGCACACCAACTCGGACCACAGTTCGGCAGCGGTGCAGATTGTTACCAGTCGCTAATCTACTCTGTGTTCTTCCACAGTTTCCTGGCCTCGCGCTGCTTTTCTGCCTCGCAAGACATCGCCCCGTCATCCAACGGAAACATCGCCACGTGCCGAAGCGAAGGAAGACCAAGGCGCCGCTTGCGGCGGAATTCGTCCATATAAGCAGGCAGCACACCAACTCGGACCACAGTTCGGCAGCGGTGCAGATTGTTACCAGTCGCTAATCTACTCTGTGTTCTTCCACAGTTTCCCGGCCTCGCGCTGCTTTTCTGCCTCGCAAGACATCGCCCCGTCATCCAACGGAAACATCGCCACGTGCCGAAGCGAAGGAAGACCAAGGCGCCGCTTGCGGCGGAATTCGTCCATATAAGCAGGCAGCACACCAACTCGGACCACAGTTCGGCAGCGGTGCAGATTGTTACCAGTCGCTAATCTACTCTGTGTTCTTCCACAGTTTCCCGGCCTCGCGCTGCTTTTCTGCCTCGCAAGACATCGCCCCGTCATCCAACGGAAACATCGCCACGTGCCGAAGCGAAGGAAAACCAAGGCGCCGCTGGCGGCGGAATTCGTCCATTTAAGCAGGCAGCACACCAACTCGGACCACAGTTCGGCAGCGGTGCAGATTGTTACCAGTCGCTAATCTACTCTGTGTTCTTCCACAGTTTCCCGGCCTCGCGCTGCTTTTCTGCCTCGCAAGACATCGCCCCGTCATCCAACGGAAACATCGCCACGTGCCGAAGCGAAGGAAGACCAAGGCGCCGCTTGCGGCGAAATTCGTCCATATAAGCAGGCAGCACACCAACTCGGACCACAGTTCGGCAGCGGTGCAGATTGTTACCAGTCGCTAATCTACTCTGTGTTCTTCCACAGTTTCCCGGCCTCGCGCTGCTTTTCTGCCTCGCAAGACATCGCCCCGTCATCCAACGGAAACATCGCCACGTGCCGAAGCGAAGGAAAACCAAGGCGCCGCTGGCGGCGGAATTCGTCCATATAAGCAGGCAGCACACCAACTCGGACCACAGTTCGGCAGCGGTGCAGATTGTTACCAGTCGCTAATCTACTCTGTGTTCTTCCACAGTTTCCCGGCCTCGCGCTGCTTTTCTGCCTCGCAAGACATCGCCCCGTCATCCAACGGAAACATCGCCACGTGCCGAAGCGAAGGAAGACCAAGGCGCCGCTTGCGACGAAATTCGTCCATATAAGCAGGCAGCACACCAACTCGGACCACAGTTCGGCAGCGGTGCAGATTGTTACCAGTCGCTAATCTACTCTGTGTTCTTCCACAGGTGAGAATATATTCACTTTCCTGTTTTAATTTAGAGAACACTCTCTGCACTGCTGCCGAACACAGCCGCTATTGTTTTTGCTTTTGTTTTAATTCCACTGATTGTTTTGGGCTAGAACTGTTGACGTGTACATTTCCCTAATCACCCTTGTTCCTAGTCAAAATGAGCAAGGATAACAAGGAGCTTGCGAAAGCACTTGATGATTTGCGACGGGAGATCAGGGCTGACCTAAGGACTGTGAAGGACAGCGTGAAATTCTGCAATGATACATGTGATGGTGTTAAGGAAATTAGAGATGAGATGAAAGAACTTCGCAAAGAAGTACAAGAACTATCAAAACGAAACGAGGAGCTAACTGCCGAGAACAACAGGCTTAGTACTAAAGTAGAAGAACTCGAGCAGTATCAACGGTCTAATAACCTTGAAATCAAAGGAGTCCCAGCGGAGGGTGACCCTTATGACATTGTTCAAAGGATCGCGAGCATTCTGGATGTTCCGATCTCTGACCATGATATCGACCTATGCCACCGCGTCCCTACTTTCAAACCAAACGAAAAAAACATTATTGTCCGTTTCGTACGGCGCGCGCAGAGAAATAAAATCCTGGAAAAGGCAAAAAAACAAAGGCTGACAACTCAAGATCTTGATTACGGGGGCCCTAGCTGTCCCGTATACGTAAATGAGCATCTGACCAGCGAGAACAAGAAACTGCTTGGTGCAGCAATTGCGCAGAAAAAAAAGGTGGGCTGGAAGTTTGTTTGGTCCTCCAGCGGTAAAGTCTTCGCGAGAAAAGATGTGAACACTGACGCCCTAAAAATTACTAGCATGACTGACGTTGACAGAATTGCAAATTGAATCGAGTAACGCTCAAAAATTATAGATCATTACCATTCTGATGGAAGACTTGCAACCCGAATGTAATTATTATGACTGCACGGCCTTCAATAAAATGTACAAAAAAAGCAAACGACAGTTTTCGGCAGTACACATGAACACGAGAAGTCTAAAAAATAAGGTCGATACAGTTGAAGCTCTCTTACATTCTGTAAATGCAAAATGTGATGCAATTATATTTACTGAAACCTGGTTAACGAGTATTGACTCACCACCTAAGTTTCATAGTTATAAATGCGAAAGTCTGGTCAGACAAGAAAAAAGAGGTGGAGGCGTAGCAATCTATATCAAGGACAATCTACGGTACCAAATAATTGACGAATTCACGAGGATTGATGAAAACATTGACAGCTTAGTTATCAAAATATCGAACACAGTAGTTGTTGCTTTATACAGACCGCCTTCGGGCAATATTGCTGAATTCATGAATACGCTTGATAATATATTGTGTGTTCTAGGATCAACTTCAGCGCCTCTCGTGGTTCTGGGAGATATAAATATAGACACTATTTCCGATAATTCACAAGCAAAAGAATTCAGAGATTTGCTTAATGAGCATGCCTGTAATAATGTGATATCGCTGCCAACAAGGGTGACCTTAAATACTGCCACCTCTCTCGATGTATGCATCACAAACTTAAATAAAAATGATGTTATAGCTGGGGTTTTAGTACAAGACATAAGCGATCATCTTCCGATTTTTTGCTTGGGATCTACTCCTGAAATGGCTCGTGTAAAGGCTCGAAAACGTTTTGGCATCGTACAATAAGCGAAGATACCCTGAGCAAATTTAGTTCCCTTATAGAACAGGAAACCTGGGATGACGTTTACTCTGAAAACAACGCTACAGTAGCTTATCAAAACTTTCTAGTAAAATTTAAAAACTGCTATGATACAGCTTTTCCTCTGAAGGAAACAAAAGTAAGAAATAAAATGATAAGAAAACCGTGGGTGACTGCTGACCTGCTGAAAAGAATAAAAGATAAGGATAGGAAGTTTCACGCTTTTATTAGGCATCGTGACCTAAGCATGCTCGCTGAGTTTAAAAAGATAAGAAATAAATTAAACTCGGACCTAAAAAATGCGAAGTGCGAATATTATCAAAATAAATTCGAACGCAATCACGATGACCATAGAAAAATATGGGACACAGTAAACGATCTCACTAATAGAAAGCAAGCAACCAACCACGTGGAGCATATCCTAATAGATAATCAAAGTGTATCTGGTGAAGCACTTGCCGAAAAAATAAATCAGCACTTTGTTGACATCGGCAAGTACGCTGAACAACACGACTACATAGCTGAATACACAACGACCGCTAATCCGTCTGCATCTATAATGCTAGCTCCGACAACGCCAAGGGAAGTTAATAAAATAATTGACAGCTTAAAAAATAATGTTGCCGCCGGTGATGACGAAATAAAGGCACTGCCGATTAAATATAAAGCAGCTCTGCTGAGTTCATTACTATCCGACGTTATAAACAAGATGCTTGTGAGTGGTGACTTTCCTGACGAACTAAAATTAGCAAAAGTTATTCCTGTATACAAGGGAGGTAGAGCAACAGATATTCATAATTACAGACCAATTTCTCTTCTGCCAATATTCTCAAACATGTATGAACGCGTGATCAATGATAGATTAACTAGCTTTTTTCTGAAGTATGACATAATAACGAAAGAGCAATATGGCTTTCAGAAACATAAATCAACCGAGCAAGCACTCCTAGACATTAAGGACAAAATTGTAGAAAACATTGAAAACAAACAGCTCACGCTTGGTTTGTTTTTAGATTTTAAAAAAGCATTCGATACTGTTCAACATGATATCCTGCTAAAAAAACTTGAGAGATACGGTATAAGAGGAATAGCGCTAAAACTAATAGAATCTTATCTACAAAATCGTCAGCAGTACGTCTCTATTAACAACATAGCATCTAGTAAATTGAGAATACAGCACGGCGTTCCTCAAGGTTCCATTCTCGGTCCTTTATTATTTCTAGCTTACGTGAATGACATAACGATAATACCAGGCTCCCCTGAGTTAGTAATGTATGCTGATGACACAAATGTCTTTTTTACTGGTGTGACTAAAGAATACCTAGAAAATGCTTGCAATGCTTACCTCATTAATTTATCGAATTGGTTACGAGTAAATAGATTGAAGCTAAACACAAGTAAGACAAAATACATAATCTTCAAACCTGTTAGTAAGCGAGACAACAGCTCTATTAACATTATATTTGAAAACACCGTTATAGAACAAGTTGCAGAGCAAAAGTTCTTGGGGGTCTGGTTTAGCGAAGAGCTCACGTGGTCCACCCATGTAAATAGAATGAAGGCAGAGCTGTCTAGAGTTGTTGGTATTATATATAAAATGCAAAATTTGATACCCACTTGGCTTAAAATGACGTTGTATTATTCTCTCTTTTATTCTAAGATCAGTTATGGTTTGTTGGTTTGGGGTACAACCACTGCATATAACTACAACAAACTAATCATCCTTCAGAAAAAAATTCTTCGTATTTGCGAAAATTACAGAGGTAATGTCAGAAATTTGAGCACTCCACCACTTTTTGTTAAATATAATATATTGAAGGCAGACCAGATATATCACTTCAAATTATTTCAATGGATCTACAAAAACAACCTCTATTTGACACAGACAACTCCTTCTAGTGCCTACACATTACGAGACCCGAAACGTAGAATCCCAAGCATACGAACAAATTATGGCAGGCAAAGTTTATCGTACATGAGTACTAAATTATTAAATTCCCCTGGCATTGATGTTAATTTCACTTCCCCTTTTCCAAAGTTCAAAAGAGACTGCAGACGAGCTCTGGTTTGCAGTGATATCGCATTTTCATCTATTTAAGGCATGCATATCTATTTATATTTATTTTCAATAAAACGTAACGTACTACGAAACTTCGGAATTCTCAATTTTGGCTTTGTAGCCTGATTTTTGGTTTTGATTTAGCTTGTTTCCGCTTTCTCTTATAAGTCCTTGTTTATAAATGTTTAGTAAATATGTAAAAAAAACGGTGTCTATTTTTGTCTTTATCTTTATTTTTATTTTATTTGACTTCTGGGTTATGATAAGCATATCGCCCCGCATTGTTCAAGCAGTGCCGCTTGTGTAGTTGTTTGAGCTGAGTCATTGTATTTCATGTGCTTTCAGATATTTCTATAATAATTGTTTCGATTTGTTTTTATGACGATGGCTGTCTTGTTATTTATTATCACTATGACTTCTTTGAAATGCTATTTCCGCTGTATGAACTGCAGGGGGCAGAGGCGCTGTCAGGCATCATGCCTTTATCTCTGCCCCCTCTGCGGATTGAAATCCGCAAAACCAATAAAAAAAAAAAAAAAAAGCAAAAACAAGACGGCCAACGCGTTCACCCCAGACGGCCTAAGCCACTCCCCGGCTCCAACAAACCCCGGAAAGGGCGCCGACCACTCGAACAACAACAACCCCACGGTCACCACACATGGTGACCTCCAAACCGCTAAAACCTAATCCCCAAATTTTTTACTCGAAGCAAACGCTTCCCGGTCCTCCCCCCCCCCCCCCCCCCCCCGCCTTTTTCAAGGTTTACAAAGCTCCCTTCAAACAAGCAAAAACTCTTTCATTCGATCAGTGATCACCAAGGACAGCTGGCTGACACAATTCCCCCGCTCGCGAATGCATAAAGTCTCCTTAATTAGCCTTCTAAACAATTCTTTTTCGTTACACAACACAGAAGTCTTTTCCCAAAGAGGGGAACCAAAATTACAAGAACTAACATGATTAACCAATTCAGAATTCTGCGCCAAATTTTTTACACACCTTTTATGCTCCACAAGTCGGTCATTCAAACAACGGCCCGTCTGACCAACATAACACAATCCACAGTCAAAGGGAATCTTGTAGACTACCTCTGTGACACAGGAGACTGAGGGATCTCTGTGTTTTTTCCCGGAACATCGCTCACGTCTAAAGGAAAACGGAGTAAGCCTGTCTAAACGGAAGTCCGTCCTAAAAACTACATTAACGTTAAACTTCGCACCCAAGGCCTTTAGGCTATGAGAAAAACCATGAAAATAAGGAATTACAGGGTTTACAAGATGACGATTGATTACCAGCTCGCCTGCACTCTCTCACTGCGTAAAAAGATGGCTCCGTCGAGACCACCCTGCTGCACCGTCGAACGCTGCCAGGCTCGTGCTGTTCTGTTCGAGCTCCGAGCTCAATCCCATCGGTGCTGCTCGTGCCGCGCGCTTAAAATGTCATTAGCTCCTGACGTTGCGTGAGAAACCGCTCTAAGTCTCGCGCTTTGGCGCTAGAAGGGCTCCCCCCTAACCGCTCATTCACTCTGGAAGCGGTTCCGCGTTAGCAAAGCGGCTGCGAAGGCGCTTGTATAAAGATCTAGTACAATTCCAGGCGCACTTGATGTAATCGAGTGCGCGTCCGATTGCAGTGGATCTTTATAATACCGCGCTCGCAACCGCTTTGCGAACGCGGATCCGCTTCCAGTGTGAATGAGCGGTAAAGCAGTCGCTAGGGCGATGTTGTGCCCAAGAGACAGAGCTATGACGCTGACGCTCGGTGGCTCGTAAGGATAGTGCCGATAGCTGGCATGAAGGGGATCAATGTTGAGGGTGTAGGCTGGATGCGGACGACGGTTCAATGTGACCAGGCTTTAGGCGGTCGACGCAGATGGTGTCATGCCGCCCTTTCAAATTCAGAACGAAGTACTTGTCGCGCCTTTCGGGGACGTTGAAGGGGCCATCGTAAGGTTGTTGCAGAGGTTTCCTGACTGCGTCTCGACGCAAGAAAACATCTCTGGCCGAGGTTGACTCGTCGCATACGTACGTCGGATGACGGTCGTGATGCCTTGTTGATGTGGTCACGCAGGTTCCGCATAACTTCTCGAAGGTGGGTGGCATAGCTGAAAGGATCGGGCATGGTAGAAGTAGGAGACGGGACGAACATTTCTCCTGGGAGGCGGAGTGACTGCCCGTGGACTAGGTCTGCGGCAGTGCATCCCAACTCTGGCGTGAGTGTTCTGCGGAGCCCTAGAAGCTCGATGCGAAGAAGTGTGCTCCAGTTGTTCGGGTCGTTGTGTGCTCTTTGTGCGGCCTTTAGGCTACGATGAAATCTTTCCACCAGGACGTTAGCAGCGGGATGGCACGCTGGTGTTCGAATTCGTGAGGTCCCGATAAGAGTTATGATCTCGTTAACCAAACGAGATTCGAAATGTGCGCCTCTGTTGGTGGAAATAGATGACGGAACGCCAAATCGTGAAATCCAACCACTGGCGACTGTCTTCGCAATGGTTTCTGCACGGATGTCCGTGACAGGGAAAACTTCCGGCCAGGGGCTAAATCTATCTATGCAAGTGAGCATGAAGATGGCTCCGCCGGATGGTGGCAAAGGACCGACGATGTCCACGTGGATGTTGTCAAAGCGAGCGGTGGGTGTCTGTATTGCGGCGAAAGGTGCAAAGGTATGTCGATGAATCTCAGATAGCTGAAAATGCAAACACGTGCGAGCCAATTTACGCACATCTTTGTTCATCCTTTGCCAAACGAAGCGGTGGGCGATGAGGTGTTGGGTCGCCCGAACGCCGGGATGAGAAAGGTTGTGCAGAGAATTGAAAATGGATCGCCAAACCATTGGATGTATTACCGGTCAAGGTGGTCCCGTGGACATGTCAAAATTATTGTTGTGTCGCAGCCTGGCAGTAACACGTCACGAAGATCAAGGTTGCTAGATGCGGAACGTAGCTTCGGTATATCTTTGTCGCCTTGCTGTGCTGCTGCTAGAGCGGTGGCATTCGCAGCGGTGGGAATGGCGTTGCAGCAAGGTATATATCCGTGAGGACGCATCAGCAGCCGAGTTGTCTGAGCCTTTCATGTGGCGGATGTCACTTGTGAACTCCGCAATAAATGAAAGGTGCCGACTCTCTCGAGGATAGAGACGGTTGCTGGTTGTTTGAAGTGCGTAAGTTATCGGCTTATGGTCGGTGAGGCTGTGAAACTGCCGACCCTCTAAATAATTCCTAGAATGTTTGATGGTGAGGTATATGCCTTGTAGTTCTCGTTCAAAAGTGCTTTACCGGAACTCGACTGGCGCCAACTTCTTGGAAAAGAACCCAAGGGGCTGCCAGTCTCCGTCAGCGAACTGTTGCAGCACTCCTCCTTCAGTGACGTTCGAGGCATCCGTCATGATAGAGAGAGATGCACCGGGCGCCAACATATCGGCTTCTGAGAGTGATGACTTGATGGTTAGGGGTCCCTCCGCTGCCTCTGGATACCATGGTAGAAGTGTGGTGCCGCGCTGAGTTCCCTTTAGGAGATCATTCAGGGGTTGGAGGACAGTGGCGCAATGCGGCAGAAAACGCCGATAGAAATTCACGTGGCCAAGGAACTCGCAAAGCTTCCTGCGTAATGTAGGCATTGGAAAGTTTTGACTGCGTTGACTTTAGATGGAAGAGGGCGAACACCCTTGGAGTCTACTTTGTGGCCAAGAAAATTGAGTCGTGAAACGCTGAACTCGCACTTTGCTTTGTTGATGAATAGCCCGTATTCCGCCATGCGCTGGAAAAGGATCTCCAGGTGTTGGAGATCTTGCTCGACGTTAGCGCTGGACACCAGAATGTCGTCGACATAGACAAAACAAACGGTAAGCTTACGGGTGATGCTGTCGACAAACCATCAAAATGTCTGGGCCGCCTTACGAAGGCTGAACAGCATCCTCACATACTCCAAAAGTTTAAAAGGTGTTGTGATGGCTGTTTTTTGTATGTCACTTAGTTCTACGGGGATCTAATGGTACGCTTTGGTGGTGAACAAGTTTTATTTGGAACCAGCAGTTGACCAGGTAAATTTTTGAAAAGATGGTTGCTTCCTTCAGGGACGCCGAGAAATCCGCCGTTTATGGTAGGCCGTAGCGGTCTGGAACGGCGGAGTTGTTCAGAGCGCGATAGTCTCCGCAGGGCCACCAATCAAAATGGGTTTCTTTTACTGCATATGGAGGGGTGATGCCCATAAACTGGACGATAGTCTGATGATGCCGTGTTCAAGCATGTGCTCGAACTCGGCTTTCGCTATCTTGAACCGTTCGTCCAAGAGGCGTCGTGGACGAGCATGAGTGGGAGGCCCGGACGTTACGATGTGATGTGGCGCGTCGTGCTTTACCGGTTGCAGAACGTTGGTGGGATGTGTGAGCGACGGGACCCGTTGGAGTAGGTCTTCAAACTTTATATTGGTTGTAATGCAACGTTGTGGAAGTGGTGAGATAGATGCTCTGCCTTGGAGAGCTAGGTGAGTCGTGGAGTCTACAAGACTTAACCGTTGCATGTCCACTAGCATGTTATAGTTGCGGAGAACATCTGCTCCAAGGATCGGGGCCGTCACGTCGGCAACCAGGAAAATTCATCTGAGTGGTCTTCTCAAACGGATGTTGAGGGTGAGAGCTCGTTCACCATACGTCGCAATGGCGGACTTGTTTGCGGCCTGCAAGGTGACGTTGGCGCGTTGGCGCTTGGTTGACATCGACGTCACGGGTAGGACACTTACTGCGGCGCCGACTAAGAACCGAAGACCAGTATTCTTGTTTAGTATAAAAAATAGTAGGCTGGCTTCGGAACCGGCACCACTCGCCGCCTCTAGTGGTGGGTTCCGGGGTTTTCCGAGGCTGGGCAATGTGGAACGCATTTCTTTGTTTTCGTGCCGAAAGTGCGATGGTACCCGCACGCACCTCGAGAGGGCGAGGGATGTCGGGGCCTACACTGTCGGGAAGATGGCATTGGTCGTTGGCCTGCTGGAATGCGATCGGTGAGAGCGGCGATCTGTGTAAAGAGTCGTCCGATCTCCCGGTGGAACTCCTCGCGAAGGTTGGTGACGTCACATGGAGGTGTCAACGCTTCGGCCGAAGGAGTCGAGGGAAGCGATAGTCCGGACTGATTTTGGACGTGTGCGATGGTGGGCACTGTGACTTCCATGACAGAGTCCACGAACTTTCCAGATCCTCGAGGCTGAGTCCAGCGGCAGCGGCGAGAACCATGCGGACACCTGTCGGGAGCCGTTGCGGAAAAAGTTCCCGCAGCAGCGCTATATGGAATGTCGGCGCCTTCTCGCCTAAAAGTTGCTGAAGGCGCCGCAGCAGTTGTGTTGGCTTGCCGTCGCCCAGCTCATCTGAAGTGAGGAGTTGTTGTAGTCCGCGTTGTACCGACGACGTGGTCCTCTGTATCAGCTCCGGCTTGAGGCTGTTGTAAGGGGAGTCTACCGGCGGTGTCAGGACCAGATCCTGAATTTCCGCTGCAATGTTCGGCGGAAGCGTTGCAAGAACTTGGTGGAACTTCTGGGTTTGTGATGTTATCCGGACCCTGAGGAACTGGCTCTTTACCGGGGCGAACCAGATCTGAGGGTCCGCTGGCTGGAATTGTGGCTGTCGGAGGTCGAAAGCTGAAACCAACCAATGGCGGAGTGGCGGGTTCACCAGACTGCGCCATGACGACAGGAAGCGGTTGATGAGCTTGGCGCAGCAGTGTAAGGGCTTCAGAGGTTTGGCGTCCGTCAGGTCACCGATTTGTGGAGGTCATGAAAGACGTCCGTCGATGCAAATCAACAAACTGATCTTTATAACCGCTATAAAACTGAAAAGAACATAAAACCGTGCTGCGCTGAGACCACCCTGCTGCACTATCAACGCTGCCAGGCTTGTGCTGCTTAGGGTGCCTCAATGTCTTTCTGTTTAGGGTGGTGCCACCCTTTGTAGTACCCGATGCCGACAGCACGCGCTCACGGGTAAAATACAAAGAAATCGACGAAAACAAAATGTCGCCATAGCACAGTCAGCGCTACAAACGCGTGTAGGGTCACGCTCTTTCACGCAAAAAAAATAAAAATAAAAGTGTGGGACGAAATGGCCAGATGTCTCGAAGCGCACATGAAGGCACCCTAGTGCTGCTCATTTCGAGCTCGGAGCTCGGTCCCGTCGGTGCTGCTCGTGCCGCGCGCTTAAAACGTCATTAGCCCCTGACGTTGCGTAAGCCACAGCTCTAAAGGCCCGTTCACACGATGCATTTTTCTCGCGCATCTAGTGTCGAAAAACGTAGTTTTGCAAAATGGTTGCGCCGTCTGAACGAGTTTGAAAAGGACGCGCGCATATAAAAAAAGTTGCGTGCACACCTCGCTTCTGGAGCGAGCTTTTGCTGAAACTTTGCCGACTCCTGTCAATCACTCTGAGGGCGCCGCCAATGGCCGCTCAGAAACGCTCTCACGTGGCCTTTGAGGGGGGAGCGAGCTGTTTGAGAAGACCACTTCACTGTCGGTATTGTAGCCGAGCCAAATCCGAAAAAAAATTGCAACCACGAACGATGTATACTGCCGCCGCTTCCGCAAGCACGTCAAGCACCACTGAAGGAAATGTGAGTAGCATATCGGAAAAAAGTCCAGTGATGGACGAACACGTAATTGGTGATGATGATAATTCGCGTCTATTTTCTGTCATAATTAAGAAATAAAACCTTGAGAAAAGGAAACGAAAAGGGACGTACACAGTACCGTTTCAAAACCAGCACAGCGTACAGCTCTCATTTACTTCCACAACAGTCTTCTTCCTTGTCAACCTCCATCCAAATTATACATATTCAACAGTAAACAAAGTAAATGGCAGTAAATGACAATTCAACAATCAGAAAATGACAATTTGAGAGTAAATTAAGTAAATGGAAGTAAATGACAGCTGTATGCTGGGCTGGTTTTAAGACGGTGGTGTGTATGTCCCATTTTGTTTTCTTGTCTTAAGGTTTTATTTCTTAATTATGATTGTTCACCAGCTTAGAATGTGGCGGAAGATGGAGAACACGACGCTGAATGGCTAATGGTGATGATGATGATGTTGGCTTTCAACTGAAGCGCCACCTTATGGTCAACACCCAAACTATTTTCGCGAGTCTGAACGTCATCGTTGTTGCACGTGAAGCGGTACGTGTGAACGAGCACATTTCGCAAAACTTGAGTGTCGCGAAACTGTTGCGCGCCTAAAAGATGCATCATGTGAACAAACCCTAACTCTCACGCTTTGGCGGTACAGCATAACCAAAGCACAGTTACAACGATTTGCCGCGCGCGCAGCTGGCCAAGTAGGCAGCACGGCCGTGGCCTAACGATTATCGCGCTATCCCTCCACGCAGAAAGCCAGGGTTTGATTTCTGGCCGCGGGTACCCGATTTTGCTGACTCTAATGTGATGTTTTGGTAAATTCGAGAACCGTGTTGGAGCTAATTCGAGGTTAGAATGTTCTACACGGCGAAGCTTCTACGCTAATTGTTGCAGACGCCCGCGCGTGTACACAAGGGACTCTGCGTGGCAAACCGGAGCCAGTCTCGCCCGAGCGTTCGGCTCTGCTGTTACGCCGACTTCGACGCCCGCGAAGCTCTGCTGTAATCGTCTGTTTCCTTTTTATTTTGGGCACAAGTTCGCCCCATTAAAAGTTTCAGTTTCTTCGGTTATTCCTAGTTTGTCACACTGTCCATCGTGACAATATGATGCAGACAGGTATCGAAGAGCAGTTGTTCGTTCACGAACCGAACAGTTTACCCTCAAGAAATCCCTAACGCGATGATCGCTGAATGATGAGAGAAGATATGCCCTGTCAAAACAAATTCTAGCAATTGATAACAAAGTCAAAACTGTGTTCCATAAAGCGGTAATTCCGAAGGTATTCCTAGGCCACTACAAGAACCTTTTTGGCAAAGTGATATCAGACGGGGAACAAAAGGTGTAAAAGAATTACTGTTCAAATTACTAGTCCTTTCAGAAGAAGAAAAAACTTTGATTGAAAGAGCGTTGCCCGTTGAAGTCCGATATGCCATAAACTCGCTTCGGATGGATAAGGCACTTGGGCGCTTCGGACTTAGGGCAGAATTCTGTAAGAAATTTATTAAGTCTTTATCTCCTATGCTGCTTGATGTCTTCCCCGTCGTATGCCAAGAAAAAATACTTCCACCCACTTTTTATTAAGGTCATACGGTCTTAATAGCTAAAAGTACAGATGAAGAAGAGCTGAAAAAGACTGAGAGCTACAGACCAATATCCTTATGTAATCTAGACTAAGTATGTTTGCAAAAAAAACTCACAGAAAGACTTGCGAAAAATTGGGAGGTGCTTTATCATTTCCCCGAGAGAATTAGACGGCAAAATCAAGAGAAATATGAAGTAGATTACACAATTCACGGTTCAAGCTCTCAACTATTTTGCTGCAATTTAATATCTGACACTAATATGAATACACTACCCACCTTTTCAGACAAAATAAGCTGCAAGATTCAATCTGTAAATCTTCTACGCCTGCGGTTCCCGCAAGCTTTATAATCTCCCATCTATCCAAGAGTTCAATGAATCTGCCCCAATCTTCACATTCAGCCGTAGTCGGAGCCAACGCCTCTTCACATATTGAAAGGAACACCAAAACACCATGGAAGGGTTGCTGCACTTCTATTATCTGCTGCATTACGGTGCTCTTCAACCGTTGCGCAGGAGCGGGAATGACAGAGTTTGGTGATCGGGTTTCTGTTAATGTGATTTCACAAAGAATCGTTTGGCGGCCACGGCTACAAACGAGCTCGAAATAACTGCAATGTGTTTCCCGTAAAGATATCGCTTTAGGAGAAAGAAAACCAAATTGCTATAACGAGCTTCGTACCCAAGTCAGCAGAATGGGAAATTTATGCGCTAACTAGTGAGCTACTGGGTACGTTTTAATTTTTTTAATATTTTACTACCGGCTGTTTTTCAGCATTGTTTGGCAAAACTACACAAACCTGTATACACCTTTTGAAAACTGTTTGTGTCGGACTGTTGCAAAAAGTGCTCCCATGAAGTCTTCCTCCTACGGATGCCGTTTACTCTCCTGACAAAAGACTTCACGTAGAGCCCGGGCATTCTTAATCAACACTTACTTTTCCCACAACACATTTCCAATTGTGATTGAAATTTGGCCCACTTTCAATTGCGTTTAAACAAAAAAAAAACTTCTTTATTCTTGGGCCTTCAAAATTCACAAACACCGTTTAAAGGGTTCCCCAATTTTTTAGATGAAAGGCTGGGTTGGGGATCAGTTGCCAGGAAATAAAAGAGTAAATACAAATGAGTAATGAACTCAATATATATTTCCAGATCAACGTCTAAATACAAATTTGAAAGTTAGAGTAAAAAAAAGAGAGACTCTAAGAAGGATGAAAAGACATACGTGTTTTGAAAAGCAATTATTAATCTAATTTTGACCTCACACAGTAATTGGGAACATGAAAATTCCCCAAAAATACATGAACACACATAGAAACTTTGGGATGTTCCCTCAGGGTAGAAGACTAATGAGAATGATAGGACTGCCGCTGACGATATGCAACGGATACGACACAAGACGCTACGCGCAGAGCGCAGGAGAAAGCAAGGAAATTGTTACGTACATACTTACACAGATATGAAACAGGGGCCTAACAATAGTGATGTTGATGATGACAATGTCCAATACATAACATGTCAAGATGACCTGCCGTTTAAGCGGTTAGTAAGATTTGCGATACCGCCTCTCACGAGCGCTTATTTTAACGAGGGTAGCAGCAGGTTTGGTAAGAGCGAGCCGCGGGCTGGGCTTCATTGGAGGTACTGCGGCCACCCACGCGACGGTTGGAACACCTCTGCAGGACGAGTTTGGCCCGCTGGCTGGAGTTTGAAGACCCGTGGCATTTAAGCTACAATAAAGAGTTAATGCTCGAAGTCGCTTTCATAACAGTAATCTAATTTGAATTTATTTGAGAATAAGACACTGGTTTTCCCCTTGAATATGTTTGAAAGGTACCACTGCCTACTGATAGATCGCACAAGTCGACATTGAACGTGAAAGTTCGGGTTGATAGACCCATGAAATATTATCCTTTATTTTCGAAACACATGCTGTCGGGGTAGTTATATTTTTTATCTCAATAAATGAATTGGAAACAATTATTTTCCGAGCATGTGTTCGGCTGTCATAACTTGAAATGTTGTTTTGGTAACGCGATATATTCCTCCGGCCATAACACGTTCGAATAGATCGCGAAGTCCATCTCCAGTGATTGTTTTTATACGAAGGGACACCACGCAGTGTTGTTTTCTTCTTAGCACTACAATGTGAATAATATATGCAGCTCCATTCCATTTCACATTGTCCGACCACAGCCTGCGCGACTATCCGAAGGAGCATAAGCCTAAAGTAAATAGTCCCTGCTTTTGTCGTCTCCCTCTCCACTACAGGCAATGGTTATTTCTTGCGTAATGTCAATCACTGATTGGCGACATTATGTTCCTAGAATTTATAATACAAACAGATCTTACGCTTCACTGTAATATTTTAAGGCTGTCCACTCGGGTTTTAAGTGAAGAGACGTGGAAAAAGAGACTCGAAACAACATGTTCTCGCACACAGCCGGTTTCCTGCACAACCGATCGACGAACAATGCACACTCGCAAAATGATGAAAATAAGAAACACAACTTGGCACATCCGTGTTTTTGTATCTTGCATCACCGCTGCCCAAAACTTTAAAGTCTAATTCGGGGGTTTTTCGTGCCAAACCTACGTCGGGCATCTGGCACGCCCCAGCGGTGGAGTGAGGATTAATTTGGACCACCTGGGGATCTTTTGACGTGCAACCGAAAGCTCGGTTACACGGCGCGTCCTCGGCAATAAGCCTCCGTCAGTTTGCGAGTACCTCGGCCGGGATTGGAACCCGCCACTGGGGATCCGTGGGCCAGCGCTCTCGCCTCGAAGCCACCTTGGAGGTGCCTCACCATTGCAACAAAGTGCGAAGTGTAATGGTACGCAGGATTTATTGAGATGTGAATTCCAATAACAATGGATTCCTACACAAAGTAAATGTAATATTCCATAGGAGCGACGGAGCGCACCGTAAAACCTAACAAAAAATACACGCATTTTTTTATCTAAGCTGTTTATGGTTTGTCTTTCGTAGCGTTGCCATATGCGTCGAAAAAAAGATTACGCTCACACAGGCGAATGCGATTCGCGCCCACACCTTGCCCGCATAAAATATTCGAAGTAAATAACCAAAATAAAGCGTTGACGAACGCGCCTGCAAGATGGTATTTATTTTAGACTTTCGCTTTAGAACAGTTAGTGCTGCAGACACAGTCACGTGCGACTCGTCGAACACCATTCCCGGCATTCTCCTTGATGCTCGGGTAATTTAGAGATAGGTCTGTTCAGTACATTAGTTAACAAATATAGGCACCATTTTTAAGATCAGTAGACTCTCTGGTAGAGAGTAAAGTTTTCTAAAAAATTTGCCGCTGTGTGACCCGTATCGGCCATGCCTACGCTCGCACCGCCCTCTCCTTGTCGCTCCAAGCCACTTGCGTGCCTAGTTTCCTTTCCTTCCATCTCCCGGGGTGGCGGTCCCCAAGCGCGTGTCTACTTTCCGCTGGGTGGTGGTCCCGTCGCGCGTCTTAAGTTCTCTCGGGCTCCTGGGGGCGGTGTTAGACGTCCATGCGATATAATGACCACCACTTAAGACATCAATAAATGTGTGTGCGAACCTTTAGCCACGCTGACAACCGATCAAGACAATAAATATGTTCGAACCTTTGTTCGAAATTCTTTGTAACGTCTGTGTCGTATGGTAAACAGATTCGCTGGTTGTCCCCCTTCACAGAGTGGAATGGATCCAGATTTTTTTTATTCTCACTCACGTGATCAGTGGTACACATATGTTTTATACATCTTTACTTTATACAGGATGACACGTCTTTAAGAAACTGAACCTTAAGAACACATATCTATATTTATTTTTATATTTAACAAAATTGTGAAATTTTTAAAAATCGATTGTTCTGGCACTTTTGCGTTTGAAGCATCCTACGAAGTGAATTATAAGTAAACTCTTTTATGCCCCCTGTCTTTTGAATTTAACCCGCGAAAGAAACATACCAAAACGATTGATATAAGTTAATTCGTTCAGTAACTACAGCGAATTAGAAAAACAAAAATTTGTGCTTTCTTCTTAATTTTTATGTTTCTGCTTTCCCCAAGATGGCGCTCGCAGTTCATGAGGACGTAGTAGTGCAGTTCGGCAGCAAGTTCGCCGCTGTTGTCCAGCCAAGACCTGTCACTTGATTCTACGTCGCACCCCTCGTTTTGCAAGGTCACTTTCTGAGTTGTAAACGTTACTAAAAAAGGAATGAAGATTGGTTTCCGTCTGAAATAATCTCACTTGATTCAATAGGTTTAGAGGACTTGACTACAGTTTATACGAACTTAAGCATTATATGTAGATGATGCAAAGTTTCACGTGTCAATACGTCACACAAGTAAAAATATCCGACCACATCCGTTTCATAATATTTGCAAAACAACGTGAAAGCTTGTATTTTATTCTTTCCTTGTTCCCTTTTTTGTCGCATTACAGTTGTTTTTGCGCCACGTTCGACTGTACTCTGGAAATTAAACGTAAGCTCAGAGACACGACACGGCACTCGAACACAAGAAAAAACATATCAGATCTAGTTGTTGAGCACTGTGCTCTCGCATTCTCACCAGTTATACATAGCATGCTGTCATTTGTCGCAAAAATGCGGGAGTTATATTAGTTTGATGGACGCCATAGCATAGGAGGTGTCTCGACAAATGCTTACGCGGAAGTATGCAACGCAGTGAAATAGTTCGTCATTTGAAACAACCTAAAACAGCTTTTGTATCTCGCTTCGCATTTCAAATGGGTACTCATGATGAGTGGTGATCTTCAAAATAGTTAACAATATTGATTATAAGTGTAAAGAATAAAAAAAAAATGTGGTTCAAAACGACTATCATTATTTCCAGTAATTAAAGAACATTGAAAAAGTGGGCGTACTATATAAATCAGGAGCGCGATTTTAGAGGTTTCATCCAAACACATGCACAAAGGTTGCAATCGCGAGTCAGTGTGCGAAGCGCCCTTCACACACGGCCAACCTAACATCTTATTTGAGCGTAGCGATTTTTGTAGACTACAAAGAGACAGCAATTTTTTTATTCTGACATTCGAGGAAAAGTTATTTAACCCATAGTTTCAGTCCACCTAAATTTGCCTACAGAACCGACCGTGCAAGGAAAAATTGGTAAACATTATTAGTCAACATGATTTTGTCAAACGCACAATTTACCAACCGACGGTCGCGCGCCTTCAACAATTTCCAAAAAAGTCTTTTCTGCGCCCCTTCAACACACTTTAAGGAGAGCCATATCCGCGTAAGGATCTACATCTTCATTCAAAATGTAGAACTGAGCGAAAAATGCGAAACTAGTTTGCCGTCGCTCGAGCAAAGTACGAGCAACACTTGTAAGCCACTGGAGATAAAAGGGAATCAAACTTTTAATCTTACTCTTTTGGGAAATCATGCGGAAGCTATCCTGCAACTACACAGAGCCAAAACCACCAATTGTTATAACCGCGAATGCAGAGGTTGCGTGCAATTAAACGGAAAACAGGAAAGCCTTCGAGTAGTGTTCGCTTGCGCACACGACTGTTTGTTGAATAATACCATCTTAGAGCTCGGTAATTTTATTTTTGTGCTAGCTGGCCATTAATACAAAAAAAGAGATACCTCCAAACTCTCGCAATCAAATTTAAGGCACCCTATCTCCGAGCAACTACAAGGGCCACCCGCACGACCGCACAGCGCAGAGGCTGGTGCAATTTCGGCCTTCTCGGAATGCGCGCGGTGGCCGAAGATGCCCGTCATGAAGCCCTCGCGGCTTCCGTGCGAGCGCGCTCAGCTGCTCGGTTGACGCCGCACTGTAATTCACACCAAACAGCATACGCGCGCAAGAGGGAGAATATTCACCGCAACACGTTTCACGTGGGTATTTTTTACATAAAACGCATGTCGGAGTCCGCAGACCGGCTCGAACCTCTCGCACAATTCTGGTTGAGTCGGTTAGCGGCTTAAAAATTGCGCAACTGAGCCCCCACACGCTGCGCGCTATTTGTAATTTCAAAAGGAAAAAAAAGAAAGAAAGAAAGGCAGGTTCCACGCGCTATGGTCAGATTCATGCTATTTAGAGTTTTACTTGATTGGAAGTTGAATTTTATTGACCAGAGTTGGTTCTTATGTTCTGAATTCTTCACTTTTGTTTACTAATGCCGTGTACACTCAGGCTATCTGTTGGTGTGGTGTAAAGTAAATTTTTATGTATCTAATGTAAAAGTGTGAAATAGTATACTTGGTCAGCCTGAAGGATATTATATGACGAAGAGTGGCTGTCTCGTACTTCTCACACGCAGTCGGGTTAATGCATCAGGGAACGACTAACAGTAGAGTCTCGCAGAAGAGAAGAGATAAGAAAAACATTGCCCTTGGCGTTACCATTCAGTATACATTCCCAGAAATGTAATTAAGAATTGCACATAGGGCATCGCGCCTTACCTTACTTTCTAGAAATGTATTGTTATTGACACTCACACTATAAGGCGTTCATCGCCACGTTGTACTTACTGCTTGGTTACCCGTTCTTTTCTCCGTCTCAGCCTATAAAGTGGAAAGTTTTCCAGTCAGCTGGAGTGCATGCTTCTCGTCAAAACAGTAGAATTGGAAGCGCGGCTGTAATATCGAACATTGGGAAACTCTTTCAGATGTACCGAAGGAGTGGAGAAGGCGAAACGAATATTTCTCACATGACCAGCTGCGAACAGCGCTAAAAAACGTTGGACCGGGACGAGGAAGGACACAGACAGAGCGCTGTCTGTATGTTTCTCAAAATTGTTGTTACTTTTGCGTAATTTATTTGCGAACATTTCAACAGCAAAGTTTCCTAAAAAATTGGATTATTTGCGCTCTTCACTCTTTTCGTTCGTTGGCAAAATAAAGATAATTTGCAAACAGACCCCAGCCCCTACGCCGCCCCCCTCCCCCACAGAGCTAAACCTAACCCAGGCAGCACATAAACGTGAAGAAAACGACGAAAGAACGTCGAAGACGTCTATGACGTGACGTCGTACAACGTCGAAGGTCCGGACGTTACCTTCCTTGGACGTCGATGAAACCTTTAAATGTCCGCGAGAAAAGGTGCACAGAAGGTTGAGAAACCGTTTCCACAGGCGTTTGCCATACGTCACAGGCACGTCTCAATGGGCCGTTGCGTCTTCCCTCGACGTTTATGATACGTGTGTTTTTGACATCCGGACTAACAACGACATTCATAGAACATCGAGAAACCATTCCAAATTACGTTCCCTAGGGGTCGTGGAGAACACGCTGTGTCCACACACCCCCCACCCTCACTAAAAAAAATATTTTTGAGTATTATTGCGAAGGCAAGTTGCTCTCATGCAAGTACGAAGGAAGTAACTAAAACACAGGTTTGGTACGAACTGTTTATTTTAGCATTTTCAGACACGAAATGCAGTTCGAAGCGACGCCAGAAGACGTCCCTGGATGTGCCAGCCTGAAGTATATAAAACAAAGTCACGTGAAGAAATGAACAAGGGTCTATGTCACGCTGCGCGGAATGTTCCACCACTTACCTTGCTCTTCTGATTAATCCGCTGACGGGCGTGCTTTACCCACCCCATTGCACATCGCTGGTACTCTCGCTGCGAGCACGGGAATGGTTTCAGAAGTGGGATCTCCTCCACTGGGCATTCATGAATGGGATCGTTGGAGGCGTCTGAAGGGAGTTGATGGAAGACTGGACTTTACGCGCCATTATCTGCACTGCCCCTTCTTTTCTGAGAGGCGTCATTTATATCCTCACAGGCACCTTGATCCCAGCAGTAATACGATTCAACGTGTGAAGCGTCATGGCCTCGAAAAAGGTCCGCGAGCCGTGACTGAACATTACGGGGTTTACGGCATTCACCACCTTCTTAATAGGGGCGACTCAGTCTGGACAGCATTATAGAGAAATCGAATCGCAGCACTTCCATTGTATGCAGACTCGAAACAAATCAAGGCGACAAACAGCCTGCCTCGTAGGCCCCGTAGACGTCACGGCCGGTGCTAGTGACTGACTTTAGGAAAAAGCTGGACCGGGTGATACGCAGAGCTGTTCTCTCTGGGCCAACATAGAATTCAGTGAATTATATTGGGAACGACTATACGTGCCCCCGTAATTAACGCTTATCGATTGTTCCTCGCCACTATCTTCCCCTACATTTCTCTCTCGCCCTCTTGCCGATTTTTCTGACACATCGCATGGGGCTCTATTGAGATGTTACTGGCACCTCTTCTGCCTGCCTTTCCCCCTCTCTCTTGCGTTGTGTTGGCGCCGGATGTTATTTTTTCTTTTTTTGCCGACCCGGAGGTGCGGGTTGGACCTGAACGCTATTTAGACCATCATCTGGGCCATTCAAAAGTTGGCATCACGTGTGCCAATCTACTAAAATTGTTAACAGTATCTACCGGATTTCGTCATTGCCGGGCATTTTATTTTTTGGAGTAGTGTTCAGAAATGCGCAAGTGTGCAGCGAAATTGTGCTCCTATATAGTGCTTGCCGGCATGCGATTTTTGTTTGGGTACATCATCAGTGCCAAAGAAAGCAAGATCTGTTTGACAGTCACGTAACAAGACTGGGCCTCGATCTACTGAAAGCGCTAATGTCCTGGAAGTTGGTGTTGTGGATGAACTGTGATGTTGATGTGAACTTCGTGGTTCTGCGTAAGTCAGCATATACACTAAAACACGAAAATAAATTGCTTAGCATTAAAACAATGCCAGGTGGTCGCTCAGCAGTATGGATGCTCCTAGGAAATGATGCATGCCTGAAATCACCTGGAGAGGGGATAGTGTAACGACGCGCCCGTGGCGACGCGCCCGTGTCGACGCGCCCGTGGCGACGCGCCCGTGGCGACGCGCCCGTGGCGACGCGCTTGTTTCGACGCGCCCGTGGCGACGCGCCCATGGCGACGCGCCCGTGGCGACACGCCCGTGGCGACGCGCTTGTTTCGACGCGCCCGTGGCGACGCGCCCATGGCGACGCGCCCGTGGCGACGCGCCCGTGGCGACGCGCTTGTTTCGACGCGCCCGTGGCGACGTTTGCACAAAACAAGAATGGCACAATTCAATCCGTTTTAAACGCCATGGGCTTGACTTCGCAAATTAAAATTGTAACAATCGTTTACCAATCCATAAGCAAAACCAGCACATGTAAAAAGAAGGATATTCCTAACATGCCTTCATATTATTTTTTTCGTCAGTGTATATTCAGTTTTGTATATGCCCTCCCTAGCGTAATCCCATTTGTAACTAATAGTATCTTGAAATAAAAAGATTAATTTATAAATAAACAATTTCCTCAAGCTCTCAAAAATTAAGGTTTGCTTGCGGCTTTTGAGCAGTGTAACCTTGACGACAGCTGTCATTAAGCGTTTAAGAGTGAACTCGTATTATACGTGATTCTGCGCCTGGAGATGGAACTGCAAAAGCTAAAAAAAAACGCAAAACAAAGGTCGTGGCATGACATCGCCAGGTCGTCAATGACAGGACAAAAATCGAACGTAATTTAAATATGCCCTCAGCATTGAACAAAACGTGAGTGGTCGACGTTGGCAGTAAGTCCTGTATGACGTTTACGGCAGTTAGGTGTGAACGCGACTTTGGTGGAACGTCACTGACGGGACAGTAATGTAACGTCACTATGGATTTTATTGTAACGTCGAAGAAACGTGAGTGTTGGATGCAGCTAAACGACTTGTCTTGACGTCGTGGCGAAGATGACGACGTAGAAGTTAAAACATGACGTCGCCAGGACGTCATGGACAGGACGATAATACAACGACATTTATGAACTTCACTTCAACATCAAAGAAAGGTGAGCGTTGGACGTTGCCTGAACGTCGTGCGTCGACGTCGTGGGAACGTTGGCGACGTTTGAGAGGAAATACAACGTCGTCACAACATCACTGATTGGACTCTTATGAAATGTGACATAAGGACGTCACCTCAACATCGAAAAAACGTGATCGAAGTCATGCGGGACGTCACGGACGTCAGTGGCCTTTTCTCGCCGTTTTCACGACGTTTTGTTCTGCCTGGGAAGCTTGGGCTTGGCGCGGCATGAGCTCACTGAGCACCGCGGCCTCTTCGCCAACCCAGCCTGTACTCCTTCAACTTTCTGAAGCTCACCATGGCCGAGGAACCGCACACAACCCTTCTGAAACTAACGAAGAGGCATCGGTGATTTTCGCCGAACATTGGTACACAAAACCGGCATTGCAGAGTCGGCCGACCGTTAAGCACGACCGCCGATGTGCTGCGGACACGACCCGACACCTGACGGCCAAGAAGACACCCCCTCGAAGAGATCGAGTCCAAAGGTGCAAATCTACCCCGGGCTTAACTCAACCACCACGATGACCTTTTTCCGGGACACGGGAAAGGCACGCACAGCCAGACGTGGGCGGGCGAACCCGCATGGCTCGGGGACCGTAGTGACGCCATTCACCAAACCCTCCTTTAACAGGTTCACCCTGCGGGGAATTCTACAAGGAATCCACCACTCATAGCAGGCTACCACAGACCCGCAAAACAGCAAAAGCAGCCTAGAAAATGAGCAACTAGGCTGCCTTTACAGTCGTTCTCTCCTGTTATGTGGGAGTCATTTACATTATTGGTATATTGTTGTGTACGAGTAATTTTATTGTATTTTTTTGCACTCGGTCCTCTAAACAAACCACAGTGAAACGATTTAAAAAATCGCAAACCATTTTTTAAAGGTCGTACTTTTTCTCCATAATCTGCAAAGAAACCAAAGCGACTGCTGTAGCAGAGTCGCGCAATGCGGGGGGAATGGTGCCGTCCCGTACCTGAGGACGGAGGTGCGACGTGGTTAGTTCTCATAGTGATCCGTGAAGTACATCGTCAAGCGGACGTTTCTAAAACCGTTCAATACTACGCGTAGCAACTGGCCCTAGTCAAACTGGGATTTCGCCTAACGCGAGGAATGTTTGGAGAATACTGCTTCGAGCAACCGCCAGGAAGATGTTCCCTTCGTCGCCCCATTTTTGGCGGGACGCTAGGGCTGCCATCTTCACGGCACGGCCTGTGGGAAGTGCCGACTTCCCTTGCGGCATGAGGGGAGAGAAAAAGGGTTTTCCTATGGCGGCGTCGGCAACCCACGAGCTCCGAATTTCTACGGTGTCGCCTGTACAGGAATCGCTTGAGTAGAAAGAAAACAAACTGCCCTAACGAACTTCGCACCCAAGTCAGCAGTATGGGAAACCGACGCGCTAACGAGTTCGCTACTAGGGAATTTTTAATTTTTGTTATGTTTTACAATTGGGGGTGTTTGAGCACTGCTTGGCAAAAACTGCAGTGTGCTCCCATAAAGGTTTCTTCTACGAATGCCGTTTACTCTCCTGAAGAAACAGCTCCTCTATATCCCGGGCGTTCTTAATCAACACTTACTTTTCCCACGACTGAATTCCAAATTCAATTGAAGTTAAACACAATTTCAGTCGCATTTGAAAAAGAAAGACGTTCTTTATTCTTGAGCCCTCTTTTTGCACGAATACCGTTTAAGGGGTCTCCACATATGGCTGAAAAGCTGGATCGGGGATCTCTTGAGAGGAAATAAATAAGTAAATATAAATGAGAAATGAACTTCGTAAATAATTCAAGATCAGCGATGAAAGGAAAAGAAAAAAAATGAAAGTTAGAGTAAAATAAAAAGAGACTCTAAGGATGATGAGAAGACATTTTATGTTAAAAATCAATATTTATTTAATAGATATTAAATAGATAACTTAGATTTACCTAAGAGATAAATATTGCTTTTCAAAATAAATATGATTTTTCATCATCCTTAGAGACCCTTTTTGTTTTACTCGTAACCTTCTTTTTTATTGTATTTAGACGCTGATCTAGGATTATTTATTTAGTTTGTTTGTGAAATATATTTATATATTTTTTTCCAGGCAACATATCCCTCACACAGCAATTCAGAACCAGAAAATTCACAAGGCATAAATCAAAGCGCATATGAAATTTCTCATGTCCACTCAGGGCAGACGACAAATGGAAATGACAGAACTGACGCTGACGATGTGCAAAGGATACGACATAAGACACTACGCGCAATGTGCATGGAAGAAAGTAAACATATTGTAACATTCAGAGTTACACAGATATGAAAGAAGGGAGTAAGAATTGTGATGACGGTGATGGCAATCTGCAATAAATAATATCCCGAGGGAACACGCCTTATTGATAGGCAGATTTCTCTCGATTTTTTTTCTGGTATCGTCGTTTACGCGGTTAGTAAGCTTTGCGACGCCGTCTCTTTACGCGCGCTTATTTTTGCCCCGGTAGCAGCGGTCCTGCTGGAAGCGAGCCGCGGGCTGGGCTTCATTGGACGTACTGCGGCCACCCACGGGCCGGTTGGAAGACCTCAGCGGGTCGAATTTGGCCCACCGGCCGCAGTTTGGAGACCCCTGGCGTTTAAGCTACAATAAATAGTTTATGCTGGAGGTCGCCTTCCTAACGGTAATCTAATTTAAATTTCTTTGAAAATAACACACTGCATTCCCCCTTAAAAGGTTTTTGAAAGAGGCCACTGGCTAGTGATAGATGGCGTAAGTCGATATTAGACGTGGAAGTTGGGATTGATAGCCCCTTGAAAAATGATCCTTTATTTCGGAAACCCAAGCTTTCGTGGTAGTTGTATTTTTGAGCTAAATGAAGGAAATGGAAACAATTATTTTATGTGCATGTCTTCAGCTGTCATAACTTGAGGCGTTTTTTTTGGTAACGGGATATTCCTCCGGCCATGAGGCCCAGGAATAGATCGCGAAGTCCACCTCCAGTGATTGTTTTTATACGAATAGTAAACACAACGTATTATGTTGTGTCCGAACTACGATGTGAATATTATTTGCAGCTCTGTTCAATTACACATTGCCCGACCACAGCCAACGAGGCTCTCCGATGGAGCAACGCCTAAAGTAAATAGTCATGGCTGTTGTCATTCTTTGTGTCCAGATGGAAGCTCAGTGTCACTATGGTGCCCGGAACACGTCTTGTACTAATGTGTTTACCGCGTACAAACTAGTGGTCACTTGATTTCCGCCTCATGACGTCATGCAAGTGTCTTTCTGTCGAGTCGGCACCCTGCAGACGTCCCGACAGCGGTGGCGGATGTGGCAGTCGCCTGTTCTGCTGCAGGTCGCTGTGTGGCAGCCCACGGAAGCTTCGGCAGCCAGAAGTTGGGACGCAGTGACGACAGCGACACTCGCGTTCGCTTGTGCAACTCGCAGCTTCTCGTTAGCACTTCTGTGACCAACCGCTAGGATCGCGACATGCAGCAGCATGACGCTTTGGCTTCTGTGACGTCATTTGTTGCCACTTGGGGACCACTTTTCATGTATGGGCAGTAGAGACCGCTAAACACACCAGTCGAAGACGCGCTCGAGGCGCCATAGTCTCACGGCGAATTCAGTACGCATGATTGTTTTAGCTGTTACACGCAGATAGATGACCGGCGTCATGAGGATACACTTGTGGTGCTACATAATAGGCTGCGGCGGATCGTAGCCTTGAGCGAGGCTTCACTTAATATGAAACTGAGAATAACTAACGACTAAGGACGCCCAGCTAGGTATCATGCTTTTGCTTACCAACTTCTAGTCGACTTCAAAAAATTTTCATTAAATAAATATCTTTATCAGTGTGCGATAGTATATTTTGTATATATAATGTCATTTCTCCCTCTAAACTAAAGGCAATGGTTACTTCACGCCTAATGTCAATAACCGATTGGCGACAATATGTTCCTACAATTTATATTACAAACAGATTTTACGTTTCACTGTAGTATTTTAAGGCTGTCCACTCGGGTTTGAAGTGTAGAGACGTGGAAACGAGACGGTCGAAACTACATGTTCTCATACACAGCCGGTTTCCTGCACAACCGTTCAACAAACAATGCACACTCGTAAAAATAACGAAAGTAAGAAGAAATCCTTGGCACATCCGTGTTTTTGTATCTTGCTTCACCGCTGCAACGAAGATCGAAGTATTATTGTACGCAGAATTTATTGGGATGGGAATTCCAATAACAATGCATTCCTACAGGAAGTAAATCTACAATGCTATAGGAGCGACGGAGCGCGCCCTAAAACCTAACAAAAAATACATGAATTTTTTTAGCGAAGCTGTTTATGGTTTGTGCTTCGTAGAGTTTTCACATGCTTCAACAAAACCCTTACGCTCGCTCAGGCGAACGCGCCTCGCGCGCACACCTTGCCCGCATAAAATATTCGAAGTAAATAACTAAAATAAAGCGTTGACGAACGCGCCTGCAAGATGCTATTTGTTTCAGACTTTTGCTTTACAACAGTTATTGCTGCAGACACAGGCACGTGCGGCGCGTCGAACACCATTCCCGGCATTCTCCTTGATGCTTGGGTAATTTAGAGATAGGACTGTTTCGTACATTAGTTGTCAAACATAAGCACCATTTTTAAGATCAGTAGACTCTCAGGTGGATAGTAAAGTTTTGTCAAAGATTTGCCGAGCTAGAGTACAATTGCTTGCCCCGTCTTTCAGCTTTTTTTTATTTGTTCCTAATAACAAACAGGTAGTGGCTGGGCAACAGCGTCGAACTATTTGCCGAACTAGAGTACTACTACAGTGGCTTAAAGGGGTTAGTGTAGTTACCGCGTAGCCTCCACCATGCATCGGGAACGGCCGCTCCTTGGAAGACGGTGTAGGTGGCGCTTCGATCCGCAGCTTCGTTAGGGTGCCTCCATCGGCCGGCTGATAGAGGCGCCCTAACAGGCTTCATAACTAATATAAATACCTCAAAAACAATTATTTGTTTCCAGTGGACTTCCAAGGACATGGTTTGTGTTCGTAGGTGAATAAAAATGTGAAACTAGGAGACGACAGTGTAGTCGACAGCTGCGAATCGGCCGGAGCTGGCCGGAGCCAAGCTGGCCAAGCGACCAAGCCGGAGCCATAATCCGGAACGGCGGTGCTGGAAGCGCCAGCGCCACCCGCGGCCGTCTCCCAGCGCTGTGCCGCTTTTCCGGTTTTGTTCGTTACACTACCCCTTTAAGCCACTGTAGCACTACGTCTTCATGACCTGGGATCGCGATATCGGGGAAAGCAGAAACATAAAAATGAAGAAACACGCACTATTTTTTTTTTGTTTTTCTAATTCGCTGCAGTTACTGAACGAATCAACTTATATCAATAGTTTTGATATGATTCTGTTGCGGGTTAAATTTCAAGACACGGGGCGGAAACGCTTATAATTAACTTCGTAGCATGTCTTCAAACGCAAAAATGTCAAAACAATTGGAAATTTCACAATTTTGTTTAATATAAAAAATTGTAGGTAGGTATTCCCTCCGTAATCCCTCCGTCGGTTCAGTATTCACTTTACGTGGATGATTTACAAATTTCAGTTTCCTCCTGTAACCTCTCAGTCTGTGAACGCAGGGTTCAGTTAGGCATCAAGAAGCTTACTGAGTGGGCTGACAGTAATGGGTTTAAGTACTCTCCTGAAAAGACTGCATGTGTGTGCTTCACCCGCAAACGTGGAATCCTTCTTGAACCATCCCTAATAATGTACAATAGTAATGTTAGTGTCCACCTCAGCACAAATGTTTGGGCCTTACGTTTGATAGTAAACTGAATTTTAATGCTCATGTAAAAAGCCTGAAACTGAAAGCTCACAACTCTCTCTATATCCTTAAAGTTCTCTCTCACCGGTTTTGGGGCTCGGATCGATTGTGCCTCCTGCGAATCTATCGCTCTTTGGTGCGCTCCCGATTGGACTATTGCTGCTTTGTTTATGGGTCTGCCAGGCAACCTGTGCTCAAGATGTTGTATCCCGTTCATCACCTTGGGCTTCGTTTGGCTACGGGTGCGTTTCGTACGTCCCCTGTTCCCAGTTTGTATGCAGAGGCTAATGAGTGTTGCCTCGAAAGACGCAGATACACATTGAGCATAATGTACTCTCTTCGCATCCGATCTGTCCTCCAGCACCCCACTCGAGAAGTTGTTCAAAAACACGATCCGAACGACTTTTTCTCGCAAAACCTAGCGTGATCCCTCCATTCAGTATGAGATTGAAAACCTTGGCCGAGTCTGTCGGATTAGACGTGGCATCCCAGGTAATCAAATCTCCTGGCATCATAGCACCTTGGGAGCACCCTGACATACACTGCAACCTGTCTCTTGCACAGTATAACAAGAAAAGCACTCCAAGTTCGGTGCTTCTGCAGGACTTTTATGAACTTGCTCAATTGTATGACGATTATACAAAGTTCTATACAGATGGAACAAAATCTGAGACCTTTGTTGGGTGCTCTGTCATTGGCTCTTCACTGGAATTTGTAAGGCGGATAAATACTGTTGCTACCATTCTCACAGCGGAGCTGTATGGTTTCCTGTTGGCTACGGAACACATAGCCCGTCACACTATACTTCTTGCAGTGGTTTTCACTGACTCTCTTAGTGCCTTGCGAGCCATCTCTTCAGTGCTGCCTACAAGGAACGCCGTGTTGTTGAGGTTCAGAAGAAAAGTATTGTGGCAGCTAGAAAGCATTGCACCATTGTCTTTTGTTGGATTCCCAGCCATGTTGGTATCCCAGGCAATGAGGCAGCCGACCGTGCTGCGCGCACATGCGTTAGCAGAGAGGTAGATATTAAAAGGATCCCTTACAAGGACTATCGCACTTTCGTAAAGTCTCGCATACGAGCACAATGGCAAGTCGAGTGGAATAAGGTGATCTACAACAAGCTGCATCTCGTTAAGCCAGACCTGGAAGATAGACGAGCGCCCGGCACCAGGAACGCTTTTATGAAGTAGTACTGTGTCGCTTGCGCATTGGCCACACTCATCTGACTCATGGCTACCTGCTCCATGGGAGCATGCCCCTTTGCGTGAACAGTGTGACAAACCTCTAAGTGTTCTCAATTTTCTAATTGAGTGCCCTTTCTATGACCGGGAACGCCGATCTCACTTCGCACAGTTATACAGAAAGCACATTCACTAACACCCCATGCTGTTATTGGGTGATGAACCATTCGTAACTTACAAGCAGGTTTTAATGTTTTTAGAAGCTATTGGTCTTCCACATCGACTGTGAACTTCAAAGCTTTTCACTCATGTCCATTTTTGTTTGTGACATTATCCGATTCATGTCTTATTCCTTTACTTTTAACCCTGACCACTAGAGTCCTTTCTTCTCGCTTACCCTCAATGCAATAGTTTCCTTCTTTTGCACTCTTTGGCCTGAGCAGCCCTTGCGCCATAAAAACCCAATCCAATTCAAACCCTATGAGCGATTCTTAATCACCTTTCTGGGAAGGTATACTGAATGGTAAAGTCAAGGGCAATTTTTTCCTTATCTCTTCTGTTCTGCGAGACTGACCTGTTTGCCGTTTCCTGAAGCAATGACCCGGCTGCGTGTGAGAAGTCTGAGACAGCCACTCTTCGTCATATGATATTTTTCAGGCTGACCAAGTATACTGTTTCACACTTTTACATTAGACACATAAAAATTTACTTTACACCCCACCAACAGATAGCCTGAGTGCACACGCCATTAGTAAACAAATGTGAAGAATTCAGGCCATAATAACCAACTCTGGTCAATAAAAGTCAACTTTCAGTCAAATAAGACTCTACATGGAATGAATCTGACCATGGCGCGTAGAACCTCCCTTTCTTCCTTTTTCTTCTTTTCGAGATTACAAATAGCGCGCAGCGTGTGGGGGCTCATTTGCGCCAATTTTAAGCAGCTAACCGACTGAACCAGATTTGTGCGAGTGGTGCGAGCCGGTCCGCGGAGTCAGACATGCTTTTTATTTAAAAAAATACACACCTGAAATGTGTTGCGGCGAACATTCTCCCTCTTGCGCGCGTATGCTGTCGGGTGAGGATTACAGTGCGGCGTGAACCGTGCCTGTGATCGCGCGCGCAGGGAAGGTGCGAGGGCTTTATGACGGCCATCTTTGGCCACCGCGCCCATCCCGAGGGGGCCGAGATTGCAACGGCCTCTGCGCTGTGCGGTCGTGCGGGTGGCTCTTGTAGGTCTCTGAGATAGGGTGCCTGAAATTTGATTGCGAGAGTGTGGAGGTATCCTTTTTTGCATTAAGGGCCAGTTAGCACTAAAATAAAATTACCGAGCTCTACGATGTTATTATTCAACAGAGTCGCTTGCGTAAGAGAACACTCGAAGGCTTTCCTTTTTTCCGGTTGATCGCACGCGACCTCTGCATTCGCGGTTATAACAATTGCTGGCTTTGGCTGTCTGTACTTGCAGGATAGCTTCCGCATGATATTCCGAAAGAGTAAGATTAAAAGTTTGATTACCTTTTATCTCCAGTGGCTTACAAGTATCACTCGTACTTTGCGCGAGCGACTGCAAATTAGTTTTGCATTTTTTGCTCAGTTCTACACTTTGAATGAAGATGTAGATCCTTACGCAGATATGGCTCTCTTTGAAGTTTTTGAAGGGGCACAGAACGACTTATTTGGAAATTGTTGAAGGCGCGCGACCGTCGGTTGGTAAAATGTGCGTTGGACGGAATTATGTTCACTAATAATTTTTACCAATTTTTCCTTTGCCTGTTTCAACACAGGACACGGTCGATTTTGTAGGCAAATTTAGGTGGACTGAAACTACGGGTTAAATAACCTTTCTTCGAATGTCAGAAAAAAAAATTGCTTTATCTTTGTAGTCCACAAAAATCGCTACGCTCAAATAAGATGTTAGGTTAGCGTTGTGCGAGGGGTGCTTCGCACGCTGACTCGCGATAGCAACCTTTGTGCATGTGTTCCGATGAAACCTTTAAAATCGCGCTTCTGATTTATATAGTACGCCCACTTTCCCAATGTTCTTTAATTACAGGACATAAATATATTCGTTTTGAACCACAATTTTCTTCATTGTTTACACTTATGATCAATATTTTTAACTATTTTGAAGATCACCACTCATCGTGAGTACCCATTTGAAACGCGAAGCGAGCTACAAAAGCTTTTTTAGGTTGTTTCAAATGACGGACTATTTCACTGCGTTGCAAACTTCCGCGTCAACATCTGTCGAGACAACTCCTATGTTATTGCGTCCATCAATTCAATATACCTCCCGCATTTTTGGGACAAATGCCACCACGTTTTGTATACTCGGTGAGAATGCGAGAGAAGAGTGCTCGATAACTAGATCTGATGGATATTTCCTTTATTTCGAGTTCCGTGTCCTTGCTCCGAGCTTTCGCTAAAATTCCAGAGTACAGTCGAACTTGGCGCAATAACAACTGTAATTCAAGAAAGAAGTGAATGAGGAAAGAACAAAATACAAGTTTTCACGTTGTTTTGAAAGTATTATGAAAGAGATGTGGTCGAATATTTTTACTTGTGTGACGTGTTGACCCGTGAAACTTTGCATCAACTACATATAATGCTTAAGTTCGTATAAAATGTAGTCAAGTCGTCTAAACCTATTTAATCAATTGAGATTATTTCAGACGGAAACGAAACTTCATTCCTTCTTTAGTAACGTTTACAACTCAGAGGGTGACCTTGCAAAACGTAGGGCGCGACGTAGAATCAAGTGACAGGTCTTGGCTGGACAACAGCGGCGAACTTGCTGCCGAACTACAGTACTACGTCCTTATGAACTGCGAGCGACATCTCGGGGAAAGCAGAAACATAAAAATTAAGAAACAAGCACCAATTTTTTTGTTTTTTTCTAATTCGCTGTAGTTACTGAACGAGCAACCTATTTATATCGTTTCGATATGATTTTTTCGCGGGTTAGATTTAAAGATACGGGGCATAAAACGGTTTACTGATAATTAACTTCGTAGGATGCTTCAAACGCAAAAGTGCCAGAACAATCGATTTTGGGAAATTTCACAACTTTGTTGAATATAAAAATAAATATAGATAGGTATTATTAAGGTTCAGTTTCTTAAAAACGTGGCATTCTGTATAAAGTAAAAATGCATAAAACATATGTGCTCCACTGATCACGTGAGTGAGAATAAAAAAAATCAGGAGCCATTCCACTTCGTGAAGGGGGATAACCAGCGAAGCTCTTTAGCACACGACACAGACGTGACACAGGATTTTGAGCTTAGGTTCGAACATATTTATTGTCTTGATCGTTGGTCAGCGTGACTAAAAGTACGCACACACATTCATTGATGTCTTAAGTGACGGTAGTTATTTCGCATGGACGTCTAACACCGCCCCGAGGAGCCGGAGGAAACTAGACACGCGCTCGGGGACCGCCACTTTGGAAGGGCGGAACAAAACGAAACTCGACAAGCAAGCGGCTTGGAACGACGACAAAGAGAGGGCGGTGTGAGCGTACACATGACCGACGCGGGCCGCACAGCGGTAAATCTTTGAGAAAACTTTACTGTCTACCTGAGAGTCTACTTATCTTAAAAAGGTGCCTATATTTGATACCTAATGTACTGAACAGACCTATCTCTAAACTACCCAAGCATCAAGCAGAATGCCGGGAATGAGGTTCCACGCGCCGCACGTGCCTGTGTCTGCATCACTAACTGTTCTAAAGCGAAAGTCTAAAACAAATAGCATCTTGCACGCGCGTTCGTCAACGCTTTTTTTCTTTTTTTTGGTTATTTGCTTCGAATCTTTTATGCGGGGAGGCTGTGGGCGCGAGGCGCATTCGCCTGGTGAGCGTAGTGTTTTGTTGACGCATATGGAAACTCTACGAAACACAAACCATAAACAGCTTCGATAAAAAAATGCGTGTATTTTTTGTTAGGTTCTAGGGTGGGCTCCGTCGCTCCCATGGCATTGTACATTCCCTTCTTTTAGGAATCTATTGTTATTGGAATTCACATCCCAATAAACCCTGCGTACCATTACACGTCGCGCTTTGTTGCAGCGGTGAGGCGCTGCCAACGTGGCTTCAAGGCGAGAGCGCTGGCCCAAGGATCCCCATGTGGCGGGTTCCAATCCCACACTCTAAGGAAAAAAGGAGTCAGGTGGAGTCAAACAGGTTTTTGACTCTCCTTAACATCTTAGCAGCATCGTTTGACTCCAGTTTTCAGCCAAAGGGAGTCCAAAGCGGTTTAGACTCCTTTAACGCACTGGAGTCATATGAGTATGCTTGAACGCCTGTAGTCAGCTGACCCCCTGCGGTCAAGGGGGGGGGGGGGTCACCTGAGCCCCTAAAATTGGTGGAGTCACCGTGAGCGTGACAGAGTCTCGCCACTGGAGTCAAACGAGCACCTTTGCATCGGAGGGAGTCCAAAGCAGTTCGGATTCCCTCAGCACAAGGCAGTCAAATGGGTCTACTTAAGTACTCCCAAGCTTCAGAGTTTTTTTTTTCTTTTTTTCTCGACTGCTTTATTTAGATGTTGATATACTAATCAGATTTTTGAATTTTAACCGGGTCGTATCATAAATATTTATTCATTAAAAGATATGAAGCGGCATAGTTATAAGCGCAGAACTTTCCAATGGGGAACATGTAAAATACGCAAACATATTAGCATGATTCGAAAACCCCGAGACTGCAGGTAACGGCACACATACTCTAAAGTACCAAAGCCTTTTGAGTGTGTGTGTCGTTACCTGCAGTCTCGGGGTTTTTGAATTACGTTTCATGTACACCAGCTCGTTTGCGCCCGTACTTTTATTACATATTTTCGTTGTTACATCAGTGGGTGCGTTGCTTTTAGCCGTATGCCGGTTGATGATTCGATTAAAACTGATTTATTCGCAAATAAAGCTCTTCTATACGGGGATGCGACCTTCGCTATGTGTTTTTAAGGTCAGGGGACATTAGGGGGAGGGGGGGGGGCAAATGGCTGTCATTATGAAGTGAATAATAAACTACAATTCGGTAAATAATATTTTAGTTGGTGGCTTTACGGATCATTTTTCAATAACATTTTTAAAGACAGTCACCGTGGAAGACTAAAGGAATTCACGCCTCTGGCATTTCTCCCCACAATTGAGCGGAATACGTCAAGCAAATGCAGTCCTCCCAGAAAGTCCCACGTTAATTTTAGCTGTGCATGTCAATATTCTAACAGCGTGCGAACTTCAAGCGAATAAATGCACAGAGTTTCCTATCACAAAAAACAGAGTGCTGCATATATAGTTTTCACATTCGGGAACGTAAATATAAGAAACGGTACAAGTGAACTTGTACAACTATTGCACGTAACCGGTCAGTCCCATACAAGGACACGAAAATAGAACTTTTCTCTCTATTTCGGAGCACTTCTTGAAACTGCAGTAAAGAGGGGCCAAAATTGTGGCCGAAAATTTCCAATCTGGTGGTGTATTTTGTAATTCAGTGAAGTGCTTTAACAGTTGTAGGCTGACTTCAAGATTGCATTTGCATAATGGTCTTTCAAGCCACTAATTAAAAATGTTAATCAACGAAGTTTAGGTAACTTTCGAACAAACTATGATGATTGTTCGCTTCCCTATTGTTCGTCGAGCCCACGAATTCCGTAATGAAGACCGCATCCACGTAGCAGGGAGCGCCCTTGTAGAAGAATCTAATTCCACTAAAAAAAAAAATATATATATATATATATATATATATATACAGGGTGCGGCCGTAAAAACTTTCACATTTGGCACGCCTAGCAAAAATCGAATTTCAAACATACATACCTGAAATTGGGCACACGAACGTCGTTTATTTCAAAGTTTTTTGCCTATTTTTTTCAGACGTCAACTTGGAATTAGCGAATTATTAGAAAGATAACGAAAATGGCAGACGTGCATTTCCTATGGCCTATACCCGCCCGTTCGCCGTCTGCTATCTGGTTCGCGACGCCGCTCCCATGTGGCGCACTGAACGCAAAAACGCGGGAAACCCGCACGAAAGGCTGGTGTCGGGCGAGATAATCGCGATAAAAAGTGATTTGAACGAAATATATGAACGATTGTTGAAATTACCTGTTTCAAGTAAAGTTTTGACAGATCGTCATGCAAGCAAGAAGACACCAAGATGCGACGAGATCATTTATTTACAGCCTGGCATAGCAAGTGGTGCTGCTACCGTTGCAGACAAGTTCGTTTTGAGTTATCATTTCATTTTGATTTTCACAGGGCCGCTGTAACACAAAGTATTTTTTTTCATACAGCTTGTGTATAATTAACACACATGTCATAAAACATATTTGTAAAAAAAAAGAAAGAAATCATATTAATTGTAGCAATATTTACGGCGCTGTAGTCATTTCGGTGGGCAGGTGATACAATAGCCGGTATTTGAGAGAGATAGTCGTCTTTTTGCTGGTTTCTCATTGGTACCTCTATCAGCAGCCTCTACTTTGCTCTCCGCGTGCGGCAAGCAGCACGAGAGAAAGTAAGAGGGAAACTAATAGTTTAAATTCCGTTAGGAAGTGGAAGCGGTGCGTTCATTCAATTGTTTATTCTTGAAAAATACATCTTCTGATACACCTCTTCTGTCACGGCGATTTGAAATAACGTTGTTGCTTCAGCGGCCCTTTGAACGACCAGGGTTCGGCCGATTCGATGTGCCCGCCGTTTACAGACACGCAAAGCCGAAGTCGAGCTTCGTACGCCAGGAAAGCCCTTTCGCGCATCCCATCGTCGATCTCGAGGAACGCGCCCTCAAACGTTTTTTTCTTTCAGCTCTTCGATGCTGGGGATCCTCTTCTTGTAGACAAATCCTTTTATAAATCCCCAAACGAAAAATTCGCACATATTTAAGTCGGGGGATCGTGGAGGCCAGTCCATATAACCTGATGCCCGACCCATCCATTGCCGAGGGAACGTGTTATTGAGCCATGCCCTCACACTCTTTGCGTAATGGGGAGCCGCCCCATTCTGCATGAGTATACAGTTTTCTTCTGTCATGTGGTACCTTTGAAGCTCAGGGAGCATTTCTGTTTTTAGCATGTCCAAGTAAGCATCTGCGTTGACGGTGCCATCGAAAAAAAAGGGGCCCACTATGCCTTCACGCCAAATCCCACTCCACACTGTCACCTTCGGTGAATAAAGATGCCGTTCGTCCACGGCATGAGGGTTATCGCGAGCCCATATCCTGCTGTTCTGGCGGTTCACACGTCCATCTAGGTGAAAGTTTGCTTCGTCACTAAACAAAAGTAATTGCAGGTGCCCCAGGTTGCTCCTGATTCGCAACAACTCCGACTTGCAAAATTCTAAACGTCGGACGTTGTCGCCGTCGTGCAGAGCTTGGATTTGCATCTTGTACGGGCGCAAATTATTTTTCCGCAGAATCCGTCGTACGCATTTTTCCGAAATTCCAAACAACCTGGCTGCTCGTCTTGACATTTGCGGGTCGCTCTCGAAGACAGCAAGCACCGCTTCAGTGAGCTCCTCATTGTCAGCAGGCTCTCACGTTCACTGACTGGATTCTTCTTTTTAAAGTCTTCTCCACTTACAAAACGATTCGCCCAAGTCAAAATAGTCGGGCGTGAAGGCGGGCGTTTATGAAATGCAGTGAGAAATTTTCGTTGTGCTGCGGTCACCGAGTTCCGCTCCACGTACCGCTTGACTGCCTGGGCACACTCACTTGCCGAGAATTGCGGCATCGCAGGGCGGCGCGGAAAATATTTTGATAATAACTGCAGAAGATAGTGCAACAAAAACAATAAACAGGAACAATCAAGATGCCTCAGCAGCGGCATTCTTGATTTCAAAGTTGAGCTTTCACCGGGAACGGACCCGTCAACAGATGAGCAGACGACAATGGAAGACACATGTTCGTCTGCTTTAGAACATATTTTTATTAAACGAGGGCGTCCGCCAGTTTCTAAATTTCAAGTAAAAGGGCATAATCGTTCACATATTTAGGTAAAATCACATTTTATCGCGATTGTCTCGCCCGACACCAGCCTTTCGTGCGGCGTTTCCCGCGTTTTTGCGTTCAGTGCGCCACCTGGGAGCGGCGTCGCGAATTAGATAGCAGACGGTGAACGGGTGGGTATAGGCCATAGGAAATGCACGTCTGCCATTTTTGTTATCTTTCTAATAATTCGCTGCTTCCGAGTTGACGTCTGAAAAAAATAGTCAAAAAACTTTGGTATAAACGACGTTCGTGTGCTCAATTTCAGGTATGTATGTTTGAAATTCGATTTTTGCTAGGCGTGCCAAATGTGAAAGTTTTTACGGCCGCACCCTGTATATATATATATATATTACCTGGCATATGGCTACCAATGTGCTGGCGACTTCCTGACACAAAAGAATTACAAATGCAAAGAAAACAAGAAATGAACCTTTGCTTGTTTTAATGTTGAGAATGAAGAGACAACGCGGCATCCTTTCTCACTCGAAAGAAAAAAAACAAAAACAAAACAAAAAAAAACGACAAGGACCAGCCGCGTCTGAAAGAAAAGAAAAACAACTAATAAAATCAATAATAGAATAATATTAGAAACAATATAACAAAAGATATCGCGTGAAGAGTGGTTCCGAATCTCCGAAGTATCAAGAAAACCAAAGCTGATACTTATCTGTGAAGGAAATCGGTCCCTAATCCCCATCACCCTGGCAGCAATTTTCATAATGCTCTAAGCAATATGGGAATATAATGGTGGAGTGGAGTGATAAGATGAATGTGTTTGCCGACGAGTGATGGTCTTGAAGTATGAACTCAAAAAGGACTTCCAGCACGGTGGTCAAAATTTGTTTATATAACGAAAGACGGACTTCACGGACGACACACATAGCGAACAAGAGAGAAATAATTGTACATGATATGAAACAGTCTTCTTGCAAACTCTGCTGCCACTCATCTCCTTTCTCTCTCTCCTTAACTCGAAGTTTTCTCCTCAATCTCTAACTCGAATTCCCAAAAATCTCTCGTCTTCCTTGTTCCTTCTTCCCGTCCCCCAACTCTCTCCCTCCCTCTTTTTTTTTCCACTTAACTCAAAACATCCGCACATTTTTTTTTTCTTTTTCGTTTAAATATCGCTTTCAGATGGCACAGAGTCGTGAAGGCGCCTTCGCCCATCGGGGCAAGCGCTCCCCTTTTCTCCCCGGGAGTCCCGCGGTGTCCACAAAGGCTACTGTTTCGCGACATTCAGATGATACAAAGGCTCTTGCCTACAGTGCCGCAAACAAGAGAGGAGACGAGACAAAGATGGGAGTGCCGGCTTTTTCTGCCGGAGGCGCGCGCTCTTTTTGCACCAAAACAAGTTTCCCTTTCCTCACACGCTGCACTGGCGGGGTGGTGGTTGTACTGGTGTCCTCGGATTTGTTTCTTCTGAAAGAAGTATGGCAGCCGAGTAGCGCATAACCTGCCTCGGTTATCGCGGCTTATCCGGAAAAACCTCTCTGTGTCTGGGTACTTCAGAGTCAAGGATCTGAGGACGGCGCTCCAAGCTCATCCGGATTTCGGCGACATTGGGGACTACGTCATTCTACAAGTGAGTAGCCGAACTGCCTACTTTTCGTCCAATTGTTTCACCGTACTGTATGTGCAGATGTTATGGCTTGTGACTTCTTTTCTTTATTGTCTTTTTTAGCTCAATGCATATTATAGGAGGATGGTCAAATTACAATTTTCTTGCTCGTATCGTTACTTTTGCGCTGTCAGTCGTCGGCTTTTGAGCAAACGGTGGTGCAGTATGATGTATACATTTGTTAAGGAATAATTTGAAAATATCCGGTCGCAAATCTTTGGTGCGTCGGATGCTTTCCAAATATTTAATTAAACGCACCGTTTTATAGAAGGACGTTCTATAGGAACATGAATGTTTCGAGACTTTTATATTGCTTTTTGCTTTATGAGGAATCTTGGCGCCTTCTCAAAAATATTACCTTTCTACACTCTTAACGGCGTACCCTCTATGCCTACCTATAGACGAATGAAACTTCTATTTTGGAAGCTACAGGCGTCGCTCTTAAAGGTTTCATACATTTTTCGTTGCATTAAAGGTTAAAACGGCGGTTCTTTTTTTGTCTAGAACCATATTTAGTAGTTACGCTGCGACTCTTGTGTTGTAACCTCTAAGATATGTAACGTTGGACAAGAACGGGTAACCTGTACACGATTGACACGATTGTTTATTTTCTTTCCTCTCAGAAAGGAACTTGGAAAGGGGGAGGGGGAGTGAGCTAGGGGACGACACGAGCGAGAGAGGAGGCAGAATAAGAACCCAACCTTTTTAGTTCAACGAATTCCGAAACTATGCAGACGTAAACTCTATAGTGACCAGACTCCTTGGCGCCTTCACTGGCTTCACTGGCGACGCTTCGGTTTTGAAGGAATCGCCGTTGTGACCGCGCGCGACTGCCGCGCATTATTTTGTTTCGGAACTCGTCGCTGCTGTTTCATCTGGATTACTCTAAGACGCCAAATCTTCAAAAGGTAGGCTTGACGCTTGGCTGGTGAGAATGATGTTATACTCGACGCAGAATTGAATCTGCATCACAGCTTCATGCTTCGCGTTTATTCCGGTCGCCATGGCGGCTTTGACAAAGAGAGATGTATTTGGGATCGTAAGAGCACGGTGCAAAGAAGGCTGCGAGTGTGCTGGCTACCTTGTAGAATCCGCCTCCCTCACTACCAGTGCCCCGCGGTTGAAATGCCGGTATTGTCAGCACACACCTTCAACGCATGGGAGCCTGGGGACTTTTGGTAAGTAGATGGTCTCCTTCCAAACGCGATTGGCAAGGCTATATTTGAAGAGTGTGTCGATCGCAATTTCCAACCGCAGGAACATACGCGCATATGTCACAGATTTAGCCTTTCGTTTGACTAGAGCGCGAAACCTTCTGTTGGTGGTTGGTTCTGTTTGCTATGCTTCCTTCGATTGCTTAAGCTCTTATTTACTAGGGGTCCATATCATACGAGCAAATGACGTTGTAGCGAATGACACTTTGGCGAATAGGAATCATTTGAGCGAATAGACGTTTTCGCGAATGACGGTTAGCGAATAGTTTTGTAGGTGGCGGCACGCTGTAGGGACCTTTCGTCGCGCGTGTATCATTGTGAGGCACGTTAACCCATGCGAAAAACCCGTTTACGCCGCTTGGCAACAACACACATAAGGCTTCTTAAAACAAAAAAAAAAATTGAGTTGTTGATGCAATCGCTTGCTCCTGTCTGTAGACGGCGGCACGTTGTAGAGACGTTTCGTCTCGCGTGTATCTCTGGGCGCGTATTACCTATTGACCACTCGTCCGCGCCGCTTCGTGGCGGCAGACAGGGCAGTACATCAGCTAATTTGAGATGTCGATGATTGTAAGTAGACCCATCCGCTAATATGAACGCCATCATTCGCTAAAGCGTCATCCGATTAAACGTCGTGGTTATGTTTTCATTCGCCAAAACGTAGTTCAATCAAGTGGATGCCTCCCGGGTTTTAAAAAGCTAAACTTAAGAGCACGTTTTAAATGTTCCATCTTTAGAAGTAGTGAAGTTACGCTGTGTACTTTATGTTCACCTGTCGTAGTTCATGGGACCACAGTTTAATTTTTACGCTTTCCAGAAAAGACGAATTAAACCAAAAGCATGTTGCATAAAGGAGCGAATATATTCCGTCGTATCTTAATCAACTCTGAGACCAATGTGTACAGAACGCCTTAATTTGGCAAAATAGTGAAATGGAAACATTTAATACATAAAGTGAGACAATGTCCCCTTGTATTACTTTTAACGTGAGACAGGCTACACATATGTTGTCAGACCAATATTGATAAACCTTTAGCACACCAACCATATGCAGAAATTCCCCAAGCTTGGTGAGTTAATTTCTTTTTTGTCTGTTCACACCACAGGCAGAGGTGCCAGACAAACCCACTTTGTCTGTCCCTCACATATACGGAGCAGCTGAGAAGATTGTGATTTACGGCGGAAAACCAGGAGAACTTGTTCCACTGAGTGACCCGTGCACACTGGAGAAAGCCCTCGTGATGTGCCTTGCCATCTCTTACATTAAGAACATCCACTACCCTTTCGCACTTGAGCAGCCGTTGATACTGCTCCAAAAACTGTTTTTGCCCAAGGGCACTGCACCCCGAAGGTTAATGAACGGAAAACTGACAGCATTGCTGGTTAAGCTGGGACAATGAAGACCTGTGTGACCTATGTCGAACATTAACTTGCCTAAGAAGTTAATTCCTTTTGGAACATCGTCGTGCACAGGGCGTTTCATTCTTTGTGATTACTTTACGGCTTTCACAATAAAGAGAGTAGTTCTCAACATTTGTTGCATTATTTAGGGTGCCCAAGCGCATACTTTTATGCCGGACGTCCATATTAAGAAATCAGCGAGCCGATTAAAGCGTAAAAATGACAAGGGTCACAAATATTATTGATTATAGTCCACTTTAAATTAGGGCAGATTTTTAGGTGAGGAACGTGCTTCGTGTTTAATTTTGTTACGCAAAACGTATGTTTAAGGAGGGTCTCAAATTGGCGATGATATCTTGCTGGAAAGTACACGTAAGTGTGTACTATATACTGAGCACATTTTTTTTATTCTTTACGGTCTTTTTAAGAAAAGGAGTTATTGCTACGTGAATGAAGTCTTGGGCTGGGAAGTGGGGCTCGGCGGACATTAGATGAGGGGATAAACGTCACATTTTGTTGACTAATTATTCAAAATATGTTGATTAACTTTTGAATTCATAGCTCAATTGTCGCAATTGCAGTCTTAACGGAACCAATTATTAAAACCTGGCCCAATTTAGACAGTTTGTAAAAAAAACAAAACACCATTGAGATATTTTTGTTTAAAAGTTTGCCTCCCGCGCTTGATTGAAAACCGCACGCAGAGAGGCGCGCTTGATTATGGTGCATAGAAGCGTGACGCAGTTGTATCGGGCCTCCTCGTAACTATATATATTTCTCGACGGCGTGCCTTTGTTGGACGCGCCGGCGTCAAACTTAAATGATAGTGACGGAGGGAGAGAAGTAACTACGTCACTTTCGTACGGATTATAATCAGCTTGCGGTCTTGAACCGAGCGGAGGTAAAATTTTCACCATGAATATCTGAAAGATAGTTGTCTTTTCACCAATGACCTCAATCGGGTTAGGTAGTAAACATCACTCCGGTTATGACCAAGTGAGCCGTTCATGGAAAGGTTAATTATAAAATTTTGGTTAATCAATGTACATAATTTGACGTTTATCCACTCGTATTATGTGCGCCGATTACGCGAAACTACGGGGAAGACGGCCTCCACGTAGCTATTACCGCCTTTTCTAAAAACAACTGTAAACAAAAGCCCCGACGCAACGGTCGTCTACAATTTTAAACTTCAAGAAGAAAAAAAAAAAACTGTGTACGTCGGACGCTACAGTAACCTTTATATAGGAGCTTTCACGTGACCACTGCGTAGAAGGTACAGTGTTGGCGGTTACATTGTAACTCCTACAATCAAAGGTACAAATTTGCAAAAATGCACCCTCTACTAAAGGGTACCCGGCTAAGAGTGTACGCACAGGGCTTTTGCATGGTTATGATAACTCCTTGAATGTATCGCCCATTCCTTTTCTGTGTTTATAGAATTACACACCCACCGAGATGAAATGGCTTGTGCGCGTAGCGGTGAATAGTAATTGACACCTTCTTACAGCCTAAAATCGATTTTCATCTTTGCTGCTACATGAGCATGTGCCATTCAACTCCATAAAACATTTCTCCACCGTGATAAGCGCGTACATGTACTTATCTGAGGTACACGGCGCTTACCTAATTGTAGTCACGTGGCCAGGGGGGAGGCCCATGGGGCCCGGGCTCCCTCCAAAATCTTCCATTTTGCTGAGACCTCCTCTCCCCCTCCCTCTCATACAGTATGATTTTGCTCCGGGGGGGGGGGGGGCGCCCCCCCCCCCCCCGGGGAAACAAAATTCTGGCTACGTGCCTGCCTAATTGACAGTATTTTTTTTCTTACCAATGGCCTGGCCTAAAAAGGGCCCTAATATTTCCTAGTAATTAAGTAAGAAACAAGATAATTAAGTAAGTAACAAGATGTAGCCACGCGTCTTGTTGAAACGTCAACCCGCGCATGTGCATAGTCCGGATAATTTACCCCCGCAGGTCTTGAGCAGAAGAAGGTTTGACCGTGTGTCGTATTTTGGGAGGTCTTCAAGTATTAACTTGACAAGGGTCCAGTATCTCGAAAATAGTTCGCTCTTGAATATAAGAATTGCTGACAACCTCTGTCGTTCACAGTTCAGCTATATGCTTACGTAGCTTAAAGTGCGGCGTGTCGTCTAACTTGCTTTCCTGCGTTTCTTCTTTTTTTTTCTCTAGGGTAGCTTAGCGAAACTTGCGTGATTCAAGTATAGTAAAAATAGATAGGCGATTTCGGTAGAGCCAGATATTTTAGTTTTGCGCTCTACCACAAATATTTTTTAAAATAATTTTACGTTACTCAAACGTGGTCCTTATCTTGAAGCCTCGGTATTTACGATCTCGTTCAAAAGAGACTTCACTATTTTCTGCAGAACGTGATACAGTATGCAGTAGTAGTGCCGTGCGATTTAATAACAATGCCTCAATATCCAATTTTATCATTCATTGACTACTTTTTAAAGTGATAACCCAAGCGGCACAAGAATATTAGCCGAGTATCTACACAATATTGTTGGCCAATACTCCGAATATACGGTTCTTCCCATCCACACGATGTCCAGACGATATTGTTTAAAAAGCGGGGCAGTACCCGCACAATATTGTCACGGGTGAAAGAAATAAACAGGAAGAAATAAACGTTTAATGTGGCGAACTTGTGCCAAAAATAAAAGGGTACAAAAGATAATAACAGAGCGTCGCGGGCGTCGAAGTCGGCGTAGCAGCAGAGTCGAACGCAGGGGCGAAACTGACTCCGCTCGCTTTGCGGAATCCCTTATGTCCCCTCGTGGGTTCTGGATCGTTCGGCGTAGAAGGTTCGGCGCGTAGAACATTCTAACCTGGAATAAGCAAGACGGTTCTCGAATTCACCAGACAATCACATTACAGTGTCAACAAAAATGTCTAGCCGCGGCCAGGAATCGAACCCTGGCCTTCTGCGTGGGAGGCAAGCACGATAACCGTTAGGCCACGCGCGCGCGGCAATATCACTGGAGTACTGCCATCGTCGGCTGTGTACCCACCGTACATCCAGTATATATATAAAGTACTAGCAGCGTCGGCTGGGTGCACGCCGGATATCGCGTGTTAATCCAAGGTCAATCGAGTCGTCGGAGTACCCGCCGAATATAGCCCGTATTTACATAGAGTAATTGAAGCGTCGGCTGAGTATCCACTCGGCATCGCGTATGTCAATGGAGCTGGCGTGTCGTCTGAGCACCTGCTGTATATCCCGCGTATATCTATAGAGTACTTAGAGCGTCGGCTGAGTATCCGCCGGGCATCGCGTACATCAATCAAGTACTGGCAGTGTCGTCTGAGCACCCGCCAGATATTGCAAGTATATCTGCAGAGTACTTGGAGCGTCGGCGCTATAGTTTGTTGCAACTCAAGATGATTCGGCGAGGGTAAGACGGGCCAGAAAGCAGTAAGCAGACGGAATGGTGGAGAAGAGAGGGGGAAACCTCCTTTGTCTTTAGCGTTCCGTCTGCTTCCTCCTCCCCGGTCCGTCTTACTCTCGCCCTACCTTCTTAAGTTGCAACGGACTATAGATAGCACCCAATTTATGTGCGACAAAAATATCTTTATTTGCTCTCGCCACCATTACGCTTCGGGCTTTTTTGGCACCTTTAATATACACACATGCAGATACATTGCGCACACCGCAAGCATCAGCTGAACATATACGTTGACCGCATACACATACAGGGCATATACAAACATCAGCCCAACAGCACACTAACCAATACCGCCTAAAAATAGGGCCATAGCACTTTACTCGCGTCCTACATGACCAAGAAAACCTGTAAATAAGTTGTAACTAACCTGTCTATCGTATCCATACGCCCCGCTCTATCCGCTACGAAAACATTTGAACACGAACTTCAAGAAGACTCTCTGTCGAGAAAGGGGTCTATCAATAATGACCAGTGTCATCGTTGACTAGTTGCCACACATGCAGTGATGAGATTGCTGCGCCAATTGCGCCAAACTGCGCCAAGGGACTAACCCTGCTACATCCTGCTACATTTCGCCAAAATATGAGTAATCTGCGCCAAGCCTGCGCCAAAGGATCAATTTAGGTTGCCTTTCGCAACCGAAACTAAACTGAGTACTGTAATTGAGCAGACGTGTGTTATGTGGCGCAAACGGCCACCTGACACAAAGTACCGTGCATCAATTGTCCACCCGGTCTTTCATGGATTTCCCTGCTTCTCGCGTTTCGCGCTCTCTCTTGTGGGTCTCGTCTCTCGTCCTTTTTTTTTTATATTTTCAGCGATAGACGCGGATGTGTGCAGACGCTCCAACGCTAGCTTTCCGGGTACCAGCTATGCCGTCATGTTGTGAAACAAACCCACGTTTTTGCGCGGCAGAGGTTACTTTGTGAGCTGAAGCAACGGCCGTGGGAAAACGATATTGGGTCACTGCCTTTCAGTCACCGTGGTCGCGCGACGTCGAATGTTGCCGTCCCACATCACTGCAGATATGGTACTTCCTAAAATGAAACGAAGTACCGCCGCATGTTCACCAACATTCCTGTTCTTGTTTAAATCATACGTTACTACAAAAATACATCTTTATTTCAAAGACTGCTCTGTCAAAGTACTGATTATCTGGATTCCTCTCGGTGGGTCTTCTTTCGAAAAGTACCTCGGTACTTGAAAGATCTGCCGCGAAATAAAGTTGAAGAGAAGTGAGCTAAAGCAAAGAAGGCAATGTATGCATGCTGAACCCGCACAGCACACTTGTTTGTCTCGAGTTCAGTCGTTGCACAAAGCGCTCCAAGAACGTTTCGAGGCTGGCTCGCATTGTCTTGCATCGATGCACTCAGGCTCTTTATTTTTTGTGTGTTTAGCTTGTACCTTGTTTGCCGGCCTGCTGGCAAGCACGCGCCACTAGACTGTTTAAAGGGATACTGAACCAAAGAATTTAGTGCCCATAATAAGTGGCGCACGTTCTTTCCACGAGCCAGCAACCACCGGTGTGCGCGAGCACATGCAACGAAAATGACGTCAAACACGTCCATTCGCGGGTAAGATGACAGTGAAATGCATGTGCTTCGGGCTAAAGGAGAATAAAGACAAGCTTTTCATTTCTACAGGTGAAAGCTACGGGCTTGTTAGACCAATTAATCGCTTACCTTTTACACCAGACACCACTGTGTAGATGAAAAACTTGTCTTTAATCTCCTTTGGCCCGAAGCGCATACATTTCACTGTCCCCTTAAGCGCGAATGGAGGTCTTTGACGTCATCTTTGTTGCGTCTGCCCGCGCACACCGGCGGCTGCTGGTTCGTGGAAAGAACGTGCGCCACTTATGACGGACACTAAATTTCTTGGTTCAGTATCCCTTAAGTCGCATGCTCGAAAGTTACTTTTTGTGTACAATTTTGGGGATAAGTTAGCGACCGAGCTAAGGGCATGGTTTCGTTTCGATCGGACAGCCTTGTCTGCGCTCGCGCGACGAAGCATGCCCAACAGCAAGCCTGCCGAAGTTGGCCTCACGTGCATGCGAACATGAATGCGTGACTGCGGCACCAGCTGAGACGCTTGCAATTCATTGTTTTACGTTTGCTTACTTTTGACGAAAATCTGGCACGTCGGGAAACAGTAAAACAGTGGCAAGCGGTTTTTCGAAATTGCTTGGCAATGCCTACAGTCAGGGCCGTACCCAGAAAAAAATTTCGGGGGGGTTTTCGGGGACAACGGCGGCCATTTTGAAAATGTCTATTGTCTTATTTTCGCCTACGAATCATGTGCATCGGTGGCATATAATGGAGAGTTATAGCAAACCGGAGAACCGGTCCCGGTTTGGTACCCGGTAGCCGACCGGCGCCACTGCGCGTGCGCAGAGGTGGAGATTAAAATCGGCTGGCTGCAAGTGTGCCGACCAGGGCCGTACGCAGAAAAAAATTTCGGGGGAGGGGGGGGGGGGGTCAGAACCCCCTAACACCCCCCCCCCCCCCCTGGTTACGGCCCTGCCTACGGCACTATACACTCGTGGGATGTCTTAGCGGTAAAAACAGAAGCAGCGAGTTCCGTCACAACACGTCACATCAGAACACAACACAACACAAAGTGCCCTTCGTTTGTACAGCACTTAAAACGAACATTTTTTATTTTCCTAAAAATATCTGCTCCAAAAGCCGCTTTTGCTGCTCCAAAACACTGTTTTGGTTGCTCCAAAACGTGCGCCAAAATGGCTTTGGCCAATCACATCACTGCACATGTCACTCAAACCGTAGCAGGACTTGTTTCGCGAATCCACGTAAATGGCGCGCAGTATCAAGCGAACATACAAAAAAACTATCCTAGACTGCGGTGACGACGAAAAAACTGCGGGAAGGAGGAAACAAGTCCCAAACCAACCACACACGAGAGCGCCAAGCGCCGATACTTGCGCGTCGGGGACCTAACACAAAATAAGACAGTTCAAGTTAGTCAGCGTGCAGGCGAAACTTGTAAACAACACGCGATCAGGAGAAGAGAAGCCCGTCCAATATTGTGTGACGACCCCGTAAGGTCTTGAGCCACAAAGCCACCGGGCTTTGTCGCGACCGTGAATGGACCCAAGCCAGCGATTACAACGAAAAGGCAAGATGTTCATGAATCCTTCATCCAACCAAACATAGAAGACACTCACAGTACACTACAATAAAAATGGCGCAGCAAAGTTCATGGAAAAGTCTTTACGCGCTAAAGTCTTGTGGCTGACTCACAGTTGGGTGATTGTTGTCTGCGGGGGAGCTTGGCAAGCACTCGCAGATCTAATCGTCTTGGAGAAGCCGTGTCGAGTTCGCACGGCGTTGGAAATCAGCCTTTTCTCAACATCCCCTTTGTCGGTCGGTGTCTGGCTGCCTCCAGGCCGTCCCGTCCCGTCCGAGGAAAAATCTGCCTCCTGGTCTCCGCACCGTCCCGTACGCCCAGCCCCTGGCCCTGTTCTTCCTTCCTTTTTGTTCCCCTCCGGGGTCGTCCATTTCCATCGCAGAAAAGGTGTGGAGCACTTGAGACCTTTCCAGTCGGAGGCTCTGCTGGAATGTCCTTCGCCTGTTTCCGTTTGCTTGGGCTACGTGGTCGTCCTCTTGCTCGTGGCGAGGGGGAGGAGGCCAGCAGATTGTCACTTACAAAAAGGGGGCGAGGGGGCGCCTTCTCCGAAGCATGTCGCGATCGCCCGTTGCATCTCGCTTCTTGAAACACACACACACACACACACACACACACACACACGCACGCACACACACACACGCACGCACGCACGCACGCACGCACACACACACACACACACACACACACGCACACAAGCACACACACACCTAACCGGATCTTGCTTTGGGCCCGAGCGCCCTATTCCGAAGGATTAACCAAAGGCGGGTACGTCACAACTCTCTCTCTGCCTCTCCCATTCCAAGTTTTCTTTCCAAGGCGCCTGCGAGTCTGGTTACGTGAGGCTACGTATAGTTTCGGAATTCGATGAACTAAAAAGGTTGGGTTCACTCTCCCTCTTACTATGCCTCCTCTCTCACTCGTGTCGTCCCGTCTCTCTCCTCTCCCTTTCGAACTTATCTTTTTGGGAGAAATAAAAATAAAAATATTCGTGTCAATCGTGGTTACCCGGTTTGCGTCGGAGCAATATAACATATATTCTGTTGACATCGGCCGTGTCAAAATGGTCCCGGCTTTCTTTCAATATCAATTTCGAATCGGCCGAAAATGCCTAATACTGCGCAGTTATTGCCGATTCAGAAACGGTATTCAGGAAAAAACCTGGCTCGTGTACCATATAGATCCTAGTCGTGTCGCCGCGATATAAGAAATATTCCGTCAACATCGACAGAGTCAAAATGGTACCGGCACAATTTTCCCGATACAACGAAAAAATCGGCAATACTCCCACGACTTTCTCGACCTGAGGCGAATATCGCCCCAATATTGTGTGCTGCCTGGGAATGTTTCTACTTCTCAGTTGCAAAAACCAGACTGAAGTTGTTTTTTTTACGTTGACTTTATGATGAGCCTACTCTGCCATGGTCAAAAATGGAACCTAGAGCTGTATCTCCCAACTGGTGAGTGATAGTATATTGTCACGGGTGGTGACCAAAAAACAGGAAATAAAAATAAAGAAATGAACGTTTAATGTGGCGAACTTGTGCCAAAAATAAAAGGGTACAAAAGATAACAACAGAGCGTCGCGGGCGTCGAAGTCGGCGTAGCAGCAGAGTCGGACGCTGGGGCGAAAACTGACTCCGCTCGCCTTGCGGAATCCCTTATTAACCCTCGTGGGTTTCTGGATGGTTCGGCGTAGAAGTTCGGCGCGTAGAACATTCTAACCTCGAATCAGCAAGACTGTTCTCGAATTCACCAGAACATCAAATCACACTGCCAACAAAACTGTGTTTCCACGGCCAGGAACCGAACCCTGGCCTTCTGCGTGGGAGGCAAGCACGATAACCGTTAGGCCACGCGCGCGCTGCCTGCTTGGCCAGCTGCGCGCGCGGCAATATAGCTATGTTAGAGAACTATAAATGGCTTGGGAAGTATGAAAATCTGCGACATGGCATGAGTTTGCGCCTACTGCCACAAAAGAGACGCAAGATGATTTTAGTGACACTCATTTGGCTGTTCCTCATGATGCCTTCTTTTTGTTGATTTATGAAGGGTATCAGTGGGGCTCCTACGAATCACAAAAACTGTTAGCGTAAACAAGAGACTGCTAGTTTTTTCTATATTTTTTACGTTTGAAAGGTTGTTGTCAAAACTAATAGTGCTATATGCAAAACATAAATTTTAGCTTCTCTTTATTCTGGTAAACTTCTGAGCATGAAATGTGCCTTGTATTCATCTTGCCTTTTTCAGGCATATGTTATCGGTTGTCTTGCGTGGTCATGAAGTGCTCTGGTCGTTCCGGATGTGTTGATATAACAATGCACACTCAACTGCCTGTTTTTTTTTTAAGTTACAAAGATAATTTAAAGTTGGTTACTTTGAGTGCCCAATGTGCTGCGTGTTGACCGGTGCTCAGCACGCACCTCTTGCAAACATCGATTTGCGCCTTCCATTTATTTATTCTCAGTGCTTTATGGGCCATGCACTGGTCGAGGTTTGGCACGCACTGCCCGCACGTGCCAATCTGCCTGTGCCGGAAGCGCGCGCCGATCGGCACTCTTCAACCACATATGCCTGATATTGCTTGGGCATGCGTTTAGTGGCTTTACCTGCAATGACGCTTGATCTCTCAATCACTCGCTTACTCAACCAATTTTTTTTAATAACGCGCAACCCTATAAGACATCCTGTGTTAAAAGGATCAATGCTATCCGTGTTGTGCAGTACATTTAAGGATCTCCTTCTTCTGGACATGCATAAAAAAGCTCTAACATTATTTAGCTCCATAGATTTAGGTGTTTCAGCATTGTTTTGAAGACTTAATTGTATGTGATTCCTAATGCCACTGCAACCTGTTTCTCTGCAATTGAAAAAAAAGATAAATATTTTATATTATTATTTTTATAGCTGCGATTCAGAACGATCAAGGTTTTACCGGTGGTTGTTTTCGGTGGTACATTTGGCCGTGGGCAAAATTATTATATCTTCTCTTCAAGCCTTACTTACTGCAGCTTGGATAATTTTTATTTCAGCGCCTAGAGTACACTGTCTTTAATTCAAGCAATTCATCACCTCTTGTGTCTCATGGCATTTTCCGCACAAGAAAACACTTCCGGTTGTTAACTGTGTTTTGTGTCCTAATCCTGTTTCAGTTAAAACGTGCTTAGTTCATTGTTACGTAAAAAATGCTATACCTTTCAGAACCCAGAGAAGATATTTGTGTGCCCGGACATCACGTACACTGGGGACCATCCTGCGTCATCTAGCTGCGCAAGAATGAAGTTTAAGAGCTTGACACCTCCAGATTGGACAACCCAGAGGCCGTTGAGTTGGTGTTTTTTGCCCATTGGGCATTCAACACAAATTCTGTTTATGTTGAAGCCATTCCTATTCTCAGCAACGACAGCTCCAATGGCATCTCGTGTTTAGCTTGACTTTCTTTTCCTCCTTCTTTCTTATTAAAAGGCGAAGGCCTTGTGCCCTGCAAACTAGATTGCTAGAGCTGACGTGAACTTCCGCCATTTTTTTCGTTTTTTTTCTATTATGAAATAACACCATTGTAGGAACTAATTTTATATTGTTGCGTGAAGTTTGTTATTTTATTGTTTTTCTTCGAGTTTAAGGAGATGGCTGTGTGCAGACTAGTTTTCTGTGTTTGTGTGAACACTGTTAGGTTTCGTTTTCTTCACATATAAGGCGAAGTTAATGTGCAAACTTGTTTGATATGTTGATGTTAACGCTGTTATTTTTTCCTTTAGTATAACACTCTAAGCTATATTTGTAGGGTTCGCGTGAATTCTATTATTTTTAGTAAAAGGTTAGGGAATTAGTAAACTAGTTTACTTGTGTCCATGTTACTCTGTCAGTATTTTTAAGTGTGTGTGTTTGCTTTATTGTTTGCATGTTGCGGGTTTGCTTGTCACGGCATCTTGAGCAGTTGACAAATAAATAGATGTTAATAAAAACCTTCTGGTGCGGTTCAGTGTTTCGTATTCTAACACAAGAAAGTCTTCTATAACTAGGGGTGATGATTTAATTCCCTTTCGAGTAGTATACAATGCTTATCAAAATATAAGGAAATTCGCATGAGACTCTAAGGCGAAGGGAAAAAAAGAGATCCAGTGATTTTCCTAGCAGGAAACACGTGAAAGTCAAAACAGAATGCATCGACTCTTTTCCAAGGGTCACATTATTCTAGCAAAAAAAGAATCCAATAATTCTTATAAGGGAGTCGTCCGACTTCACTGTATATTGGAATCGGGTGACTCTCATGAAGGGGTCGCGCGAATATAGCAAAACCGGAGTCCTCTGATTCTACCTGAAAGAATCCACTGACTCTAATAGGGGGTTCACATGATTCTAGCAAAAAAGAATCCAGTGACTCCAATAAGAGGGGTCATCTGACTCCACCAAATACTGGAATATGGTGACTCTCCTGGAGGGGTCGCGTGATTCTAGCAAAACAGGAGTCCCCTGATTCCACCCCAGAGAATCCACTGACTCTTGTGAGACAGAGTCGCCTGACTCCAGGCAGTAAAAGGGTCACATGACGCCACTAGCTGATAGAGTCATCAGATTCCAGTGGAGAAAGAGTCCAATGACTCCACTGGGCGCCGGCGTCACTTGACGCTTTTAAAGGTGACACCACAGGGACAACCCTAAACTCCCCTAAAGGGAGTCACTGTGACTCTCCTTTTTTTTTAGAGTGCAGCCGAGGTGCCCGCAATCTGACGGAGGCTTATTGCGGAGGAGGCGCCGTGTAACCGAGCTTTCGGTTGCACGTCAAAAGATCCCCAAGTGGTCCAATTTAATGCTCAGTCCTCCGCTAGGGCGTGCCATATGCCCGACGTAGGTTTGGCACAAAAAACCTCAAAATTTGACTTTGACGTTTTGGGCAGCGGTGAGGCAAGATACAAAAACACGGATGTGCCAGGTTTTGTTTCTTCTTTTCATCATTTTGCGAGAGTGCAAGGTTCGTAGATCGGTTGTGCACGAAACCGGCTGTGTGTGAGAGGATGTTGATTCGAGTCTCTTTTTCCACGCCTCTACACTTAAAACCCGAGTGGACAGCCCTAATATATTAAAGTGAAGCGTAAAATTTGTTTGTAATATAAATTGTAGGAACATAATGTCGCCAATCAGTATTTGACATTAGGCGAGAAGTAACCATTGCCTGTAGTGGAGAGGGAGACGACAAAAGCCAAGACTATTTACTTTAGGCTTTTGCTCCTTCGGATAGTCGCGCAGGCTGTGGTCGAACAATGTGAAATGGAATAGAGTTGTATATATTATTCACATCGTAGTGCTAGGAAGAAAACAACACTGCGTGGTGTCCCTTCGTATAAAAACAATCACTGGAGATGGACTTCGCGACCTATTCGAACGTGTCATGGCCGGAGGAATATCGCGTTACCAAAACAACATTTCAAGTTATGACAGCCGCTACACATGCACGGAAAATAATTGTTTCTAATTCATTTATTTAGATAAAAAATATAACTGCCACACAGCCTGTGTTTCGAAAATAGAGGAAAATGTTTCAAGGGTCTATCGATCCGAAGTTTCACGTCCAATGTCGACTTGTGCGATCTATCAGTAGGCAGTGGTACCTTTCAAACATATTCAAGGGGAAAACCAGTGTCTTATTCTCAAATAAATTTAAATTAGCTTACTGTTATGAAGGCGACTTGGAGCATTAACTCTTTATTGTAGCTTTAATGCCACGGGTCTTCAAACTCCAGCCAGCGGGCCAAATTCGTCCTGCAGAGGTGTTTCAAGCGTCGCGTGGGTGGGCGCAGTACTTCCAATGAAGCCCAGCCCGCGGCTCGCTTTCAGCAGGCCTGCTGCTATCCTCGTAAAAATAAGCGCGCGTGGAGAGACGGTATCGCAAAGCTTACTAACCGCGTAAACGGCAGGTCATCTTGTCATGTTATGTATTGGACGCTGTCATCATCAACATCACTATTGTTAGGCTCCTGTTTCATATCTGTGCAAGTATGTACGTAACAATTTCTTTGCTTTCTCGTGCTCTCTGCGCGTAGCGTCTTGTGTCGGATCAGTTGCATATCGTCAGCGGCAGTTCTATCATTCTCATTAGTCTTCTACCCTCAGCAAACATCCCAAAGTTCCTATGTGCGTTCATGTATTTTTCGGGAATTTTCAGGTTCCCAATTACTGTGTAAGGTCAAAATCAGATTAATAATTGCTTTTCAGAAACACGTATGTTTTTTCATTATTCTTAGAGCCTCTCTTCTTTTTTTTTACTATAAGTTTCAAATTTGTATTTAGACGTTGATCTGAAAATATTTACTGAGTTCATTACTCATTTGTATTTACTTTTTTATTTCCTGGCAACTGATCCCCAACCCAGCCTTTCACTTAAAAAAATGGGGAACCCTTTAAATGGTATTTGTGAATTTTGAAGGCCCAAGAATAAAGAACGTTTAAAGTGGGCTAAATTTCAATCACAATTGGAAATGTGTTGTGATAAAAGTAAGTGTTGATTAAGAACGCCCGGGCTCTAGGTGAATTCTTTTGTCAGGAGAGTAAACGGCATCCGTAAAAAGAAAACTTCATGGGAGCACTATTTCCAACGGTCCGACACAAACGGTTTTCAAAAGGTGTGTGGAGGTTTTTGTAGTTTTGCCAAACAATGCTAAAAAACACTCGGCAGTAAAATAAAAAAAAAATTAAAATGTACCCAGTAGCGCACTGGTTAGCGCGTAAATTTTCCATTCTGTTGACTTGGGTATGAAGCTGGCTATAGCAATTTGGTTTTCTTTCTCCTAAAGCGATATCTGTACGGGAAACACTTTGCAGTTATTTCGAGCTCGTTGGCTGTGGTGGCCGCCATACGATTCCTTGTGAAATCACAGTAACAGAAACCCGATCACCAAACTCTGTCATTCCCGCTCCTGCGCAACGGTTGAAGAGCACCGTAATACAGCAGATAATAGAATTGCAGCAACCCGTCCAGGGTGCTTTGGTGTTCCTGACATACTAATTAAAAAGTTAGAGCACTATGGCATCCGAGGAATCGGACTTAAACTTTTTAAATCATATTTGGAATATCGTACGCAGTTTCTCAGCATAAATAATTATAATTCAGCAACCAAAAGAATTGTGACTGGAGTCCCCCAGGGGAGTGTACTTGGGCCGCTGTTGTTTATAATATTTATAAATGATATCGAACAATGTGCACCAAACGTCAGGTTCTTTTTATATGCAGATAATACCACTCTTTTTATTAAAGGTCTAACAACTTCTGAGATCGAAAGTACGGCGGCAGTTGTTCTTGAAGATCTATACTTGTGGGCGCAACTTAATGGACTGAACATAAACACAGCAAAACTACATGCGTATTGTTTAGAACAAGGAACTGTAAAATATCGTTGCCTTTAAATATCACGATGATTTCATTTCCCTTAAAAATTGCAAAATCTGTTTAAATTCTTGGTTTCATTGTTACCGAATCACTCTCATGGACAGAACACGTTGAGTATAAACACCGGAAAGTTTGCAAAGTCACAGAAATAATATCTAAAACTCGTTTGATGTTTCCCGCGCGAGTGAAGTTGCTCTTGTATTACTCTCTGATCTACTCACATTACGTGTACTGTCACCCGGTCTGGGGAACCACAACGAAACAAAACTTAACAACACTGCTACTAACACAGAAGAAAGTATTTCGCATAATTGAAAATGTTTTTTTTGCATTCTTCTGAGGAGCTTTTTGGTAAACATAAAGCTGTGACAATTAATCATTTGTACAATTATCGTTTGATGATAGTCTACAATACGGCAGTAAAACAAAATAACAACTTTTTCTTTCTGTACTGTCGGCCTTGGAGAGTACAACCCAGACGTATGAAACTAGGCACAGTGAGGGCTGGTATGTTACTACTTCCCGCACGAACTATGAACTAACTTCTTTAAAACATTCTCTACCTCCACTTTTAAATGAGCTCGAAGGTGAAAATATTGACATCACTAAAAAATCAAAAGGTATGCTACGCGAAATGCTATTGGAAAACAGTTTTAACGACTTTTTTTTAAGATGATCGATACAATAACGTGTAGTACTTTGTTTTTTGCTTGTCCTGTTTGAAATGTTTCTTCTGCTTTGCTACACGGAGTAGGGTCTCGTCAAGCTGCAAGCCACGCAGCTTTTGCCCTATCTCCCTCGTTTGTAAATAAAGAAAAACAAATTATTATTATTATTATTATTAAAGGGGCGCTTGGGAGCTTTCTAATCTGTCCTATTTATTGCCGTAACTCATTTCATGTGCTCCAAGCGTTTCAGGAATTTCAAGTTACATTCATCTGCAGCTTATATCAATACTAAAAATGTGATAAAAGATAGTGAATCTTAGATGACAGGAGTGTGTCGGGACAAGCCTACAGAGGTCTCCTCTAGAAGAGTGCTGCGGGAAAGAAGCCCCTAACATGCGAAAAAATTGACGCTCTGACAGGTGGGTATTTCTGATCAACCTGGAAGGGCACATGATCTGTTGGTACTGTGCTTTGCTAAGCTGTGCATATAATGTGTTTATAGTGTAATATAGCTTACTGCGATTTTAGATATTTTTTATGAACCTCCTCTTGGTGACTGCCTTGCGCTGCACATATTACAGTCAGAGGCACTATGAGGTGAGACAGGGTGGGGCCTAACGCTTTTTTTGCACAATGGGAATGAGGCCACGAGGTTCGATCTACAGTCAAACCTGAGTATAGCAAACCCGGTTAACTCATACTATTTGTGAACGAACCAGTGGCAGCAATAAAAATACCTAGCGAACCAGGCGGTTACGCTGAACGAAAACCCCAGCGTCTTCCAATAGATCGAACTGCCAAGAGCGCTGTCTAGCTCCTAGAGCTGACTTTCCCACCAAAATAAGTGCCTCCTCTGGGGCAAAAAAAGCTTGCAAAGAAAGCTGTCTTTTTTTTTGTGTGTGTGTGTGGGGGGGGGGGGGGGGAGGGGAGAGCGGGCAATCGCGTCAAGCACCTGAAAAACAGACAAAAAAGATGTCTTTTGCGGAGGGAGTGAGGAAAGAGTGAGCAGGTGAAACCTTGAAAAACGATGAAGCGGCAACTGAATAGCTGCGGTGAGCGTCCCTCATGACATACAAACGCCCCTTCGAGAGTAAAATAATTTTCTAAATGTGGCATGCTTGTTGTTATCAAATTCATTAAAACTTTTGTGTAGAAATACCTGCTATTTCAAACAGGTCGACGGTTTTCGGCGCGTTCGATCTAATCGGGTTTTACTGTATTATGTTGCCCACAGGTAGGAGAAAGCAGATTGAACGCGGGAAGGCGGCCGAGTGATAAATTCCTTCTGATTATCAGGTTGGACACGACATAACTTCCTTGTTTACTGTTGTAATTGTGATTTTGTTATTTTAAGGTTTTTATGAATAGTGTTCGTGTCATTGTTTTATTTTATGCACTGTAGGTTTTATCACGCCATACCAACGTGGCCCTAGCCATCACCTTAGCCATCCGGGTGTGCTCTCAAAAACGGCATGGAAGAAAAGAGCCATGGACTGCCTGTTTGCATGGGAATGTGCGCCAGTGGTGCATGTTGGGAATAAAATAAAATAGTAAATTTCATTGTGCTTGTCTTTGTAGTTTTGTTTTATGGCAGAATGAACACCTAAACATTTGAAAAATGGGTGCTCCTTTTGCCCAATTAGCTAGCTGTTGTCATCAGCAGTCCTTTCTGCGTCTAAATTATACCAAACATTCATGACGAGGTCATCCCAGAAGATACTAGATCGACCAGGTCACATCAGAACACACTTGCAGGGTCATGCCATTACACCAGAACATGCCACTACACCACAACACGCCAAGACACCAAAACACGTCACAGCACCAGAACAGGTCAATACACCATAACACGAAGACAGCAGAACAAGACAGACCTGTGTCTAAATTTCCGCTCTGGTATAGACGTCAGAAACGCACCCGATCCGGTCTGGTGGATTTTTCAATGGGGATCAGTCGGTAGAAATTCTGCTGGAGTATATTAATTTCAATAAAATTCCGTAAAATCTCAAATATATTCTTGGGTGAATGTTTCAATCGCTTCTCAACCGCCCAGATATACATGGTATATAAAAATGCGACGTGCTTTATCATTTCAATGAGGGAATTAGGCAGCACAATCAAGAAGAATGTGAAAGTAGATTACAAAATTTGTGGTTCAAGCTCTCAATTATTTTGATGCAATTCAAAATCTGGCACTAATATGAATACAATACCCACATTTTTTGACAAAATAAGCTGCAAGATTCAATCTGTAAATCTGCTACACCTGCGGTTCCCACAATCTTCATAATCTCCTGATCTATCAAAGAGTTTGTTGGAGTGGAGGCTCGGTAAATCTCACTCTACATATTTATTTACAATATTTACACGGTCCTTTTTATTAGCCCATCGAGGGGCCCTTCGCCGAATCCCGATTACATGCAGCTCGTAGTCCAGGCACCCCATGTCCCTGGCTAGTGCCTGTCCCGTGAGCTTGGCGCAGTTCAACCGCTGGATCGCTGCCGCTAGCTGCCGCTACAAGTACTCCCCCCATGAAAGGAAGTGGACTGTCGAAAAAAACCTCGCTTCAACGGGGTGCCTGTGCAGGTGGGAGTTCACATGGAACCTGACGCGAGGTGGCTTTGGAAGGCGTGTGATTCCGGATGAGTAGAAATGGGGTGCTAAGTGGACTGGCTTGACTCTGTCCAAAGAGACTACTCCTTCTCGACCGTTGACATCGAGCATCCTGTTCTTGTTGTCTCGACGCGGTACAAGACGAAGGCCGTTATAAGGGGGCTGCAAGGGCTTCTTCTTGCCATCGCGCCGAACGAACACGTGCGTACTTTTGTCGAGGTCACGGCTAACGAAAGTGATCGTTGTGGAGGGCGTCCTTGAGCAAGGGGGCTGAAGGTCTTTCATTAGTAGTCGCAGCCGCTGGACGTAGTTTTCTGCTGTTTCCTGTAATATGTTTGCTGAGGAAAAAATTCACCAGGCAAGCGGAGTGACGTGCCGTAAAGAGTTCAGCTGCACTGTAATTATTTTCCGATTTGAAGGCTGTTCTGATTCCCAACCATACGAGTGGAAGCGCCTCAGCCCATGTTGAGCTGTTGGTTTGTGCTTTGATGGAGGCTTTCAACTGACGATGAAAATGCTCTACCATGCCGTTGGAGATTGGTTGGTACGACGTCGTATAGATGTTGCTGAACTCCAAGAAAGTGGGAGAGAGCTAGAAATAAAGTCGCTTCGAACTGACGTCCCTTGTCCGTTGTGCTCGTCTGTGGGACACGAAAGCGATAAATCCACATTTCAATCCTTTGTCCGTTGTGCTCGTCTGTGGGACACCAAAGCGACAGATCCACATTTCAATCAGTGTGCGAGCGACGGTTGTTGAGGGTGATATCTTTCATTGGTGCCGCTTTGGGCCACCGCGTGAAGCGGTCGACGCAGGTCAGAGGATAACGGTTTTCCTGTGATGGAGGAAGTAGTCCCACGATTTCAACGTGAATGTGGGCGAAGCGACTGTCCGGTGTGCTAAAAGTTCCCAAGGGCACCTTGGTGTGCCGGTGAACTTTGGAGCGTCGGCACTGGATGCAAGTTTTGGCCCAGGGCCTCACGTCAGCGTTGATACGAGGCCATATAAACCGCGAAAATATCAGTTTCTGGGTTGCTCGCATTCCGGGATGGGAGAAGGAGTGCAGGCAGTCGAAAACTGCTCCTCGCAAGTATGCTGGTACGAAGGGACGGGGACGACCTGTTGAAACTTAGCATGCAGCTGTGTCGTCACAGTCGGGCATGCATATGTCTGCAAATACTAATGTCGTTGACGTTGTCCGTAGGCGTTGTAGTTCGAGGTCGCCTCGTTGTGCCTCCGCCATCTGTTCGTAAGGAACTGCAGGTCGTTCCGTGAAGCATAGGTTGACCCCAAATCTGGAGAGTGCGTCAGCTGTGGTGGTATCCCTGCCCTTAACGAAGCGGATGTCTGTGGTTAATTACGAGATATGCACCATCGGCCGCATCTCACGCGGAGTATGTGCCGTGCTGTTGGAGGCTAGCACGTAAGTCAACGGCTTATGGTCTGTTAAGACAAAGAAGCTTCGGCCTTCTACCCAGTGGCGAAAGTACCTGGTGGCAAGGTATATTGCCAGCAGCTCACGTCCGAAGGTGCTATATTGCCGCGCGCAGACTTGCAGAAGGTTCTCGTTTATTCTTGCTGCGAACATAACTTCTATCGTTTCTGTTGTTCTAGAAAGTGCGTGTTCATTCTCGCCCCAAGCGCGCTACGCTCGAACCTTCCCCACCGAATCTTCGAGATAGTGACTCATTCTAGATAAGAGGCCGCCCGCGACCTTGTCGAGTCAGTTTCGCCCCAGCGTTCGACTTTGCTGCGACGCCGACTTCGACGCCCGCGACGCTCTGTTATTCTCTTTGTACCCTTTTAGTTTTGGCACAAGTTCGCCGCATTAAACGTTTATTTCTTTCTGTTTAGTTATTGTTCTTTTGGTCACCACCCGTGACATTTTGGTGGAGGTGCTGGGTAATCGCATGCCCGTGCAGCGCTCCCCTCCCAGTTCCCGCAGTGCAAGTCCGAACCCAGCCTTCCGAGGACCGAGCGAAGACCAGATCGAGACCCGATCCAGTCGCCGCACCCAAGGTCTACCCCCGGAACACGGACTTCTGCCACCCCGGACCAGGCAGCCAACGAGGCCGACGATGGAAAACCAGTCGTCGCAGAACCCGTCCGCCGCCGCCGTCGTATACCTTCCCGTCTCACCCCGGACTCCGACACCATTCCACGGGGAGGTCCACGAGGATGTTGAAGATTGGCTGCAACATTACGAACGCGTTGCCCGCCATAACGCATGGACTCCGGAGCAGTGCCTCCAGAACGTCTACTTCTCCCTGGAAGGCACGGCACGCACGTGGTTCGAGAACCACGAGGCGTCCATTGCGGCGTGGAAAGAATTCCAGGCCGAGCTGCGACGGACCTTTGCCAACCAGCACCGACGGCAGCGTGCCGAAGAACTCCTGCGAGCGAGAACCCAGGGGCCGACCGAGACCGTCACAAGCTTCGTCGAAGGCGTTCTTCACCTCATGAATCGCGCCGACACAACCGCTCCCGAAGAGAAAAAGCTGCGGGTCTTGATGCGCGGTGTGAAGGAAAACATCTTCGGTGGCCTTGTGCGGAGCCCGCCTACCACCGTCGAAGCTTTCATCGCCGAAGCAACCAACATCGAGCGCGCGCTTCAGGCACGTGCTTCCCACTACCAGTGACATCCAGGCGTCGCTGCACCCACACTGCTTAACGGCGAAAACACTCTGGGTACACCGGACATCCGGGAAATTATCCGAGAGGTTGTCCGGGAGGAACTGCGAAGGCTGCTGCCAACTACCAGCCGTCCGCCAACCCTTTCCATCGCCGAGGCTGTCCGAGAAGAAGTGCATCGGGCGCTCCAACCAGAGGTCCCCGTCACCACGGTGGCACCGGAGGAACCGACGTTGAGCTACGCTGCGATGGCCCGACGACCGCCGCAAGCTCCCCGCCAAGCCACGTCGCCACCTCGAAGAGACGCCTCAACGCCGCAGTACCCCCGACAAATGGAAGATCAGGCGCCGAGGAAGACAGACGTCTGGAGGACGGCCGTCCGACGCCCGCTGTGTTACCACTGCGGGGAAGCTGACCATGTGTACCGCCGATGCCCATACCGACGACTCGGGCTGCGCGGGTTCCACCCGAACGGCCCGCGACTCCGTTATGGTGAACGCCCTCGGGAAATCGACGAGTACCTGCGACGACCTCAGTCCCCCGAGCCTGCGTTCCGCCGAGAGTTCCGGTCATCTTCGCCACGACGTCCAGCTTCGCCGATGTACCGACCCCGACGTGAAAGCCTGTCGCCCTTCGCTCCACGCCGGGGAAACTAGGCGCGGCAACCCCTGGAGGTGGAGTTGCCGAAGACGACCGACGCCAAGATCCTCCACGAACGTCGGAGGGCCCCCACTCGAACGCTACCAGAGACCGAAACGACGCCCCTGCAGCGGTGTCCAATAACCTAAATGTCGTCATTGACGGCCACGACGCATCAGCACTCGTGGACACCTTAGCAGACTACTCGGTCTTGAGTGGAAGTCTCTCCCGCCGCCTTCGCAAAGTCATGACGCCGTGGGATGGACCCCAAATACGAACCGCAGGAGGACATCTCGTTACGCCCTTCGGAAGGTGCACTACTCGCGTCGAAATTCACGGCGAGACGTGTCCGGTAAAGTTCGTCGTTCTACAAGACTGTTCCAGAGATGTCATTCTTGGCATGGACTTTCTGTGTGAATACGGCGCCGTCATCGACCTGGGGGAGAACAGACTGACGCTGCGGAAGCCTGTTCCGCCTTCAGAGAAACCCCAAACAGGGTCAGCCGCTGTCCGAGTCGCCACCGACCACGTGAACCTGCCGCCGCGATCAAGTATTGTCGTACCCGTCGTGGCAGATACAGCTACCTGCGGCGAAGTTGTCCTAGAAGGCAACCTTCAATTGCTCCTGGGAAGAGGAATAGGTGTCGCAAGAGGGGTAGTAGAACTCCAGAATGGCCGCACTGTGGTCCTCCTGACGAACTTCCGAAACGAAGCGCAACACCTCACGAAAGGGGCAGCCGTTGGCCACGTCGAGGAACTCCGAAACTCCGCGGAAATCGCCGCCATTGCTGACGAATCCTCGCCACCTCAGCAAGACAGTACGTCGCCAGCGCAGCTCGACATTGACCCTAAACTTCCGGGCCCGAAACGACGTCAGCTGATTAACCTCCTCGCCGAATACCGCGACTGCTTTGCGACGTCGTTCAAGGTTCGCCAAACCGCCGTTGCGAAGCACCGCGTCGTTACCGAGGAC